>NC_091283.1:104013441-105213441 GCF_032444005.1 Ranitomeya imitator | reverse complement strand
CTCCTTTTTAGATGCAGACTAACGAGCAGATCTAATTTGATGCAGGTGTTATTTTTGGGTATGAAAATTTACAGGGTGATTCCATAATTTTTTCCTCAGAATTGAGTATTCCATAATTTTTCCCCTATGCTTGGTTAAAAAAGTAACCATTACTGACTACAACATTTTTTGTTCTTGATTTCTTTTAGTGTTTCTTAAAGCCAGAAAGTTGCCATTTGAAATGACTTTAGTTTTGTGCCATGTCTGTGATCTGCTTTTTTTCTACAAAATTAAACAACTGAATGAACATCCTCCAAGGCCAGTGATTCCATAATTTTTGCCAGGGGTTGTATATTAAATAAAATACCCGAAAATGACAACATTCTAAAACCTGCACCTCTCAAGGTACTCAAAAGCACATCCAAAAAGTTTGTTAACCCTTCAGGTGCATCACAGGAATTTCTGTAATGTGAAAGGGAAAATGAACATTTAACTTTTTGTCACAAAAATTTTAATTTTAACCAACTTTTTTTATTTTTGCAAAAATAGCAGGAAATAATGGACCACAAAATTTGTTGTACAATTTCTCCTGAGCATGCCAATTCCTCATATGTAGGAAAAAAACACTATTTCGGCACATGGCAGTGCTCGGAAGGGAAGGAGCGCCATTTGACTTTTTGAATGTGAAATATGCTAGAATATCTAGCAAACCCCATGTCGCATCTGGAGAGCCCCTGATGTGCCTAAACAGAAAAAAAACACAAGTGACACCATTTTGTAAACTAGACCCCTCAGGAAACATATCTATATGTGTGGTGAGCACCTTGAACCCACTGGTACTTCACAGAAGTTCCTAACATTGTGCCATGAAAATTAAAAAAATTCACATTTTCCCTACAAAAATGTTTTGTAGCCCAAATTTTGCACTTTCACGAAGGTAACAAGACAAATTGCACCAAACAATTTGCTATGTAATTTATCCTGAGTATGCCAATACCCTATATGTGGGGGTAAATTACTTTTTGGGCTCACGGTGGGGCTCAGAAACGGACTGACGTTTTGGAATGCAGACTTTGATTGAATGGTCTGTCGGTGTCATGTCTCATTTGGAGAGCCCCTGATGTGCCTAAACAGTGAAAAAAAACACAAGTGACACCATTTTGGAAGCTAGAACTCTCAAGGAATGTATCTAGTAATTGTTAGCAATAATTATTCTGATACTTTCTGATACTGCATTAACAAATGGAACTAAACAGGGTTGTCCCTTGTTGCCCTTACTGTTAATTTTAGTAATGGAACCCTATACGGAATCGATTAAAGTTAATAGTTCTATTAAAGGTATTTCATCAGGCCTTCAAAACACAAAATAGGATTATTCGCAGACTCTCTTATTACCTTAACTCACCCTGTTAACTCCCTCAGGAAAGTTTCTGAAATTCTAAACAGTTTTTCCCCAGATATTATAACATTGATAACACAAAATCCAAAAATCCTAAGTTTTAATCTGGATCAAAATCTTCATCTTGCAATGAAGGATGAATTCCTTCTTACCTGGGATATGTAAATTGCCTCTTCTGAGAAAAAGGAGAAAAAGAGGACTTAAACTCTATAGCGCCACCTGTTGGAAGTAGCGATCCTACAAGTCACAATCAACCCTTGTAGGATCGCTACTTCCAACAGGTGGCGCTATAGAGTTTAAGTCCTCTTTTTCTCAGAAGAGGCAATTTGTGTATTATATTTCCCAGAGGAGCATTGCACGGTGAATAAGCCTCCTTACCTTGACAAGCCAGAGATGGTATGTCACTCTCCATAAGGAGAAACGATACCCCTTAGACCCCCTTCTTACCTGGGAAAATTCAAGCATAACCTACTTGGGTATCAAAATGACAAACCTATTAAGCCATAATCTGGATGTGAACTTTTCCTATATTTGTCATGAGATTCATTCTGAGATATCAAAATTTAATAAGATAAACCTTTCATGGTTAGGAAGAATAACTATTTGTAAGATGATTATCCTTCCAAAAACACGGTACATCATTTTCTTAGAGCTTTCCCTTTATGTTTACCAGCTATGTGGATTAACAAGCTGCATGAACAATTTTCTAACTTCATTTGGCAAAATAAGCCACCCAGAATTGATGCAACTTTCTTGTTTAAAAGCTAAAATAAAGATGGCATTGGTCTTCCTAATATACAGGCTTATAAAGCTTATAAAGACTCTAATGTTATCCTCCAAACCCGTAATTTGCTTTCGTCTAATATTAAACCAAACTGAGTTCAATTGGAAGATGAGCTTTCTAGTAATATTCCTTTACTCTCTATCGTAGGACATTTATTTGACCCTTCCCTTCCTTCTTCTGCTCATCTGACTTTGAAATCTGCAGTTACTATGTGGAAAAAAATGATATAAATTAACCTGTAACAACATGTCTAGTTATGCTCTAGAGAAAATTCCCATTTCTTTCTTTCAACTTATATTTCTCCATTTCCTTTATAAAAAAAATGGATAAATCTAGGTATTGGCAACTATTGTTCTTTGCTCTCCGCAGATAAGAAATTTTCAATCTCTAATTTTTTAATGTTAAAAATTTCCTATGGCCTACCAGATGAGAAAATATTTATCCTTTTAAATCTAAGGAGGTATATAAAGAATAAAGAATACTCTTGGCTCTCTCTGTGGCTCTTCCGAGAATTAGAATAACTCTTTTAGATAATCCTCTATCAGACTTGATTGGGAACATTAAAAATGTATATATTATTTTCAACACCGATTGAATTTGTAAAACCTAAACCTATCCTAAATTAGGAACAAGACCTAAATAAAGAGTTTTCTTCCCAGTCTTGGGGGAAAAAAGAAGTTGTGTACTTATAAATTTCACTTGAATGACAACATTCACGAAAAAAAAAATTAAATATTGTCTCATTGCTACCTTACTCCAGTGAAACTTAAGACATTTTTTCCAGACTACACTGATGTATGTTGGAGGAATTGTGGCCAGAGCAGAAGTATCTTCCATATATTTTGGACCTGTCAGAAAATTAGGCCTCTGTGGAAAGCTATTGATGCACGTTTGAGCAAAATTAAGGAAAATTCAGTGACTATTTCCCCCCATCTTGCTCTTCTCTCTCTTGGAGCTGAATCCATTCCCATTGAAACTAGACATTTATTTATACATATTTTAGCTGTCGCTTGGTTGCTCATTGATGCAAAATGGAAAACTCCTAATATTCCAACTATTTATGGCATTATTGAGAAAATATCTAGTCATGATTTATTTGCATTCTTTTGCCATAAGGAATAATACCTTAACTTAATATCGATCCTGCTGAGATTTGTGAGATGCCATCTATACACCCAGCAAAGATTACCTTTTGTCATAACTGTTATTGTTTTCAATGCCAGATAATATTCTTGTGTTTCATATACAACTGCTTATGTAATTTTGTTAATCGTGATCATACATGACTAAGGGGGTCATATTCTTTTCCCTTTCTTTTTCTCTCTTCCCTTCCCTTTCCCTCTCCTCTTTCCCTTTTCCCACTCCTTGTTTTCCCAGTTTTTTTCTGCTTTTAAGTAGTTGGGTCGACATACTTGTATTATATCTGATTACTTTTAATTTCATTTGTAATTATTCTTTGTTTCAATATGTCTTCCCCTACCCTCCCATTTTTGTAAAAATCCTTTACTATAAAAAATTACTTTTGCAAAATTCATTGACCAAATAATAGGCCTAACTCAAAAGGCACTCCCATAAATACAAAATCAATCAGAGAGAACACTCGGAAGCTTAAAACCCAATAAAAAATATCAAATTTTATTAAATCACAACAATAAGTTAAAAACAAGTCTCATAGTAGCCAGTGGGAATACTAGTGACAGAATAATACTGACTACGTATAGGAATATGCCAAGTCACGTAATACATTTACCTATATCTAAGGCGTTAGCCACGCATAAATAAGAAGGTAAGAAAGGTAGAGACAAATCTCCTATATATATAGCCTATCAAATTTAGCCCAATCCTTAAGAACTACAGAAAATAAACATATGTGTAGCTCTATGATAGTGTACATATAAATGTTATAATGTCATATATCTAAATAAGAAAGGAGGAGCCTTAAATAGTAGTGAGGATAAGGGCAAATATATGCACAAAAATCCAATATGTCTGCCAATAGATAATGATGTTACCATAAATAATAAAGGAAAAGGTTAATACCTTCAGGCACAATATATAGCAAAGTTGCTAATAAGCAAAACCTTATCCGATAAAGCAAGACATATAATCGGCCTAAAAATAAAGAGAGGGCATATTACCTAAAGACGCAGCTCAGTATGAGGACCCCTATTGGATTTTTGTGCATATATTTGCCCTTATCCTCACTACTATTTAAGGCCCCTCCTTTCTTATTTAGATATATGACATTATAACATTTACCGTATTTTTCCGACCATAAGACGCACTTTTTTTCCTCCAAATTTGGGAGGAAAGTGTGGGTGCGTCTTATGGTACGGATGTAGCATGTGGGGAGGGGGGCAGCAGTGAGTGGGATCGCACTGTTATCCCACTTCAGGATGTCCCCGCTGCCCAGAATCAGCTCTGGAGAAACCATGTGCTCCCGACGATTAAGTGCAGTGAATATTCATTAGCGGCTCCCCGCCCACCTATCAGCTGAGCGGTGAGCCGGGAGCAGCAAATGCTTAAGCAGGGACACACATGGCTTCTCCAGCGCTGATTCCTGCAGCAGCTGGGCAGGTCTGTGTGTCCGGGGGAGAGGAGGCAGCAGCAGGGGCCAAGGGAGAGAGGAGATGGCTGCATACCTGCCTGCCATGCCTGGGCTGGACGCTGAGTTCTGTGCAGGAGGACCTGTGATGATGTCAGGAGTGGGCGGGCTGGAGCATCACATGGCAGCTCAGAGCCCTCCCTCTTCTTGACATCATCACAGGTCCTTCAGGCTTTCCAGTCTCCACTGCAGCTTCCTCATAACCTGTGCTATGGAAATGAAAGAGGGACTGCTCTGTGTACAGTAATGGGATGCTCCAGCTTTAACCTCACCATAGTGTGGCTGGCTGCCACATTTAAGAGGTTAGTCTTTACAAAACACAATAAAGCACTCTGCCACTCCTTTGGTGAACTATAACTCCCAGCATGTCATAGGATCTGCAGGACATGCTGGGAGTTATAGTTCTCCCATGGGATTTTAAAGCAGCACTCCAATGTTATATTGCAGTGCTGGAGTGGTGCTTTAAATATAAGCCCTGTGCCCCCATTCTTATACTCACCCTCCAGCATCTTCATATAGTACTGTACAGACACCACACTTGTCCCGCAGCTTCCAACATAATAACATACTATTATATATAATAACACCACATATAATAGTATGTCATTTATGTTATTAAATATTTTACCACATTTTTTAGCTTCAAATATTTTTTTTTCCCTATTTTCCACCTCTAAAACCTGGGTGCGCCTTATAGCCCGGTGCGTCTTATAGTCTGAAAAATACGGTATATGTACACTATCATAGAGCTACACATATGTTTATTTTCTGTAGTTCTTAAGGATTGGGCTAAATTTGATAGGCTATATATATAGGAGATTTGTCTCTACCTTTCTTACCTTCTTATTTATGCGTGGCTAATGCCTTAGATATAGGTAAATGTATTATGTGACTTGGCATATTCCTATACGTAGTCAGTATTATTCTGTCACTAGTATTCCCACTGGCTACTATGAGACTTGTTTTTAACTTATTGTTGTGATTTAATAAAATTTGATATTTTTTATTGGCATTTAAGCTTCCGAGTGTTCTCTCTGATTGATTTTGCAAAATTCAGTAGCTTATGTACAATACATCTGTACTGTAAATAGAAATATTCGCATACGAAACAGGGTAAGATCTTCTGCTTGTATCTTTGCCATCAGCATCTTGAACTCACAGAGCACATGATGTGCGGCCTGAATATGCATGACTTATTTAATTAGATTACATAGCTTTCAGCCTGGATTGCCTGTGTTATTCTTCTTATAATTGTCAACATGTCTACTGTGTTGAAGGACCATTAGCGTCTTAAACAAGTAGGTGCCAGTGAAATGTAGCTCGATAAATAGGTAGTAAATGTGTTTGCCCAGTGCAATCAATACAGTTATGCTTGATTGTATTTTGAAGAAGTGGTCACTTGGGATGAAAGGCTAAATAATGTGAGTCTAGCTGTTTGTTTATGGTGTTATAACTACAGGACATAACATTTACTGCAGCAGGTTTTATTACTGATGAATCAAAACAATTGCTCTCAATGAATTCTACTAATGTCACCAAGCTTCTAATCGCATTAAAAACATAATCTAATATGAAGCTTATCAGTTGAAATGCAAGGGATACATTATATGAATAAATATATTGCCATGTTGCCGTTATTGTGTTATTACTTTATCTTAGTGTTTTTTTTTATTAATGTTGAAAAATTAAAAAGTTGCATTCATATTTTATAAGGCTAAATTCAACAATTTTTTAACTTCTATAGAAATAGAAAATGGTCCACAGCAAAAAAGTATAAATTATGCAATTTCCTTGTCATTTCTGTCTGCCATTCTCTTCACATCCCTGCTTTGTGTGTGTATATATATATATATATATATATATATATATATATTATATATATGTGTGTATGTGTGTATATATATATATATATATATATATATATATATATATATATATATATATATATTCTTGTTGCCTAAGATTTTGGCCAGTGTTGCAGTTTATTAGCAGTGGCCTGTTGGTCTAGGCAAAGAATGCTGTGCTGCAAACTCTTTTCTATAGAGTTTGGAATCACTGCTCTGAAGTTAACCAGATCACTGGACCGCACTGTTTGCTATTGATCCTGGTCAACTTCAGCTTTCCTTTCAAAGTTGCCTAATAAAGCATCCTGGAACAGTGCATAATTCAGGCCCCCCAGTGCAAGAATGCTGCTGGCCTGGACTGTCAATCAATTAGTAGCAGACCATCGCCTATAAAGCCGGAAGTCAAAAACCTGAGACGCAGTGCTCTACTGAAGATACAGCATGAGACAACATCTTTAACTTAACCCCTTAATTACTGCCAATACGACTTTTAACTGACTAGAGATATAAGAGAATAGCATTCCCATACAGGTGACAATCCAGCACCTGCCGGCTGTCCACTATAGCTGACCCTTGCTGCATTAGCCACGATCAGTGTTGGCACCATCCAAATCTGTTAACAGAGTGTGGGGGCTTCCTCTTTATCCCAATTGGTGCCCTCAGATCATGATTGTATGGTCCTGATGTTTGCCATGGCAATTCATGACCAAATAGCGGCCTTAGAGTTTGACGGCTGTTGTAACCTGTTCAGAAGTTAGTGACATTTAGATGACACAAATACACATTTTCGTTTCTGTCATGCCACTTTGCATTAATTCCTGAAAATCACCTGAAGGGTTAATAAACTGTGACGGCAGTTTTCAATATGCCAGGGGGTGCTGTTTTTAAAATGGTATCACTTTGGGGTTTTTTCCAATATATGAAACCCCTAAAGGCACTTCAAACCTGGATAGGTCCCTAAAAAAATAAATTTTGTAAATTTGCTTGAAAAAATGAAAAATTACTGCTACATTTTTAAACCTTCCAAAAGAGTTAAGAAAATAAAATAACATTGTACAAATGGTGCTGATGTAAAGCAGACATGTGGGAAATGTTATTTATTAAGGTTTTTCTGTGATATAACTATCTGGATTAAAGGGATAATCATTCAAAGTTTGAAAATTGCTAATTTTTTAACATTTTTCTCAAATTTCTGATATTTTTTATAAATGAACACAAAACATATTGACCTAAATTTACCATTATCATAAAGTATAATGTGTCACAAAAAAAATCTCAAAATCACTGGGATTTGTTGAAGCATTCCAGAGTTATTACCACAAAGTGACACTGGTCAGATTTCAAAAATTTGGCTCCGTCACTAAGGGGTCAATGTGCCTAATCCACTGGGTATGTGGATTTCGGGTAATTATCCTACCCTTGAACACAGTGGCTGTTACTTTTGACCACTTATACAGTGGCTTGCAAAAGTATTCACCCCCTGGCATTTTTGTGTTTCACTACCTGTCAACCTGGAATTTCACTGTTTTTGTGAGGGCTTGCATCAGTTCATTTGTTTTATTGTGAAGAAAACAACAAATAGGACAAAAAAATGTGCGTATAACTATTGACCCCCCTAAAGTCAGTACTTTGTAGAGCCTCCTTTTGCCGCAATTACAGCAGCAGCTCACTTTCGAAAAGACTCTTTGAGCTTTCCACATCTTGATGCTGGAATTTATGCTTATTTCTCAAGACGAAACTGCTCCAGCTCCTTCAAGTTTGATGGTTTCCTCTAGTGAACAGCAATCTTCAAGTCTGACCACAGATTCTCAATTGGATTAAAGTCTTGGCTTTGACTAGGCCACTCCAAAACATTTACACTCCTCCCCTGAAACTACTCGAGTGTTGCTTTAGTAGTATGCTTTGGGTCATTATCTTGTTGGAAGGTGAACCTGGGTCCCAGTGACAAAACACTGACAGACTGAAATTGGTTTTGCTCAAGAATAACCCTGTATTTCACACCATCCATCTTCCCTTCTACTGGGACCATTTACCCTGTCTCTGCTGCTGGAAAATATCCCCACAGCATGATGCTGTCACCACCATGTTTCTTCGTGGGGATAGTGGGGACTTACACATGTCTTTTTAGAAACTCAATTTTGTAAGTAAAGGCTTTTTTCTTCCCACTATTCCATAACGGCCCCCTCTATTGAGTGTACGGCTTATTGTCGTCATGAGGACAGATACTCCAGTCTTTGCTTGGGAACATTACAACACCTTGAGGGATATATTTGGTCTCTGTGCTGCCTGTCTGACTAATGCCTTCCTTGTCCAAGCTTAGAGTTTTGAGTGGCATTCCTCTCTTTGCATGTTTGTTGTAGTACCATGTTCTTTCCATTTGATGATAATGGATTTGTGGTGCTCCGGGGCATCATTAGAGATTGAGAAAACTATTTATAACCCAACCCTGACTTGTACTACTCAACAACTTTGTCCTTGACTTGTTTAGAGATATGCTTGATCTTCATCGTGTTGATTGGTTGCAACCTCCGTGGCCTTTCAGAAAGGGTGTGTATATACTGACAGACCATGTGACACTTAGAGTGCACATAGGGGACTTCCTATCAATAAGCATGTGACTTATGAAGGTAATTTTTTGCTCCAGAAATTTTTAGGGGCTTCATAGCAAAATGGGTGAATACATATGCACATGCCAATTTTTAAAATTTATACCTACATTTTTCTCATTTCACCAACTTACACTTTATAGTGCTGATACAGCATGCACAAATCAGATTACAAAAATATTTAAACACAGATTATAATGTAACAAGATAGGTAAAAAGCCAAGGAATGTGAATACTTTCGCAAGCTACTTTATATTATTAACCAAGGACCGTTACCCCATTAGCATCACAGACCACGCTCAGATTTCTTAGATTAAACATCAGTTCTACATTGCAGCTCTGATGGTGTACAGGTGTCCTGTATCATGCATCCAATGTTCTTACTTCTAGGCTTTTAGTCTCTGAAATTACCATTTGTATACCCAACCTGATGCATCCATTGCCCATTTATTATGTTTATCTGAGGGTGGTATTTTTTTTAACGTCCAATACATTCTAGCCCAAAAGCAGAAATGTACGATGGGTAAAAGTAGGAGCCTATATTCACAAAGGAGGAGGCTCGTTAGATGCCCGACCACAGTAGAAAAACCAGACTTAATGAATGCCTTGTTGATGCCATGATGAGAAAACAGTCATTCCTAAAAGAGCTTAAAGGGGTTGTCCCCTTTCAGACAATCTTCTAAACTAAACTGGACACAGTTTAGTGTACGAAAATAAAACGTGCTACACTCATGTACTCACTGTTCATGGGTCAACTGGTTAGTCTCCGGCACATCATGTCAACAGTGCAGTAGTCAATCATATGTAGTCAATTGATATGTCCGAAATAATTCACAGATTTTGACCTTGAAGAGCTATTCAAAGGGTGATACACAAATAAGGAATTATTGTAAAAATAAGAGTGGCTTTCACAAGAAGCATGGCTTACGAGAAAGGGCATATCCAAATATATTCAGGCTCACACCGTTTATCAAAATGTCCATAAAAAAATCTAATTTTTAAGTATAGTATAAAGAGCAATAATACAATTAAAAATTCACACATCCAGTATTTAAATCTACATCAACGGGCTAAGGCTGCGGTTGCAAATCTTTGTTTGAATATTAATATCAGACCCTACACTAGATTCCAATATTAATATGTAATGTAGTGAGATGCATCATTTATAATCAGAGGTATACAATAATGTAATGTCTATTCCATCACATGATGTCCTTCAAGGTTTATTAAAGGGAACCTGCTGAATCGGATAATGCTATTAATCTACAGATACAGGGTTAATCTGAAGGTTAATTGCTCGGTCGCTGTACTGAAAGTTTGGCACTAGGGAGAAAATGGACTTTATTCCTCCCGGGTGCTGCCAACTTTTGATCATCCAGGCAGAGTGAGCGATGGCGGTAAACACTTTGGTTGACAGCCGCTACTGCAGTACATCATGTGTGATATCGACAATTCTGGGGCTTCTCAACAGAGATAGAGGGATGGCTAATAGTACATTCTTCCTTTTCCTAGTGCCATATGCAAAGGGCAGGAGAAAGCAGTGTCAGACAATTTAAGAAAAGCTCAAGCGGCTGCATAGGACTTCATAATTATGAACCCTGTGCTGTGACACCGACAGCGGCTACTATAGCAGAAGAGCTTATACAGGAATCTTAGAAAAAAGGTTATGACATTTTCCATAGCATAATAAGCAATGGTGCCAGACAGGGCACCTGAAATAAATATAAGATAATGAAATTATGTTAATTAAAATAATCATTTATAGGTAAGCCTAATACTGACAAAGCTGGAAAACTGAGGTCTTACTAACGTTCATAGAAGACACGAGTAAAATAATGTTAAGATACTGTATCAATGGAATAACTTGAATTCCCTAGTCACCAATTTAAAGGGAATCTGTCAGTAGGATCAACCTTACTAAGTCATCTATATGGGTATGTAGGTCATAAGAAACTGAATAAAATGATTAGTGATGAGTGAATATACTCGTTACTCGAGATTTCTCGAGCACGCTCAGGGGTCCTCCGAGTATTTTGTAGTGCTTGGAGTTTTAGTTTTTCTTGCCGCAGCTGAATGATTTACATCTGTAAGCCAGCATAAGTACATGTGGGGATTCCCTAGCAACCAGGCAACCCCCACATGTACTTATGCTGTCTATCAGATGTAAATTATTCAGCTGTGGCAAGAAAAACTAAATCTCCAAGCACAGGACACCCGAGCATGCTCGGGAAATCTCAAGTAACAAGTATATTCGCTCATCACTAAAAATGATACCTTGATATCTGCAATTCGATGTCTTATTCGAGTGAAATCCAGTTTTCTTATATCTAAATGAGCTGTTCCAGTCTGTGGGATGGACACAGATCTCTCTGAGAATCTGCCTTCAGAGATTATTGTAAATGAAAGGAGGTGTTACCTGTGCAATGTATAATGGTCTCTCTCTGCTCTCCTGATCTCACTACAGAGCTGTGTGTGATTATACCTTACAAATCTGCAGGTTCCTCTCCGATTCCAGCTCACAGACAGACAGGGCAATACAGCAGAGCTGTGAGAGATGCAGCTAATGGGTTTGTAAGAAGACAAAGTTCAGTTCTGCTGTTCTGTGTTAGTTACTTGTCTCACACTGGTAACTCCCCTATGTCATTAAAAAATAAGCTCTGGAGGCAAATTTTCAGGGAGATCTCTGTCCGGCCCATAACCTGGAACAGCTCCTTTACATAGTAAGGAAAATGTGGAGACATTGTATCACAGATTTCAAGAACTCCTCACCTACTATTTACCATTTATAATGCTGGTGTCTTCTCAGTGGGGTTGGCTCATATACGAGTCATGTGCAACTGCTATCTATGAACACCCGATAGTGTATTGCTTTATACAGTATAATAATCTAGACCTGTAGAGTCTTACACATAATAATGGCTGACATATTTAACATGACAATTGCATGTTGCTCGTGCTACTGTGAGCAAACAGCATGACCTAAAAGTGCTACTGTAAGGGGTGTAACGGGTCTGTGTAATTCTACACCCCCTTCCCTTGGGTTGATACAGTTAGCATCAATGTAATGTCTGTGTATGTTGCTTTCCTATGCTGCTATGTGCATAATGTGATGTACAGGTGCTTCTCACAAAATTAGAATATTATCAAAAAGTTAATTTATTTCAGTTCTTCAATATAAAAAGTGAAACTCATATATTACATAAAGTCATTACAGAGTGATCTATTTCCTGACCTTAACCTCATAGAGAATCTATGGGGTATTGTCAAGAGGAAGATGAGAGACACCAGACCCAACAATACAGAGGAGCTGGAGGCTGCTATCAAAGCAATCTGGGCTTCCATAACACCTCAGCAGTGCCACAGGCTGATCACCTCCATGCCACGCCGCATTGATGCAGTAATTGATGTAAAAGGAGCCCTGACCAAGTATTGAGTGCATTTGTTGAATATAATCCAACATTTCAGATTTTAAAATCATTTTTCAAGCTGGTATTATAAAGTATTCTAATTTACTAAGATAATGACTCTGGGTTTTCATCGGCTGTAAGCCATAATCATCAACATTAACAGAAATAACATGCTTTGTACAAAAAAAAAAAAAAAAGAGCATGAACCGCACATCCCAAAATCATACGTTGATCTAAAGCCGCTAGGCAAGCATTTATATACTGAACATGAGGTTTTCAGTTTAACATTCTGATCAGACTTTATGAAGCCCACTGCCACTTCACGGCAAACCTCGTAGTGGGTCCTATCGCCCTAACGGAGCGGAGCCGTGCGGCGACCACCGCCACAGCGGCCACGCACCAGCAGGGCGGACGGCCTGTTGCCCCACAGCACCCATGCTGCGAGACTGAGCCCCCATGACTCCGGACCGCACCGCCCCACCAGCACAAGGCCACAGCAACAATGGCCGCCACACAGCACCAGCACCAAAATGAAAGGAGCATTGAAACTCACCTTCCTCCAGCTCTTCAGTGAGAGCCAAAATGGGCTAGACCCCTTACTTTGCAGTCTCCTGCTAATTAAAATCACCTGTGCCAAATGGGAGGAGTGCTGGTCCAAGGAAGAGACAAGAACATGCTTTGTACAAAAAAAAAAAAAAAAGAGCATGAACCGCACATCCCAAAATCATACGTTGATCTAAAGCCGCTAGGCAAAAATTTATATACTGAACATGAGGTTTTCAGTTTAACATTCTGATCAGACTGTATGAAGCCCACTGCCACTTCACGGCAAACCTCGTAGTGGGTCCTATGGCCCTAACGGAGCGGAGCCGTGCGGCGACCACCGCCACAGCGGCCACGCAGCAGCAGGGCGGACAGCCTGTTGCCCCACAGCACCCATGCTGCGAGACTGAGCCCCCATGACTCCGGACCGCACCGCCCCACCAGCACAAGGCCACAGGTTTGCCGTGAAGTGGCAGTGGGCTTCATACAGTCTGATCAGAATGTTAAACTGAAAAACATTTTCAGTATATAAATTTTTGCCTAGCGGCTTTAGATCAACGTATGATTTTGGGATGTGCGGTTCATGCTCTTTTTTTTTTTTTTTTTTTGTACAAAGCATGTTCTTGTCTCTTCCTTGGACCAGCACTCCTCCCATTTGGCACAGGTGATTAGAGCTGGAGGAAGGTGAGTTTCAATGCTCCTTTCATTTTGGTGCTGGTGCTGTGTGGCGGCCATTGTTGCTGTGGCATTGTGCTGGTGGGGCGGCGCGGTCCGGAGTCATGGGGGCTCAGTCTCGCAGCATGGGTGCTGTGGGGCAACAGGCCGTCCGCCCTGCTGGTGCGTGGCCGCTGTGGCGGTGGTCGCCGCACGGCTCCGCTCCGTTAGGGCGATAGGACCCACTACGAGGTTTGCCGTGAAGTGGCAGTGGGCTTCATACAGTCTGATCAGAATGTTAAACTGAAAACCTCATGTTCAGTATATAAATTTTTGCCTAGCGGCTTTAGATCAACGTATGATTTTGGGATGTGCGGTTCATGCTCTTTTTTTTTTTTTTTTTTGTACATTAACAGAAATAAACACTTGAAAAAGATCACTCTGTTTGTAATGACTCTATATAATATATGAGTTTCCATTTTTGTATTGAAGAACTGAAATAAATTAACTTTTTGATGATATTCTAATTTTGTGAGAAGCACCTGTATATATTTGCTATTTGGTGTACCTGTTAAATAGGGAAAGTGTAGTACCCATCTCTGACCACTAGATAGGGGCATTATAGTATATGTAAAATAGTTAGTGAAACCAGTTAGTAAATAGTTAATGTAGGAAGGGTCACTGTGGTTAAGAGAGGGAAAACTTCCTGATTTTGGGAGAAGGACCAGCGTGCCCAGACAGTCGATACGGGCTTAAGTGCCAGGGACGATATCAGCGACCACGCAATGTTCACTAAGGGAGAAGCCCAGCCGTCCACAGCATTGGGCCTGAACAGTAGAAGGCCAGTACAACATCAAGCAAGGAGACTAAAGACAGAAACAGTGACACAGGTAGCTCCAGTATGTGGCAGCTTGTAGCATAGGCAGATGCCCTCAGATCCATTGCAAAATGGCTGAGGGAGCTTTCAGATGCAGTGAGCTTGGACTAGGAGTGCACTGTATCATCCCAAAGAACAGTACAGATGGGCAGGTCGCTCGCCAAGTGGACACAGACTCTGGAGGCTGATAATCGGTTCTCTGGGGCGAAAAAGACTGAGGAATGTCTGTCCATAGCAGAGCTGAATTGGGAGGATGCTGAGGAACCGTGCAGCATGGTTCGACCCAGGTATGTGCTGTGTGACAGAAAGGAAAGTGCAGGGAAAGAGGAAGAAATGTGCAACAAGAAACCTGTTGTAAATGCTGTGAAGAATATGGATGTGCTGTGTAAAGAAAATAGTAAAGTTGTTTATATGAAAGTTGAAAAGGACTATGTCTCAATCTGTGCAATATCGTCTAGGGAGCCCACAGCAGAGCAGAGGAGACCGTGACGTGGCAGAAAGTGGAGCCACAGGTATGCAAAGTAATGGACATTATTTTCATGGGAAGGGAGGCCAGGGCACAGACGCCCAGGTATCCTCAGCCATGACTATGGCCCTGGCCCTCCCTCGCACTACGATGGGCTGGAGCTTCTCCGGACATTTCTCCCATCGAGCACATCTGAGATGTCATTGGTCGGCAATGGCAAAGTGAGCTGCCAGCAGCAAGTTTTGATCATTTCCTCGCCCAAGTACATTTAGCATGGCAGAATATTCCTAACAGTCATTAATAACCTTATTGATAGCAGCGAAGGTGTGTAAGTGCGGGGATTTCTGTAAGTAGCATTTATACTCAATACTGAATAAATTGAGAGATGTTTTGAAAACGTTTCCATTTTTACATCATCTGCACATTATTGACATGTACATCCTTTTTTTTATTTCCATAATTCCACAACTTTTCCTCCTTGGTGTTACAATTTCCGTGTTGAGGAGCGTATTTAGAGATTTGTAAGCAAATCTTTGTATATGCACATTAATCTAGCTCATCTTACACTCATTATTTGCATTTATCACAGTTAGAAAAAGACTTAATTCATTTTTATTATTCATGGACAGATCTGTTCTCTTTTGGGCTCTATGATAAATTGTTCTTGTAACAGTACTAGTAGATCTCAGTGTCTCTGTTCTAATCACGACTGTACCAACATATCATTTATACTTCTGTTCACGTACAGATTACAGGAACAATCTTCTCTTTGACCTTCACCAGCTACAAGGTGAACAAACATATTTCTTCAGATGGTTTGATTGTTTTTCTCCTTATGTGTTTTTTTTTAGCCAAATGAATAAAGATAGACTCAAATAGTTTTTAAAAATAGGAAGTTCAATTTTAAATAATGAATAATTTATGGTCTCAAAAAAATTATTGTGAACTCAAATGAGGAATAAATAATCACCAATTATAACATATAAAATGTACAACCTAACCAGCGGCACTGCAGCACCTGATACCATTCTACCGGTGCTACCTGCCTACCAGTGCTACCCACCTGCTTCTATACTGTTGCAGCAATCCATTGCAGACAATGGTACACCAGTAATTTTGGTAAAGCCTGGGTTCTTCACTCACTACATCACAGTATGTTGAGTATTAGGGAAGGTGCATATGACCGTCTGTTCTCCATTCAAGAAAAATAGTCTGATTATGCTAATCAGACTCTAATCAGAGTTTGATCAGAGTGAAATACATTTTTCTCTAATGTGGAGAATTTCCCTATCTTCTCCATTCAGTCTGTCTGTGAAAATTAGACCACACTCGGATGTCATCCAAGTACAGTCCAATGTTTTCCACAGACCTAAAAATATGAATGGGCGAGTGCCATTAAATTATTGGAAGCAAACAGAGTACAATGTGATATTTTTTTTTTCCTTGGACCAACAGTCAAAGGAAAAAATTGGACATGTGCACTGCCTCATTTAATAACATTGGCCCGAGTGTGATGCGATGTTTTGACGGATCAAACTTGGACCGAAATTACGGTTCTCTGCACGAACCCCTAGTGTGAGACGGACTCATTTCCTTCAGCAATGGCCATGTATCTGGACTGTAGAGCAATGTAAAAACATTGTCTGATGAATCAAATTTTCTTTTACATCATATGCCAGACAGGAGTGATCATTGCTTTCCTGATAAATATCTAGCACCAGGATACACTATGGGAAAGACATGTGAGTCGAACTAATGTGATGCCCTTTGCAGTGATGTTCTGACAATTACTGCTGCTGTTCCTTTGACATGCATCACCTAACTAAACATCATTGCAGACTAGCAAATGACCATATCAATTTGAAGCAAATTTGTTTCAAATTTCACAGGAGATTAAAAAAATACACTCACCTGACTTGTCCCTCCACGACTGGTCCTCTACACAGCTAACACTCTCCAGTCCAGGTGGGGGCCAGGGAAAAGCGAGTTCAATTTTTTTTTTTACTGTACTTTTATTATGCTCTGGGGTTTGGGCAGATGTCAGAGAATAATAATAATAAGCATTTACCGTATATACTTGAGTATAAGCCGACCTGAGTATAAGCCGACCCCCCTAATTTTGCCACAAAAAACTGGGAAAACTTATTGACTCGAGTATAAGCCTAGGGTGGAAAATGCAGCAGCTACCGGTAAATGTCAAAAATAAAAATAGATACCAATAAAAGTAAAATTAATTGAGACATCAGTAGGTTAAGTGTTTTTGAATATCCATATTGAATCAGGAGCCCCATATAATGCTCCATACAATTCATGATGGGTCCCATAAGATGCTCCATACAAAATACACCCCATATAATGCTCCATATTAAAATATGCCCCATATAATGCTGCACAAAGGTTAATAATGGCCCCATAAGATGCTCCATAGAAACATTTGCCCCATACAATGCTGCATAAAGGTTGATGGCCCCATAAGATGCTCCACACATTATGCCTCATAAGATGCGAGTAAGGAAGGAGACGGCAGCACTCACCGATCTTCAGTGCAGGTAAAACTTTATTGCACTAAAATCTTCATGGCTCAGGGAAGCATATACAGCAGAGTGTATAGGTCAAACGAAGGCTGTTTCACGCTGCTCAAGCGCTTCAACAGAAAACCTGAAGATTTTACTGCAATAAAGTTTTACCTGCACTGAAGATCGGTGAGTGCTGCCATCTCCTTCCTTACTCGCAGCTGCATTGTGATGTTTTCTCAGTTCAGCACCCGAGATCTAGTGGCCGGCTCATGCTGACAGCCTGTGGGTTCATGAGTTCAGCGTCTTGGTGGTGCGGTCAGCTGTTTCTTGATTGACTGCCCCATAAGATGCTCCACACATTATGCCCCATGAGATACTCCACACATTATGCAACATGAGATACTCCACACATTATGCCCCATAAGATGCTCCATACATTATAGCCCAAAAAGATGCTCCACACATTATGCCCCATTAGATGCTCCACACATTATGGCCCTATAAGATGCTCCACACATTATGGCCCCATGAGATGCTCCATACATTATGGCCCCATGAGATGCTCCATACATTGTGGCCCCATACGATGCTCCATACATTGTGGCCCCATATGATGCTCCATACATTGTGGCCCCATACGATGCTCCATACATTGTGGCCCCATGAGATGCTCCATACATTGTGGCCCCATACAATGCTACATACATTGTGGCCCCATAAGATGCTCCACACATTTGCTGTTGCTGTGATTAAAATAAAAAAAAATCACATACTCACCTCTCTTCGCTCAGGCCTCTGGCACTTGCAATAGTCACCTTCCTCGTTCAACGCGCCACTCTGTCTTCCATCCTGTGCACTGACTGTTCACACTAATCGCATCATCGCGCCCTCTGTCCTGAACAGTGTAGAGGATGGAAGACAGAGCAGCACGGAGCGGTGGAATGAGGAAGGTGACTATCGTGCAATGCTCACCTCCCCCGAAATACTCACCTGCTCCCGGCGCGGTCCCTGGCAGCGTCTCACTGTCAGATGGTCTCCGGGAGCCGGCTGCATCTTCCTGTGTTCAGCGATCACGTACCGCTCATTACAGTAATAAATATGCGCCCATATTCATTACTTTAATGAGCGGTACCACATGACCGGTGAACACAGGAAGAGCTGCCCGGAGACCATGGGACATGCAGGGACAGCGCCAGGAGCAGGTGAGTATGTCACCGCGCTGCTCCCCCGCCGACAATGACTCGAGTGTAAGCTGAGAGGGTCACTTTCAGCCCAAAAAAGTGGGCTGAAAATCTCGGCTTATACTCGAGTATATACGGTAATTTGTATCACATAAATTAGTTGAGAAGTAAACTCCCTGTTGAACGTGAGCGTATATGTTGAAAATTGTGTTTTTGTTTCGATTTACTCTTTTTTTTAAAGCAATGGTGTTCCCTAATGGTAGTTGTATCTTTTAGACTTCTTTTACACATACCGTTGTTTTGTGGCAGTTTTTGCGGCCCCAATATATTTCGATCTTTTTCACGGCTTACGAACACGGCCCCCACTGAAAATCAATGGGTTCGCAAAAACAACGGAAGGTTGTTTTTGCAGTGCGCCGTGACGTCTGGTTTTGCAGAACGCTGTTTTTTTTCCCAATACTATTTCCATAGTATTGGAAACCCGAAAAATGGTGATCCGCAATAACGGGCCGCAAAAAAACTGTATGTGTCAAAGAAGCCTTAGTGGGATTGTAAAAAGGCTAGTTTCCTTTGTGTGCTGTAGGACAGGGTGAGATTTTAATAAAAGATGATGAGATACTATGACTTTTTAAGTGTATCGTGGCCCTTGGTGACAGAGTGGTCATCCCTCTCAGGGGTCTCAGAAGAAATACGCAGATGCACAGATTATAGTTGTACAACTCTGCTCATAAAGAGCCTACTTATGAACAAGAGGCAAAGAGCTTAGTGGTTTCAGAATCTCACAAGGCAACATGCTTGAACATAGGAGTTGGTATACTGCTGCGATACCTCTATATGGCAGTGTCTATTGCCTTAAATTGGGATTGGTATTAAAACATAACAAATTTCTACATCAAAACTCGGAATTTTCAGCAGATCATATAACACCCATTGCCGCGTTCATCTTGTTCTTCTTTTCACTTAAAATTATTTCTATATGAATACCCAATGCTCTGATGTGTATTCATATGTAAAGTTTTCCTCTGGCAGCTGCCCTTCCCCCAGGGCTTCTGATAGACTAGTGCTTATAGGAAATGCAATGCTGATCATAATGATAGCCATAACCATATACACAATGAAAAAATATGAACTCCAGTGACAATACGTAATTTAAGTGCAACTCTTACCTCTAGTCTGTCCTAAGAGTGAAATAGATTCAGATAGGTTACTTTGCTTCCAAAAGACCTGTTATCTTAATGTACAATGGACAAGTGTACAAAGAGACATGTAACTATTGATTGACAGCTGTGATGGGGGGCACAGGGCAAGTTTGCTGTGGGCCGTAACTGAGTTCACTAGGCCCTGAAACCCCTCTTCTCAACAGGGGTCTGTGATGTGTAGGGTGTTGTTCTGTGGAGTTGGTGCTTTACGCAATGTTCCTTCAGGAGGACTTTCTACAATTCCACCCATGAGCTCGGGTAACATAGTAACATAGTAACATAGTTAGTAAGGCCGAAAAAAGACATTTGTCCATCCAGTTCAGCCTATATTCCATCATAATAAATCCCCAGATCTACGTCCTTCTACAGAACCTAATAATTGTATGATACAATATTGTTCTGCTCCAGGAAGACATCCAGGCCTCTCTTGAACCCCTCGACTGAGTTCGCCATCACCACCTCCTCAGGCAAGCAATTCCAGATTCTCACTGCCCTAACAGTAAAGAATCCTCTTCTATGTTGGTGGAAAAACCTTCTCTCCTCCAGACGCAAAGAATGCCCCCTTGTGCCCGTCACCTTCCTTGGTATAAACAGATCCTCAGCGAGATATTTGTATTGTCCCCTTATATACTTATACATGGTTATTAGATCGCCCCTCAGTCGTCTTTTTTCTAGACTAAATAATCCTAATTTCGCTAATCTATCTGGGTATTGTAGTTCTCCCATCCCCTTTATTAATTTTGTTGCCCTCCTTTGTACTCTCTCTAGTTCCATTATATCCTTCCTGAGCACCGGTGCCCAAAACTGGACACAGTACTCCATGTGCGGTCTAACTAGGGATTTGTACAGAGGCAGTATAATGCTCTCATCATGTGTATCCAGAGCTCTTTTAATGCACCCCATGATCCTGTTTGCCTTGGCAGCTGCTGCCTGGCACTGGCTGTCAGATTTACCCAGTGGTTTCCCATTCAGTGTGTAATGGTGATATTGATTCCTTCTTCCCATGTGTATAACCTTACATTTATCATTGTTAAACCTCATCTGCCACCTTTCAGCCCAAGTTTCCAACTTATCCAGATCCATCTGTAGCAGAATACTATCTTCTCTTGTATTAACTGCTTTACATAGTTTTGTATCATCTGCAAATATCGATATTTTACTGTGTAAACCTTCTACCAGATCATTAATGAATATGTTGAAGAGAACAGGTCCCAATACTGACCCCTGCGGTACCCCACTGGTCACAGCGACCCAGTTAGAGACTATACCATTTATAACCACCCTCTGCTTTCTATCACTTAGCGGGTCCGGCTGTAGCTTCAGACAAGACAAGAGACTTTGGGTCCGGGTTAACAGGTTCAGCTTTACTGTGCAATTCGGTTACACATGGCTGCAGCTGCAGCATACAGAATATGACACAGTCATATTATAGTAATGTTTCCCTTGTTTCCTGGCCTGTCAGCCTTCATCTCCTTACTACCCGACTTGTCCCTAGCCCAACTGTCCTTGGCAGCCCTATGGACTCTCATACTGGCATAGCAATTTTCCTGAGAGATGCCATCCTTACCTTTCTCTGCAACCCGACTGATGTCTTCCTCGTAGGGGGACAGGGGTATGGCTCCCAATAACCCTTCCAGACCTCCAGCCCAAGACTGTCCCGGCGTCCAGACAAAACTTAAGATTTGTCTTCATGCTGGGGGAAAACTGGACTGACAGCACCCGTTCAGCTCTGCTGCACCTGCCTCTTCTTGCACCTACTAACACTGTCTTGTCCGGCTTTACTCTAGACTCCACTCTCCTTCACTCTCCTAGACTCTCACTAAAAACGCAGAAAAACCTTTTCTATAGAGCCTGGTGTAACGGCTCACAATCTGTGGACTAATCCCAACTCTATTAACTATCTAATCCCTAGTGTAGTGCAAGCTACATCCCTGTACTTAGTGTAGTCCCATTAGTGGACAGACCTCCCGCATTCCCAGGGACGTCCTTAGGCACAGTAGAACCAAACACACAGCACCGGCCATAGGGATAAAACATAGCATTCTCTTTTTATATAAACATAACACATTATCAAATGTAATAACCCTTCTGTTGCCAAGACGCCTTCATCTCTCTCCATCCCCTACAGCTGCACTTCACAGTATTGCATGCAAATCAATGATTTTATAATACAGATGTAGCTCAATAATTTAAAATAAACTAGTTGCGCCACAAAAAGTCTACATTTACGTCAAGTGTTAGTAATGATTTTTTCAGGAGGAATACAGTGACTAGCAAAAGGGGAACAATGCTTTGAACTTTTGACTTTCAGGCTCCATATCTCACCATCCACTACGGCTTCGAACGTGAGACTACCATGATTTTCTCCCCTTGAGAAAGCACATCAGCGAAAGGCGCGTTGGAGTGTCTGTGGCATTATGGATGGTCGACTAACCGCATCATGGGTAAGTCCTTTACTGCACCCCTCCTCAAGTGGATTGACTAAACTTTACTTAATTATATATATCCATGCATTTGTTTACCACTCTGGTATCCCTGGAATGTAGGGTTCATATATACTTGTGCTACTGGTACCGGCAGTTTGACCTTACTCAACTCTACCACCTTTTCATACTTGATTAATTTCCTCTTTTGATCCCTCCAACATGTATCTGTTTAAATTTTTTATTCATGTTTTTTTAATGTGTATGATTTTGTAATAAAATGTATATTATATTTTAATATCATATACCTCTTTGACGTTTTTGGATACTCTTTATCCTTTTCTAGGTTGCATATGCTAGTAACTCGCCCAGCTACCGATTTGTCAATGACGGGGAGACTGATTTCCACATACTTTGAACCCCTACAATTATGATGATATGTTTTTGGATATTTTTATGGTCATCATTTTAGAAAATCATCTTGTGTATCTCATACATAAATTTGACTTGCAGCTATTTAGCATATGATTAGTTATGCTGATTCTTGTCATGTCATTGCATTGTTACGGTTTTGCGCCTAAAAATCTACATTTTAATTATTATTACTTTGTAATTATTTTGTAAATCCACCTTTGACGTTCAACACTGCATGAATCCTTCTGGGCATGTCTCGATCAAAATCTGATAGGTATGTTAGGAAATGTGGAAAGTACTCCATTAATCCTGTAACTCACAGGTGACGTCTTCACTGGTTGGCATTTTTCTCTCTTTTATTCTCCAACTGGCCCAGACTGTTATGATGACTTCTCCTGGCTACCGCTTATGTTGCTACCAAGGTGTTTTTGCCTCAATAGCAGCACAAGTAAATTTAGGGTCCGTACCAGGTCATAGACACAACTTAAATACTAGACAAAAAATCCTCTTTGTATTAGTATGAGTGGCTTAATTTTTGCACATGCAAAAAGTTGCAAATCACTGTACATCCAAAATTCATTCTGCGTAGTCTCTGACAAATAGAAATCAGAATATACTATTGAAAAATGATATAGGATGGGGGCGTCGCGATGTAGAGGAGCTGTGCGGACGTGTTTGGCTGGAGCTCCCATAATCCTGACACATATCGTGCCATATACTTACCCGGGAGGGTTTTCGCGGATACCGCTGTGCTCCTCTGGGTGCCTGGGGGTGCCCGGCTTCTGAGGGGACGCAAGGTGCGGCTTCGGTCGGGTGGACTCCTGGAGCGCGCAGACGGAGGACAGAGGCGGCAGGAGACGGTGGCCATTTTCCCTGCAGCGTGTGCTGGAGGCGGAAGGCGCGAAGCGAGCCCCGCAGCTCATGAGGGAGCTGGCTGACCTTGGCACAGCTAATCAAGGTATGAGAGGGGGGCTGCGCGGTGTGAGTCCTGAGAAACGGACCCCGGGCTCCCCCTCATTAATACTATAAGACGCCACATAACGCCGACTGGCTCCGGCGCCACTGAGACTTCTCCCCTGCCCTGTTGCCTAGACTGAAGGCGCAGAACCTGCCACGACTTGCTGACGGCCGGCCACATTGAGTATACTTTGCAGCTGCTGGGAAGTGAAGCCCACATTTATTAACTGCTTCCAGGATTCTCCCCTCCTTTGCACCCATAAAGTGGGATCTGCAACATAGTACTGACTTGGCCGGGTGTTACAGGGAAGACCTTACTAGCTGTGCGTACATTGTGCTATATTGGTACATTAGCTAGACAGAGGTCATATCCTGCTGAAGTGATAACTTGACTTCATGGCATCAACAATGAACCGCTCCAAAAACTCAGCTGCAGCTGACAAACTCAAAAAATTTGCGCGTTCGGATCCTCCTGACGGTTTGCGCTCAAAGAAGAATAATCCCTCACCTGGGAGCAGACCTGAAAACCAATTAAAAACCATGTCTCTGATGATGAGGAGTGTGGAGATCAGGAGGACTTGACCCTGAAACAGGCATCTGAACAACTGATGCAAGCCATATCTCTGACCAGGACATCACTAACTGGGAAGATAGAGGAGGTGCACTCTGAGGTGGGGCTCCTTCGACAAGACATGCAATCCATGAGGGGCCGTATCACAGAGGTTGAATCACGGGTATCTCGCTTGGAAGACAATTATGTGCCGGTGGAGGCTAAACTGACAAAAGTAGCCGGCTCTATAAATGGATGGAAACAGAAGGCGGATGATCTTGAAAACAGACTACGACGGAACAATATACGTATCATTGGCCTGCCAGAGCGCTCAGAGGGGCAACATCCCGAAAAATTTCTGGAGGGCTGGCTCAAAGACACTTTGGGAGATGAATTCTCCACCACTTTTACCGTGGAAAGAGCCCACAGGGTACCGACAAAACCTCTCCCCCCGGGCACCCCGCCGAGACCCTTCTTGGCGCATCTTCTTAATTGCAGAGACAGGGACACCGCCCTTCGCATGGCAAGACAAAAAAGTCCTATCAAGTATAATAACGCCACTGTCTCTATATTTCCAGATTTCTCCATGGAGCTGTAGAAACAAAGGGCTCAGTTCATGGAGATAAAAAAACAGCTCAGAGAGAAAAACATCTTATACTCAATGCTCTACCCTGCCAGGCTCAGGGTTGTATACAAGGGCTCTACTTCCTTTTTCACAACTCCGGCGGAGGCTGAGGAGTGGATGCGGTCGTGTGTGGGGGCAGGCGGAGGAGGAGAGAAATCCTAAATGGATTGCTATCTTCCATGATTACTCAGAATTTGGAACTCCCTTTCCGGATTTTATTTATCGTTAAGGGGAGCTCCTTTTGCCAGCGTCCAGAAAAACAACTTTACCGGACTCTGTATCCAGAGATGGTATCCCCCTTTTTGAATTGGGATAAGTGGAGCATGAATCTTTGCTTCCTACTGAAGCATTTTTTGTTTTTCATTGTTTTGGTTTTGTTAGTGGTTAATTGTATAGAAATTGCTGCCATGTTTTTCTCCATTACCAGCGTGACAGAGGCTCGGCGGGACACTTTATATTATGCTAGATTGATAAGATATGACGTCTGATATTACATGCATGACTTGGAATGTGAGAGGCCTTGGATCACCTCGCAAGAGAGTTAAAGTATTTTCCCAGATACGACGCTATCATCCCCATATAATAGCATTGGTTGAAACACATTTGACCAGGGACTCGGCTCGCTATGTACAGAAGCCTTGGATACAGTGGTCTGTGCATGCATTTCATACCAGCTACTCCAGAGGAGTCTCTTTGTTAGTTCATAAAGATGTCAGATGGGAGGTTGGCGAGGTCCGGAGAGATCCAGACGGTCGTTTTGTGTTTGTACACGCGATTATGAACTCGGATGACTATGTTATAATGTGTATATATAACCCTCCCCCTGCTAATATGTCAGTTATCAAGAAAGCGGTAGGCTTTGCCCTAAATTATCCAGATGCGTATGTTATGTGCATGGGAGATTTTAATTTGATAATGGACGAGTGTTCGGACAGACTTCGGCTAGATGATGGGGCTGCGGGTGTGAGCCCTTTACCGTCTCGATTGTCAGTATTTATGGAAGGTGCTGGTTGGTTAGATTTATGGAGAACGTATCATCCTGACGTAAAAGAGTTCACCTGTCATTCATCGGTCAGACGCACTTTATCCCGATTAGACTACATATTCGGTTCCAGTAATCTGGCGGTACGGGTGGGGGAGGTAAGACATGGGAACAGGGGCGTCTCGGATCATAGTCCGGTAATTCTTAAACTTAAGCTTGGTCAGAAAAGGAATTTTATGACTTGGAAAATAAATCCATTTTGGCTTAAATTAATAGGTTCAGAAGACAGGACTATTGACCAACTGGACTGTTTCATTACATCCCACCCAATGCCGCAAAATATGAATATTTTCTGGGATGCTCTTAAAGCATACCTGAGAGGATGTTTATCCTCTACCATCTCTTATATTAAGCGCCTGACCTCAAGGGAAGATGACGACATGGAGAAGCGACTGAGGGACTCGGAGGCGGCCTATATAGCTAACCAGACAAGTGAAAATAGAGCGGAGTGGTTACACTTGCACAGACTACATAGTCAATATACCGACACTAAATCTAAACGCAAACTATTCTTTACTAAACAGGCATACTTTGAACTTGGAAACCAGTCCAGTAAACTCTTAGCATTTATGGTGCGTCAGCACAATACATCCAATACTATACTTAAAATTAGGAAACCGGACGGCTCAGTAGTAACCTCGACAGATGACATACTCCAATGCTTTTATAATTTCTATAAAGAGCTATATAGTTCCAAAGGGGATTCAGATACTTTGGAATGCCTAAACTATTTATCTGACATAGAATTCCCTACACTGACTGCTATACAGCAAGCTTTTTTGGACGCAGACTTTACTCTTGACGAGATAAATAGGGCCATAACAGATATGGCCTCCGGTAAAGCGCCTGGCCCGGATGGTTTCCCCATAGAGATGTATAGGAAATATCAAGATATTCTGGCACCATTCCTCTTGAAGGTCTTTCAGGGGATTTGGGAGGGTGGTTCCTTGCCGGATTCCTATTATGAGGCAAACATTATAGTTTTAAAGAAAGAAGGGAAGGACCCCCTGGAATGTGGATCTTATCGTCCGATTTCATTAGTTAATGTGGATTATAAGATCTTCACTAAAATTCTAGCTACTAGGTTAAATACGGTAATACTGGATATTATACATCCAGACCAGACGGGTTTTATGCCAGGTAAGAGCACCTCTATCAACATCAGGAGGGTCCAATCAATAGCTCAATATAGCACGTTGGTACCTGGGAATAGATGGGCCATGGCCTCGCTGGACGCGGCTAAGGCTTTTGATTCTCTTGAGTGGCCTTTCCTATCTGCATGTCTACAACGATATCAATTTGGTCCTAAATTCCAAAAATGGATAGCCGCATTATATTTGAAACCGAAAGCCCGGATAATTATTAATAACTCTATTTCTGCATCATTCTCCTTAAAAAGAGGAACTCGTCAGGGATGTCCTCTCTCTCCGGCCTTATTCGCCCTTGCGATAGAGGCACTACCAATTCGTGTGAGGTCCACATCATCTATTAGGGGCATTACAATAGCAGATCGCACGGAAACTATTGGTCTATATGCAGACGATATGGTGGTGTTTATGGATGAGGTGGAAGAGACTCTACCACATGTGATTGCCGTTATAGAGAGATTTGGCAGACATTCGGGACTTCACATTAACTGGGATAAATTGGCCTTGATGCCTCTTTCTCATAACTTAGTTGCACACCTTGATATGTTATCCCCGTTACCAGTTGGGTCTAGCTTTAAATACCTGGGAATAATCATAACAAAATACAGTAGACTTGATCTACAGTTTAATGTTCTCCCGTTATTAGACTTTGTTAAACACAAATTCGCTATGTGGGGTAGACTACCTTTATCTGTCTCAGGTCGCATAAATTTGATAAAAATGATACTTCTCCCGAAGCTTAACTACTCCCTCCAACATAGTGCAGTACCGGTCCCCAAATCCTTTTTTTCAAACTTAAATTCATTGGCCACATCCTTTATCTGGGGAAAGGCTAGACCCAAACTTAAATTATCTACTTTACACAGGTCTAGGCAAATGGGGGGGGCAGCGTTGCCGGATTTTTTTTTATATTATTTAGCTGGACAGCTTAGAGCTCTGGGAGAATGGATGCCTGGGGGATGTCTGCCGAATTCAGAGAGCCATTTGGCCCATGCTGCCAGGATTGTTTGTCCATTGGGTTTCTTGGAAATTAACAAACCATCTATTCCTAGATTATTACCATTACTACGGTTAGCGAGGCTAATTTGGCGGCAGGTGAAAAGGGTAATTCACTTTGATGGTATTGTAGCCGAAATGCCCCTATGGGATAATGAATATTTCCCGAGACTATTAAATCACCCGTCTGCTCAATTCTGGATATCAGACGGTGTTTCGTCGCTTGGTGATCTTTATGATCGGGATGCCCTGATGTCCTTTGAACAACTACAACTTAGGTATAATATACCAAGGCCTCAATTCTTTCGCTATCTCCAACTTAGATCGGCGATTCAGTCGCATGTTCGTAGCGTGGAAGGGACGCAAGCAATATCCTCCTTCCCGCTGATAGGGATCCTTAAGTCACAGGGGCCCTGCGGTCTTATCTCTGCATTATATACTTATATGTTATCCGTAGGTGCTGATGCTGCTTTGTTGCCGGCCAGGGAGAAGTGGAGGGTCCTGGTGCCTGATCTTCAGGACGAGGACTGGGAAATGGTCCTTGAGTCCCCAACCAAGGTGTCCCCCTCGGCTAACAATAAAATGATACAGTTATACATACTACATCAATCATATTTAACCCCATTACGGCTATTTAAAATTGGGTGGTCCCGGTCTTCGGAATGCCTCAGATGTCATATGGGGGAGGCAGATTTCATACACATGATATGGGATTGTCCAGTTATTCTTTCTTATTGGGAAGAGGTAACCTCGTTGTTGTCCTCCCTTATACATATTCCCGTTCCCCTGACTCCATTAGTGTGCTTATTTGGGGTATTGGAGGAGGAGATGTGGGACCATCATGTTCTAATTTTCTTGAGAGAGACACTTTTCCTGGCAAGAAAGCTAATCGCTTTGCGTTGGATGGGCACCACACATCCATCACTTAGGGCCTGGATAGAGCAAGTAAATCTAATTGTGCCTTATGAACGTACTTTATATCAGAATAGAGGTTGTTTGGAGAAATTTAATAAAATCTGGGATTTGTGGAACTCATCGTACCTCACCATGTCATCACGTGGTTGAGGGCTTAGATTCAATATGTTAAGGTTTGAGAAACAGTGTTGTTCACGTCGAGCTTCAATGTTACTCGGTTAATGTGGTGGAGAAGGTTTTGTTTTGGCAGTAAAAAGTTTAGTTTTAGGATTCTTAGTGTATAAGGCATACTATAATAATTTGAATTTATATAGCCCGATCGGTGTATTAAGATTTCTGTCAATGAAACTATTATCAAAATGTAATTGCACTGACCTGGGAACTTGTGAACTATGTATGTATATTTGATTTATGTGATTTAATAAACGAATTTAAAAAAAAAAAAATGATATAGGATACTGTAGTTGAAGCATTTTTCAATATACAATAGAAGCAATCCTTAGTTTCCTTACATCTCTATAAGCTGTTGAAAATACATGCATCACACTAGAAGCTCCATTTTATGTTAGGATTACCAGCAGTGTCCTTATCAATTCAAGGTTATACTATCGAGACATACTGTATAACGTGCTGGTAATAAATTAACAAACACAATACATAAGCGTCTACTGAAAGATATCAGCCGTACAATACAAATGTCCTTGTAAGTGGCTTAGAATTCTGCTTCATTAGACATGCAGGACAGCTGGGCAGAAATACAATAAGAAAAAACAGGATCCAATTACGCACCTACCCTGTCAGATAGCCCTACACTTGGCTGCTATCCCTACCTATCAGTGGAGGTTGGCACCCTAATAGATCGATTTGGCGCCCCCACTCAACGACGGCTGACCCCAACTCACCCTGTTAAATATCTAGCGAGCTACAGGTGGGAAAACAATAAGCCATATAAAGAGATGAAGGAAGGTCTGAAAAAATACTAAGGTGCACAAACAAGAAAAAACATTAATAAACAACCCCAAAGCTATATAGCATCCTGCAACAAAGCTTCTTATGTATGCTCAATACAAGCAAAAGATCCTGTCACATAAGAGCTAAACTCAAGTGTGCTGGCTATAGAAAACCCAAAATAGACAAATACAGTCAGCACTACAAGAGGTTACAGATTAAAGCCCAATGGCATTAGTAACCAGGGTAGGGAAAATAACCTCAAAGCAACCAGGTTCAATATATGTCAGCAGACTGTTAATAACGGATCCTCTTAGACCAGTCTAAGGCAATATGTGCCACTAGTGCCAGGGTAGATGATATATAGTGTGACACAACATACATAACTGATATAAGAAAATAATGTTCTTGTCACAGAATACAATAGAAAAAATCTAATCCTTCCCTAGGCATAAGACCAAGAGCAGATCAACGTAACAATAATGTACAGTCTCAGCATATTAATACAAATAATATACAAGGCAGCCAGGGGAGGGCATCAGCCCAAATCTACTTAGCTGCCAGGTGCCAGCCCTGACGCGTTTTCCCGTAAAACGGTTCCTCAGGAGGCAAAGATGTCAGAACCAATATGCCAAAGATACAGGCGCCATGATGCTTGGGCAGGCCTGAATAAATCCCAAAGGGGAGGGTCTTTATAGCCAGAGTTGAAACCGACCGGCCAGTAAAAACCGCCGGTGGAGACCCACCCTCATGTTTACCAGAAACACCAGGTACATAGTTGATACGATCCATGAATCGGATCGATTGTTACGGAAGTGTCCATCACTGCATGTGGTTCCCTCCCCCACGGCCAAATAGGACGACAATAAAAGTACAAGGTCCCTACCATCTCCGTTTCTCTGTAGTGTCCTCCAAGTCGGCGTGCAAGAGCACATTGCGCAATGGGGGCCGCCATGCTGGATACCAACCAGACGGAGCCGCATGCGCAAACAGCGTACAAAGAGAAGCGCCGGCGCCAGGAGGTGAAACGCACCATGGAACGCATAAAGCAGAAGTGCGCATGCTCCCGCGCCAACTGTGTTAAATAAAGTCGCACCTGCGCAGACCATACACCCGAAGGGCGCCTCTGCAGAAAGATAACGCGAACACAGCAATACAATGCGCACGCTCAAAGGACATAACGCCTGTATCCCTATAAGCGCACCCAGACAGTGGGGCACAGAATAAGGGGACTATAACGGCGCATATCTAATACAGATAGTAAATAACATACGTGCCTCCTGCCTAGTCAGCAGAAAACCAAGCTGGATGATGGATACCATACAGAGCCCAGCAGTAAAAATACAAACTGGCTCAGCAGAGGACATATTGTATCATACAACTCACAAATAAAAATAAAAATAAAAATACTATCCAGCACCATTTATTGACCAGACCCCAAGCTAGGAGGAAAACTATACTACTCAAAGAGTAGACACAAATCATTTTGCCCCAATTAGGGGGCAACAAATACTCCGGAGAGACGCACCAAAAAATATTTAACAGATAGAGGGAATTAATCATAATGAAAAAAAATATAAGGTCAAAATTGACTACTGCAGCTACATGTATATGCAGTACATATGGCACTCCCAAATTAGGGTTCCCAATTCCCTTACAGAAATGAACAGCAGGGCACAACTAAGGACTAAGCGAAATACACAAAGAGGGGAACTAATTTATCATTACAGGTAGCAGGTATAGGTCAGGGATTCATTTAGGCCTCGCGGTGAGATCGACTGCATACGGAAGATCCACTCTGCTTCACGTTTCAAAAGGGCCTTGTCAAAATCCCCACCTCTTATCCTAGGTTGTAGGAGTTCTATCATACAGAAAGTCATCCCGTCCGGGTTTCCTCCATGTATCTGATTAACATGGCGGGCAACTGAGGTATCCCTCCTATGCCTAATATCCCCCAGATGTTCTCCAAACCTAGTTCTAAGTTCCCTAGTGGTCTTACCAATGTAATCTAGGGGACAAGGGCAAGTGATCTTATATATAACCCCGGTGGACTTACAATTGCCAAAGTCCCTGATATCAAAGGTTTTCCCGGTAGCCGCACTAGTGAATTGTTTGGTTTGTTTGGCATATTGGCATTTAGAGCAGTTACCACATCTAAAGAAACCCAGAGGTTTCCTCCCTAGCCATGTACCTGTACCCTGTGGTTTTTGATAGAGGCTATGCACTAGTCTATCTCCAATTGACCTTCCTCTCCTGTAAGTGATACTGGGTGTAGGTGGAATAACATCCCTCAGATATGGATCCGCCCGAAGTACCCCCCAGTGTCTTTTCATTATTTGGATTATTCTTTCAGATTGATTATCAAAGGTACCTACAAGCCTGACAAGGTCTGGAGATGTTCCCGAGGCCTCCCTCATTCTAAGCAACAGTGATCTATCCCTCCTGAGTGCCTCATTATAAGACTTGGCCAGAATATCCGTGGGGTACCCCCTCTCTCTAAACCTCTGATGTAATTCACCAGCCTGATGTTTAAATGTATCCATATCTGAGCAGTTCCTTCTAATCCGAAGAAACTGCCCCTTTGGTATGCCTCGTTTAAGGGGGGTAGGATGATGACTCTGCCACTGCAACAAACTGTTTGTTGCAGTGGGTTTACGGTACGTGCATGTATCAATCCCCCCCTTTTCATTTTTAGAAATTTTAAGATCCAGAAAGGCAATACTCTGTTCCTGAATGTCGGACGTGAACCTCATCCCAATGTCATTGATGTTTATCTCTTCTATAAATCTGCAAAATCCGCCCCTGGGCCAGACCACAAGACTAGAATATCGTCAATGTATCTGGCCCAGAGGCTGATATACGGCTGCCACCATTTCTCCTCCTCTGGAAAGATATGGGTTTCCTCCCACCAGCCCAGGAACAGATTAGCATATGTGGGGGCACAAGGGCTCCCCATCGCCGTGCCCCTGAGCTGGTGGAAGTACTTCCCATTAAAAATAAAATAGTTATGGGAGAGTGTGAATAGAAGAAGTTGCTTGACAAAACAATTGTGTTCACCACACTCAACAGCTCTTGTTTTAAGAAAATGCTCTACAGCTCTCATACCGATGTCGTGGGGGATACTACTGTAGAGTGCCTCCACATCAATGGAGGCCAATTTAACACAAGGCTCCACTACTATATCCTCCAGCATACCCAAAAGTTGGAGAGTATCTCTCACGTACGAGGGCAATGAGAGCACAAAGGGTCTAAGAATCTGGTCCACATATATCCCAACATTTTGGGAAAGCGAGTCGATCCCTGCCACAATAGGGCGACCTCTAAGTGGATCCAGACCCTTATGCACTTTTGGGAGGGCATAAAATGTTGGTACAGTGGGAGAGGCTGGGACAAGGAAGGTATATTCGCTCTGTGATAAAAGTCTCTTTTCTACCGCAGGATTAAGTATACACATAAGATCATCCGTATACATCTTGGTTGGATTCCCTGGTAGGACTTCATATGTTTGACGGTCATTGAGGAGTAGGGCACACATTCCCAAGTATTTTAAATGGTCCATAATTACGAGGTTTCCACCCTTGTCAGATGATTTAAAAATAAGATTGGTATTCTTTTCCAACCTTTTCAAAGCCTGTGACTCACTTGATGTCATATTATAGTTTTTTTCCCCCACATTGTTGGGAATTTTGCACAGATCCATTTCAACTAATTTGACAAAGATGTCAACACTCGTAACGTCGCTTGTTGGTGGCATTTTTTTGCTTCTATTCTTTAGGGAAGTGAATGGCCCCTCACCTCTATCCCTCTCGTTCTCCTGTAAGAGACCAAACAGAGCACGATACCCCTCCATGTCCTCCTCAGTAAGGCCCAATTCCCTACACCTCTCTCCATCAATTTTTTTGAAAAACAGTTTCCATTTGAGATTACGTGCGAAAAGATTCACGTCCTTAACCCAGTTAAAACAGTTAAAGGTATTGGTGGGGACAAAATTTAGTCCCCTCTGTAAGACAGCATATTCTTCTCCAGAGAATACATAAGGAGTCAGATTAATAATCTGTCCTTGTACTATTGGGGCCTTCTCCTCAATTCGTAATTCACACCCGGTCTGCAGTCTAAAAAAGATGACGAGGATGAAGGAGGCAAGGAGGAGGGTGTCTGTGGTGTGGACCCAAAGGAGGTACCAAAGGGGCCCCTTATCCCTCCTCCCTTCCCTCCTCTCCCTTTTTGCCTGTGCTGATTTCTGGCTGGACGCCATCTGTTACTCTGTGTGTTATTCCGATGTATGGTAAGACCTTGTTCCGGTCGTTCGGTATCCGATGTATCAATGTCTGATGAAGATATATCTGTTGTAATCTGGGGTTGGTAATCGTAAGCTTTGTTGTCCTTAAACTCGCCCAGATCCCTTATAAACTGTGAATGTTTCCTTTCTTTGAGCCCATTTTGAAATTTCTCTATAGATGTCTGTAGAAAATTTTCTCTCCTAGTAAACTCAGGATCAGATTTTTGTTTCTGTACCTGCTCAATAAGTGTATTCAATTTTTTACTGGATTCTTCAAACAGTGACTTTTCTTCTATCAGTAATATTTGCATGAAGCGAACGGAGGAATCAATAGATTCTTTCGTCCACGCCGCCAGCACTGTAGGATTAGCAGTCCGGGGAGAGGGTCTAATAGTAATTCGTAGTCCCTTGGGCACAATTCTGTTTTTGATATAGTTTTCTAGCCCCTTAATCTCCCACCAAGATTTTATGTTTTCTTTATAACACAAATATATGTCTTTGAATAGGTTCTGAATGGTGGGATTGTCTGTATTCTGGAGAGAAGTACTACTGGTGGAAAAGACCAAGTTTGCATCCTGTGTCCATATATCTGTATTAATGGGACCTGAAAGGAAGCTCGCCATACCAAAAAGAATCAAACTAAACGTTCCAAGAAAATATATATATATAACCTAGGGAAAAATATTAAGTAGTGTAACATGTAATCCCTTAAAACATAGATTTATTAGTATATATTAAAAATACCATTACCCAGTGAAACACAAAAACAAATAAGAAAAAACAGGATCCAATTACGCACCTACCCTGTCAGATAGCCCTACACTTGGCTGCTATCCCTACCTATCAGTGGAGGTTGGCACCCTAATAGATCGATTTGGCGCCCTCACTCAACGACGGCTGACCCCAACTCACCCTGTTAAATATCTAGCGAGCTACAGGTGGGAAAACAATAAGCCATATAAAGAGATGAAGGAAGGTCTGAAAAAATACTAAGGTGCACAAACAAGAAAAAACATTAATAAACAACCCCAAAGCTATATAGCATCCTGCAACAAAGCTTCTTATGTATGCTCAATACAAGCAAAAGATCCTGTCACATAAGAGCTAAACTCAAGTGTGCTGGCTATAGAAAACCCAAAATAGACAAATACAGTCAGCACTACAAGAGGTTACAGATTAAAGCCCAATGGCATTAGTAACCAGGGTAGGGAAAATAACCTCAAAGCAACCAGGTTCAATATATGTCAGCAGACTGTTAATAACGGATCCTCTTAGACCAGTCTAAGGCAATATGTGCCACTAGTGCCAGGGTAGATGATATATAGTGTGACACAACATACATAACTGATATAAGAAAATAATGTTCTTGTCACAGAATACAATAGAAAAAATCTAATCCTTCCCTAGGCATAAGACCAAGAGCAGATCAACGTAACAATAATGTACAGTCTCAGCATATTAATACAAATAATATACAAGGCAGCCAGGGGAGGGCATCAGCCCAAATCTACTTAGCTGCCAGGTGCCAGCCCCGACGCGTTTCCCCATAAAACGGTTCCTCAGGAGGCAAAGATGTCAGAACCAATATGCCAAAGATACAGGCGCCATGATGCTTGGGCAGGCCTGAATAAATCCCAAAGGGGAGGGTCTTTATAGCCAGAGTTGAAACCGACCGGCCAGTGAAAACCGCCGGTGGAGACCCACCTTCATGTTTACCAGAAACACCAGGTACATAGTTGATACGATCCATGAATCGGATCGATTCTTCTCCAGTATCACTTACAGGAGAGGAAGGTCAATTGGAGATAGACTAGTGCATAGCCTCTATCAAAAACCACAGGGTACAGGTACATGGCTAGGGAGGAAACCTCTGGGTTTCTTTAGATGTGGTAACTGCTCTAAATGCCAATATGCCAAACAAACCAAACAATTCACTAGTGCGGCTACCGGGAAAACCTTTGATATCAGGGACTTTGGCAATTGTAAATCCACCGGGGTTATATATAAGATCACTTGCCCTTGTCCCCTAGATTACAATGGTAAGACCACTAGGGAACTTAGAACTAGGTTTGGAGAACATCTGGGGGATATTAGGCATAGGAGGGATACCTCAGTTGCCCGCCATGTTAATCAGATACATGGAGGAAACCCGGACGGGATGACTTTCTGTATGATAGAACTCCTACAACCTAGGATAAGAGGTGGGGATTTTGACAAGGCCCTTTTGAAACGTGAAGCAGAGTGGATCTTCCGTATGCAGTCGATCTCACCGCGAGGCCTAAATGAATCCCTGACCTATACCTGCTTCCTGTAATGATAAATTAGTTCCCCTCTTTGTGTATTTCGCTTAGTCCTTAGTTGTGCCCTGCTGTTCATTTCTGTAAGGGAATTGGGAACCCTAATTTGGGAGTGCCATATGTACTGCATATACATGTAGCTGCAGTAGTCAATTTTGACCTTATATTTTTTTTCATTATGATTAATTCCCTCTATCTGTTAAATATTTTTTGGTGCGTCTCTCCGGAGTATTTGTTGCCCCCTAATTGGGGCAAAATGATTTGTGTCTACTCTTTGAGTAGTATAGTTTTCCTCCTAGCTTGGGGTCTGGTCAATAAATGGTGCTGGATAGTATTTTTATTTTTATTTTTATTTGTGAGTTGTATGATACAATATGTCCTCTGCTGAGCCAGTTTGTATTTTTACTGCTGGGCTCTGTATGGTATCCATCATCCAGCTTGGTTTTCTGCTGACTAGGCAGGAGGCACGTATGTTATTTACTATCTGTATTAGATATGCGCCGTTATAGTCCCCTTATTCTGTGCCCCACTGTCTGGGTGCGCTTATAGGGATACAGGCGTTATGTCCTTTGAGCGTGCGCATTGTATTGCTGTGTTCGCGTTATCTTTCTGCAGAGGCGCCCTTCGGGTGTATGGTCTGCGCAGGTGCGACTTTATTTAACACAGTTGGCGCGGGAGCATGCGCACTTCTGCTTTATGCGTTCCATGGTGCGTTTCACCTCCTGGCGCCGGCGCTTCTCTTTGTACGCTGTTTGCGCATGCGGCTCCGTCTGGTTGGTATCCAGCATGGCAGCCCCCATTGCGCAATGTGCTCTTGCACGCCGACTTGGAGGACACTACAGAGAAACGGAGATGGTAGGGACCTTGTACTTTTATTGTCGTCCTATTTGGCCGTGGGGGAGGGAACCACATGCAGTGATGGACACTTCCGTAACAATCGATCCGATTCATGGATCGTATCAACTATGTACCTGGTGTTTCTGGTAAACATGAGGGTGGGTCTCCACCGGCGGTTTTTACTGGCCGGTCGGTTTCAACTCTGGCTATAAAGACCCTCCCCTTTGGGATTTATTCAGGCCTGCCCAAGCATCATGGCGCCTGTATCTTTGGCATATTGGTTCTGACATCTTTGCCTCCTGAGGAACCGTTTTACGGGGAAACGCGTCGGGGCTGGCACCTGGCAGCTAAGTAGATTTGGGCTGATGCCCTCCCCTGGCTGCCTTGTATATTATTTGTATTAATATGCTGAGACTGTACATTATTGTTACGTTGATCTGCTCTTGGTCTTATGCCTAGGGAAGGATTAGATTTTTTCTATTGTATTCTGTGACAAGAACATTATTTTCTTATATCAGTTATGTATGTTGTGTCACACTATATATCATCTACCCTGGCACTAGTGGCACATATTGCCTTAGACTGGTCTAAGAGGATCCGTTATTAACAGTCTGCTGACATATATTGAACCTGGTTGCTTTGAGGTTATTTTCCCTACCCTGGTTACTAATGCCATTGGGCTTTAATCTGTAACCTCTTGTAGTGCTGACTGTATTTGTCTATTTTGGGTTTTCTATAGCCAGCACACTTGAGTTTAGCTCTTATGTGACAGGATCTTTTGCTTGTATTGAGCATACATAAGAAGCTTTGTTGCAGGATGCTATATAGCTTTGGGGTTGTTTATTAATGTTTTTTCTTGTTTGTGCACCTTAGTATTTTTTCAGACCTTCCTTCATCTCTTTATATGGCTTATTGTTTTCCCACCTGTAGCTCGCTAGATATTTAACAGGGTGAGTTGGGGTCAGCCGTCGTTGAGTGGGGGCGCCAAATCGATCTATTAGGGTGCCAACCTCCACTGATAGGTAGGGATAGCAGCCAAGTGTAGGGCTATCTGACAGGGTAGGTGCGTAATTGGATCCTGTTTTTTCTTATTTGTTTGTGTGTTTCACTGGGTAATGGTATTTTTAATATATACTAATAAATCTATGTTTTAAGGGATTACATGTTACACTACTTAATATTTTTCCCTAGGTTATATATATATTTTTTCTTGGAACAGAAATACAATAAGCCATTAGGACATCTGTGGTTTGGAATGCAGACACTGCACTAGAATATACTTATTAAAGGAGCGGAATATTAATTGGGATTTAAATGGGAGGAAGATGCTTTAGGAAATGGGAACCTCGAGGCTCGATCATCAGTGAAAGAAATGAAGGCCTATTGAAAAGATGAACATAAGTGTTCACATAAGAACTGGTTGAATCGCACACCTGGTTCTATGGGTTCAGGTAAACCGATAGTTAAAATTACTGCCAGTTCCGTGAACCAGCAAGAAGCAGTGCCTCGAGGACGCACATTCAGTTGAAATGCCCAGCAATAGTTAACATGCCCACCGGCCTTTCTGAGAAGGGCTGAGGATTGGGGACATGGAGGTCTTGACTAGAAACAAACAGAAAATGGAGGGCACCACCCACAATAATTTAGAAGTTATGGGAGCTCAACCCAAGGTATGGCACAAAATGTATGCAAGCGAAAAAGAGACATACCTAGACTGGGGAACACCCAAGATATCCATATCAAATGTCTTTTAATCATTAAATATTTATTAAACAAAGTTCCAAAACACACAAACAATAAAAATATTACTAATATTTGGGTGGTTTTCAAGCCGTCTTTGAGCGCTATACAAGCCTTGTGACATTGATCTATGTACAGCTTTCATTAGCAGCCGCTATCACTCTTTCTGCACATGCGCTGGTCATTATTAGCGGCTCATTGCAATTTACCCGACTGTACTTGTCTCACTTCCGGGTCAGCGCCCATTGAGCATGCGCTCTTTTACTCCGGTCGTCCATCTTGGTATACCCGATGTTCCACCTATATACCTTTTGGATATGGCATCTTCATGATGACAGGCATGACACATGCGTCTCCAGCTGTTTGCGATCAGACTACTTAGGTATAGTATCTATATATATATATATATATATATATATATAAAAGCAGGTTTTAGAGTCCTTCATTATCATCTCTACCCCTGATGAAGCCACTGCTGTGGCGACACGTGCTGGGTCTTTGACCCTCCCTGGACTTCCATTTTTTTTATTTGTATTTACTTTGGGCAGGCCTGAATGTTATATCTTCCTATTATGGCTGTCTCTTTATTGTATTACCTTTTTTTGGAGCTATAGGTTATTTGGTGGCGAGCAGTTTAAACTGATATATCATACAGGGGAAACCGGCTGGTCATCTTTCTTCTGGTATTTTACCAGGTTTGGTATTTTGTTTTGACTATATTAACTGATTGTTACATATTTGCTATTTGCTGCTCTCATTACCATCGCATGACCTTTTGTTGTTGCCTTTGTTTCCCCTTTGCTATTACCACCTAGTGCTTGAAGATGTGTTCTCTTGCCAAATAGGGTTGTTATTATTATTATAGACTGCCTATATTGATTGCATCTTTCTTTTGTAGCCTATAGTTGCTTACCATAGTAGGTCTCTCACTTATTGTTCTTGTTACATTGCAATATTATCAACATTGTTGGTCCAGTTCTATACAGGGGGGAGGGTCCACCTCTTAATGGGGTTTGTGTGTTATTGTTTTTAAATGTTTTTATTGTTTGTGCGTGTTTTGGACTTTGTTTAATAAACATTTAAAGATTAAAAGACTTTTGATATGGATATCTTGGGTGTTCCCCAGTCTAGGTATGTCTCTTTTCTCTTTTTCGCTTGCATGGAGGTCTTGACTATTGACTTACAGGCCCAGGATGGGAGACGTAGGGGCACCCGATTATGGACATAGAGGCCCAAGATGAGGGACATGGAGGTCTTGAATGGGGACATACAGACCCAGGATGAGACATAGGGGCTCAGGATAGAGGATATAAGGGCCCATAATGGAGGATATAGGGGACCAGGAAGAAGGAGAACATAAGGGCCCAGGATGAGGGACATAGGAGCCTAGGATGGGGTAAATTATTACATAAAGGGGTCATGATGGGGTAATAATTAAATAAAGAAGCCCAGAATGTGGCCCAAGGATAGATGACATTATTACAGGAAGGGGCCCATGATAGGGGACAAATAATAAAGAGGCAAGAATGAGGGAAAGTATTACAAGAAGGGGCCAGGATGGGTGACATTATTACTGTATGATGGAGGAACATAGATTATTGATTCATGGCGGTAAGTGGGATCCATAATTATTGTAGAGGCCAATAAGGGAACATTATTACTGATGCATCATAATTTACTTTTGGGGATATTGTTTTCCATTGAGGGACCAAAAGTGAGGTCCTGTTACTGTGCTGGGCGGGACTGTCACTTTTTTCCTTCATCTGGAGCTGAGTAGAAGTGGATAAAGTTAGGGAATGTACTCTGCAAATTGCCTCTTCTGAGAAAAAGAGGACTTAAACTCTATAGCGCCACCTATTGGAAGTAGCGATCCTACAAGTCACAATCAACTCTTTAACGAGTCGTGCAATATGACTTAGTATTAAAGCCAAATCAGTATCTCAATTCGCAGACACGGTGTTTCGGGCTGTTGGCCCTCGTCAGTGCGAAGCATGAGAACTGATTTGGCTAGGCGAGAGGCTCTGGACTGGGGTCTAAGGGGTATCGTTTCTCCTTGTGGAGAGTGACATACCATCTCTGGCTTGTCAAGGTAAGGAGGCTTATTCGCCATGCAACGCTCCTCTGGGAAATTAAATATGCAAATTGCCTCTTCTGAGAAAAAGAGGACTTAAACTCTATAGCGCCACCTATTGGAAGTAGCGATCCTACAAGTCACAATCAACTCTTTAACGAGTCGTGCAATATGACTTAGGATTAAAGCCAAATCAGTATCTCAATTCGCAGACACGGTGTTTCGGGCTGTTGGCCCTCGTCAGTGTGAAGCATGAGAACTGATTTGGCTAGGTGAGAGGCTCTGGACTGGGGTCTAAGGGGTAACGTTTCTCCTTGTGGAGGGTGACATACCATCTCTGTACTCTAGAATCAAACATCTATAGATGACTGCTGTGTGTTATTTTCTGCAGAGTCAAATCATGGCAGGAAGAATTGATAGTGGTCTGTGCCAGATGAAGAAGAAGACTGAATATGAATAACTTCAACTACAGACTTCATTGGTAAATCATAGTATTACATGTACATGCTCACTATAAACTATATACAAAGCTCATGTATAATGGCACTGATGGTAATATTATTATTAGTTATGTGGTTTTTTATTAATGATCAGTATTGTAATATTCGGTCATCATGTGGTAGTAATATGTGGTCTGGTCTTCGTGTGGAAATATTTGTCCCTTGTATGTCATATTATTCAGTCAATATGTGGTGGTAACATGTGGTCTGGTCACAGTATGGTATTTGTGCCTTGTATGTGGTATTATTAGGTCACTATGTGGTGGTAATATATGGACTGGTCACGGTGTGGTGGTATTTCTCCCTTGTGTGTGCTACTATTAGGTCATTATGTGGTGTTAATATATGCTTATGCATCCAGACTGAGTGCGATCTGACAAAACATCAGATTCCATCATAGTAGATTGCACCTGTTCACACGTGCTTTACTCTGTTCAGAGGTGATTGTTAGGGTTGAGCGAAACGGGTCGAACATTTTCAAAAGTCGCCGACTTTTGGCGAAGTCGAGTTTCATGAAACCCGATCCGACCCCTGTGCGTGGTCGGCCATGCGGTACGCGACTTTCGCGCCAAAGTCGCGTTTCAATGACGCGAAAAGCGCCATTTCTCAGCCAATGAAGGTAAACGCAGAGTGTGGGCAGCGTGATGACATAGGTCCTGGTCCCCACCATCTTAGAGAAGGGCATTGCAGTGATTGGCTTGCTGTCTGCGGCGTCACAGGGGCTATAAAGGGGAGTTCCCGCCGACCGCCATGTTACTGCTGCTGATCTGAGCTTAGGGAGAGGTTGCTGCCGCTTCGTCAGAAGCAGGGATAGCGTTAGGCAGGGTCCATTAACCCCCAAACCGCTTGTGCTGTAGCGATTTCCACTGTCCAACACCACCTTTTGTTTGCAGGGACAGTGGAGGCTACATTTTTTTTCCTCAGCGCTGTAGCTCATTGGGCTGCCCTAGAAGGCTCCCTGATAGCTGCATTGCTGTGTGTACGCCGCTGTGCAAACCAACTGCTTTTTTCAAAGCACAAATCCTCTTGTTCCTTCCTTTCTGCACAGCTATCTTGTTTGTTTGTCCACACTTTTTATTTAATTTGTGCATCAGTCCACTCCTTATTGCTGCCTGCCATACCTGGCTGAGATTACTGCAGGGAGATAGTAATTGAAGGACAGTTCCTTTTTTTTTTTTTTTTTTTTTTTTGTGGGAGATTAAGATTGACATTTCTGCTAGAGTGCCATCTCTGTCTGTGTCATCTCTCACTCAGTGGGCCATAGAAAGCCTATTTATTTTTTTGCTTGATTTGGGTTCCAAAATCTACCAGAAAAAATCACAACATCAATCAGTGGGAGAAAAATATTGGCCTCAGGGCTTGTGTGCCACTCCTTACTCCTGTGTGTGCCATCTCTCACTCAGTGGGCCATAGAAAGCCTATTAATTTTTTTGCTTGATTTGGGTTCTAAATTCTACCTGAAAAAATCAATAAATCAATCAGTGGGAGATTAATATTGGCCTTTGGGCTTGTGTGCCAGTCCTAAGCGTGCCATCTCTCTCTCTCTCAGATAGTGGGCCATAGAAAGCCTATTTTTTTATTATTTTATTGGGTTTATAAATTTTCCCTGGAAAAAAAAAAAAGTGGGAGATTAATATTGGCCTCTGGGCTTGTGTGCCAGTCCTGAGCGTGCCATCTCTCTCACAAATAGTGGGCCATAGAAAGCCTATTTATTTTTTTGCTTGATTTGGGTTCTAAATTCTACCTGAAAAAATCATTAAATCAATCAGTGGGAGATTAATATTGGCCTTTGGGCTTGTGTGCCAGTCCTAAGCGTGCCATCTCTCTCTCTCAGATAGTGGGCCATAGAAAGCCTATTTTTTTATTATTTTATTGGGTTTATAAATTTTCCCTGGAAAAAAAAAAAAGTGGGAGATTAATATTGGCCTCTGGGATTGTGTGCCAGTCCTGAGCGTGCCATCTCTCTCACAAATAGTGGGCCATAGAAAGCCTATTTATTTTTTTGGTTGATTTGGGTTCATAATTCTACCTGAAAAAATCAATCAATCAATCAGTGGGAGATTAATATTGGCCTTTGGGCTTGTGTGCCAGTCCTAAGCGTGCCATCTCTCTCTCTCAGATAGTGGGCCATAGAAAGCCTATTTATTATTATTTTTTTTATTGGGTTTATAAATTTTCCCTGGAAAAAAAAAAAATGGGAGATTAATATTGGCCTCTGGGCTTGTGTGCCAGTCCTGAGCGTGCCATCTCTCTCACAAATAGTGGGCCATAGAAAGCCTATTAATTTTTTTGCTTGATTTGGGTTCCAAAATCTACCAAAACAAATCACTAAATCAATCAGTGGGAGATTAATATTGGCCTCTGGGCTTGTGTGCCACTCCTGACTCCTGTGTGCGTCATCTGTCACTCAGTGGGCCCTAGAAAGCCTATTTTTTGTTTTATTTGTTTTCTAAATTCTCCCTGAAACAATCATTTTATTTTCTTTGGTTTCTAAATTATTCCTGAAAAAAATCATTTTTTTTGTATTTTTTTTTCTCTCAAGTCTCCCTGAAAAAAAAAAAAAAAAAAAAATCTGTGGGAGATTCATATTGCCCCTTCTGCTTGTGTGCCAGTCTTGACTCCTGGGTGTGCCATCTCTCTCTCTCTCCCCAATTGTGGGCCATAGAAAGCCTATTAATTTTTTTGCTTGATTTGGGTTCCAAAATCTACCAAAAAAAATCACTAAATCAATCAGTGGGAGATTAATATTGGCCTCTGGGCTTGTGTGCCACTCCTGACTCCTGTGTGCGTCATCTGTCACTCAGTGGGCCCTAGAAAGCCTATTTTTTGTTTTATTTGTTTTCTAAATTCTCCCTGAAACAATCATTTTATTTTCTTTGGTTTCTAAATTATTCCTGAAAAAAATCATTTTTTTTATATTTTTTTTCTCTCAAGTCTCCCTGAAAAAAAAAAAAAAAATCTGTGGGAGATTCATATTGCCCCTTCTGCTTGTGTGCCAGTCTTGACTCCTGGGTGTGCCATCTCTCTCTCTCTCCCCAATTGTGGGCCATAGAAAGCCTATTAATTTTTTTGCTTGATTTGGGTTCCAAAATCTACCAAAAAAATCACTAAATCAATCAGTGGGAGATTAATATTGGCCTCTGGGCTTGTGTGCCACTCCTGACTCCTGTGTGCGTCATCTGTCACTCAGTGGGCCCTAGAAAGCCTATTTTTTGTTTTATTTGTTTTCTAAATTCTCCCTGAAACAATCATTTTATTTTCTTTGGTTTCTAAATTATTCCTGAAAAAAATCATTTTTTTTGTATTTTTTTTTCTCTCAAGTCTCCCTGAAAAAAAAAAAAAATCTGTGGGAGATTCATATTGCCCCTTCTGCTTGTGTGCCAGTCTTGACTCCTGGGTGTGCCATCTCTCTCTCTCTCCCCAATTGTGGGCCATAGAAAGCCTATTAATTTTTTTGCTTGATTTGGGTTCCAAAATCTACCAAAAAAAATCACTAAATCAATCAGTGGGAGATTAATATTGGCCTCTGGGCTTGTGTGCCACTCCTGACTCCTGTGTGCGTCATCTGTCACTCAGTGGGCCCTAGAAAGCCTATTTTTTGTTTTATTTGTTTTCTAAATTCTCCCTGAAACAATCATTTTATTTTCTTTGGTTTCTAAATTATTCCTGAAAAAAATCATTTTTTTTATATATTTTTTTCTCTCAAGTCTCCCTGAAAAAAAAAAAAATAAATAAAATCTGTGGGAGATTCATATTGCCCCTTCTGCTTGTGTGCCAGTCTTGACTCCTGGGTGTGCCATCTCTCTCTCTCTCCCCAATTGTGGGCCATAGAAAGCCTATTAATTTTTTTGCTTGATTTGGGTTCCAAAATCTACCAAAAAAAATCACTAAATCAATCAGTGGGAGATTAATATTGGCCTCTGGGCTTGTGTGCCACTCCTGACTCCTGTGTGCGTCATCTGTCACTCAGTGGGTCCTAGAAAGCCTATTTTTTGTTTTATTTGTTTTCTAAATTCTCCCTGAAACAATCATTTTATTTTCTTTGGTTTCTAAATTATTCCTGAAAAAAATCATTTTTTTGTATTTTTTTTTCTCTCAAGTCTCCCTGAAAAAAAAAAAAAAAAAGAAAAATCTGTGGGAGATTCATATTGCCCCTTCTGCTTGTGTGCCAGTCTTGACTCCTGGGTGTGCCATCTCTCTCTCTCTCCCCAATTGTGGGCCATAGAAAGCCTATTAATTTTTTTGCTTGATTTGGGTTCCAAAATCTACCAAAAAAAATCACTAAATCAATCAGTGGGAGATTAATATTGGCCTCTGGGCTTGTGTGCCACTCCTGACTCCTGTGTACGTCATCTGTCACTCAGTGGGCCCTAGAAAGCCTATTTTTTGTTTTATTTGTTTTCTAAATTCTCCCTGAAACAATCATTTTATTTTCTTTGGTTTCTAAATTATTCCTGAAAAAATCATTTTTTTTGTATTTTTTTTTCTCTCAAGTCTCCCTGAAAAAAAAAAAAAAAATCTGTGGGAGATTCATATTGCCCCTTCTGCTTGTGTGCCAGTCTTGACTCCTGGGTGTGCCATCTCTCTCTCTCTCCCCAATTGTGGGCCATAGAAAGCCTATTAATTTTTTTGCTTGATTTGGGTTCCAAAATCTACCAAAAAAAATAACTAAATCAATCGGTGGGAGATTAATATTGGCCTCTGGGCTTGTGTGCCACTCCTGACTCCTGTGTGCGTCCTCTCTCACTCAGTGGGCCCTACAAAGCCTTTTTTTTTTTTTTTTCCTAAATTCTCCCTGAAACAATCATTTCATTTTATTTGTTTTATAAATTCTTCTGTAAAAAATAATTTTTTTTTAATTTTTTTTTTTTCTGAAGTCTCCCTTTTAAAAAAAACAAACACAAATCAGTGGGAGATAAATATTTACATTTGCGCTTCAGTGACAGTCCTGCGTGTGTGCCATCTCATTTGTTGCCAACAACAACAGAGTGTGTAACATTGTGGCTGATTTTCGTTGTGGTCTCACCCACCTGTAAAGGGGTAGCTAAATCATACTGAAGTTATAGCTCACCGTGTAAGTTGTGTGACAGCAACAAATACCGTTCGTTTGGTAACGTTTTTAAAACAATGAGGAAGTCTGGTGGAAGAGGTCGTGGCCGGGGGCGTTCATTGTCAGCTGGTAATGAGGGTAGTGGTAGTGGTGGAGCATCAGCTGGTCGTGGGAAAAAAAATATTGCACCTAAGTCTGGAGCTGTGGAGCCAGGTTCGTCGTCTGGCTACACAAGGCCTCGAACGCTCCCTTTTCTGGGAGTAGGAAAACCGCTTTTAAAGCCGGAGCAGCAAGAGCAAGTTTTGGCTTATCTTGCTGACTCAGCCTCTAGCTCTTTTGCCTCCTCTTGTGAAACTGGTAAATGTCAAAGCAGCGCGTCGTTAGTGGATGTTCACGGTCAGGGACAAGTCGCTTCCTTGTCCTCTTCAGCAAAAACAACAACAGAGAAGAATGCAGCAGGCGACACAACGGGTTACTCCATGGAGCTCTTTACACATACCGTCCCTGGCTTAGAAAGTGAAGCAGTTAACAGTCCATGCCCATTACAAGTTGAATCTGACATGGAGTGCACTGATGCACAGCCACAGCCAGACTACTATGCTGGTCCTTTGACTCAGACCACAACATTGCCCTCGCAGGGTGCTGATCAAGAATCAGACCCTGATGAGACTATGTTGCCCCATCACGAACGCTATACCACCGACCGACACGGTGACACAGACGAAGTTGCACACGAGCTACAAGAAGAGGTAATAGATGACCCAGTTCTTGACCCCGATTGGCAGCCATTGGGGGAACAGGGTGCAGGCGGCAGCAGTTCTGAAGCGGAGGAGGAGGGGCCGCAGCAGGCATCAACATCGCAACAGGTTCCATCTGCCGGGCCCGTATCTTGCCCAAAACGCGTGGCAAAGCTAAAACCTGTTGGAGGACAGCGTGGCCATCCGGTTAAAGCTCAGTCTGCAATGCCTGAAAAGGTATCCGATGCTAGAAAGAGTGCAGTCTGGCATTTTTTTAAACAACATCCAATTGATCAGCGCAAAGTCATCTGTCAAAAATGTTCAACTACCTTAAGCAGAGGACAGAATCTGAAAAGTCTCAATACAAGTTGCATGCATAGACATTTAACCACCATGCATTTGCAAGCCTGGACTAACTACCAAACGTCCCTTAAGGTTGTAGCACCCTCGGCCAATGAAGCTAGTCAGCAACGCAACATCCCTTCCGGCAGTGTAGGGCCACCATTTTCCGCACCACCTGCAGTATCTGGGCAGGTTTCTTTGCCAGGCCAAAGCCGTCAGGGTCAGGGAATCACCAGTTTCGTAGTAGGAAACACTGCATCTAGGGCACCGGTGGCAACAATACCATCTCCCACCGTCTCTCAGTCTGCCATGTCCACCGGCACCCCCGCTAGTTCCACGATCTCCAGCTCTCCAGTCCAGCTCACCCTACATGAGACTATGGTTAGAAAAAGGAAGTACTTAGCCTCGCATCCGCGTACACAGGGTTTGAACGCACACATAGCTAGACTAATCTCGTTAGAGATGATGCCCTACCGGTTAGTTGAAAGCGAAGCTTTCAAAGCCCTGATGGACTACGCTGTACCACGCTACGAGCTACCCAGTCGACACTTTTTTTCCAGAAAAGCCATCCCAGCCCTCCACCAGCATGTTAAAGAGCGCATCGTCCATGCACTCAGGCAATCTGTGAGCACAAAGGTGCACCTGACAACAGATGCATGGACCAGTAGGCATGGCCAGGGACGTTACGTGTCCATCACGGCACACTGGGTAAATGTGGTGGATGCAGGGTCCACAGGGGACAGCAAGTTTGGGACAGTTCTGCCTAGCCCACGGTCTAGGAAACAATTGGCTGTAGCCGTTCGCACCCCCTCCTCCTCCTCTTCGTCCTCCTGCAGAAGCGAGAGCTCGTCCACAGACCGCAGTCGCACAACCACTCCATCTGCAGCTGCCACTGTTGCACACCAGGTCTCCCATTATGGGGCAGCTACTGGCAAACGTCAGCAGGCTGTATTGGCTATGAAGTGTTTGGGCGACAACAGACACACCGCGGAAGTTCTGTCCGAGTTCTTGCAGAAAGAAACGCAGTCGTGGCTGGGCACTGTAGATCTTGAGGCAGGCAAGGTAGTGAGTGATAACGGAAGGAATTTCATGGCTGCCATCTCCCTTTCCCAACTGAAACACATTCCTTGCCTGGCTCACACCTTAAACCTGGTGGTGCAGTGCTTCCTGAAAAGTTATCCGGGGTTATCCGACCTGCTCCTCAAAGTGCGTGGACTTTGCTCACATATCCGCCGTTCGCCCGTACACTCCAGCCGTATGCAGACCTATCAGCGTTCTTTGAACCTTCCCCAGCATCGCCTAATCATAGACGTTGCAACAAGGTGGAACTCAACACTGCACATGCTTCAGAGACTGTGTGAACAGAGGCGGGCTGTTATGTTTTTGTGGGAGGATACACATACACGGGCAGGCAGTAGGATGGCAGACATGGAGTTGTCAGGTGTGCAGTGGTTGAAGATTCAAGACATGTGTCAAGTCCTTCAGTGTTTTGAGGAATGCACACGGCTGGTTAGTGCAGACAACGCCATAATAAGCATGAGCATCCCCCTAATGCGTCTGCTGATGCAAAGTTTGACGCACATAAAGGATCAGGCGTCTGCAGCTGAGGAAGAGGAAAGCCTTGATGACAGTCAGCCATTGTCTGACCAGGGCAGTGTACAGGACGAGGTAGCGGGCGAAGAGGAGGAGGAGGACGAGGAGGATGATGGGGATGATTATATTTTTTATGAGGAAGCTTTTCCGGGGCCACTGGAAATTGGTGGCGCGGCAAGGCCGGGTTCTGTTTTTTTGAGGGACACAAGTGACGTTGATTTGCCTGAAACTGCCCCTCAACCAAGCACAACCGCAGATTTGAGAACTGGAACTTTGGCCCACATGGCGTATTATGCCTTACGTATCCTCAAAAGGGACACACGCATAACTAAAATGATGAATGATGACGATTACTGGTTGGCCTGCCTCCTTGATCCTCGCTATAAAGGCAAATTGCAAAATATAATGCCACATGAGAACTTGGAACTAATATTAGCAACCAAACAATCAACTCTTGTTGACCGTTTGCTTCTGGCATTCCCTGCACACAGCGCCCGTGATCGTTCTCACACGAGCTGCAGGGGCCAGCAGACCAGAGGAGTTAGAGGGGCAGAAATCAGAAGTGGCGTTGGCCAGAGGGGTTTTCAGACCAGGTTGTGGAGTGATTTTGCTATGACCGCAGACAGGACAGGTACTGCAGCATCAATTCAAAGTGACAGGAGACAACATTTGTCCAGTATGGTTACAAACTATTTTTCATCCCTTATCGATGTTCTCCCTCAACCGTCATTCCCATTTGATTACTGGGCATCAAAATTAGACACCTGGCCAGAATTGGCAGAATATGCATTGCAGGAGCTTGCTTGCCCGGCAGCTAGTGTCCTATCAGAAAAAGTATTCAGTGCTGCAGGTTCAATACTAACAGAAAAAAGGACTCGTCTGGCTACCCAAAATGTAGATGATCTAACCTTCATTAAAATGAACCACAACTGGATTTCGAAATCTTTTGCCCCACCTTGCCCGGCTGACACCTAGCTTTCCTATGAAAAGGTCTTGCCTGTGGACTATTCTGAATGCCTTTTCCAATCTCGTAATTTTCTGCACCTGATTGTCCAGCATACGACATGTTTACACCTCACTAAATGGCCAAACTCCCCACACGGGGCCGTGGTATCGACACTTGGCGACAGCACCCGTGAGAGTGCAGTTTGTCTGAAGAGGTGGGTGAGCCCGCTTTTGGTCGACGGCACTGCCACTGGGTCCCTCCTAGTACAATAAAGTGTCTCTGGCGGTGGTGGTGCGCACCCAACGTCAGACACACCGTTGTAATATGAGGGGCCCTGGGCCTGTACCGCCGGCCACAAGACAGTTTCCCCCCACCCCAGCTCAAACAGTGCTCTACCACTTGCAAAATTATCTCACAGCTCCACCAATGTTTAGTCTATGCGCTGACATCCTTCAATGCCTGCCACTGACAATACCATTGTATTGACATTTTTGTTATGTTAGGCCTTCGATGCCTGTCTGTGGTCACTCCTTCCACTAGGCCTCCACTGACCACACCACTGCTGCCCGTGTACCCCTGGAACCAATTTAAAATTGCCTACAGTCATGTGTTATTATTTTAGGCCTTCGATGCCTGTCTGCGGTCACTCCTTCCACTAGGCCTCCACTGACCACACCACTGCTGCCCGTGTACCCCTGGAACCAATTTAAAATTGCCTACAGCCAGCCCAATTTTTTTATTTTAGGCCTTCGATGCCTGTCTGCGGTCCATTCTTTCAACTACTACTACACTGACCAGGGCACTGCTGCCCGTGTACCCCTGGAACCAATTTAAAATTGCCTACAGCCATGTGTTATTATTTTAGGCCTTCGATGCCTGTCTGCGGTCACTCCTTCCACTAGGCCTCCACTGACCACACCACTGCTGCCCGTGTACCCCTGGAACCAATTTAAAATTGCCTACAGCCATGTGTTATTATTTTAGGCCTTCGATGCCTGTCTGCGGTCCATTCTTTCAACTACTACTACACTGACCAGGGCACTGCTGCCCGTGTACCCCTGGAACCAATTTAAAATTGCCTACAGCCATGTGTTATTATTTTAGGCCTTCGATGCCTGTCTGCGGTCCATTCTTTCAACTACTACTACACTGACCAGGGCACTGCTGCCCGTGTACCCCTGGAACCAATTTAAAATTGCCTACAGCCATGTGTTATTATTTTAGGCCTTCGATGCCTGTCTGCGGTCCATTCTTTCAACTACTACTACACTGACCAGGGCACTGCTGCCCGTGTACCCCTGGAACCAATTTAAAATTGCCTACAGCCATGTGTTATTATTTTAGGCCTTCGATGCCTGTCTGCGGTCCATTCTTTCAACTACTACTACACTGACCAGGGCACTGCTGCCCGTGTACCCCTGGAACCAATTTAAAATTGCCTACAGCCATGTGTTATTATTTTAGGCCTTCGATGCCTGTCTGCGGTCACTCCTTCCACTAGGCCTCCACTGACCACACCACTGCTGCCCGTGTACCCCTGGAACCAACATCAGAAAATATAAAAATAAGTATTTTGCTTATAAAAAAGAAAATACTGGAGAGATATCAAATGCAGACATTTTAACATTAAAAACAAACACACAACTAAAATCTGGTACAGTACTAAAAATGGCCACCAGCTACAATTACTTTCTCCTGCAAGTAGTTAACTGAAAGGTTTTTTAAATTGAAAACACAGATATGGCATCCACCGTGTGTTGTCCTGTCGCGTCTTCTTTATATTATTGCCGAGAAGATGCAAAACAATGAAAATAATAAAATCATTAATTACCAAAATAATAGAGAAAGTCAACACCACATTGCAAATAAACATTCATTCCAAATAAAGAAGCAGGGCGCGTCCGAGGGTGAGTATATACCTAATAAGAATATAATCACCCTCGGACGCGCAATGCTTATTTCCAACAGCCTTCCTTCCTAAGAATCAGCCCTTCCGTGGTGTAGAGAGACGTTGTGTTACACTCCAAGGTGTTCCCCAGGTTGCCTTTCCTGAGCTTCGATCTTCCGGCTCTCGTTTAGTAGTTGTTGGAAACTACGCTGCATTAGGCCTTCAAATTGGGTATGGGGTGTAGAGAGATGGTGTGTTCCACTCCAAGGTGCTCCCCAGGTTGCCTTTCCTGAGCTTCGATCTTCCGGCTCTCGTTTAGTAGTTCTTGGAAACTACACTGCATTAGGCCTTCAAATTGGGTATGGGGTGTAGAGAGAGGGTGTGTTACACTCCAAGGTGTTCCCCAGGTTGCCTTTCCTGAGCTTCGATCTTCCGGCTCTCGTTTAGTAGTTCTTGGAAACTACACTGCATTAGGCCTTCAAATTGGGTATGGGGTGTAGAGAGAGGGTGTGTTACACTCCAAGGTGTTCCCCAGGTTGCCTTTCCTGAGCTTCGATATTCCGGCTCTCGTTTAGTAGTTGTTGGAAACTACACTGCATTAGGCCTACAAATTTGGTATGGGGGAAACATTGGCGCATCTGCGGTCCCTCCTTCCTCTAGGCCTCCACTGACCTGTCTACTGCTGCCCGTGTTCCCCTGGAACCAATTTTAAATTGCCTACAGGCAGCCCAATTTATTATGTTAGGGCTTCGAAGCCTGTCTGCGGTCCCTCCTTCCACTAGGCCTCCACTGACCTGTCTACTGCTGCCCGTGTACCCCTTGAACCAACATCATAAAATAAAAAAAAAAGTATTTTGCTTATAAAAAAGAAAATACTGGTGAGTAGAGTTGAGCGACCTTGACCTTTTTAGAGTCGAGCCGGGTTTCGCGAAACCCGACTATCTCAAAAGTCGGGTCGAGTGAAATCGGCCGATTATGACGTAAAGTCGGGATCGACCGAAACACGAAACCCAATGCAAGTCAATGGGGCAGCATAGTCGGCAGTGAGTGGGGGCCAGGAAAACACCTAGAGTGCCCATTTTAATGTCAAAACCATCCATTCTTCTTAATGAAGCTTGTCAAGCGTAATTTACCTTATAATAATTGGAAGGCATTTGAAATTGGGGGTCATTTGGCTAAAGTTGTGTGGGGTAGGGCTGGTTCAAGTAATTAGTGGGCCCAGGAAATCTGGACCACGTCACGGCAGTGGAGCAGGGAGAGGTAAGTATTTCAACTTTGCAAGTGCTGTGATCCTGAGCAAGCAGGGGGGGCCCACTTGTTGGCATTGGCACTGGCACCGGGCCCCTCAAAGTACAGCGGTGTGTTTGCACGGCGGGGGCGCCTCCCACCGGCAGCAACACTTTTGCGTACTATGAGAGGCCCTGTGCCAGTGACGTCGCCAACTAGTATTCCTCCCCCCACCTGATGAAGGAACCTGCACTTTCATCTGCACCTTCCTCTTTGTCCCCGTGTAAGGTGGTATGGTATGCGGGAATTGCAACCTGACTTTCAGCAGGGTCACAATGTTGTTGTGTAGCATGCACGGGGAATGTTGCGTTATGGGTCAATGTACCAGCAGACTCATCTATCACTGGCTGGGCAATGGGCACGATGAAGTGGAAACACAGATATAGGCCCAAAGAATAAAGTGGGCAGCCATCTGCAGACCGGACATAACTGCAAGAGAAGTATGCTGCCTTCCAGGTGCGATGATCAAGGATGTGACCGATAGGATACCAAAGCTCTTCAGCTCCAAGGACGTCCACCCATTTCTTCTGATACATGTTGGCACCAATGACACGGCAAGGAAGGACCTACCGACAATCTGCAAGGACTTTGAAGAGTTGGGGAAGAAAGTAAAGGAACTGGATGCACAGGTAGTTTTTTCTTCTATCCTTCCAGTAGACGGGCATGGCACCAGGAGATGGAACAGGATCCTTGATGCAAACAACTGGCTAAGACGATGGTGCAGACAACAAGGATTTGGATTCCTGGACCACGGTGTGAATTACTGGTATGATGGACTCCTCGCCAGAGACGGACTACACCTCAACAAACCTGGGAAACACACATTCGCCAGAAGACTCGCTACACTCATCAGGAGGGCGTTAAACTAGAAGAAGAGGGGACGGGAAGAAAAACATTAGACTCGAACAAAGACGACCCAGGAAAACATACTCAGAAGGGAGGTAAGAACATTTCTAAAACAATCCCCAGTGAGGAGATTGGAACAAAACAAAATCCTCTAAACTGCATGCTCGCAAACGCCAGAAGCCTGACAAACAAGATGGAAGAACTAGAAGCAGAAATATCTACAGGTAACTTTGACATAGTGGGAATAACCGAGACATGGTTAAATGAAAGCTATGACTGGGCAGTTAACTTACAGGGTTACAGTCTGTTTAGAAAGGATCGTAAAAATCGGAGAGGAGGAGGGGTTTGTCTCTATGTAAAGTCTTGTCTAAAGTCCACTTTAAGGGAGGATATTAGCGAAGGGAATGAGGATGTCGAGTCCATATGGGTCGAAATTCATGGAGGGAAAAATGGTAACAAAATTCTCATTGGGGTCTGTTACAAACCCCCAAATATAACAGAAACCATGGAAAGTCTACTTCTAAAGCAGATAGATGAAGCTGCAACCCATAATGAGGTCCTGGTTATGGGGGACTTTAACTACCCGGATATTAACTGGGAAACAGAAACCTGTGAAACCCATAAAGGCAACAGGTTTCTGCTAATAACCAAGAAAAATTATCTTTCACAATTGGTGCAGAATCCAACCAGAGGAGCAGCACTTTTAGACCTAATACTATCTAATAGACCTGACAGAATAACAAATCTGCAGGTGGTTGGGCATTTAGGAAATAGCGACCACAATATTGTGCAGTTTCACCTGTCTTTCACTAGGGGGACTTGTCAGGGAGTCACAAAAACATTGAACTTTAGGAAGGCAAAGTTTGAACAGCTTAGAGATGCCCTTAATCTGGTAGACTGGGACAATATCCTCAGAAATGAGAATACAGATAATAAATGGGAAATGTTTAAGAACATCCTAAATAGGCAGTGTAAGCGGTTTATACCTTGTGGGAATAAAAGGACTAGAAATAGGAAAAACCCAATGTGGCTAAACAAAGAAGTAAGACAGGCAATTAACAGTAAAAAGAAAGCATTTGCACTACTAAAGCAGGATGGCACCATTGAAGCTCTAAAAAACTATAGGGAGAAAAATACTTTATCTAAAAAACTAATTAAAGCTGCCAAAAAGGAAACAGAGAAGCACATTGCTAAGGAGAGTAAAACTAATCCCAAACTGTTCTTCAACTATATCAATAGTAAAAGAATAAAAACTGAAAATGTAGGCCCCTTAAAAAATAGTGAGGAAAGAATGGTTGTAGATGACGAGGAAAAAGCTAACATATTAAACACCTTCTTCTCCACGGTATTCACGGTGGAAAATGAAATGCTAGGTGAAATCCCAAGAAACAATGAAAACCCTATATTAAGGGTCACCAATCTAACCCAAGAAGAGGTGCGAAACCGGCTAAATAAGATTAAAATAGATAAATCTCCGGGTCCGGATGGCATACACCCACGAGTACTAAGAGAACTAAGTAATGTAATAGATAAACCATTATTTCTTATTTTTAGTGACTCTATAGCGACAGGGTCTGTTCCGCAGGACTGGCGCATAGCAAATGTGGTGCCAATATTCAAAAAGGGCTCTAAAAGTGAACCTGGAAATTATAGGCCAGTAAGTCTAACCTCTATTGTTGGTAAAATATTTGAAGAGTTTCTGAGGGATGTTATTCTGGATTATCTCAATGAGAATAACTGTTTAACTCCATATCAGCATGGGTTTATGAGAAATCACTCCTGTCAAACCAATCTAATCAGTTTTTATGAAGAGGTAAGCTATAGACTGGACCACGGTGAGTCATTGGACGTGGTATATCTCGATTTTTCCAAAGCGTTTGATACCGTGCCGCACAAGAGGTTGGTACACAAAATGAGAATGCTTGGTCTGGGGGAAAATGTGTGTAAATGGGTTAGTAACTGGCTTAGTGATAGAAAGCAGAGGGTGGTTATAAATGGTATAGTCTCTAACTGGGTCGCTGTGACCAGTGGGGTACCGCAGGGGTCAGTATTGGGACCTGTTCTCTTCAACATATTCATTAATGATCTGGTAGAAGGTTTACACAGTAAAATATCGATATTTGCAGATGATACAAAACTATGTAAAGCAGTTAATACAAGAGAAGATAGTATTCTGCTACAGATGGATCTGGATAAGTTGGAAACTTGGGCTGAAAGGTGGCAGATGAGGTTTAACAATGATAAATGTAAGGTTATACACATGGGAAGAGGGAATCAATATCACCATTACACACTGAACGGGAAACCACTGGGTAAATCTGACAGGGAGAAGGACTTGGGGATCCTAGTTAATAATAAACTTACCTGGAGCAGCCAGTGCCAGGCAGCAGCTGCCAAGGCAAACAGGATCATGGGGTGCATTAAAAGAGGTCTGGATACACATGATGAGAGCATTATACTGCCTCTGTACAAATCCCTAGTTAGACCGCACATGGAGTACTGTGTCCAGTTTTGGGCACCGGTGCTCAGGAAGGATATAATGGAACTAGAGAGAGTACAAAGGAGGGCAACAAAAATTAATAAAGGGGATGGGAGAACTACAATACCCAGATAGATTAGCGAAATTAGGATTATTTAGTCTAGAAAAAAGACGACTGAGGGGCGATCTAATAACCATGTATAAGTATATAAGGGGACAATACAAATATCTCGCTGAGGATCTGTTTATACCAAGGAAGGTGACGGGCACAAGGGGGCATTCTTTGCGTCTGGAGGAGAGAAGGTTTTTCCACCAACATAGAAGAGGATTCTTTACTGTTAGGGCAGTGAGAATCTGGAATTGCTTGCCTGAGGAGGTGGTGATGGCGAACACAGTCGAGGGGTTCAAGAGAGGCCTGGATGTCTTCCTGGAGCAGAACAATATTGTATCATACAATTATTAGGTTCTGTAGAAGGACGTAGATCTGGGTATTTATTATGATGGAATATAGGCTGAACTGGATGGACAAATGTCTTTTTTCAGCCTTACTAACTATGTTACTATGTTACTATGTTAAGCAGGGCGCGTCCGAGGGTGAGTATATACCTAATAAGAATATAATCACCCTCGGACGCGCAATGCTTATTTCCAACAGCCTCTTTATTTGGAATGAATGTTTATTTGCAATGTGGTGTTGACTTTCTCTATTATTTTGGTAATTAATGATTTTATTATTTTCATTGTTTTGCATCTTCTCGGCAATAATATAAAGAAGACGCGACAGGACAACACTCGGTGGATGCCATATCTGTGTTTTCAATTTAAAAAACCTTTCAGTTAACTACTTGCAGGAGAAAGTAATTGTAGCTGGTGGCCATTTTTAGTACTGTACCAGATTTTAGTTGTGTGTTTGTTTTTAATGTTAAAATGTCTGCATTTGATATCTCACCAGTATTTTCTTTTTTATAAGCAAAATACTTTTTTTTATATTTTCTGATGTTGGTTCCAGGGGTACACGGGCAGCAGTGCCCTGGTCAGTGTAGTAGTAGTTGAAAGAATGGACCGCAGACAGGCATCGAAGGCCTAAAATAAAAAAATTGGGCTGGCTGTAGGCAATTTTAAATTGGTTCCAGGGGTACACGGGCAGCAGTGGTGTGGTCAGTGGAGGCCTAGTGGAAGGAGTGACCGCAGACAGGCATCGAAGGCCTAAAATAATAACACATGGCTGTAGGCAATTTTAAATTGGTTCCAGGGGTACACGGGCAGCAGTGGTGTGGTCAGTGGAGGCCTAGTGGAAGGAGTGACCGCAGACAGGCATCGAAGGCCTAAAATAATAACACATGGCTGTAGGCAATTTTAAATTGGTTCCAGGGGTACACGGGCAGCAGTGCCCTGGTCAGTGTAGTAGTAGTTGAAAGAATGGACCGCAGACAGGCATCGAAGGCCTAAAATAAAAAATTGGGCTGGCTGTAGGCAATTTTAAATTGGTTCCAGGGGTACACTGGCAGCAGTGGTGTGGTCAGTAGAGGCCTAGTGGAAGGAGTGACCGCAGACAGGCATCGAAGGCCTAAAATAATAACACATGGCTGTAGGCAATTTTAAATTGGTTCCAGGGGTACACGGGCAGCAGTGGTGTGGTCAGTGGAGGCCTAGTGGAAGGAGTGACCACAGACAGGCATCGAAGGCCTAACATAACAAAAATGTCAATACAATGGTATTGTCAGTGGCAGGCATTGAAGGATGTCAGCGCATAGACTAAACATTGGCGGAGCTGTGAGATAATTTTGCAAGTGGTAGAGCACTGTATGAGCTGGGGTGGGGGGAAACTGTCTTGTGGCCGGCGGTACAGGCCCAGGGCCCCTCATATTACAACGGTGTGTCTGACGTTGGGTGCGCACCACCACCGCCAGAGACACTTTATTGTACTAGGAGGGACCCAGTGGGTACTAGGAGGGCCCACAATTGGGGAGAGAGAGAGAGATGGCACACCCAGGAGTCAAGACTGGCACACAAGCAGAAGGGGCAATATGAATCTCCCACAGATTTTTTTTTTTTTTTTTTTTTCAGGGAGACTTGAGAGAGAAAAAAATACCAAAAAAATGATTTTTTTCAGGAATAATTTAGAAACCAAAGAAAATAAAATGATTGTTTCAGGGAGAATTTAGAAAACAAATAAAACAAAAAATAGGCTTTCTAGGGCCCACTGAGTGACAGATGACGCACACAGGAGTCAGGAGTGGCACACAAGCCCAGAGGCCAATATTAATCTCCCACTGATTGATTTAGTGATTTTTTTTGGTAGATTTTGGAACCCAAATCAAGCAAAAAAATTAATAGGCTTTCTATGGCCCACAATTGGGGAGAGAGAGAGAGATGGCACACCCAGGAGTCAAGACTGGCACACAAGCAGAAGGGGCAATATGAATCTCCCACAGATTTTTTTTTTTTTTTTTTTTTCAGGGAGACTTGAGAGAAAAAAAAATACCAAAAAAATGATTTTTTTTCAGGAATAATTTAGAAACCAAAGAAAATAAAATGATTGTTTCAGGGAGAATTTAGAAAACAAATAAAACAAAAAATAGGCTTTCTAGGGCCCACTGAGTGACAGATGACGCACACAGGAGTCAGGAGTGGCACACAAGCCCAGAGGCCAATATTAATCTCCCACTGATTGATTTAGTGATTTTTTTCAGGTAGATTTGGAACCCAAATCAAGCAAAAAAATTAATAGGCTTTCTATGGCCCACTATTTGTGAGAGAGATGGCACGCTCAGGACTGGCACACAAGCCCAGAGGCCAATATTAATCTCCCATTTTTTTTTTTTTCCAGGGAAAATTTATAAACCCAATAAAAAAAAATAATAATAAATAGGCTTTCTATGGCCCACTATCTGAGAGAGAGAGATGGCACGCTTAGGACTGGCACACAAGCCCAAAGCCCAATATTAATCTCCCACTGATTGATTTAATGATTTTTTCAGGTAGAATTTAGAACCCAAATCAAGCAAAAAAATTAATAGGCTTTCTATGGCCCACTGAGTGAGAGATGGCACACACAGGAGTAAGGAGTGGCACACAAGCCCTGAGGCCAATATTTTTCTCCCACTGATTGATTGATTGATTTTTTCAGGTAGAATTAGGAACCCAAATCAACCCAAAAAATAAATAGGCTTTCTATGGCCCACTATTTGTGAGAGAGATGGCACGCTCAGGACTGGCACACAAGCCCAGAGGCCAATATTAATCTCCCACTTTTTTTTTTTTTCCAGGGAAAATTTATAAACCCAATAAAAAAAATAATAATAAATAGGCTTTCTATGGCCCACTATCTGAGAGAGAGAGATGGCACGCTTAGGACTGGCACACAAGCCCAAAGCCCAATATTAATCTCCCACTGATTGATTTAATGATTTTTTCAGGTAGAATTTAGAACCCAAATCAAGCAAAAAAATTAATAGGCTTTCTATGGCCCACTGAGTGAGAGATGGCACACACAGGAGTAAGGAGTGGCACACAAGCCCTGAGGCCAATATTTTTCTCCCACTGATTGATTGATTGATTTTTTCAGGTAGAATTAGGAACCCAAATCAACCCAAAAAATAAATAGGCTTTCTATGGCCCACTATTTGTGAGAGAGATGGCACGCTCAGGACTGGCACACAAGCCCAGAGGCCAATGTTAATCTCCCACTGATTGATTTATTGATTTTTTCAGGTAGAATTTAGAACCCAAATCAAGCAAAAAAATTAATAGGCTTTCTATGGCCCACTGAGTGAGAGATGGCACACACAGGAGTAAGGAGTGGCACACAAGCCCTGAGGCCAATATTTTTCTCCCACTGATTGATGATGTGATTTTTTCTGGTAGATTTTGGAACCCAAATCAAGCAAAAAAATAAATAGGCTTTCTATGGCCCACTGAGTGAGAGATGACACAGACAAAGATGGCACTCTAGCAGAAATGTCAATCTTAATCTCCCACAAAAAAAAAAAAAAAAAAAAAAAGGAACTGTCCTTCAATTACTATCTCCCTGCAGTAATCTCAGCCAGGTATGGCAGGCAGCAATAAGGAGTGGACTGATGCACAAATTAAATAAAAAGTGTGGACAAACAAACAAGATAGCTGTGCAGAAAGGAAGGAACAAGAGGATTTGTGCTTTGAAAAAAGCAGTTGGTTTGCACAGCGGCGTACACACAGCAATGCAGCTATCAGGGAGCCTTCTAGGGCAGCCCAATGAGCTACAGCGCTGAGGAAAAAAAAAAAAAAAGGAGCTTCCACTGTCCCTGCACACCGAAGGTGGTGTTGGGCAGTGGAAATCGCTACAGCACAAGCGGTTTTGTGGTTAATGGACCCTGCCTAACGCTATCCCTGCTTCTGACGAAGCGGCAGCAACCTCTCCCTAAGCTCAGATCAGCAGCAGTAACATGGCGGTCGGCGGGAACTCCCCTTTATAGCCCCTGTGACGCCGCAGACAGCAAGCCAATCACTGCAATGCCCTTCTCTAAGATGGTGGGGACCAGGACCTATGTCATCACGCTGCCCACACTCTGCGTTTACCTTCATTGGCTGAGAAATGGCGCTTTTCGCGTCATTGAAACGCGACTTTGGCGCGAAAGTCGCGTACCGCATGGCCGACCACGCACAGGGGTCGGATCGGGTTTCATGAAACTCGACTTCGCCAAAAGTCGGCGACTTTTGAAAATGTTCGACCCGTTTCGCTCAACCCTACTGGTGAGATATCAAATGCAGACATTTTAACATTAAAAACAAACACACAACTGAAATCTGGTACAGTACTAAAAATGGCCACCAGCTACAATTACTTTCTCCTGCAAGTAGTTAACTGAAAGGTTTTTTAAATTGAAAACACAGATATGGCATCCACCGAGTGTTGTCCTGTCGCGTCTTCTTTATATTATTGCCGAGAAGATGCAAAACAATGAAAATAATAAAATCATTAATTACCAAAATAATAGAGAAAGTCAACACCACATTGCAAATAAACATTCATTCCAAATAAAGAAGCAGGGCGCGTCCGAGGGTGAGTATATACCTAATAAGAATATAATCACCCTCGGACGCGCAATGCTTATTTCCAACAGCCTTCCTTCCTAAGAATCAGCCCTTCCGTGGTGTAGAGAGACGTTGTGTTACACTCCAAGGTGTTCCCCAGGTTGCCTTTCCTGAGCTTCGATCTTCCGGCTCTCGTTTAGTAGTTGTTGGAAACTACGCTGCATTAGGCCTTCAAATTGGGTATGGGGTGTAGAGAGATGGTGTGTTCCACTCCAAGGTGTTCCCCAGGTTGCCTTTCCTGAGCTTCGATCTTCCGGCTCTCGTTTAGTAGTTCTTGGAAACTACACTGCATTAGGCCTTCAAATTGGGTATGGGGTGTAGAGAGAGGGTGTGTTACACTCCAAGGTGTTCCCCAGGTTGCCTTTCCTGAGCTTCGATCTTCATGCTCTCGTTTAGTAGTTGTCGGAAACTACGCTGCATTAGGCCTACAAATTGGGTATGGGGTGTAGAGAGATGGTGTGTTCCACTCCAAGGTGTTCCCCAGGTTGCCTTTCCTGAGCTTCGATCTTCCGGCTCTCGTTTAGTAGTTCTTGGAAACTACACTGCATTAGGCCTTCAAATTGGGTATGGGGTGTAGAGAGAGGGTGTGTAACACTCCAAGGTGTTCCTCAGGTTGCCTTTCCTGAGCTTCGATCTTCATGCTCTCGTTTAGTAGTTGTCGGAAACTACGCTGCATTAGGCCTTCAAATTGGGTATGGGGTGTAGAGAGAGGGTTTGTTACACTCCAAGGTGTTCCCCAGGTTGCCTTTCCTGAGCTTCGATCTTCCGGCTCTCGTTTAGTAGTTGTTGGAAACTACGCTGCATTAGGCCTTCAAATTGGGTATGGGGTGTAGAGAGAGGGTGTGTTACACTCCAAGGTGTTCCCCAGGTTGCCTTTCCTGAGCTTCGATCTTCCGGCTCTCGTTTAGTAGTTCTTGGAAACTACACTGCATTAGGCCTTCAAATTGGGTATGGGGTGTAGAGAGAGGGTGTGTTACACTCCAAGGTGTTCCCCAGGTTGCCTTTCCTGAGCTTCGATCTTCCGGCTCTCGTTTAGTAGTTCTTGGAAACTACACTGCATTAGGCCTTCAAATTGGGTATGGGGTGTAGAGAGAGGGTGTGTTACACTCCAAGGTGTTCCCCAGGTTGCCGTTCCTGAGCTTCGATCTTCCGGCTCTCGTTTAGTAGTTCTTGGAAACTACACTGCATTAGGCCTACAAATTGGGTATGGGGTGGAGAGAGATGGTGTGTTACACTCTAAGGTGTTCCCCAGGTTTCCTTGCCATTGCTTCGGTCTTCCGACTCTCGTTTAGTAGTTGTAGAAAAGTACACTGCATTAGGCCTACAAAATGGGTATGGGGTGGAGAGAGATGGTGTGTTACACTCCAAGGTGTTCCTCAGGTTGCCTTTCCTGAGCTTCTATCTTCAGGCTCTCATTAAATTGTGGTTAAATGGAACAACTGCATTTGGCGTACTAGTTGGTTTGGGGCCTACTATCGGTGTCTGCCACTCCTTGCTGTTCTCCTGGTTTCCTGTCCTGAAATTCCATTTTCAGGCTCTCGTTAAGTAGTTGTTAATGTTAGACTGCATTTGGCCTACTAGTTGGGTTGGGGCCTACTATCGGTGTCTGCCACTCCTTGCTGTTCTCCTCCACTGAACAAAGCTGTGCCGCCTGTTTACTACGGTTGCCAATTTTGAACTGCATTTCGACTACTTACTGATTTGGCCCTACTCTCTGTGTCAGCCTCTCATTCCAGTTGTCCTCCACTGCAATGCCCCCTGGTTATTCCTGTGTTACCAATTTTGAACTGCATTTAGCCCACTTTATTCTTTGGGCCTATATCTGTGTTTCCACTTCATCGTGCCCATTGCCCAGCCAGTGATAGATGAGTCTGCTGGTACATTGACCCATAACGCAACATTCCCCGTGCATGCTACACAACAACATTGTGACCCTGCTGAAAGTCAGGTTGCTCTTCCCGCATACCATACCACCTTACACGGGGACAAAGAGGAAGGTGCAGATGAAAGTGCAGGTTCCTTCATCAGGTGGGGGGAGGAATACTAGTTGGCGACGTCACTGGCACAGGGCCTCTCATAGTACGCAAAAGTGTTGCTGCCGGTGGGAGGCGCCCCCGCCGTGCAAACACACCGCTGTACTTTGTGCCAGTGCCAATGCCAACAAGTGGGCCCCCCCTGCTTGCTCAGGATCACAGCACTTGCAAAGTTGAAATACTTACCTCTCCCTGCTCCACTGCCGTGACGTGGTCCAGATTTCCTGGGCCCACTAATTACTTGAACCAGCCCTACCCCACACAACTTTAGCAAAATGACCCCCAATTTCAAATGCCTTCCAATTATTATAAGGTAAATTACGCTTGACAAGCTTCATTAAGAAGAATGGATGGTTTTGACATTAAAATGGGCACTCTAGGTGTTTTCCTGGCCCCCACTCACTGCCGACTATGCTCCCCCATTGACTTGCATTGGGTTTCGTGTTTCGGTCGATCCCGACTTTACGCCATAATCGGCCGATCTCACTCGACCCGACTTTAGAGATAGTCGGGTTTCGCGAAACCCGGCTCGACTCTAAAAAGGTCAAGGTCGCTCAACTCTAGTGATTGTCAGTTTCTTCTTTTTAGCAGTATGCTATTGAGGGGTTTAAATGCCTCGTTTTCAAACTGAGCTCTCCTCCCATCAGCCTAAGCCTGTTTTTAATTAGTACTGGATCCTACCTGTCCTTAAAATTTGTAGACATTTAATCCCATCAAACAACAAATGCCTTGCCATAGCTGGTGGGCTCTTATGAATTGGCTCTTTAATGCACTTTCATTTTCATAACTATATATAGCAGTAATTCAGTTCAAATTTCATATATTCAGTGTTGCAGCTTGAACCTGTTCACACTTGCTTTATTCTGTTCGGAGGTGCTGGTCAATTTTTTGTTCTTTCATATTGTTTTAATTAATACTCCTTAAATTAAGTTGCCAATTAATAATAGTAGTATTTCTCTGACATAGTCTTATGTTGATTGCTTTGGCATGATTTAAATATTTTTGGCCACTCTGTATGAATACATGCTGTGATTAAGGAGACTGTACAGATGCAAACTCATGAAGCTGGAGCTCCATCGTGTGCGTACGGCCTAATAGTGAGTGCAGAATGCGCGACTAGATGGTTTGTGTTTAGTATTATTTGTTTTGAATTGTATTTCTTTTATCAACATCTACATGCCCACCATTTAATAGACACACCATATTTTCATATCTTACATCTTCTGTAGTTATTAAACAGGACCACTTGAGGGCACTATTTTCTTTCATGTTAGAAAATTATATCACAAAATGTACTGTCCTTATTACAGACATGTAATGTTATTAATACATTTAACAATTTGTTACCAACACTACTGCAACGTGAGAGCTAATGTAGTTAAGTGTGAGAGTGAAAAACCTTTACCAAGGCAGACGTAGAAACACAAACATATACGATTTTTTTTTATTAGTTTTATAGTTCTATAGCACAGAAATAAGAAATTTATGTAAAGCTTATTTCAATGTCTACTTTTTTATCTTAGCATTTAAACCTTTGTTTAATCTCAGCTAATTTACAAGCTTAATTAACAGTCCAGTGTTTGTGCACCCAGAAATGTAATAACTATTTCTTTAAGGACAGACTGCACCTTTGCAGGTAACAAAACTTTGATGTATATTAAAGGTATATGCAAAGGCATAATTTACCCTTCACATGTATGAGAAGGTCTGCAGTATTTGATTCTGCATATGTATTATGTTGTTTGCAGCAATTGGGATGCAGATCTGTAAAACACTTTAGAACCTCCATCAATTCTGAAAATGAAGGGGCCACAGCTTTTCCTTAGCAATTTACTGTCTTTAATGTTTTTCGTTGCACATTGATCTACCCCACATCAATATGATATTATTTACACTATAGATAAGCCATGGTCGCCCACCCTCTTGGATCATCCACTTGGTTTCAGGAAAAAGAGACGACTATTCCCTGAGAAGTTAGTAGTTCTCGCAGGTGTTAACTAATCCTTCCCCCTGAAACCTGGGAACAAGCATTTCAAGAAGGTTTTCTGTATCTGATGGCTTCCATCCGATTGCACTATTGTGGTTGGGCTGGTGTAAAATCGGGTGAAAAGGGGGCCAGAGCCTTAGAAGATGGGAAAAAAATATAAAAATGTGTCTCACTTGACACTTAATGTAAGCATTGAGTTAAGCTAAATAAGCCAAAAACAATTTAAAACAAAAGGTATAAACTGGTGTGCATGCAGCGTGTAAGCGCACATTCACACTGGCACTGAACGGAAAAAAAACAAAGACAGAAACATAATTATTAAATACCCTGCAGTAAATAAATAAATAGCATAATGCATGAATATAATATAAAGCATTTAGTTAACATGTTTTTTGATTAAAAAAAAATAAAAAAAATGCAAAAGCCATCCCACCACTTCACGGTGACCGTAACTGGGACAGTCCTAACTCTATGGCTGCTTTCACACATCCGGTTTTTGGTTTCAGGCTAAATCCGGCAAATTTGCAAAAAAATGGATCCGGTGTAAATTGTGAAAAACTGATGCACTGGATCCGTTTTTTAGCTGGATCCGGCTCTCTGTACTGTGCATGGGTGAGAGAGAGAGATCCCATGCCAGAAACAAAAACAAAGCTTCTGGGCATGCTCAATGTATAAAAAACGGATTCAGTCGCCGGATACGTTCATTCACACATCCGTTCCATGCGTTTATTGCCGGATCCGTCCCTTCAGGCTTTTTTGCCGGACACAAAAAACGTTGCAGGAGACGTTTTTTGTGTCCGGCAAAAAAGCCTGAAGGGACGGATCCGGCACAAAACGGATGAAACGCATGTCCTTCAGGCACAATCCGGCGCTAATAGAACTGTATGGGGAAAAAACGGATCCGGCGTAAGAAAAAAACTGATCCGGATTGTGCCTGAAACTGCCGGATTGTGCTTGAAAGAAAAAACCTGATGTGTGAAAGCAGCCTAATATTAAAAATCTTACTGTTTGTCAAGTGACATGAATGTGCATAACGGCTGAGAAGGACTGGGCCCAGCTAGTGGACACTAAGGCATGGGAGACCACAACAATATAATGTCCAGCTCAAAGGAAAGGCAGGCCACACCTTTATATGCACATGATGCAAACAGACTGAAAAAAAAAAACAAATGTATGAAACTGGGACATAAACCGGTGTACATGCAGCGTGTAAGCGCACTTTCACACCTGGCCACTGAACAGAAAAAAACAAAGAAACAAACAATGATTAAATACCCTGCAGTAAATAAATAAATAGCATAATGCATAAAAATAATATATGGTACTTCGTTAACATGTTTTTTTAATTAAAAAAAATAGCAAAAGCCATCACACCACTTCACGGTGACCATAAACATTTTTCTAAGCATAGCCATTTCATTGAAGTAAGTTTTATACCTGGAAAATATTTTTTGAGAAGCTCAAAATAGTGTTTAAAATTATAATGCAACATTTCTATAGCTTTTCTTTGCACTTGGAGTCAAAATGCTAGAATGTTGTTAAAAAAAGCACAATAATAACTCAATAATTCCAAGCGGTGCTTTAATTTTTGACACTTAACTAAAGACACAGCTCTAAGGGCTCATACTCACTTGCGTGAAACTTGGATGAGTCTCGCATGTTAATGCCCGGCACTGCACCTGGCACAGAAGAGCGGAGCGTGCGGCTATATGTATTCCAAAGCGGCCGCACGCTCCGATCTGAGTGCCGGCAGCAGCGCTGGGTATTAACATGCGAGACTCATCCGAGTTTCGCGCAAGTGAGTATGAGCCCTTTGAAGCTGATTAAAATTATATTTTTTTAAGAAAAGTATTTTGTTTTTTAGTACATAGTTACATAGTTATTAAAGGGCCACTGTCACCCCCCTGCAGCCGTTATAAACTAAAGGTACCTTCACACATAACGATATTGTTAACGATATCGTTGCTATTTGTGACGTAGCAACGATATCGTTAATGAAATCGTTATGTGTGACAGCGACCAACGATCAGGCCCCTGCTGGGAGATCGTTGGTCGCTGAGGAAAGTCCAGAACTTTATTTCGTCGCTGGACTCCCTGGAGACATCGCTGGATCGGCGTGTGTGACACCGATCCAGCGATGTCTTCACTGGTAACCAGGGTAAACATCGGGTAACTAAGCGCAGGGCCGCGCTTAGTAACCCGATGTTTACCCTGGTTACCATGCTAAAAGTAAAAAAAAACAAACACTACATACTTACCTACCGCTGTCTGTCCTCCAGCGCTGCGCTCTGCACTCCTCCTGTACTGGCTGTGAGCCGGAAAGCAGAGCGGTGACGTCACCGCTCTGCTTTCCGGCTCCCAGACAGTACAAGAGGAGAGCAGAGAAGCAGAGCGCAGCGCTGGAGGACAGACGGCTGTAGGTAAGTATGTAGTGTTTGTTTTTTTTTACTTTTAGCATGGTAACCAGGGTAAACATCGGGTTACTAAGCGCGGCCCTGCGCTTAGTTACCCGATGTTTACCCTGGTTACCGGCATCGTTGGTCGCTGGAGAGCTGTCTGTGTGACAGCTCTCCAGCGACCAAACAGCGACGCTGCAGCAATCCGGATCGTTGTCGGTATCGCTGCAGCGTCGCTAAATGTGAAGGGGCCTTAAAAGAGCCAGAGCTTACTGCGCCTGCCCCACAAATATTTACACAGCGCCGGCGCCGAATTTGAAAAGAAAACAGCGCGCAGGGGGAGGCGACCATCGCCCCAGAAGATGTGAGTGACGGCTGTTGGGCACTTCACAGAGGAGGCTTCAGACCCGCCTCCGTGGACAAAGACAGGTATTTCTGCAGAGTTTCAAAACGCTTTATTTTAATAATACCTGAACACAAAACTAAAAGAGTCACCTTGTTAGAATGCAGCATTACTGCTGCACAAGGTGGCTCTTTTAGTTTATAACGGCTGCAGGGGGGTGACAGTGGCCCTTTAAGGTTGAAGGAAGACTATATGTCCATCTAGTTCAACCCATAGCCTAACCTAACATGCCCTAACATGTTGATCCAGAGGAAGGCAAAAAAAACCCATGTGGCAAAGAGTAAGCTCCACCTTGGGGAAAAAAATTCCTTCCCGACTCCACATACGGCAATCAGACTAGTTCCCTGGATCAACGCCTTATCAAGGAATCTAGTGTATATACCCTGTAACATTATACTTTTCCAGAAAGGTATCCAGTCCCCTCTTAAAATTTAAGTAATGAATCACTCATTACAACATCATACGGCAGAGAGTTCCATAGTCTCACTGCTCTTACAGTAAAGAATCCGCGTCTGTTATTATGCTTAAACCTTTTTTCCTCCAACCGCAGAGGATGCCCCCTCATCCCTGTTTCAGGTCTATGATTAAAAAGATCATCAGAAAGGTCTTTGTACTGTCCCCTCATATATTTATACATTAAAATAAGATCACCCCTTAGTCTTCGTTTTTCCAAACTAAATAGCCCCAAGTGTAATAACCTGTCTTGGTATTGCAGACCCCCCAGTCCTCTAATAACCTTGGTCGCTCTTCTCTGCACCCGCTCCAGTTCAGCTATGTCTTTCTTAAACACCGGAGACCAGAACTGTGCACAGTATTCTAAGTGTGGTCGAACTAGTGACTTGTATAGAGGTAAAATTATGTTCTCCTCATGAGCATCTATGCCTCTTTTAATGCATCCCATTATTTTATTTGCCTTTGTAGCAGCTGCCTGGCACTGGCCACTGAATATAAGTTTGTCATCCACCCATACACCCAGGTCTTTTTCATTGACGGTTTTGCCCAGAGTTTTAGAATTAAGCACATAATTATACATCTTATTACTTCTACCCAATGCCATGGAAGTATTATGCTAGTGAGGCACAAGTGCAGTGGGTGCTGGACTTTGCACTTGGTCATTCGAGATTTGAGTGTACACCCTTCTGTCTCGGGCATCTGCTGAATGTCGCTCACTGCCACCATGCCCCCTCTACCTCCTGCCGGGGTACAAAAATGGTAACGCTAGGGGCACGGCTGTACAATTCGTCCGTGAAAAAGTTGGGAGGTATGTAAGGAAGTGGAGGTGCTGTCCCCCACCTTGAAGATATGTGTTATGATATAATGTATTGCATGGTTTTAAATGTGATTTTGTCAAGGTAACTTGCATGCACTTAGTTGGGAATAGATAGTTTATTGTTGGGACTAATCCAGAATGGTAGGGGCAATGTGAGAAGAGAGAAGACGACTTTCTGAGTTAGTTAGAGCCCAGTGTACAGTACAGAAAGTCCTAAGGTCTGACAGTTGGTAGACTGACATGTTTCAGTGTGTTGTGTGCAAAGTCAGAGGACCACAGGACCTCAGGTAAAATGCCATAAGTGAGTCAGCTGCCAGGGCCTAGGGGTACTCGGTACCAGGTCCGGTCATTGTTAAAGGTGTGGTCACGGTGGCAGTGACCCGGTCCGTGGCCCTGGGCGCCCAAGTAAAAGGGATCGTTTTTAAAGGGGTTTGTGAAATAATAAAAGTTTGTGACGCCACCTGTGGTACTCAGTCAGGGGTGACCTACGCTGCTTAAAGGGGTCCTCTGGAGTGATGGTAAGGCAGCAAGATGGTATCACTTCCCACAGGTGAAGCTGGGACCCCAGGGCTCCCTGTGTGCTGGGCAGGGATGGTGTGGTGCCAGTAATAAACAGAGGACACGGAATTTCAGTTTCTTTACCTGGTTTACTGTTGTAGACCGCCTCAGTCCAGGTTACCGGAAACAGGTGTTGATGGATTCCAGGCAGCCTGAAAACAAGTGGGAATCCCTTTGCCAAGTCAGTTTGGGAGCCTTCCACTATGCGCTGGTCACTAGTTCCTTGCTGCCTGTGGCTCCCTGACAAGGTCCTCGTTTACTCTGTCCTGGGACAGTCCCTGCATGGTAGGCAACGCAAGCCATTCCCTTGGGGTCTCTATACATGGTGACTCCAGGCTCTGGATGTTGCTGTACCTCAGGTGTAGTGTAAGCAAGTCACTTTCTGTTTCCTGCTCTCCGGTTCTGCCGTGGGACTTGTAGTTCCACATGGCCTCGGGCTTCCGTTGCCCGGTTTCTGTTCTTCAGCTCAGAGGGTGTCCGGTCACAGTTCCCCTCCAAGCTCCTTTCTTCTCCTGTTGCTTCTCCCCTCAAATGGTCACTAACACTGCAACCCTTCAGGTTTTCTTCCGTCCTGGAGCTGCAGCTTGCACGTGGCTGCACGGCCCCACTCTCTGCTCTCACTCCTCTCTCATTCACTGTCTCTGAACAACTAACTCCTCCTCCAGACCAGAATATATATATCAGGGGAAGCTCCCCTGAATCTGGGTTCCTAGCTCCCCCTTCTGGCCTGGATTCAGAATGTGTTGCATGTAGGCAACATCACTGTAACAACTGGTTACCTGGGGTGTTACATAAGGACTTAGGAAACATAATAAAACATTTGATGCATTGGAACCCAGGATAGGGAAACTTAAACGGAACTTAACTAAAGGGGAAGTAGAAGGCCAACTTAGAGGAGATTGAAAACACATAAGGAATTGTATCAGAAGGAAGTTGGTTATCTACGGTGAAACAACACTTAATTATTTTAATTACAGAAATATATATAGTTGTAGATCGGCTGACTCAGCTGCTTATAGAGGTAGACACTGGAATGCTGTCTCTTTAAATTTTGCATTGATTTATTGAGCTACAGTATAAACCAGGGCAGGGTTAGTAGCATAAGCATAACCTTTCTGGACTAACGGTAAGACAAATAAAAAACAAATGACACAGTACTACGTGTTGTTGCAGGGATACGCACGTGCAGGAAACAAATAAACAAGATTCCAAGATTCAACTTTCCTTATTTTCAAACACAGCTGTGGAGCTCCCATCTTCAGGCACACCCAACCCCGTGTGAGCCAGAAGGCTGTGTATCTATCCTCTGGACTTCACCCTTGGGTGGAGATATGGTGAACAGCCTCCCACCTACTCTTGAGCTGTTCACTAAACCTTGCACTAAACATGGCCGATCAGCCCCTCTCAGCAATTAGTGTGCTGGAAGCTTCAGTGATACATATCTCCTCTCTAGTACTTTGCCGGTGACTTTGTCACAATATATATATATATGACATATACCTTTCCTTGAGTGGTTGAAATCCTCATCTTTATTTTTATATCCCCTTACATGCAGTCTTTATATGAAGTGTATAACCTATTTCTAGTTTCAAACGTTTCTCACTTGGCAATGTCCCTTCCAGTTGCACTTGTAAAATGTGAGGTCTGTGTGTCCAGGATGCTTCTGACTTCACTAGCTCTCATTTGTCAGCACAGAGTAATTTCGGGACTGTTTTCTCCCTCTATGAGCCCATATAAACACAGTCACTAATATTGAGGTGTGTGATTTCCCTCTTCCTACCCTGCAGGGTTTTCTCTGATTGTTTTTTGAGTGTGTTGGAGTGCTGGGCATTGTGGTTCTACCTACTATCATGGCATATGGTCTGAATCTTTGAGCTATATCCTTCTGGTATATACCTGTATTTTTTTTGCTGTATTATAATGTGAGGTTCTCACTGTCCTGTTGCAGGCATTTGATATCAAGCAGCATTACCTAAAGGTTCTTTCTAGTAAATTCCCTTGCCCTGAAATAATTTCAATATGGCCATGTATTTGTTGTGATATACAATTAATGTAATAATATGCAACATATTTATACATGCCTGCTATTCCATGTATGACCAACGCTGCCCTAACTGATATTAAGATAGACAAGGAAAATGGTGTGCACTCAGGTCAGGGACAAGGAGGTGCTGGTAAACTGACCGTGAGGTCAAGTCAATCATTCAAAAAAGATTACCGCACACTCAAGACTGGTAAGATGCAAAAGGTGTATGCCAATTTTATTGAAGAAAACTGATATTAAGGTTTTTTTTAAGCGGCTTTTTTGTACTGTCAACTTTTCACTGTGTGATTTTTGTAATAAAGACTTTTTTGCCTAATTATGAAACTGTTTCAATATATCTTCTTTATATTACATTTAAAAAGGGGATGAATCTGCAAAAGTAATGTGTGCTTCACACTGTATCCTATGAGAGGGGAGGGAAAGCCAAAATGACATTTGATCCACCATCACACAACGCAACTAATTAAGATACGAACCTAGAGATGGATAATATACATAAAAACTAAGAACTAAAAATTAAGATGCGAACCTAGAGATGGATAATATACATAAAAACTAAAGGTAAAAGCCGCAAAATATGCACAGACCACATGGATGCATCACTACCATATATCAACAGATGCCTAAAAACTGATTGACGGGAGATTTATGACAATTTGCACAGAGGAAAATTGAAGAACTTGTCCATGGCAGACAAGAATTGGATTGGACAACTACTCTAAATCTGTACTATTCCATAATCCTCCCTTTAAGTAATGGAGTCACACATTTTGGCCCATGGCGGCATTCTCTGTCACATCCCTGATCACTGCTCCTCGAATTCGGTGCCACGATTCTCTCAGCAATAGGTTAAAATGACAATGCACCATAGGAAGCAAGCAATTAAAAAACAGTCAAAAATGAACTTGTCCTGAATAGAGCCTTGTATATAAAATCTCCATGATTTCTAATTGAAATCATTTTTTATATATATACGTATATCTATGTATGACATTCTTTTATGAACCACACAGACTCGTAGTCCTTTACTTCATTGTAATCCATTTGTGAGTCTTTACCATTATGCTTTCATATACGCTCATGTGAAGCCCCTTGTGTATAATGTATGCAGACCATCTCCCTGTTGGGGGAGAGAATCATTCACCATCATTTATAGTAAAAGGTGCGGCAATAATAGGAAGTGAATCATCCATATTAGCTATGACCAGCAATACTCCATTGTCAATAGGGGGATGGCTTATTCTTTTTTCCAGCAAAACATGACATCCACGTACAGATCAGCATGGCGACCGCTGCTCCACCACCAGTGCAGTAATAAGCCCAGCCAATCTTGCAGGTTCCTAGCACAAGATGAAAGAATAAAATGTTATTTTCTGTGGACAACAGGCAGAAAGCATGGCTCACAGTCCATTTATTCCAAACTATTCATAGAATATTATCCCCATAATCCACAGAACACATCATGAATGGAAAATGGGGGAAGATCCTACCACTGGACCACTGACCTTGTTGGAAAATGTAAGTGAAAGGTAACCTCATTGCTCTCTGTACGGCTATCACATCACATTTTAGCATACAGTCATTGACTCCATTGGGGCTTACGTCTGAAGCTGGAAAATAGGCTTTGGGCATATGCGCTGATAAACTCATTGACTTTATGATGCAGACTGAGTCAGTGTCTGCCCTGTCGGACAAAATTTTTCGTACGTATATGTCTAGTTTTCAGTGGTCTTTTATTAAAGATGCAAATATATTAACAAAAGTGGCAATGTGAAATAATTCCCATAAACTTGCAGTTTAGTTAAAAGGAATCTACCACTCCACCTACCCCCACCCCAAAAAAAAAAAAAAATATACAGGTGACTCCCACAGTGGGCCTTGTGCAGAAGTGACGCATGAGCGCTCTTACATACAGTACAATTATTGCATTGTTCACAGACAAAAGCAGCATCTTCTCATTCAGGTAACAAACTACCCAGTTAATACAGTGGGTACGGAAAGTATTCAGACCCCTTTAAATTTTTCACTCTTTGTTTCATTATAGCCATTTGGTAAATTCAAAAAAGTTCATTTTTTTCACATTAATGTACACTCTGCACCCCATCTTGGCAGAAAAAATACAGAAATGTAGAAATTTTTACAAATTTATTAAAAAAAAAAAAACTGAAATATCACATGGTCATAAGTATTCAGATCCTTTGCTCAGTAGTGAGTAGAAGCACCCTTTTGAGTTAGTACAACCATGAGTCTTCTTGGGAATAATGCAACAAGTTTTTCACACCTGGATTTCGGGATCCTCTGCCATTCTTTTTTGCAGATCATCTCCAGTTCTGTCAGGTTGGATGGTGAACGTTGATGGACAGCCATTCACAGGTCTCTCCAGAGATGCTCAATTGGGTTTAGGTCAGGGCTGTGGCTGGGCCAGTCAAGAATGGTCAGAGTTGTTCTGAAGCCACTCCTTTTTCATTTTAGCTGTGTGCTTAGGGTCATTGTCTTGTTGGAAGGTGAACCTTTGGCCAAGTGTGAGGTCCAGAGCACTCTGGAAGAGGTTTTCATCAAGGATATCTTTGTACTTAGCCGCATTCATGTTTTCCTTCAATGGCAACCAGTCGTCCTGTCCCTGCAACTGAAAAACACCCCCATAGCATGATGCTGCCACCACCATGTTTCACTGTTAGGATTGTATTGGGCAGGTGATGAGCAGTGCCTGGTTTTCTCCGCACATACCGCTTAGAATTATCATCAAAAACGTCTATCTTTGTCTTATCAGACCAGAGAATCTTATTTTTTATAGCCTGGGAGTCCTTCATGTGTTTTTTTTGCAAACTCTATGCAGGCTTTCATATGTCTTGCACTGAGGAGAGGCTTCTGTCGGGCCATTCTGCCATAAAGGCCCGACTGGTGGAGGGCTGCAGTGATAGTTGACTTTGAGAAACTTTCTCCCATCTCCCTACTGCATTTCTGGAGCTTGGCCACAGTGATCTTGGGGTTCTTCTTTACCTCTCTCACCAAGGCTCTTCTCCCACGATTGCTCAGTTTGGCTGGACGGCCAGGTCTAGGAAGACTCCTGGTGGTCCCAAACTTTTTCCATTTAAGGATTACGGAGGACACTGTGCTCATAGGAACCTTGAGTACTGCAGAAATTCTTTTGTAACCTTGATCAGGTCTGTGCGTTGCCACAATTCTGTCTCTGAGCTCCTTGGCCAGTTCCTTTGACCTCATGATTCTCATTTGGTCTGACATGCACTGTGAGGTCTTATATAGACAGGAGTGTGCCTTTCTAAATCAAGTCCTATCAGTTTAATTAAACACAGCTGGCCTCCAATGAAGGAGTAGAACCATCTCAAGGAGGATCACAAGGAAACGGACAGCATGTGACTTAAATATGGATGTCTGAGCAAAGGGTCTGAATACTTATGACCATGTGATATTTCAGTTTTTCTTTTTTAATAAATATGCAAACATTTCTACATTTGTTTTTTTTTCAGTCAAGATGGGGTGCAGAGTGTAAATTAATGAGAAAAAAATTACTATTTTGAATTTACCAAATGGCTGCAGTGAAACAAAGAGTTAAAAATTTAAAGAGGTCTGAATACTTTCCGTACCCACTGTATGAGTAGAAGCATAGATGAATTTATGGACAGGGGACAGATAATATTGAATGCAGCTGAGCAGTGAGCCCCCAGTATCAATGTTACTGGTAGGCCCCTAAAACACCGGAATCCAACACTGTATGTGGTCATGTTGCAATCTGAAAGATAATGTCATTCACACCTTATGAGATATGTTGCTCCATGGCAAACAAAATTGCTGTTATATGCAAATGAGGATTAAGTGCTCTGGGAGTGTCACAGCACTTTCCAAATGGAGGCTTGAAAAGTGTGTTGATACTTAGAGAACTTGAAGGAGTTGTCTAGTACTTTAGGTTATCAATACCAAATCTGTAGGGGTGTGACATTCCACCCCTGCTAAACAGCTGTTCTTGGTGCCAGCAACGGCTGAATATGATTAGTTGTGTAGCTGCACAGCTCCGTTAACTACATAGTGGCCGAAGCGGGATACTGCATATCTGACCCAATTCGGATAAGTTGATCATTTGAAGCAGATGTAAACTTGTATGAATCAAGGATGTCATGTTGAGTGTTTAGCAAAATTCTTAGGTACCATGGAGAAAATAGCAGATATCACTACTAATTTAGTATTTCGTGGAATCATTATAATAGCTGACCTTACAACAAACTGATTTAACCACTTTGTAAATGAGCAGATATCTAAAAATGTGCATTAAAGGTAACCTAGGGAAATTGGCAAGACCAGGAGCAGTTTGAGAGCGGAATTACATTACTGCATCATCCCTGAGGAGGCCATTTACAAGGTCCAGAGTGTTCCAGGCTCCTCGGTAATTATGTAGAGGAGGTTTAATGTGTTTCAGGGGACGGGAATAATGTACCTGCCTGGTAACTGCACAATTAATTTTTTATGTTTTACAATTGTCTTCTGCTTCACCTGTGATTGTGTGTTGATACCTGAATATATTGTGGCATTTAAACAGCCTATTCTGTATATATGACCTGCTCACAGAGATAGCATTCACTGAGAACAAGAGTTTTATTCATCCTTATGTATAGCGGTATCTATCTACAATACTATTTTTTAAGTAATCATCGGTGTGCAATTGATAGGTTTGCCTCGCCACAAAAACATATTTAATGTATGTCACATTGGGGCTAATTAACATCATAGAAGACAAGGACTGGGCTACCTATCTAGTAATTGTGGCAAATGCCAGATGGGCCAGTTCATTTTGGATGCACATCACTTTTACCATTATTCATATCTTTAGGAATTGGATACCATATAAAAGTGTGGTAGAGCAGGGAATCATTGATTACTCACTCTGGAAAGCCACAGGACAATTCATCCTGTAGTTTGCCATAAATTTCACGCAAAGAAGGTTGGCAGCGCAATAACCTCACCTTATCACGCCGGGACAGCGGAAGCTATAATACAATATTGGGTCAAAATGGTAACACTAATATATGGAAATAGTATTAAATATACAAGTTCTTCTCACAAAATTAGAATATCATCAAAAAGGTAATTTATTTCAGTTCTTCAATATGAAAAGTGAAAGTCATGTATTATACAGAGTCATTACAAACAGAGTGATCTATTTCAAGTGTTTATTTCTGTGTATGTTGATGATTATGGCTTACAGCTAATGAAAGCCCAAATGTCATTATCTCAATAAATCATAACACCAGCTTGAAAAATGATTTTAAAATCTGAAATGTTGGCCTAATGAAATTTATGTTCAGTAAATGCACTCAATACTTGGTCGGGGCTCCTTTTGCATCAATTACTGCATCAATGCGGCGTGGCATTGAGGCGATCGGCCTGTGGCACTGCTGAGGTGTTATGGAAGCCCAGGTTGCTTTGATAGCAGCCTTCAGCTCGTCTGCATTGTTGGGTCTGGTGTCTCTCATCTTCCTCTTGACAATACCCCATAGATTCTCTATGGGGTTAAGGTCAGGCGAGTTTGCTGCCAATCAAGCACAGTGATACTGTTGTTTGTAAACCAGGTTTTGGTACTTTTGGCTGTGTGGACAGGTGCCAAGTTCTGCTGGAGAATGAAATTTCCATCTCCAAAAAGCTTGTCAGCAGAGGGAGGCATGAAGTGCTCTAAAAATTCCTGGTAGACGGCTGCGCTGACTTTGGTCTTGATAAAACACAGTGGACCTACTCCAGCAGATGACATGGCTCCCCAAACCATCATTGATTGTGGAAACTTCACACAAGACCTCCAGCAGCTTGGATTGTGGTCTCTCCACTCTTCCTCCAGACTCTGGGACCTTTATTTCCAAATGAAATGCAAAACTTACTTTCATCTGAAAACAACACTTTGGACCACTGAACAACAGTCCAGTTCTTTTTCCCCTTGGCCCAGGTAAGACACTTCTGGCGTTGTCTATTGGTCATGAGTGGCTTGACACAAGGAATGTGACACTTGTAGCCCATATACTGAATACGTCTGTGTGTGGTGGCTCTTGAAGCAATGACTCCAGCAGCAGTCCACTCCTTGTGAATCTCCCCCAAATGTTTGAATGGACTTTTCTTAACAATCCTGTCAAGGCTGCGGCTATCCCAGTTCCTTGTGCACCTTTTTCTATCACATTGTTTTCTTCCACTCCGCTTTTCATTAATTTAATATGCTTGGCTACACCACTCTGTAAACAACCAGCTTGACCTTTTGTGGCTTACCCTCCTTGTGTTGTGTTTTCAATGACTGCCTTCTGAACATCTGTCAAGGCAGCAGTCTTCCCCATGATTCTGGAGCCTACTAAAGCAGACTAAGGGACCTTTTTAAATGCTTAGGAAGCCTTTGCAGGTGTTTTTTGTTAATTATTCTAATTTACTGAGATAATGACTTTTGGGTGTTCATTGGCTGTAAGCCATAATCATCAACATTAACAGAAATAAACACTTGAAACAGATCACTCTGTTTACAATGACGCTATATAATATGACTTTCACTTTTTGTATTGAAGAACTGAAAAATTAACACTTTAATAGTCTAATTTTGTGAGAAGCACTTTTATATAGGCATTATTGCAGCACTATTTTTATTTTGGAGCACTGTTATTTTTTGGAGGATGGGGATGTGTAAATAAATAATATTGGGAGAAGGGAAAAAATGTATGAGGAGACGGTATGGGGAGCGGGGAATGTGAGGAGACACTATGGAGAGGGAAGGAGAAATGTGTGTGGAGACAGTATAGGAAGGGAGGATGAATGTATGAGGAGACAGTATGGGATGTTAGGGTGCTAGTGTGTTACGAGACTGTAGGGGGAGAAAAGTATGGTGGGTGAAAAGTGTGAGGGGATGGTATGGTAGGATAAATGTGTGGGGGGACTATATTGATGGGAATAGTGTGAGGAGACAGTATGGTGGAGAGAAGTATGAAGGGGCACAGTATAGAGACTAGGTGTTGTGAGGGTCAGTATAGAGAATATGCAGCATGGGGCGACAATGTGAGTTCACAGCAATGAGGGGACAGTATGATGAGGAGGGAGCGTGTGAGACAGGGGCTCAATATAGAGACTGGGCAGTACAGAGGGGACACAGTGTGAGGGAACAGTTTGAAGAGGGGCCAGTATCGAAAGGATAATGATGCAGAAGCCATGTAACATAAGAGAGATAGTGTGGAGATCATATTTTTACAGTGAGCACAGAGAGGGGCAATTACTTATTCAGGGGCTCAGCACAGGGCTCAGCACAGGGCTGGTATTTTCATTCAAGAGCATTATAATGACTCTATTAATTTTTAAGGGCACTATGTCTGGAAATACAACAGAAGACTAGGGAAGAGAAGTCTGCAGAGATGAGTTGTGGCTGTGAAAAGATATCATGACATCTGGACCAGATGGAGAAATAAAGAAGAACAACTCCAATCAGAGAAGATGTCATCTACAATGCACATTGATGTACCATATTTTTCAAGGCATAAGACGCACCCCAAATTTGGAGAAGGAAAATAGGGGAAAAAAATTGTGTCAAATGGGGGTCCGTCTTACAGTCTGAATTCAACTTACCGGGGGGGATTGGCAGCACTGGTGAAGCGTGGTCACAGAGGGTGTTAGGTGGTCCAGTGATGATATGACTCCCATCCCAGACTGGTGCGGCAGGTTCGGCAGTGCTCGAGGTGCGGGGGCTCCACTGACAATTTTTGAAAGCCCAGAGCCCCCACACATCCATTGCTGTGATGCAGTGGCCTCCAGGAAATCCCAGGCTGGTGTGGCAGGTTCGGCAGTGCTCATTGGTGCGGGGGCTCCGCCGACATTTTGTGAAAGCCCAGAGCCCCCGCACATCCATTGCTGCAATGGGGTGGCCTCTCTCATTGCCGAGATCTCAGTCTGCAAATGCGCCACTTCCGGCAGCCATTTCCCGGAGGTCACCCATGTCAGCAATGGAAGTGCGGGGACTACGGGCTTTCAGAAAATGGAGGTGGAGCCCCCGCACCACAGAACACCGCTAAATCCTGCCACATCAACCTGGGAAGAGAGTGTGATCATCACCCTGCAGCGTCAGACTGTCGAAGAATCGACTAACTCCTGCTGCCGCAATTCTACTTGTATGTATATTCTGACTATAAGACGCACCCCCATTTTCCCATAAAATTTTGAGGAAAAAAGTGCATCTTATAGTCGGAAAAATACGGTAAATGTTTATTTATGATACTATGCCTCATCAGTACTGGGATTCTCATCAGTTCTGGGATTCCTGTACGGTCCACAGTCTGATAATGACTGATAACAACAGCTCCAAGCATCTACAGTACCTTACCATTGTTAAAGACATACTGGGAATTGTAGGTTCATGCAATACAATTGTATATGGGGCTGAACTAACATTACAATTGATTGCTGTAGTTAGTTTGGTGCCGTATTCATGTGCTAATTATGTTTCTAGGAATGTATACATGTACTGATTGTGTTTCTGGTGCAGTTTTCATGTACTGATAGTGGTTCAGGTAATGGATTTCTGCATGATGGTGGTTCTGGTGATGTATTTTTTTTTTACTGATAGGGGTTTTAGTGATCTATTCCTGTGCTGTTATTAGTTCTCATCCTGTACGCATGTAACAATCCATAACTTGTAAAGAATTCATGTCTATTTCAATAAAGTATTGTGCCACCTGACAAGTTAATGGGCAGCATGGTGGCTCAGTGGTTTACCACTGCAACCTGGCAGCGCTGGAGTCCTGGGTTCAAATCCCACCAAGGAAAACATATGCAAGGGGTTTATATGTTCTCCCCGTGTTTTTGTGAGTTTCCTCCAGGTTCTCTGGCTTCCTCCCACATTCCAAAGGCATACTGATAGTGAATAGTGAATTTAGATTGAGCCCCAATGGGGACTGCAATGATAATTTGTGTAAAACGCTGTGGAATATGATAGTGCTATATAAGCAAAGCATAATAAATAAGTTAAGCGTTAGTAACTGGCTTAGTGATAGAAAGCAGAGGGTGGTTATAAATGGTATAGTCTCTAACTGGGTCGCTGTGACCTGTGGGGTACCGCAGGGGTCAGTATTGGGACCTGTTCTCTTCAACATATTCATTAATGATCTGGTAGAAGGTTTACACAGTAAAATATCGATATTTGCAGATGATACAAAACTATGTAAAGCAGTTAATACAAGAGAAGATAGTATTCTGCTACAGATGGATCTGGATAAGTTGGAAACTTGGGCTGAAAGGTGGCAGATGAGGTTTAACAATGATAAATGTAAGGTTATACACATGGGAAGAAGGAATCAATATCACCATTACACACTGAATGGGAAACCACTGGGTAAATCTGACAGGGAGAAGGACTTGGGGATCCTAGTTAATGATAAACTTACCTGGAGCAGCCAGTGCCAGGCAGCAGCTGCCAAGGCAAACAGGATCATGGGGTGCATTAAAAGAGGTCTGGATACACATGATGAGAGCATTATACTGCCTCTGTACAAATCCCTAGTTAGACCGCACATGGAGTACTGTGTCCAGTTTTGGGCACCGGTGCTCATGAAGGATATAATGGAACTAGAGAGAGTACAAAGGAGGGCAACAAAATTAATAAAGGGGATGGGAGAACTACAATACCCAGATAGATTAGCGAAATTAGGATTATTTAGTCTAAAAAAAAGACGACTGAGGGGCGATCTAATAACCATGTATAAGTATATAAGGGGACAATACAAATATCTCGCTGAGGATCTGTTTATACCAAGGAAGGTGACGGGCACAAGGGGCCATTCTTTGCGTCTGGAGGAGAGAAGGTTTTTCCACCAACATAGAAGAGGATTCTTTACTGTTAGGGCAGTGAGAATCTGGAATTGCTTGCCTGAGGAGGTGGTGATGGCGAACTCAGTCGAGGGGTTCAAGAGAGGCCTGGATGTCTTCCTGGAGCAGAACAATATTGTATCATACAATTATTAGGTTCTGTAGAAGGACGTAGATCTGGGGATTTATTATGATGGAATATAGGCTGAACTGGATGGACAAATGTCTTTTTTCAGCCTTACTAACTATGTTACTATGTTACTATGTATGTATGTTACTACATTTGTATTTATGTTACCAACATTAAAGGTGTTGTCCAGGATTGAGAAGAACTGCACACTGTCAGGATTCTCTGTTGCCAGTGGTAAGAGTGAGAGGTCACTCAACCGCAAGTATGGGTTTTTTTTGCCTTCCTCTGGATCAACATGTTAGGCCATGTTAGGTTAGGCTATGGGTTGAACTAGATGGACTTATAGTCTTCTTTCAACCTTAATAACTATGTAACTATGTTCACAATTCACTTTTTGCAAGGTTGCACGCATCTAGTCGAAATGCGGCTGGAAATATGAAAGTCGCATACTAGCTGTCACACGTGATAATCTTGACAGTACTCAACGCATAAGCTGTGAAGATTCAGAGCTCTGCAGTCACGTAGAGTGACTACAGACTTTCATCACAAACCTAGACAACCTCTTTAATTATAAAATTCTGCACTATAGCATGTCCAATCCTAACAGTGTGTGGAATGCTTACTGTCAGGATTCAGCTTTGCCTGACAGGTCCAGCGGTCATCACATGACCGCTCATATGTGATTTTCATACTTCCGGTCATATGCCGACTAGCTTTTCTTCCTGACAAATTCAATGAAACCGGAACTGAAGATTTTCATTGAAAATTAAGAGAACTATGGAGAGCAGCAAATCCAAATGTGACTGTAAGTGTGCAAATCAAATATGAATGGTTACATGATGACTACTCAGACCGATTTAACTATGTATAGGAGGGGGGCACCAACCTGAATTATTTCCCCTGGTGCCAAAAAATCTAGATCTACCTCTGCTCTAAACGATGATTTCATTTATTTTAGTGCACCGATCCAAATTTCAATTTAGGTTTATTAATTATGATTTATTATTTTATCTACGGCATACACTGCATATAAAAAGTTCAAGTTCACCCTCAGTGACTAAAATGTTTCAAATTAGTATACCATCCCATAATGTGTCATATAGACACAACTATACTGAGTATGGCGTACTGCGCACATGAAAAGACTGCTGCATTGATTTCAATCTCTCCTGGCCCTAATGAATCTTACGTGGATGCACAGCTAGTGCCTCTCCTAGACACAGTATAGGCCACGATCCGCGATTGTGAGTCACTTGTTACCTAATTGGAACTGACTGGACGCATTGCCACACGCCTGCTGGATTTCAGGGCTGTTCCACCCCAGTGGGTACAGGGCACATCCGGAGCTAATGAGGAGTCCTACAGAGATTCACACAGAGACAAAAAGAACATGTTTGTTTACTCAGCGTGAGCCACGCAGCATTCTGCGCTATTCATTACGACCAATTACACTCTTACATTTATGCAGAATATTCTTGTCTTGTATATTTACTGCTTCAGAGAACACAAGGTCACACAAAATGAACAAAAAATAGACAAATATACATATGCATTTTAAGGAAAGATATATCTGGATCAAAACCATGTCAAAAAGGAGAGGACTCCCAAAAGTATATAATTATGAAGTCACAACCTCCAAATAATTAAATATATATTTTTAATTAAAACATATAAAAATAAGAACAAAAAATATAACAAACATACAATAAAAAATCCAATTATAAATAATAGGTAAATGAGATTCTCAGTGAAAGGTCAAAAAAGAGAAGGATACACACAAAACGGAAAATGATTTGTCACTTACCATTTTTGTGCTCATACCACTATATCTTTTAAAATATGAGATATTTACTAAACAAATGCACTAGAAACCCAGAATACATTCTTTGCACAACATTTATTAAAGTAGCACTACAGAGATTTTTTTTTTTTAATTTTTGCTTTAAAGACTTTCAGAACCATTTCCAACAAGGGAACAACACTGCTGAGAGGTCATGGTTTAGCAGAGAGGGGGGGATGACCTAAAATGTACCTGCATAAAAAATATGCCAAAATGGTGGCACAAATTTCTTACACAATCTAACCCTACTAACCGGTTGTGTAAACTGAGACAAGACAGTCTAGAGAGAAGCCATATTTATCAAACCTCACGAACCACTCCTTTTAAGACTGTCCAGGCGACGTTTGCACAGTCTAAGACTTAAACAGTAATGATCAATTTGCCTATTTGTGTGCCTCATTCAGCAAGGGGGCATAGCTGAGAAGGAAAGGTTGTGATTAGTGTTGAGCATTCCGATACCGCAAGTATCGGGTATCGGCCGATATTTGCGGTATCGGAATTCCGATACCGAATTCCGATACTTCCCGCGTATCGGATACCAGAATCGGAAGTTCCAAGAATTCAAACTGAACGCAGCAGCCAATGAGGAATGATTGGAAGTGTGGGCACATCCTGTTTAGCATGGTGGGCATGTAAGTACTGGCAAGGCTTGGATTGGCTGCTGAAATGATGTCACTCTGCACTATAAAAAACGCTGCTGCCATTTTGCGCTCACTCTGCTGTGATTTCAGTTAGGGACAGGACGCTGTGTTCTAACTGAGGGCCAGTCGAGCTAGCTAATTGCTTTATTTTCCTTTCCAAAGGCTAATTTAGCAAAACGCTGTGTGTTCTTCACTGTTCACCTTGCTCTTGCCTTGCAGCGCTGTTTTAACAGCGTTCTGCAAGGTCTCTGTGTGTGTGTGTGTGTGTGTGTGTGTGTGTGTGTGTGTGTGTGTGTGTGTGTGCAGCTCACTCTGTAGTCTGTGTGCAGCCATATACCCGGTTGTATTCAGCTCAGGGGGGGTTCAAACTGCCTCACACAGTTGTCCTTTTTTGCTCTTAGTGCAGCCTGCTGCACATTTTTTCTCAAATTTCCTATTAGTGTTTTTCCACCAGTCTCCAGCTCTATTGTGGAAAAACACTACATAGGATAACCTAGAGGGGGGTTTTTGGGCCTTGCAGCGCCGTTTACGGCTGTCTGCACGGTCTCCGTGTGAGCCCAGCTCGCCCTGTAGTCTGTGTGCAGCCATAGCCGGTTGGATTCAGCTCAGGGTTCGTTACTGGCTCATACCTTGAGAAAAATTTTACTTTTTTTCAAATAGTGCAGCCTGTTTAAAATTTGAAAAAAAAAATTCCTATTAGTGTCTTTCCACTCGTATCCAGCTAAATAGTGGAAAAACACTATATAGGATAACCTAGAGGAGGGTTTTTTGGCCTTGCAGCGCCGTTTACGGCTGTCTGCACGGTCTCCGTGTGAGCCCAGCTCGCCCTGTAGTCTGTGTGCAGCCATAGCCGGTTGGATTCAGCTCAGGGTTCGTTACTGGCTCATACCTAGAGAAAAATTTTACTTTTTTTCAAATAGTGCAGCCTGTTTAAAATTTAAAAAACAAAAATTCCTATTAGTGTCTTTCCACTCGTATCCAGCTAAATAGTGGAAAAACACTATATAGGATAACCTAGAGGAGGGTTTTTTGGCCTTGCAGCGCCGTTTACGGCTGTCTGCACGGTCTCTGTGTGAGCGCAGCTCGCCCTGTAGTCTGTGTGCAGCCATAGCCGGTTGGATTCAGCTCAGGGTGCGTTACTGCCTCATACCTTGAAAAACAATTTCCTTTTTTTCAAATAGTGCAGCCAGTTTAAAATTTGAAAAAAAAAATTCCTATTAGTGTCTTTCCACTCGTATCCAGCTAAATAGTGGAAAAACACTATATAGGATAACCTAGAGGAGGGTTTTTTGGCCTTGCAGCGCCGTTTACGGCTGTCTGCACGGTCTCCGTGTGAGACCAGCTCGCCCTGTAGTCTGTGTGCAGCCATAGCCGGTTGGATTCAGCTCAGGGTTCGTTACTGGCTCATACCTTGAGAAAAATTTTACTTTTTTTCAAATAGTGCAGCCTGTTTAAAATTTGAAAAAAAAAATTCCTATTAGTGTCTTTCCACTCGTATCCAGCTAAATAGTGGAAAAACACTATATAGGATAACTTAGAGGAGGGTTTTTTGGCCTTGCAGCGCCGTTTACGGCTGTCTGCACGGTCTTTGTGTGAGCGCAGCTCGCCCTGTAGTCTGTGTGCAGCCATAGCCGGTTGGATTCAGCTCAGGGTGCGTTACTGCCTCATACCTTGAAAAACAATTTCCTTTTTTTCAAATAGTGCAGCCAGTTTAAAATTTAAAAAAAAAAAATTCCTATTAGTGTCTTTCCACTCGTATCCAGCTAAATAGTGGAAAAACACTATATAGGATAACCGAGAGGAGGGTTTTTTGGCCTTGCAGCGCCGTTTACGGCTGTCTGCACGGTCTCCGTGTGATTTAAACTAGCTCTGTAGCCCGATCTGCACCAAAAAAAAGTTAAGTTCACCAAACACAACTTAACACTTGTGTAGGCCACATTTGAAAAATAATAAAGTTTAGTCCACAATTTACAACATTAGTGTTTCTTACACCTGTTAGGAGGAGCATTTCAGGAATAAGCACACTAAGGCCTTAGTACTTTTCTGCTTATCTTTATCTGTCAACCAAGATGAAGAGGGCAGGGAGTAAGGCACGTGGGCGTGGGCGCGGAGCAGGGAGAGGAGCAGGGAGAGGACGTGGTGATTCTGTGCCTGCTGCGGGCGCCGGTGACTCGTCGTCACTCAGTTTCAGCAGGGAACAGTCCTTCATGCGCAGCTTTGTCGGAGAGCGCCGTGCACCGCTGCTACGTGAAGACCAAATTGAAGCCGTTGTCGGGTGGATGGCAGCTAACGCCTCGGCATCGACTTCAGTTAGTGCCACATCCTCTCAGGCACAGAGCACTGGAGAGCAGCCATCTGTCTCTTCACCACCTGCCAAATTGGCCAGGCAGTCAGAGAGCCCAGGACAGGAGCCGTCTCTACTTCTGTTCTCTGAATCTCTTGGCTTGGAAACAGGGGGCCAGCCAAGCAGCATTGGAGAAATGGAATAAGAGGCAGTGTGCAGTGATGCCCAAAAGCTTTATCTCTCTGACTCTGAAGAGGCAGGTGGGCCAGTGCCTCCGGTGACCACAGCGCAGTACCCATCTGATGATGAAACTCAGGTGCCGCTTTCTGATGCGTACTGTGCTGCCGAGACTACCCAGGAGGAGCAGTTGGTGGCAGAGGGTAGTGGAGATGATGAGGTCCTTGACCCATCGTGGCGTGAGGAACAGGAAGGTGGTGGGAGCAGCTCTGAGGAAGAGCTTCCCCTTACGGGCCAAAGAGGGAGAGGGAGGGGGAAGACTGCGGAGCCTGTAGCCTCCACTTTGGCACCCGTTAGGAGCCTGTCTCTTTCCAAAGCCAAAAAGGGCGCTCCCAAGACTTGCAGTGCCTGGTCCTTTTTTGACACTGTTGCAGATGACATTTGTTTTGTCAAATGCAAGCTGTGTCATCAGAAAGTAAAAAGAGGTAAAAGTGTCAGCAACCTCAATACCACAAATATGTGGAAACATGTGCGGAACAGGCACGCGGTGGAGTTACAGAAACACAGTGAAGACGTAGGCCAACCAACAGCGGCAGCTACCACCTCTTCATCTCGTGTTGCCTCTTCCTCCACTGTTGTCCAGAGACCTAGTGTAATTCCACCCACAGCACCACCTTCCCAGTCATCCTCACACTCCCAGTCTACTCTACAGCCATCGGTAGTCCAGGCATGGGAGAAAAGGCGGGCATTCTCGGCCAACCACCCCCGAGCACAGGCTCTGAATGCAGGCATTGCCAAACTGTTGTCCCTGGAAATGCTCTCGTTCAGGCTGGTGGAGACTGACAGCTTCCGTGACTTGATGGCATTGGCAGTCCCACAGTACAAGGTGCCCAGCCGCTTTTACTTCAGCAGGCAGGCTGTCCCTGCCCTGCACAGGCATGTTGAGGCAAACATAAAACATGCGCTACTGAACGCCGTCAGTAGCAAGGTCCACCTCACCACCGATGCGTGGACCAGTCAGCATGGACAGGGGCGATATGTTTCCCTCACTGCCCATTGGGTTAATGTTGTTGAGCCAGGTACAGATCGTGCGAGTGGCGCAGGACGTGTCCTGCCCACTCCAAGGATTGCAGGAATCCAGTCTGTACGCATCGACTCCTCCTCTTACACCAGTTCCTCAGATTCCTCTCTGCAGGATCCGTCACAGTCCACCTCCACATGGACCCGTGAACGTTTACCTATGACCGACATGAGCACAGCCGTGGCCAAACGTCAGCAGGCCGTCTTGAAACTAGTTTCATTGGGGCATCGAAGCCACACAGCGCAGGAGCTCTGGAATGCCATCAAGCAGGAGAGCAATGTGTGGTTACTGCCAGCGAATCTCCAGCCAGGCATGGTAGTGTGTGACAATGGCCGAAATCTGGTGGCAGCTTTGGCCCTTGGCAACCTCACTCACATCCCATGTCTGGCACATGTGCTCAATTTGGTTGTGCAGAGTTTTCTGAGGGACTATCCGGATCTTGATGCCCTGCTGCACAAGGTCCGCCTAGAGTGTGCTCACTTGCGGCGTTCCAGCTTGGCCAGATCCCGCATTGCTGCTCTGCAGCGCCGATTCCGCCTTCCGGAACACCGTATCATATGTGACCTACCTACCCGGTGGAATTCCACGTTACATATGTTGGAGCGGTTGTGTGAGCAGCAGCAAGCAGTTATGGAGTACCAGCTGCATCAGGCGCAAAGAAGTCGCAGTCAGCGCCGATCAGACTTCACAACCACAGAGTGGGCCACTATGAAGGACGTCTGCCAGGTTTTGCGTCCTTTTGATTATTCCACGCGGATGGCAAGTGCAGATGATGCACTAGTCAGCATGACTGTCCCCCTTATCTGCCTGCTTCAGCAAACTTTGCAAGGGTTAAGGGATGATGTTGTGGAAGAGGTGGAGGATGAGGAGTCACCTTTTCCATCAGCTTCTGGAGAGTCAGCGCCACGTGGTTCCTCACAAAGGGGTACGCAGGGGCCAATTTGTGAGGAGGATGAGGAGGAGTCAATGGAGGAGGAAGAGCTCCGTCCAGAGGAGGGAGCGACACAATTGTCCAGTGGTCAGTGTGTACAGCGAGGGTGGGGTGATGACGAGCAGGCAGAGATCATGTCTCAAGCAGGGGACAGCATTTCTGGGCCAGTTGGCACTCTGCAGCACATGGTGGATTTCATGCTGCAGTGCCTGAGAAACGACCGCCGCATCGACCACATTCTCAACATGCCTGATTATTGGGTGTTCACCCTCCTCGATCCTCGCTACTGGGACAACGTCCAAAACCTCATCCCTGCGTTGACCCGGGAGCGTAAATTGCGGGAGTACCACGACACACTGGTGAATTCCATCATCTTCTCCTGTCCAACTGAGAGGAGTGCTGCTAGTGCTTTACAAAGCAGCTCAGTGCGTCGAGGCAGTGGGGGAGGCTCTGCCCAAAGAGGGAGCAGAAGCAGTGCCTCTGCCCAAGGCAAGCCCAGTATGGCACAACTCTGGCACACTTTTGTGTGCCCGCCCCAAATGTCTACACCATCACCGGCGGCTCCAGTCAGCAGGAGGCAACGGTTCCGTCAGATGGTGACAGACTACATGGCTTGCCCTCTTACTGTACTCCCAGACGGCTCTTCCCCGTTCAAGTTTTGGGTCTCTAAGCTGGATACATGGCCAGAGCTAAGCCAGTATGCATTGGAGGTGCTGGCTTGCCCTGCGGCTAGTGTCTTATCGGAACGTGTCTTTAGTGCCGCAGGTGGTGTACTAACAGACCGTCGCATGCGACTATCCTCCGATAACGTTGACCTGCTTACTTTCCTGAAAATGAACCAGGCCTGGATCTCGCAGGAATTTGCCACTCCTCTGCCTGATTAAGTAATTGGGTGTCATCCAGGTCTCCTGCTGTGTTCATCTTTCTACCACCTGAACTGCTATTCCTGGGCTCCAACACCGCCAGTTGCGGCTCAGAAGTGCAGGCTGCACAGTAAAAACATACGACCCAGTGTTATTGGGTTTAAGTAACGTCAGCTGATCCCCAGCTGTGTAGCCGGCAATGTGTCCTGCGACCGCCACGCTGGCACAACAACCTAAATGTAAGGGAACCTGAACCCCCCCCCCCGTCGTTTGTTACTGAAAGAGCCATCTTGTGCAGCAGTAATGCTGCACAAGGAAAAGGTAGCTCTTTTTTTTAGCTCCTTGCACACGCAGAACTTAACACTTATAAAATGTGTTCACTGATACCGTTATACTGTCCCGGAGCTGGGACTTTCCTTCGCAATGTGACGCAGCACAGCCGTCATTCCTACCCCCTTGGTGCCATGCGCTGCCTCCTCAGCGTTGTTTTAAGCTGTCACGGAGCCTGCGCTGTTCTGTTATCCCTTGGGCATGCCCTATTTGCGCTGCCTGTCTTCTGACATAATTTGGTGTCAGGCTGGCTGCGCCTGTGCGGCCGCGCTGCCCGAGATCCCGCCTCGCTGTGTCTTCTGATTGAGTCACACTGCGGGCCTGGGATCCATGGCCATGCGCAGTGCATATCTTCCCCTCGGGCTCTCGCTCATTTCCCTCCGCCTTCTTTAGACTGTGCGCCGTCAGCTGATCCCTAATAGCATGCCACGGCCGTGACACCGCACAGTCTGAAGAAGAGGGAAGGAGGGGAGTGAGAGTCGAGGATATGCACTGTGCATGTCCATGGTTCCAAGGCCCGCAGTGGGATTACGTTGGACGAGACTGCGAGGTGGGATCTGGAGCAGCGTGGACGCACAGGCAGTAACAGCCTGACACCAAATTATGTCAGAAGACAGGCAGCGCTAATTGGGCATGGCCAAGGGCTAACAGAACAGCGCAGGCTCTGTGACAGCTTAAAACAACGCTGAGGAGGCAGCGCACGGCACCAAGGGGATAGGAATGTCAGCTGTGCTGTGTCCCATTACGAAGGAAATTCGCACCTCCGTGACGGTTTAACGGTATAAGGGGACACATTTTTAGTGTTTACTTCGGTGTTTGCAAGGAGCATAATTAAAAGAACCACCTTTTCCTTTTGCATCGTTAGTGCTGCACAAGATGGCTCTTTCAGCTACAAACGTCTTGGGGGGGGGGGTTAAAGGTTCCCTTTCAACTTGCTCCAATCAGGCTTCGGCCTACACTCTGTTCCTCTGCTCCTCCTGCTGTCCCTGGGCTCTAACACCGCCAGTTGGTGCCTGGAAGTGCTGTGTGCACAGTCAACAGTCGCTCCTCTGTTATTGGGGTTCAGTAACGTCAGCTGATCCCCAGCTGTGTGTGCGGCAATACCTCCAATCTGGTCCTCCTGCTGTCCCTGGGCTCTAACACCGCCAGTTGGTGCCTGGAAGTGCTGTGTGCACAGTCAACAGTCGCTCCTCTGTTATTGGGGTTCAGTAACGTCAGCTGATCCCCAGCTGTGTGTGCGGCAATACCTCCAATCTGCTCCTCCTGCTGTCCCTGGGCTCTAACACCGCCAGTTGGTGCCTGGAAGTGCTGTGTGCACAGTCAACAGTCGCTCCTCTGTTATTGGGGTTCAGTAACGTCAGCTGATCCCCAGCTGTGTGTGCGGCAATACCTCCAATCTGGTCCTCCTGCTGTCCCTGGGCTCTAACACCGCCAGTTGGTGCCTGGAAGTGCTGTGTGCACAGTCAACAGTCGCTCCTCTGTTATTGGGGTTCAGTAACGTCAGCTGATCCCCAGCTGTGTGTGCGGCAATACCTCCAATCTGGTCCTCCTGCTGTCCCTGGGCTCTAACACCGCCAGTTGGTGCCTGGAAGTGCTGTGTGCACAGTCAACAGTCGCTCCTCTGTTATTGGGGTTCAGTAACGTCAGCTGATCCCCAGCTGTGTATCCGGCAACGTGTCATGCGACCGCCACGCTGGCACAACTAAAATGTAAGGGGACCTGTCCCCCCCCCCCTAGGCGTTTGTTACTGAAAGAGCCACCATGTGCAGCACTAATACTGCACAAGGGAAAGGTCGCTCTTGAAATTATGCTCCTTGCAAACGCTGAACTACACACTCATGTAATGTGTCCCCTCACACCGTCCAACCGTCCTGGAGGTGGGACTTTCCTTTGTAATGTGACGCAGCACAGCCGTCATTGCTACCCCCTTGGCACCGTGCGCTGCCTCCTTAGCGTTGTTTGATTCCGTCATGGACCCTGCGCTGTTATGTTATCCCTTGGCCATGCACAGTTTGCGCTGCCCGTCCTCTGACATCATTTGTTGTCGTCCTGGCTGCGCCTGTGCGTCCACACTGCCCGAAATCACACCTCGCAGTGTCGTCTAATGTGATCCCACAGTGGGCCTGGTATCCATGGCCATGCGCAGTACATATACTAGCCTCTCACTCCCCTTCTTCACGCTTCTTCAGACTAGGCGGCGTCAGCTGATCCCTAATAGCATGCCACGGCCGTGACGCCGCACAGTCTGAAGAAGCAGGAAGGAGGTGAGTGAGAGGCGATGATATGCACTGCGCATGCCCATGGATCCCTGGCCCGCAGTGGGACTACATTAGATGACACTGCAAGGTTGGATCTCGGGCAGCTTGGACGCACAGGCACTGCCAGCCTGACACCTACATGATGTCAGAAGACGGGCACCGCTAACTGTGCATGGCCAAGGGATAACATTACAGCGCGGGCTCCGTGACAGAACCAAACAACGTTGAGGAGGTGGCGCCCGGCACCAAGGGGGTTGGAATGACGGCTGTGCTGTGTCACATTACAAAGGAAAGTCCCACTTCCGGGATGGTTTGACGGTGTGAGGGGACACATTATATGAGTGTGTACTTCAGCGTTTGCAAGGAGCATAATTTTCGGAGCCACCATTTTCCATGAGCAGTATTACTGCTGTACAAGATGGCTCTTTCAGCAACAAATGCCTGGGGGGGGGGGTTAAAGGTTCCCTTTCAACTTGCTCCACTGCAGGCTTCGGCCTACACTCTGCTCCTCTTTGATTCCCTGGGTTTCAACACTGTCAGTTGCCACCTGGAAGTGTTGTCTACACAGAAAAAACACTAGGTGATGTGTCAGTGGGGTTCAGCACCGCCAGCTGTTCCCCTGCTGTGTAGTCGGCAACGTGTCCAGCACAAGCCACGCTGGCACAACAGAACAAAAGCTGCCACCAGTGCAGGCTTCGGCCTACACTCTGATCCTCTCCTCCTCCTGCTGACCCTGGGCTCAAACACCGCTAGTTTTTGCCCGGAAGTGCTAGCTGCACAGAGAAAAACACCAGCCAATGTATTAGTGGGGTTCAGCAACGCCAGCTGTTCCCCTGCTGTGTAGCCGGCAACGTGACCTGCAAACGCCACGCAGGCACATGAACTGAAATTAAAGGGAACCTGGCCCCACCCCCCCAGGTGTTTCTATGTATAACAGCCACCTAGTACAGCAGTACTGCTGCATTTGTACAAGGTGGCTGACTTTTTCTCCTTGCCCACATGGAACTCAACATGTACAAAATGTGTCTCATTGAGACCATTCCACTGTCCCTGAGGTGTGACTTTCCTTTCTAATGATACGCAGCACCCCCCTTGGTAGCGTTTCCCGTCTTTTGTCATCATGGTTAGCTGGCTGCGCCTGTGCATCCGCCCTGCTAGAAACAACGCCCCTCGTTGTCATATTTATTTTGTCAGCGAGGGTGTGGTTTATGGGCACGAGCAGTGCATATGTTCGCCTGTCTTAACTCATCTCCTTCCGCCTTCTTCAGACTGTGCGGCCTCCTGGCCGTGGTAGGCGATAAGGGATCAGCTGAGGCCGCCCAGTCTGGAGCAGGTGTAAGGACATGTGTAAGCGGCAAACCTATTTACTGCACAAGGCCACGAATCCCAGCCACGCAGTGTGATTTTTTGAAAACACACTGTGGGTCTGGGATTCATGTCCATCGCTAACCGCAACGGCCGACATGAAATGAGGTTAGAAGACAGGAAGCGCTCACAGCGCATGGCCAAGGGATCACAATAGCGCAGACTCCTGTACAGCAAATAACAACGCTCAGGAATCTGCGCCCAGTACCTAGGTGCAAATTTTGACACCTGTGCTGCGTCTCCTTAAAAAGACAAGTCACGCCTCCACAACTGTTTGACAGTATAATGGGCTAAATAGTGTACGTGTTTTATTCAGCGTGTGCAAGGAGCAAAACAAATAGAGCAACCTTTTACTTGTGCAGCATTAATGCTGCACAAGGTGTGGCTCTTGTACCTTGCAACACATGAGGGGGGTTAAAGGTAACCTTTGAAATTGGTTCAACTAGGCTTCGGCCAACACTCTGCTCCTCTCCTGCTGACCCTGGGCTCAAACACCGCTAGTTTTTGCCCGGAACTGCTAGCTGCACAGAGAAAAACACCAGCCAATGTGTTAGTGGGGTTCAGCACCGCCAGCTGTTCCCCTGCTGTGTAGTCGGCATCGTGTCCAGCACAAGCCACGCTGGCACAACTGACCAAAAGCTGCCACCAGTGCAGGCTTCGGCCTACACTCTGCTCCTCTCCTCCTCCTGCTGACCCTGGGCTCAAACACCGCCAGTTTCTGCCCGGAAGTGCTAGCTGCACAGAGAAAAACACCAGCCAATGTGTTAGTGGGGTTCAGCACCGCCAGCTGTTCCCCCGCTGTGTAGCCGGCATCGTGTCCAGCACAAGCCACGCTGGCACAACTGACCAAAAGCTGCCACCAGTGCAGGCTTCAGCCTACACATTGCTCCTCTCCTCCTCCTGCTGACCCTGGGCTCTAACACTGCCAGTTTTTGCCCGGACATGCGAGCTGCACAGAGAAAAACACCAGTCAATGTGTCAGTGGGGTTCAGCAACGCCAGTTGTTCCCCTGCTGTGTAGCTTGCAACGTGACCTGCAAACGCCACGCAGGCACATGAACTGAAATTGAAGTGAGCCTGCCCCCCACCCCCAGGTGTTTCTATGTAAAACAGCCACCTTGTACAGCAGTACTGCTGCATTTGTACAAGGTGGCTGACTTTTTCTCCTTGCCCACGTGGAACTCAACACATACAAAATGTGTCTCATTGAGACCATTCCACTGTCCCTGAGGTGTGACTTTCCTTTCTAATGATACGCAGCACCACCCTTGTTAGCGCTGCCCGTCTTTTGACATCATTGGTAGCTGGCTGCGCCTGTGCGTCTGCCCTGCTCGAAACAACGCCCCTCAGTGTCTTATTTTTTTGAACAGCAAGGGTGTGATTGATGGGCATGTGCAGTGCATATGTTTGCCTGTGTTCACTCATCTCCTTCCGCCTTCTTCAGACTGGGTGTCCTCATGGCCGCGGCAGGCGATAAAGGATCAGATGAGGCCGCCCAGTCTGAAGCAGGTGTAAGGACATGTGTGAGCGTCAAACATATTTACTGAACAAGGCCACGAATCCCAGCCACGCAGTGTGATTTTTTGAAAACACACTGTGGGTCTGGGATTCATGTCCATCGCTAACCGTAACGGCCGACATTAAATGAGGTCAGAAGACAGGAAGCGCTCACAGCGCATGGCCAAGGGATCACAATAGCGCAGACTCCTGTACAGCAAATAACAACGCTCAGGAATCTGCGCACAGCAGCTAGGTGTAAATTTTGACACCTGTGCTGCATCTCCTTAAAAAGACTAGTAGTCACGCCTCCACTACTGTTTGACAGTATAATGGGCTAAATAGTGTACGTGTTTTATTCAGCGTGTGCAAGGAGCAAAATTAAATAGAGCAACCTTTGACTTGTGCATCATTAATGCTGTACAAGGTGTGGCTCTTGTACCTTGCAACACCTGAGGAGGGGTTAAAGGTAACCTTTGAAATTGGTTCAACTAGGCTTCGGCCTACACTCTGCTCCTCTCCTCCTCCTGCTGACCCTGGGCTCAAACACCGCTAGTTTTTGCCCGGAACTGCTACCTGCACAGAGAAAAACACCAGTCAATGTGTTAGTGGGGTTCAGCAACGCCAGCTGTTCCCCTGCTGTGTAGTCGGCAACGTGTCCAGCACAAGCCACGCTGGCACAACAGAACAAAAGCTGCCACCAGTGCAGGCTTCGGCCTACACTTTGCTCCTCTCCTCCTCCTGCTGACCCTGGGCTCAAACAACGCCAGTTTCTGCCCGGACATGCTAGCTGCACAGAGAAAAACACCAGCCAATGTGTTAGTGGGGTTCAGCACCGCCAGCTGTTCCCCTGCTGTGTAGCTGGCAACGTGTCCTGCAAACGCCACGCAGGCACATGAACTGAAATTGAAGGGAGCCTGCCCCCCACCCCCAGGTGTTTCTATGTATAACAGCCACCTTGTACAGCAGTACTGCTGCATTTGTACAAGGTGGCTGACTTTTTGTCCTTGCCCACGTGGAACTCAAAACGTACAAAATGTGTCTCATTGAGACCATTCCACTGTCCCTGAGGTGTGACTTTCCTTTCTAATGATACGCAGCACCCCCCTTGGTAGCGCTTCCCGTCTTCTGACATCATTGGTTGGCTTGTTGCGCCTGTGCGTCCGCCCTGCCTGAAACAATGCTCCTCGTTGTCTTATTTTGACTGCGAGGGTGTGATTGATGGGCACGAGCAGTGCATATCTTCACCTGTCTTAACTCATCTCCTTCCGCCTTCTTCAGACTGTGCAGCCTCATGGCCGCGGCATGCGAGAAGGGATCAGCAGAGGCCGCCCAGTCTGAAGCAGGTGTAAGGATGTGTGTGAGCGGCCAAAATATTTACTGCTCAAGGCCACGAATCACAGCACCGCAGTGTGACTTTATGAAAAGGCACTGTGGGTCTGGGATTTATGGCCATCGTTAACCGCACCGGCCAACATGAAATGAGGTCATAAGACGGGCAGCTCTAACAGGGCATTGCCAAGGGATAACACAAGAGTGCAGACTCCTGTACAGCAAATAACAACGCTCAGGAAGCTGCGCCAAGCACCAAGGCGTTATTTGGGACACCTGTGCTGCGTCTCCTTAAAAAGCCAAGTCACGCATCAACTACAGTTTGACTGTAGAATGGGCTAAATTGTGTACGTCTTTCATTCAGCGTGTGCAAGTAGACAAATTAATAGAGCAACCTTTCACTTGTGCAGCATTAATACTGCACAAGGTGTGTCTCTTGTACTTTGTAACACCTGAGGGGGGTTAAAGGTTTCCTTTGAAATTGGTTCAAATAGGCTTCGGCCTACACTCTGCTCCTCTCCTCCTCCTCCTGCTTCAACACGGGCTCTAACATCGCTAGTTTTTGACCGCAAGTGCTAGCTGCACAGAGAAAAACACACGCCATTGTGTTAGTGGGGTTCAGCAACGCCAGCTGTTCCCCCACTGTGTAGCCGGCAAAGTGTCCTGCAAACGCAACGCAGACACAAAGCTGCCTCCAGTGCAGGCTTCGGCCTACACTCTGCTCCCCCTGCTTACCCTTAGCTCCAACACCGCTAGTTGGGGCTCTAGGAAACAGGAACACATGGGCTACTTGCACAGTGAACAAGTCTGTATGATCATGTTCACACACCACCAAGAAACCTGAAGACACAAAAGAGAATAGTAAAACCAAAAACACTCAGTTTGAAAAAATGTTGCAGTAATCCGCAAGTGCTAGTAAAAGATGTAAAAAACAGGGTATTTGGTTGATACGTTTTTTGCAAAAAATGTATACTAAGCTGCTCTACCAATCTTCACGGTATACCCTTATCAGAGCAGTCCTAACTAATGTATGCAATCCCTATCTGATGTATTTAAAAACCTGATCATCTGTATATAACCTGTGTGAACAGGGTTCAGAGAGGAAAAATCCATGTGTGCATACAGGGTAGAACAGCTTTTGTGCAGATAGCCCAAGAGGAGTGGTGGAACTCCCCAGTCTTGTAGACACAAGAGAACAATTATGGAAACAGGAACACATGGGCTACTTGCACAGTGAACAAGTCTGTATGATCATGTTCACACACCACCAAGAAACCTGAAGACACAAAAGAGAATAGTAAAACCAAAAACACTCAGTTTGAAAAAATGTTGCAGTAATCCGCAAGTGCTAGTAAAAGATGTAAAAAACAGGGTATTTGGTTGATACGTTTTTTGCAAAAAATGTATACTAAGCTGCTCTACCAATCTTCACGGTATACCCTTATCAGAGCAGTCCTAACTAATGTATGCAATCCCTATCTGATGTATTTAAAAACCTGATCATCTGTATATAACCTGTGTGAACAGGGTTCAGAGAGGAAAAATCCATGTGTGCATACAGGGTAGAACAGCTTTTGTGCAGATAGCCCAAGAGGAGTGGTGGAACTCCCCAGTCTTGTAGACACAAGAGAACAATTATGGAAACAGGAACACATGGGCTACTTGCACAGTGAACAAGTCTGTATGATCATGTTCACACACCACCAAGAAACCTGAAGACACAAAAGAGAATAGTAAAACCAAAAACACTCACACATTTTTTCAAACTGAGTGTTTTTGGTTTTACTATTCTCTTTTGTGTCTTCAGGTTTCTTGGTGGTGTGTGAACATGATCATACAGACTTGTTCACTGTGCAAGTAGCCCATGTGTTCCTGTTTCCATAATTGTTCTCTTGTGTCTACAAGACTGGGGAGTTCCACCACTCCTCTTGGGCTATCTGCACAAAAGCTGTTCTACCCTGTATGCACACATGGATTTTTCCTCTCTGAACCCTGTTCACACAGGTTATATACAGATGATCAGGTTTTTAAATACATCAGATAGGGATTGCATACATTAGTTAGGACTGCTCTGATAAGGGTATACCGTGAAGATTGGTAGAGCAGCTTAGTATACATTTTTTGCAAAAAACGTATCAACCAAATACCCTGTTTTTTACATCTTTTACTAGCACTTGCGGATTACTGCAACATTTTTTCAAACTGAGTGTTTTTGGTTTTACTATTCTCTTTTGTGTCTTCAGGTTTCTTGGTGGTGTGTGAACATGATCATACAGACTTGTTCACTGTGCAAGTAGCCCATGTGTTCCTGTTTCCATAATTGTTCTCTTGTGTCTACAAGACTGGGGAGTTCCACCACTCCTCTTGGGCTATCTGCACAAAAGCTGTTCTACCCTGTATGCACACATGGATTTTTCCTCTCTGAACCCTGTTCACACAGGTTATATACAGATGATCAGGTTTTTAAATACATCAGATAGGGATTGCATACATTAGTTAGGACTGCTCTGATAAGGGTATACCGTGAAGATTGGTAGAGCAGCTTAGTATACATTTTTTGCAAAAAACGTATCAACCAAATACCCTGTTTTTTACATCTTTTACTAGCACTTGCGGATTACTGCAACATTTTTTCAAACTGAGTGTTTTTGGTTTTACTATTCTCTTTTGTGTCTTCTAGTTGGGGCTCTAGGAAGACAATCTTTAATAGGCAACGCATCTGGGTTCCAGCACCGCCAGCTGGTTCTCGGCAGTGTTCTTGTCACAGGTACTCCCTCGTGCCAAGCCTGGTTTCAGCACCGTCAGCTGTTTCCGGGTTGTGTCAAGCTCACTGAGACGCCTATGCTTGCCCCGTCGTGGTGCGGTCGGGTTAGCCAACTCCAGGGTGCCTCCAGTTTAGGAGCTTCCTATGTGGGCTGCGTGAACTGGTAGTCAAGGCTGGTTCTGTAGTGCCAGTAGGCCCAGCTCCCCCTGTAGGACTGTTGGGGTTCGGTAACTGCGGCTGCCTCGCGGCCTAGCTGTTCTCTCCTCTCCTGTGGGCCTTGGGGTCCACCACCTGGTTCCAGCACCGTCAGCTGGTTCCGGGCCGAGCCTTTGGCTTAGGTGCCTCCTCCTGGGTATCCGAGTTCCGCCAACGTCAGGCGGTCCTTGGTAGTGCTTTTAAGCGCGGGCACCTACAGCTTAGTAACCGGGTTCCAGCACCGTCAGCTGGTCCTCGGTCGTGCCATTGGCTCTTGCACACTGGGGCAACGCATCTGGGTTCCAGCACCGCCAGCTGGTTCTCGGCAGTGTTCTTGTCACAGGTACTCCCTCGTGCCAAGCCTGGTTTCAGCACCGTCAGCTGTTTCCGGGTTGTGTCAAGCTCACTGAGACGCCTATGCTTGCCCCGTCGTGGTGCGGTCGGGTTAGCCAACTCCAGGGTGCCTCCAGTTTAGGAGCTTCCTATGTGGGCTGCGTGAACTGGTAGTCAAGGCTGGTTCTGTAGTGCCAGTAGGCCCAGCTCCCCCTGTAGGACTGTTGGGGTTCGGTAACTGCGGCTGCCTCGCGGCCTAGCTGTTCTCTCCTCTCCTGTGGGCCTTGGGGTCCACCACCTGGTTCCAGCACCGTCAGCTGGTTCCAGGCCGAGCCTTTGGCTTAGGTGCCTCCTCCTGGGTATCCGAGTTCCGCCAACATCAGGCGGTCCTTGGTAGTGCTTTTAAGCGCGGGCACCTACAGCTTAGTAACCGGGTTCCAGCACCGTCAGCTGGTCCTCGGTCGTGCCATTGGCTCTTGCACACTGGGGCAACGCATCTGGGTTCCAGCACCGCCAGCTGGTTCTCGGCAGTGTTCTTGTCACAGGTACTCCCTCGTGCCAAGCCTGGTTTCAGCACCGTCAGCTGTTTCCGGGTTGTGTCAAGCTCACTGAGACGCCTATGCTTGCCCCGTCGTGGTGCGGTCGGGTTAGCCAACTCCAGGGTGCCTCCAGTTTAGGAGCTTCCTATGTGGGCTGCGTGAACTGGTAGTCAAGGCTGGTTCTGTAGTGCCAGTAGGCCCAGCTCCCCCTGTAGGACTGTTGGGGTTCGGTAACTGCGGCTGCCTCGCGGCCTAGCTGTTCTCTCCTCTCCTGTGGGCCTTGGGGTCCACCACCTGGTTCCAGCACCGTCAGCTGGTTCCAGGCCGAGCCTTTGGCTTAGGTGCCTCCTCCTGGGTATCCGAGTTCCGCCAACATCAGGCGGTCCTTGGTAGTGCTTTTAAGCGCGGGCACCTACAGCTTAGTAACCGGGTTCCAGCACCGCCAGCTGGTCCTCGGTCGTGCCATTGGCTCTTGCACACTGGGGCAACGCATCTGGGTTCCAGCACCGCCAGCTGGTTCTCGGCAGTGTTCTTGTCACAGGTACTCCCTCGTGCCAAGCCTGGTTTCAGCACCGTCAGCTGTTTCCGGGTTGTGTCAAGCTCGCTGAGACGCCTATGCTTGCCCCGTCGTGGTGCGGTCGGGTTAGCCAACTCCAGGGTGCCTCCAGTTTAGGAGCTTCCTATGTGGGCTGCGTGAACTGGTAGTCAAGGCTGGTTCTGTAGTGCCAGTAGGCCCAGCTCCCCCTGTAGGACTGTTGGGGTTCGGTAACTGCGGCTGCCTCGCTGCCTAGCTGTTTTCTCCTCTCCTGTGGGCCTTGGGGTCCACCACCTGGTTCCAGCACCGTCAGCTGGTTCCGGGCCGAGCCTTTGGCTTAGGTGCCTCCTCCTGGGTATCCGAGTTCCGCCAACGTCAGGCGGTCCTTGGTAGTGCTTTTAAGCGCGGGCACCTACAGCTTAGTAACCGTGTTCCAGCACCGTCAGCTGGTCCTCGGTCGTGCCATTGGCTCTTGCACACTGGGGCAACGCATCTGGGTTCCAGCACCGCCAGCTGGTTCTCGGCAGTGTTTTTGTCACAGGTACTCCCTCGTGCCAAACCTGGTTTCAGCACCGTCAGCTGTTTCCGGGGTGTGTCAAACTCGCTGAGACGCCTATGTTTGCCCCGTCGTGTTGCAGTCGGGTTAGCCAACTCCAGGGTGCCTCCAGTTTAGGAGCTTCCTATGTGGGCTGCGTGAACTGGTAGTCAAGGCTGGTTCTGTAGTGCCAGTAGGCCCAGCTCCCCCTGTAGGACTGTTGGGGTTCGGTAACTGCGGCTGCCTCGCGGCCTAGCTGTTCTCTCCTCTCCTGTGGGCCTTGGGGTCCACCACCTGGTTCCAGCACCGTCAGCTGGTTCTCGGCAGTGTCTTTTGCTCTTGTACCTTCTGCTCCCCATCCTGGTTCCAGTACCGTCAGCTGGTTCCGGGCAGAGCCTTTGGCTTAGGTGCCTCCTTCTGGGTATCCGAGTTCCGCCAACGCCAGGCGGTCCTTGGTAGTGCTTTTTAACACGGGTACCTCCTGCTTAGTAACCGGGTTCCAGTAACATCAGCTGGTCCTCGGTAGTTCCATAGGCTCTTGAACCTTCGGGTAGCCATCCGAGTTCCAGTTCCATCAGCTGGTTCTTGGCATTTTCTCAGCCTTCTTGTACCTTCTGCTACATTTCCAAGTTGAAGACCCTAAAGTCGACGACCCGGAAGACCACCCCGATGACGACGACGACGACCCGGAAGACCACCCCGATGACGACGGCGGAGACGACGACGGCGGAGACGACGACGGCTGAGACGACGACGGCGGAGATGACGACACTGGAGACGACGACCCTGGAGACGACGACATGGAAGACCGAGAAGCAGAAGAACAAGAGGCTGCAGAACAAAGAGCAGAAGAACATTAAGCATAAGACTTAATATCAGAGCAAAAGATATTATCTAAATTATATGCAGAAGAAGACTAAGCAGTGTATGGGGGTGAGTCCGTTCCTCCTCGTGGTGCCCCTGGATAAAGCCTGATGCTGCAGGCCAAACTGAACGCGGACAAATGTAACTTTTGTGACTGGCAGAACGGAAGGTGTAATCTTCCAACTTTTATAGATAACAACTGCGGGAATGCCTGTCACAAATGAGAATATGATGAAGAAGTAGAATAGGAAGAATAATAACAGTGGAATAAAAAGAATATGTAGAATAGGAAGAATAATAATAGTTGAATAAAATGAATATGAAGAATGTAATAAAAAAAAAAAATAGGTAGAAGATGAAGAAGAAGATGAATAAGGTGAAGAAGAAGTTGATGTCAAAGATGCTGATGATGATGAAGATGAAAGTGTGGGAAAAGTAAAAAAAAAAAAAGAAAAAAAAGAAGGGGAAGGGCGTGGAATAGTGAAACATCAATATCTGACAAAATAAAAAAAAATTTACATACTCAATATCTTTTTCACTCCGAACGTCTTTAAAAAAAAAAAAAACATGCTATTCTATTTGATTGGGCTAAACCTCATTGCCTTTAATGTCTCCGCCACCTCCCACAATACATCCTACATTATTCTTAGTTGTTTTCCTTGATGTAGAATGAACCTACAAGGAAAGAAAGGGTTTATTTTAATTCCGATATTTTGGTCCCATTGACTTGCATTGGGATCGGGTATCGGTATCGGCGATATCCGATATTTTTTGAATATCGGCCGATCCCAACCGATACCGATACTTTCCGATATCGGAAGGTATCGCTCAACACTAGTTGTGATTAAAAAGGACCACGTTGTTCATGTTGAATTGGACACACTATGAAATATTATTATTATTTATTGTTATAGCGCCATTTATTCCGTGGCGCTTTACAAGTGAGGAGGGGTATACATAATAAAAACAAGTACAATAATCTTAAACAATACAAGTCATAACTGGTACAGGAGGAATGAGGACCCTGCCCGCGAAGGCTCACAATCTACAAGGGATGGGTGAGAATACAGTAGGTGAGGGTAGAGCTGGTCATGCAGCGGTTTGGTCGATCGGTGGTTACTGCAGGTTGTAGGCTTGTCTGAAGAGGTAGGTCTTCAGGTTCTTTTTGAAGGTTTCGATGGTAGGCGAGAGTCTGATGTGTTGTGGTAGAGGGTTCCAGAGTAGGGGTGATACGCGAGAGAAATCTTGTAAACGATTGTGGGAAGAGGAGATAAGAGGGGAGTAGAGAAGGAGATCTTGTGAGGATCGGAGGTTGCGTGTAGGTAAGTACCGGGAGACGAGGTCACAGATGTATGGAGGAGACAGGTTGTGGATGGCTTTGTACGTCATGGTTAGGGTTTTGTAGTGGAGTCTCTGGGCAATGGGAAGCCAGTGAAGGGATTGACAGAGGGAAGAGGCCGGGGAATAGCGGGGGGACAGGTGGATTAGTCGGGCAGCAGAGTTTAGAATAGATTGGAGGGGTGCAAGTGTGTTAGAGGGGAGGCCACAGAGCAGGAGGTTGGAGTAGTCAAGGCGAGAGATGATGAGGGCATGGAATAGGGTTTTTGCAGATTCATGGTTGAGGAATGAACGGATTCATGAAATATTTTTGAGTTGAAGTCGGCAGGAAGTGGAAAGGGCTTGGATATGTGGTTTGAAGGAGATATCAGCGTCAAGGATTACCCCGAGGTAGCGAGCTTGTGGGACTGGGGAGAGTGGGCAGCCATTTACTGTAATGGATAGGTTCGTTGGGGGGGGTCGCGTGAGATGGGGGAAAGATGATGAATTCTGTTTTGTCCATGTTAAGTTTCAGAAATCTAGCGGAGAAGGATGAAATAGTGGACAGACATTGAGGGATTGTGGTTAGAAGGGAGGTGATATCTGGTCCAGAGATGTAGATCTGTGTGTCGTCAGCATAGAGGTGATACTGAAAGCCAGAGAATTGAAAGTGTTGAATAACTGTTTAGGGTTGTGAGAGAGAGAGGATATGAGAGATGAGAAGTAGGTTTGTTTAGCTGTGGTGAGTGTGGTCTTGAAAGTAGTGAGGGACTGTTTGAATGCGATGAAGTGCTCGTTAGAGTGGGATCTTTTCCATCTGCGCTCAGCAGCCCTGGAAGCTCGCCTCAGCTCTTTGGTCAGGCTGGTGTGCCAGGGCTGTCTGTTGATTTTGCTAGCTTTGGTATGTGTAAGTGGGGCAGCAGATTCCAAAGCTACAGCTATTGTGGTGTTATATAGAGCGGCAGCGTCATCCGTATTGTGTATGGAACTTATGCCTGTGAGGGGGAGGAGGGATTCAGAGAATGAATGTAGGTCAAGATGTTTAAGATTTCTGCGAGGGTGTGAAAGTTTGTGGGGTGAGGATTGTAGACATGGAGTGGAGAGAGATGAGAGTGTGAGAAAGTTGTGGCAGAGAGTGGAAGAGGTGAGTTAGGAGGTTAGATAGAGAGCAGAGGCGGGTGAAGATGAGGTCCAGTGTGTGACTGTCTTTGTGAGTGGCTGCAGAAGACCATTGAGTGAGGCCGAAGGAGGAAGTGAGAGTTAGAAGTTTAGTGGCAGCTGAGAGGGAAGTGTCAATGGGTATATTGAAGTCGCCCATGATGATAGTGGGGATGTCCGCAGAAAGGAAATGAAGTAGCCAGGTGGTGAAGTGGTCAAAGAAGGTGGTGGTTGGCCCTGGGGGGCGGTAAATGACAGCCAGTTGGAGGTTGGTGGGGGAGTAGATGCGCACAGAGTGCACCTCAAAGGAAGGGAGGGTAACAGAGGGTGGCAGTGGGATTGGGGTGAAGGAGCAGTTATCTGACAGGAGAAAACCAACTCCTCCGCCATGTTTGCTGCTGGAGCGGGGTGTGTGGGAAAGGTGGAAGCCACCGTAAGAGAGTGCAGCAGGGGAAACTGTGTCAGAAGGGGTGAGCCAGGTTTCGGTGATGGCGAGGAAGGAAAGTTTGGTTGTAACAAAAAGATCGTGGATGTAGGAAAGCTTGTTGCAGACAGAGCGAGCATTCCACAGAGCTCCTGTTAGTGGGACTGGGGAGGCGGGGGCTGGGCAAATGGGTATAAGGTTAGAGAGGTTACGGAAGTTTGTGATAGAGCGTGGATGGGAGGTAGAAATGATTGTGGGAATATGGTGAGGAGGACCAGGATTTGGAGAGATATCACCAGCAGTGAGAAGGAGCAGAGAAAGTGTTAGCAGGTGGGAGCAGGAGAGGACATGAGGGGGCTGTCTGTGCTTGGAGACAGAAGATTGTATGTTAAGGATCCGTTCTGAGGAGGAGGTGAGGTGGATGGGGAGGAATGAAGAGGAGATGAATAGTTCCTTACTTGGTGTGGGGATTGGGGGAGGTAGCAGAAAGTGAAGGATTATAGGGGTGAAAGTGAAAACAAACAGAAACATTGTTTACAATGACTGTGGCCAGTTACCTTCAGTTCCCTTCAGGTTCAATTCAGGTTTTAATTCTACTGTAATCCACACTTTTAAGGACACACTTCTAAGGGATCACACTGCAGACTGAAGTCATTGCAGACTTTTGCTATGCAATATATGGTAAACTAAGTGCGTTCAGGTGGGAAGCAGAGAGGAGTGGTCTCTGCTCATCTTGGTCAGAGAATTAAGAGTGGACCAGATGCATACAATCAGGCCTGAGTAAACAATGTCATAAATAACACTAGGGTAGAGCTGGGGTTAGCTGAAAAGCATACCATGAGAATGCTAGAAGCAGAGGAAAGTCTGTGTGGAAAGTTGGGTGATGTACTATGTGCACTTCATAGACAGACAAAGCAGGAGAGCAGGCTGGAGAGCTGAAATATTGGCTGCAGAACAGAATAAAATGTTTGCAGCGATATTAGCAATCAAAGTATATGGTACCTAATGAGTTAACTTTTAAGTCCAAGTGGATTTTATCAGATAGTTTTCACAGGGTAGGGGGTAGGTACTTCTTTCTGAATAAATAGACCAATTATAAGCTGGCAGAAACACAGCCGATGTAGCTTAAAGCGGGTTTCTCAGTGTTTGAGATGTAATGATATAGCTCTTATCTCCTGGGTATAACTTCCTGCATGATTAGAAAGTTCTGGGAGTAGAACACAGATGACCAACACCTCTTAGAAAATGTACTTGGTGGGGGCAACTGAGATTAGCTGTGTCACATTACAAACACTTCTATCAGCTCTCCTCCTCTCATAGCATTGTCACCCCTGCTGTACTGCCCCTTCCCCTACACTGCCAGTACAAAGATGTGTCAGTAATCTCACTTATATCTGTTGTGCTCCAGGCAACATGTATTCACAGTGAAGTCAGATCAGGGTCTCGTTATATGTCACAGAGAAATAGACCAGAACAGACTACTCCTGTGCGAGACATAATGACAGCTCTGATCTCACTGTAGAGCGAGTACTAGTTGTTTTATCACAGCAGATAGAAGTATAATTACATCTCACATACTGAGGATCCTGCTCTATGCTGTGGAGGGGTATAGTTCTCTTCTTTGAGTGTTGCTGCCTGCTTCTGCCTGCTTATGATTGGCAAGCGTCATACAGGGAGAAGAAGCACACACCTCCAGTGAAAACTGTCTGATTAAACCCCCTTGAGCTTAACAAAAGTTAACTCAATAGGTGTGTGAAGAGCAGAACAAAAATGATTACCTCAATGAACAAAAATAAAAAAAAGAATTTGTGATAAATATTGACCTGTCCATTCAAGGACATTTTAGCTATAGTATGAAATCCTGTTTTTCTTGTCTGTGGAATTGCCTTTGTACTGTTTGTTGTGAAACTGCCGCCCACGAAACTGTTTTCTTTTCTTTTCTTTCTTTCCTGTTTTGTCTCTTTGTTTAAACATGCAAAACTTGTATAACCACTAAACCTACTGAAACAACTATATAAAGAAGGGATAGCACTTTGAAGGCAGGCGTGCTTCAGAGACTTCCCAGTGATACACTATACAAGACGTGTCTTGTGTATTATTTCTGGTGATTCCCCACTTCCAAAGGCTGCTCCGACTGAGTGTGATCCCGACATTTCCTGGCGCCTGAACAGGGACCCGAGGTCTGTGTATTCCTTCAAGAACACCGGCAGAATACGAACGAAAAGAGAATCTGGGATAATGGACGGCAGATGAACAAAAACCTGGCCAGGTAAGAGACACTGTTAGATCTCTTATATCTGCCCTGCACTGTCCGTAAGATTATCTGTGTCGTGTTCTTTAGCGGGTAGTTCTAGTAGAGGAGGATACCTATAGCTCGGGTTCTTGAACTATTTAGGAATTGATCACCTCACGGAGTACGGCATTGAATGAGAGTGAATGTGAATAGAAGGTGTGTGGAAGTTGGGAATAGCCCTATAAGCCGCCCAGGGGGTTGAAACAGAAGAAGTGACTGTCCCACTGGGCAACGTGGTTGCGTCCTTTCGGGGAGACCTCCGCGCCTATGTTCAATCTCTGATCCTGTCTTTGACAAAAACCTGGTGACGGATAAGTGTATGATAGTATGAGCCCAGGACAGATAAATTAGCCTGGGACAAGAATACGTTGTATGTGATAGTATAAGCCCAGGACAGATAAATTAGCCTGGGACAAGATACGTTGTATGTTCTTTTTCTTTTTCTGTCTGGTTGCATTTGTGTTGTTTGCTATAGGTGTAGGAATCAGGATTTTCTTACATCAACACAGTTTAAACATCCTAGCTCCTTAGGAAGAAGGTAACGAGGTATTCTCATACCCAAACGCCACCTAGGGCAAGAAAAAAGACATCCTAGCTCCTTAGGAAGAAGGTAACGAGGTATTCTCATACCCAAACGCCACCTAGGGCAAGAAAGCTCAGGATAAGAAAATGGGGAATAAGCAAACAAAGTCGGAACCAGAAGAATTAGATATCTATACTATCATAAAGGAGAGAAGTGGTGAAGATGCCACTAAGGGGCTGAAAAAGATTTTTAGTAAGTTTGGAGTTACTAGGGCAGAAGCTTTTAGTAGAAAACTATGGGAAGGAATTCAGGAAAGGAAAAAAGGCATAATCAGAGACAAGAAATGGATAGATCAGATCCAAGCATTGATTGATGTCTCTAGGGTAGCAGAAAATGAGGGATGGACATATAATCAACAGAGTAAAAAGTGGTGTATTAGACCCACAGGCTGTGGAGAAAAACAAAATGTGGAATCTAAAAATACCCCACCCCCATACCTTAACCCACATGCCCCATCTTTTCTCCAAACACCACCTCAAAGTTTAGCCGGACCAGGAGGATGGGTATGTCCGCACTGTGGACAACAAAATCCAGACTGGAGAAATGATTGCCTAGCCTGTGGTACACCTAGACATGGCGCTGTACTTGCCCCTGTTAGCGTAGTACCAAGACCCTTTAGGGAACCTGGTGCTGACGGAGTAATGGGAACTAGATATCACCAAACTCGACAATATTTCCCTTGGTCCCCCGCTGAAGGCATGTCTCTCTTGCATAACGCACCAGATCCCACCCAGTGTCCAGTTAGATTTGCACAATATATACAGCAAATTATGCAGACTCACGCTGGAGTTTGGGCAGATGGAGAAGAATTATGTAGAATGAAAATGACTCCTGGACTCTTCCAGGAGCTATTAGCAAATCTACAGGTACATAGGCCCCAAGCAGGAGATGGTGCCCTACAAACGATAGAATCAGGTACACAATTTGTAGATCACTTAATGGTTTTCATGAGGGAGAGACAGAGGCAGAGAGGAACAACGGGAGTGGTGGCTCAGAAATCTGGACAATCAGTAGACGAATATTATCTAAGTGTAGAAAATAATTTCAGAGATGAAGGCATGGATCTAACCGCTCCAGGAATGATGAGGTTAGTTACAAAAACCTTTATAGATGGATTGTCTCCAAAAGTGAAGGAAAAGCTTAAGGCCGCAACCCCTGATTGGAGAACCTTGGAAGACCCACACCTGGCTAGACAGAAAGCTGTAGGGATAGAAATGGACTTAAGAGAAAATTCTAAGCCAGTAAGAATTGCACAGGCTAATACTGGCTCTGCTAATCAAAAGTTTACTTGTCATTACTGTAAGAAGCCAGGACATTTCCAAAGGGAATGTAGGAAGAGAAAAGCAGATATAGATTCAGGAACCTTTGTACCCAAAAATAGGATAAATAACCCAGTGCCTGATCAAACAGACAGCTCAGAATGACTGAAAGTTATGCAGGTCTCTCTTCCTTCTAGAAGACCAATAATACAAGTTGAAGTTGAGGGTAAAAATGTACCTTTTCTGATAGATACGGGAGCAACATCCTCCATTTTAAATCAGGACTTTTTACCATATCCTGACAATATATCCCCAAAGGTTACATATGCAGAAGGGTATGATGGTAAAATTCAGGACTCAAATTCCCAGCACTGCTGCATATTTTACGGTAATTGACTTATCAAACGCATTTTTTTCTGTGCCATTACATAAGAACTGTTGGCATTTGTTTGCCTTTACATTCAAGGGTAAACAATTAGCATGGACAAGATTGCCACAAGGTATGGTACACTCACCAACTTTGTACTCTGAAGCAATGCAGACCGTGCTAAAAAATTTCATCCCAGAACCAGGAGTAGTCATTCTACAGTATGTAGATGACTTACTTATTTGTTGCCCTGATGAGCAGACGGCAGTTACCTCAACTGTTAATTTCTTAATTTTCCTAGCGCAAGAAGGCTGTAAAGTAAATAGACAGAAACTCCAGGCTTGTCAACAAACAGTCGTGTTTTTAGGTCACTGCATATCACAGGGCATCAGACACCTCACACCTCAACGTACGGAAGCCATACGTAACATGCTTGAACCCAGGAATCACAAACAGCTGCGTGCTTTCCTAGGTATTGTTTCACACTGTAGACAGTGGATCATACATGCAAGTCAACTCATGCAGCCTTTATATGACTGTATTGCCAACACACCATATTCACTCAGTGAAGAGGCTAAACAGTCATTTTCCTCTTTGAAAACAGCACTGGTATCAGCTCCGGCTTTGGGACTCCCAGACTACACTAAACCTTTTCAATTGATGGCAGCTGAGATATCCTCACATGCTACAGGGGTGCTCACACAAAAACATGGAAACAAACAGAGACCTGTGGCATACATATCAGCTCATCTGGACCCTGTAGCTAGAGCCGCACCTTCTTGTGTAAGAGTAGTAGCCGCAATTTCACTGTTATTAGATAAAGCTTCTGAGATTGTTCTTGATCACCCACTTCTAGTTCAGACCACTCATGATGTACATGGCATTCTTAACCAGGTCCAACCTAAACATATTTCAATGGCCAGACACCTCCGTCTCCAATGTTCCCTACTACTGCCGCCCAACATTTCCTTTGCCAGGATTCAGACTCTAAATCTCGCGTCTTTGCTCCCTTTAGAGTCTGAGGGGGGTACCATACCTGAGGAAACTGCACTCTCCAACTCCTTTGAAACTGCACTCTCCAACTCCTTTGACCCATCAAAGTCAATGCATGATTGTGTACAATTAATGGAACAAGAGACTCAGGGCTTATGTAATGTACGTGACAAGCCACTCTGTAATGCTACATTTGAACTTTTCATAGATGGCAGTAGATATGCAGATATGAATGGACAATTTCATACAGGTTATGCGGTAGTAACTCAGCATGAAGTGCTGAAAGCAGAACCTCTCCCTGCTAATCAGTCTGCACAAGAAGCAGAACTTACGGCATTAGTTGAAGCTCTAAAAATAGCCAAAGATCAGACAGCAAACATATACACTGATTCTAGATATGCACATGGCATTATTTTCGATTTTGGCGTAATATGGAGAGCCAGAGGTTATATGACTGCTTCAGGCCAACCTGTTAAACATGCCTCCCTCATTAGACAGATTCTGGAGGCAGCACAAGAAACTAAAGAAATAGCGGTGATAAAGGTAGCTGCACATAGTAACATAGTAACATAGTTAGTAAGGCCGAAAAAAGACATTTGTCCATCCAGTTCAGCCTATATTCCATCATAATAAATACCCAGATCTACGTCCTTCTACAGAACCTAATAATTGTATGATACAATATTGTTCTGCTCCAGGAAGACATCCAGGCCTCTCTTGAACCCCTCGACTGAGTTCGCCATCACCACCTCCTCAGGCAAGCAATTCCAGATTCTCACTGCCCTAACAGTAAAGAATCCTCTTCTATGTTGGTGGAAAAACCTTCTCTCCTCCAGACGCAAAGAATGCCCCCTTGTGCCCGTCACCTTCCTTGGTATAAACAGATCCTCAGCGAGATATTTGTATTGTCCCCTTATATACTTATACATGGTTATTAGATCGCCCCTCAGTCGTCTTTTTTCTAGACTAAATAATCCTAATTTCGCTAATCTATCTGGGTATTGTAGTTCTCCCATCCCCTTTATTAATTTTGTTGCCCTCCTTTGTACTCTCTCTAGTTCCATTATATCCTTCCTGAGCACCGGTGCCCAAAACTGGACACAGTACTCCATGTGCGGTCTAACTAGGGATTTGTACAGAGGCAGTATAATGCTCTCATCATGTGTATCTAGACCTCTTTTAATGCACCCCATGATCCTGTTTGCCTTGGCAGCTGCTGCCTGGCACTGGCTGCTCCAGGTAAGTTTATCATTAACTAGGATCCCCAAGTCCTTCTCCCTGTCAGATTTACCCAGTGGTTTCCCGTTCAGTGTGTAATGGTGATATTGATTCCCTCTTCCCATGTGTATAACCTTACATTTATCATTGTTAAACCTCATCTGCCACCTTTCAGCCCAAGTTTCCAACTTATCCAGATCCATCTGTAGCAGAATACTATCTTCTCTTGTATTAACTGCTTTACATAGTTTTGTATCATCTGCAAATATCGATATTTTACTGTGTAAACCTTCTACCAGATCATTAATGAATATGTTGAAGAGAACAGGTCCCAATACTGACCCCTGCGGTACCCCACTGGTCACAGCGACCCAGTTAGAGACTATACCATTTATAACCACCCTCTGCTTTCTATCACTAAGCCAGTTACTAACCCATTTACACACATTTTCCCCCAGACCAAGCATTCTCATTTTGTGTACCAACCTCTTGTGCGGCACGGTATCAAACGCTTTGGAAAAATCGAGATATACCACGTCCAATGACTCACCGTGGTCCAGTCTATAGCTTACCTCTTCATAAAAACTGATTAGATTGGTTTGACAGGAGCGATTTCTCATAAACCCATGCTGATATGGAGTTAAACAGTTATTTTCATTGAGATAATCCAGAATAACATCCCTCAGAAACCCTTCAAATATTTTACCAACAATAGAGGTTAGACTTACTGGCCTATAATTTCCAGGTTCACTTTTAGAGCCCTTTTTGAATATTGGCACCACATTTGCTATGCGCCAGTCCTGCGGAACAGACCCTGTCGCTATAGAGTCACTAAAAATAAGAAATAATGGTTTATCTATTACATTACTTAGTTCTCTTAGTACTCGTGGGTGTATGCCATCCGGACCCGGAGATTTATCTATTTTAATCTTATTTAGCCGGTTTCGCACCTCTTCTTGGGTTAGATTGGTGACCCTTAATATAGGGTTTTCATTGTTTCTTGGGATTTCACCTAGCATTTCATTTTCCACCGTGAATACCGTGGAGAAGAAGGTGTTTAATATGTTAGCTTTTTCCTCGTCATCTACAACCATTCTTTCCTCACTATTTTTTAAGGGGCCTACATTTTCAGTTTTTATTCTTTTACTATTGATATAGTTGAAGAACAGTTTGGGATTAGTTTTACTCTCCTTAGCAATGTGCTTCTCTGTTTCCTTTTTGGCAGCTTTAATTAGTTTTTTAGATAAAGTATTTTTCTCCCTATAGTTTTTTAGAGCTTCAATGGTGCCATCCTGCTTTAGTAGTGCAAATGCTTTCTTTTTACTGTTAATTGCCTGTCTTACTTCTTTGTTTAGCCACATTGGGTTTTTCCTATTTCTAGTCCTTTTATTCCCACAAGGTATAAACCGCTTACACTGCCTATTTAGGATGTTCTTAAACATTTCCCATTTATTATCTGTATTCTCATTTCTGAGGATATTGTCCCAGTCTACCAGATTAAGGGCATCTCTAAGCTGGTCAAACTTTGCCTTCCTAAAGTTCAATGTTTTTGTGACTCCCTGACAAGTCCCCCTAGTGAAAGACAGGTGAAACTGCACAATATTGTGGTCGCTATTTCCTAAATGCCCAACCACCTGCAGATTTGTTATTCTGTCAGGTCTATTAGATAGTATTAAGTCTAAAAGTGCTGCTCCTCTGGTTGGATTCTGCACCAATTGTGAAAGATAATTTTTCTTGGTTATTAGCAGAAACCTGTTGCCTTTATGGGTTTCACAGGTTTCTGTTTCCCAGTTAATATCCGGGTAGTTAAAGTCCCCCATAACCAGGACCTCATTATGGGTTGCAGCTTCATCTATCTGCTTTAGAAGTAGACTTTCCATGCTTTCTGTTATATTTGGGGGTTTGTAACAGACCCCAATGAGAATTTTGTTACCATTTTTCCCTCCATGAATTTCAACCCATATGGACTCGACATCCTCATTCCCTTCGCTAATATCCTCCCTTAAAGTGGACTTTAGACAAGACTTTACATAGAGACAAACCCCTCCTCCTCTCCGATTTTTACGATCCTTTCTAAACAGACTGTAACCCTGTAAGTTAACTGCCCAGTCATAGCTTTCATCTAACCATGTCTCGGTTATTCCCACTATGTCAAAGTTACCTGTAGATATTTCTGCTTCTAGTTCTTCCATCTTGTTTGTCAGGCTTCTGGCGTTTGCGAGCATGCAGTTTAGAGGATTTTGTTTTGTTCCAATCTCCTCACTGTGGATTGTTTTAGAAATGTTCTTACCTCCCTTCTGAGTATGTTTTCCTGGGTCGTCTTTGTACGAGTCTAATGTTTTTCTTCGCGTCCCCTCTTCTTCTAGTTTAACGCCCTCCTGATGAGTGTAGCGAGTCTTCTGGCGAATGTGTGTTTCCCAGGTTTGTTGAGGTGTAGTCCGTCTCTGGCGAGGAGTCCATCATACCAGTAATTCACACCGTGGTCCAGGAATCCAAATCCTTGTTGTCTGCACCATCGTCTTAGCCAGTTGTTTGCATCAAGGATCCTGTTCCATCTCCTGGTGCCATGCCCGTCTACTGGAAGGATAGAAGAAAAAACTACCTGTGCATCCAGTTCCTTTACTTTCTTCCCCAACTCTTCAAAGTCCTTGCAAATTGTCGGTAGGTCCTTCCTTGCCGTGTCATTGGTGCCAACATGTATCAGAAGAAATGGGTGGACGTCCTTGGAGCTGAAGAGCTTTGGTATCCTATCGGTCACATCCTTGATCATCGCACCTGGAAGGCAGCATACTTCTCTTGCAGTTATGTCCGGTCTGCAGATGGCTGCTTCGGTGCCTCTCAGTAGTGAGTCTCCCACCACCACCACTCTTCGTTGCTTCTTGGCTGTACTTTTTGCTGTCACTTGTTGCTGTGTGCCCTTTTCTTTTTTGCTTGCTGGTATTGCTTCATTCTTAGGTGTGCCATCTTCATCCTCTACAAAGATTTGATATCGGTTCTTCAGTTGTGTGGTTGGTGATTTCTCCATGGTCTTCTTGCTTCTTTTGGTCACATGCTTCCACTCATCTGCTTTTGGAGGTTCTCTGACACTTTTTGCACCTTCTGTGACCAGTAGAGATGCTTCTGTTCTGTCTAGAAAGTCTTCATTCTCTTTGATGAGTTTCAAAGTTGCTATTCTTTCTTCCAGACCCCGCACCTTTTCTTCTAAAAGGGCCACTAGTCTACACTTCTGACAGGTGAAATTGGATTCTTCTTCTGGTCGATCTGTGAACATGTAGCACATGCTGCAGCTCACCATGTAGGTTGTCACATCTGCCATGTTGCTCCTAGATCCTGCTGACTTGCTGTGTGTTTTCCTTCTTGTGTAATCTACTCAGCCAAGCTCTCTTGCAATAATGTCCTATAGGCAAATTAGCCTCCTGAAGCTTGAATCCCTGGTTTGGTGATGCTTTCGAAGCACCTGGTCCCGGCTGTACCCAACGATCTTCTAGCTTAGGGAGACTTCGCTTCTCCCAGAAGGCACCTGGAATATGCAAATTAGCCTCCTGAAGCTTGAATCCCTGGTTTGGTGATGCTTTCGAAGCAGCTGGTCCCGGCTGTACCCAACGATCTTCTAGCTTAGGGAGACTTCGCTTCTCCCAGAAGGCACCTGGAATATGCAAATTAGCCTCCTGAAGCTTGAATCCCTGGTTTGGTGATGCTTTCGAAGCAGCTGGTCCCGGCTGTACCCAACGATCTTCTAGCTTAGGGAGACTTCGCTTCTCCCAGAAGGCACCTGGAATATGCAAATTAGCCTCCTGAAGCTTGAATCCCTGGTTTGGTGATGCTTTCGAAGCAGCTGGTCCCGGCTGTACCCAACGATCTTCTAGCTTAGGGAGACTTCGCTTCTCCCAGAAGGCACCTGGAATATGCAAATTAGCCTCCTGAAGCTTGAATCCCTGGTTTGGTGATGCTTTCGAAGCAGCTGGTCCCGGCTGTACCCAACGATCTTCTAGCTTAGGGAGACTTCGCTTCTCCCAGAAGGCACCTGGAATATGCAAATTAGCCACATGTGAGACTCGACACCGAGGAAGCCAGGGGTAACGATAAAGCCGATAAGGCAGCAAAACAGGCAGCACGTAAACCCTTACATCATGCCCACACACTAGATAGCTCTGAAGATGATGAGGAAAGATTGAAGGAAGCTCAGAAACAGGTAGACGACGAAGAACGAGGGCAGTGGCAGAAAAAAGGAGCAGAAGATCAGCAAGGATTATGGAAAAAAGGAACTTTGTTGTGTTTACCCAGAGCCTGGTACCCCGCAGTGGCAAGTGACCTCCACCTACCCACGCATGTGTCGGCAAATGGTATGACGCTCAAGGTAAAAGAAAGGTGGTTGGCTCCAGGCTTTGGTAATTTTGCTCGGAACATGTGTGCTGCATGCGCTATATGCCTGGCACACAATCCAGGTCAGGCCATTAAAACCCCAACCAAGCATCATGTAAGACCACTGTATCCCTTTCAAAGACTCCAGATCGACTACATCCAACTTCCTAGGTACAATGGATACGAATATGTGCTTGTGTGTGGACATGTTCTCAGGGTGGCCAGAGGCTTATCCAGTTCGTAAAGCCTCAGCAAAAACTACTGCCATTAAAATAGCACATGAACTGATACCCCGTTACGGCATGCCTGAGGTGATCGAGTCAGATAGGGGTACCCATTTTACTGGGGAAATATTCCAGAATGTTATGAAAATGTTGGGAGTAGAAAACCAGTTTCACACTCCATATCATCCACAGAGTTCAGGTAAAGTGGAAAGATTAAATGGGACAATAAAATTAAAAATCCAGAAGGCCATGGCAGAAACAGGAAAGCCTTGGACCGAGTGTCTACCACTTGCCCTGTATTCCATCCGAAACACCCCAAGGGGGAAGGCTAAGCTGTCACCACATGAGATTCTTTTTGGTAGAGCAGCAAATTTGGGTTGTTATTTTCCACAACAACTGATGTTGAATACTGAGACTTTAACTGCTTATGTACAAGAATTACAAAAACGTTTAACTAAAGTGCAGTCGCAAGTTTTTGCTTCCCTTCCAGATCCAGAAAATCTCGAAGGAGGCCACAAGTTGGAACCTGGTGATCAAGTCTACGTGAAAAGACACACCAGAAAGACTCTGGAACCGAGATTTGACGGACCTTTCCAAGTCCTGTTAACAACTCCAACAGCAGTCAAGCTTGAAGGAAAGGCATCATGGATACATGCAAGCCATTGCAAAAAAGCAGTATAAGACTCATGATATTGATGTTAATAATGTTAACCTCAACGGAGGCATGGGAAAGACTGAATTCTCTAGCCCCTTTGAACAATAGATTCGTACAACATCATAGAAAATTAGTGCATGACTTGTTAAATAATACGCAACCCCTGGCAGATTGTTGGATCTGTACCCATTCACCAGTATCAGCCACAAGTATACCTTTTCTAGCAGTTCCCGTGTCAGCTGAAGAAATATTCGCTTGGCCTAATTGTTCAGACAACCTGGCCAACAACCAACCTGGCAATACTAGACTATGGAATACTACAATCGCCATACCAATTGTGGGATGGGTAGAATTTCCTTGGTGGCAGGGCAATCTTACAGGAAAAATAGACAACTTACAATATTTAGCATTCAAGGGAGGAAAATGGGTACCTAGGAATAAGACTGGATTAACTGATTTAGGACAAGTCCCCACTGAAAATCTACAGCTCAGTTTCAGTACAACCACCCCTTCCTCTGATGCTTTCAAACCTACAGTATTGGAAAGATACATACATAATAGAAAATGGGAACATTCTGAGTTGTTCCCCCAAGGTGATGCAAACAGTTGTACAAGTAAGCCGGGGAACCTGGTTTGTAATGAATCCAATGAGTATGTCAACGGAATGCATGTATGTGGGAATCCCGCAGCCGGGTACTGTAGCCCCTTGGGACAAAAACCCTCTTGGTGTATGCTTCAGAATGTATCTAGTTTTGTGGATTTGGCTCACAGATTGGTATTGCAGCACTCAGCTTTGTGGGATCTGCCTGAGGGTACATTTTGGATATGCGGAGAAGGAGCATATAAATGGCTTCCCGTAGGTATAAAGGGTACTTGTACATTAGGACCCCCGGCTACTTTCATAATTTCAAATAAACAAGTGAATATGCAAGCCGTGCCCAAGCACACACTGTATAAAAGAGCTGCAGATAACTCACCACGTCCCTCGGGGGAGGCCGCATATAGTACAAATGGGAATTCCCAACAAAATTGCTAGTACCATTTTTATTTATCCTATGTTAACACAAATGTGGGATAAATTAGTTAGAGCCACGGATTATCTAGATGATCAGATTTGGGATATATTGGACATATTAAATACTAGTATAGCTGTACAGAATCAGCTTATAATAGTCACTAACCAACATACCCTGGTATTGGATTACCTAACTGCCTCACAAGGGGGTATGTGTCAAATCATCGGACCCACCTGCTGTCATTATATAGACCCGAATAGTACTATGAGTATGAGATTTAAATTAAAAGACGTACAACGACTCAGGGATCAGTATGACAAAGACAATGACCAAAATAAGGATAGCTGGTGGTCAGATACCTTTTCTTTTCTTAACCCGGCCAATTGGTTCAGAGGGATCGGTGGGTGGGTTACCGGGATTATGCAAAGCCTAATACATACAGTTATGGTTATTGTAATTATATATGTATTGTTCAAGGTTGTACTCAAGGGTATCTCGGTATGCACAAATAAATTTTGTGTAATGGATGCGAGAATATAAAGTTTTTTTTTTTGTAATATCACAAAAAGAATGACTAAAATGATCGACAAGGTTTTGAATGGAATATGTCAAAGGGGGGATTGTGAAGAGCAGAACAAAAATGATTACCTCAATGAACAAAAATAAAAAAAAGAATTTGTGATAAATATTGACCTGTCCATTCAAGGACATTTTAGCTATAGTATGAAATCCTGTTTTTCTTGTCTGTGGAATTGTCTTTGTACTGTTTGTTGTGAAACTGCCGCCCACGAAACGGTTTTCTTTTCTTTTCTTTCTTTCCTGTTTTGTCTCTTTGTTTAAACATGCAAAACTTGTACAACCACTAAACCTACTGAAACAACTATATAAAGAAGGGATAGCACTTTGAAGGCAGGCGTGCTTCAGAGACTTCCCAGTGATACACTATACAAGACGTGTCTTGTGTATTATTTCTGGTGATTCCCCACTTCCAAAGGCTGCTCCGACTGAGTGTGATCCCGACAGGTGCCAAATAGTCTGATTACTAATACCTCCAGAACTGAGAGGCGAAATAGAAAAGATGCTATGTTATATTCCGCTATAGCACTTGCCAAATAAGTTGCAGAGGGAACCAGGTTTCCTGGATCGTGCCGGCTGATCGGTGCCGTACCTGCATGTGTCACGTCTTTTGTCACAGTCACAACACATGCTTGGAGACCCAACAAACAGGCTCTCCATGCATGTATCATGATTGTGACCCAGCCACAACACATGCAGCTGTGATGCCAATCAGCTGATCGGCCGGCGCGATCCAGGAAGTGGGTTTCCACTGCAGCTTATTCGGCAAGCGCTTGCCAAATAAGAGGGAACCCAAACATATTCGCTCATCTCTACAAATGAATACTCAAAGCAAGTATTGGGTATTCAAATGGGACTGCAGTATTTGGATGCTTCTGTGACAGTGAACATCAATAATAAATCTGTTAGGTAGTCCAGCTGCTCTAGAAGTTCACAGATGCTTTGACTACAATAGAAATAGAGCCATAAAAGGTGAGTCAGAGATATGGAGCCTGCTCGCGGACCGTTCTTAGGTCGATCCAGATTCATATCGATCTGCAATTATAACCTATAAATCGAAAACAAAAATTAAAGCCCCCCACACACTTTAGACTAGTGTTCTCTGAACCTGCTGATATTGGTGAGTTCAGCTGACAGCCTAATGTGTATGGGCGGTTCTGGGCAGATGATATCACGTAACAGAAGAATCCAGGTTTTTGGAATTCAGGCTGACAATCCTTTTGTTCTCTAAGAGATAAGCTATCGCCAGATATGTTTGTGAGCAGCTTTCTCATAAAGAACACAGGAGATCTTGGCAGAGCGAGTGTTCCTGTCTACGGAAGAGCCAGCAGAGGTGGCTACTGGCCGAATGGTCCCCCCTATCATTGTTCGGCTGTCAGCTATCCAGAGTGTATGGGGGGGGTTAAAACCACATTACATTGTGTGAAACTGGTAACCAATCAGGTCCCTGCTCTCATTTTCCAAACACCCAATGAAAAATGAGATGAAATCTGATTGATCACTATTGGCAACTATTTTACTCCGTTTTTTCCTTGCAGCAGTTTTGAAACACCTTTCCCAAGAGCATCGGGCAGAGATACTATGCAACGTAAATGCTCAGTATGTAGAGGCGATCAGTGAGGGCGAGAGACCATCTTGTACTGATCTTAATTTGCAGCCTTTATTACTGTTCAAAAAGTGTATTAACAATTTCGCTGGAAGGTATTGGAAGCAGTCATCAACAATTGGGGTGGTTTCACATATTCAACTTTCATAGCGCAAGAATGAACCACAATGTGCAGATTGGTCCACTGGATTTGGGAGAGGAAATGTGGATATTTCTGCTCTGCTGATGCATACATTGAATATCCAAAGCCAAGAAACAGTATAATTTGTTGTTTTTAATCTACGCATTTCGAAGTACACAACACAATGTGGTTATATCCTGAAGAAGAAATGTGTGTACTTCGAAACGCGTAGATTAAAAAATGCAATTATACAAATTCCTGGCTTTGGATTTTCGGTCTACTCACCAGCAGTTCAGGAATATCCATGTTTCCTCTCTCAAATCCATTGTATTGGTCGGATGACCTATGGATCTGCAGCAGCGGGAGTTTTAAGACTGCAAAAGTCACGTGTGAATCCGGCAAAGGTACCTTCACACTAAACGATATCGCTAGCGATCCGTGACGTTGCAGCGTCCTGGCTAGCGATATCGTTCAGTGTGACACGCAGCAGCGATCAGGATCCTGCTGTGATGTCGCTGGTCGGGGCTAGAAGGCCAGAACTTTATTTCGTCGCTGGATCTCCCGCTGACATCGCTGAATCGGCGTGTGTGACACCGATTCAGCGATGTCTTCACTGGTAACCAGGGTAAACATCGGGTTACTAAGCGCAGGGCCGCGCTTAGTAATCCGATGTTTACCCTGGTTACCATCCTAAAAGTAAAAAAAACAAACGCTACATACTTACCTTCTGCTGTCTGTCCCCGGCACTCTGCTTCTCTGCTCTGGCTGTGAGCGCCGGGCAGCCGGAAAGCAGAGCGGTGATGTCACCGCTCTGCTTTCCGGCCGCTGTGCTCACAGCCAGAGCAGAGATTCAATTCTCAATTCAAAGCTCAATTCTGATGCGATGGGACAACTCGTTTTTTATTTTCAGTTCCAGGAAGATTTCAGCTCCGAACTTTGAAAAATAGTTAATGCTGCTTTGAGCTATAATAAGGACTGTAAATTAGAATCTGTACAAAATAAGCAGCTGAATGCATTTCTAAACAATGCTGAGATCTTTGCTCTGAAGCCAGCAGAATTCTGAATGTTTTGAACATCTGATCTCAGCCAGTTTGATTTACAAATTCTTTTTATAAATTTCCTGTAAGTCACTAGGGTAAAATTATGTTGAAATATATTCTTCTTTAGAACTACATGCACTTAAAGGCATCAAAGCTGATATAATGATGCCTTAGCTGGTTCTGTATGAATGTTTTATTTTAATGAGTGGCATTCAGACAGATTAAAAGTGTTAATCCTAAAGTGCAAGGTTATTAGCCTGTAATGTTGTGTTATTATCAACTGCACCTGCAACATCTGAAAAAAACAGAAAAACGATCATCGCTGTGAATTTCGCTGTAGCGGATGCCGCCTGGGACATTTAAGAGCTGGTTATTTAACACTCAGTTAATAGCAAAATAATGCGTCTTCACCAGTAAACAAACCTCCTTGTAGAGACTATAGGTACGATAACTCCAGCGAACAAAACTTAGAGTCCCACGAATGAGATTTATCTTAGTGCGTAAATGACTGTTTTTTTAATGTACAGTTAAAATTAAGTGCTCTCTGCTGTTTTAACTCTTTAGTCGCATTTAGCTTGCACACTCCATTGCCAAACTTGTAGGCGGGTAGGGGAAGGAATAGGGAATTACAAGATATTTGTAGTCTGTAGAGCCAAAGTCTTTTGATAACTAAGTTCTGTGATCACAGCAGCACTGGCATTGATCAATGCAGGCAATCTGACAGTGACAGGTGACTGGGCGGCAGCTGCACAGTATCTGTGACATGGCAAACAATGATCAAAACTTCCTGTTAAATAATAAGACAAATTTGAAAAAGTCTATAGGACAAACATCTTCTACCTTAGAGGATGTAAATGCATGCACTTTACAAATAGGTCCAGCATCTAGGTCAGCAGTACCTGGTGGATAAATGGGAGGCCCGCATATCTGTTTTACCGCCATCCCCAGCACAGCATTTGATTTGTAAGGGTTAGCGCAGAGAAAGAGGAGACACTGAGACTGCTGTATACATCACATAGGAGACACTGAGCCTGCTGTATACATCATATAGGAGACACTGAGACTGCTGTATATATGACATAGGAAACAGAGGTTGCTGCATTTACATCACATAGGAAACACTTTGATTGTTTTATATATCACATAAATGACACTTTAATTGATGCATTCATCATAGCGACTTTTTAGTACCTGGGGCAACAAAATCTGTGTGTTATGTCACACAGATGATGTTGCGCCACCCCTTACAGTGTCTGTAATGGTAGTTCCATTTGCACCCCTCCACAAGCTCTGTGCTTTCTTGGGACAACTTTCCACCAATTTACCAGTAAGTTCAAAGACAGATCGTTTCCAAGGCACCGGAGAGATGGTTCTATTCCTTTATTCAATCAAAATGCATGATAAAAGCAACGTTTCAGCCAACAACCAGCCTTTTTCAAGCATAAACAAAATGGCAGATGAAACTAACGTACATGCAGTACACAGAGCCATTTTATATCGGGGAACCATTGGGCCACTCCTTCCGACTCCTCCCGCAGGTTCTTCCTATGTTACTATAGAGACTGTATTCAATTGAAAGACCTAGAGTTAAAAACATAATACAATTTAAAAGCAACACTTACATAAAATCACATAGTGAAGTAAGAAAGGCATTAGTGATGCAGAGCGCCTTGTCATCTGGATACTATATTCATGATCCTGTTGTAGTATATTGGTCCCATAATTCAAAAAAGGAAGGGAGAACATCCCTATTATGGAAACACCAATCAGTGAATATCTCTTGGACTTAGAATTAACTGCCATGTAAATGCATCACGCATTGTTGCATCCAATTTGGGGTTGATAGCTCCTCCCACACCAGCTGTATGCATGCATGGTGCTCTGATGCAGATATCATGTGATCATGTAACAACCCAAGTAACCGGTTGTTACAGTGATGTTTCCTTTTGGGGGGGGGGGGTGATGTCACGCTTGGAGGCAAGGGAGATTCTATCAGGTAAGGCACTCACATTCAACACTTCTGAATCTAAGCCACGAGGGGGAGCTCAGGACCCGAATTCAGGGGAGTTTCCTTAGACTTTATGTATCCTTGTCTGGAGGAGGAGTCAGCCAGTTGTGGAGAGTAGCAGAGGAGTGAGGAGATAAGAAGGATGTCTGGAACAGACAGAGGGGCCGAGCAGCCATGAGGGAGCTGCAACCCCTGGAAAGAGCGATACCTTAAAGTAGTTGAATAGTGAAGGACCTTAGAGGGAAGAAGCACAGAGGAGGAAGAGGCTCAGGAGGAGAACAGCGGAAGGACACCCTAGGAGCCAGAGCGCAGAAACCAGGTACTGGGAGCCCGAGGTCTTGTTGTTCTCCAGGACGCGCGACAGAACCAGAGGGCATAGGACTGTATGTCAATTGCCCGCATCAAGTCTGAGGTGAAGCAGTAACCTGAGAGCCCGGGTCATGATAGAGACCCTATAAACAGGCTTGCGCTGCCTATCACACAGAAATCTGTCTTAGGACAGGAGAGAGGTGACTTTGCAACCAAGCTTGAAGTGGCAGGGACCTCGCCAACTAAAGTAGTGCAAGTAGGAAAGGCTTATAAACCTCACCTGGGATAGGGATCTCCTATTACCTCCAAGCCTGCTGGACCACAGCTACCCTGCACTTGGTACCCTGGACTAAGGACTACTATCATCAGTAAACCAGGTAAAGACTGCAAACCTATGTCCTCGTTCTTTACTATACCATCCACCACACCATCTATGACTGGGAAGCCCTGGAGAACCCGCTTCACCTATGGGAAGCGTCACCATCTAGCCGCCATACCATCTCCCCAGAGGACCCCTTTAAGCGGCGTCGGTCCCAACTGACCGAACACCACAGGTGGTGTCACAAACAATAAACTTTACCCATAATACCCTTTAAAAGACCTTTCCCCTTTAATTGGGTGCCCAGGGTCACGGACGGGGTTGCAGCCACTATGACATCCCCTTTAAGACCAGACCCGGTGCAGAGTTCCCCACGGCCCTGGCGGGCGTTCCAATCTCATGTCACTACATCAAGGTCATGCCCCTCAACTGCACCATGTGGCTAGTGACCACCCATTAAAGAGTCGTGTGGTTAGAATATTTCAATTTTTGGTTCAGCTCACAATCACCGAATTTTCAATATTCGATGATTTAATCATCTATTTAATCGCCGAATATAGCCGAACATACACAGCACAAAAGTCGGTGCTTTCCACACTGTGTGACAGCGTGGGAAACACTGGTATAGCGCTTCTGATCGGCGGTGAAATCATCCCCGCCGGTCAGAGAGCAACGGTTCACAGCCCAGCTGTGACCAGAGGTATAAAGTTTACCTTCGGTCACTGGTGTCAGCTGATGAGACTACAGCTTCCATCATCTGACACCTGCTGCCGCTAATAACAGTGAGAGCAGGAGTGGCGGATGGTGGCATTTATCAGCCGCTCATGTGCTGTAAATAAATAATTAAAAACAGCGTGGGATTGCGCCAACGTCACATAGGTGAGGTGAGTTCATTGGCCATGAACTTGCAGGACCTGTCATACAACACCGCGAGCAGGAGAACTTTCTCACACTAGCGATGCCCTCAGACAGGGAATAGGAGTTCACAGGGAGACACTGAGCACACGGTGCTCAGTGTCTACTGGATGACAGGCTGCATGGTCGCATCATGCAGCCTGCCATCTAGATGTAGCAGAGCTAGACCCATCATGGGACAAATGGATTAAAAGCATCTTTGCGGAAAGGTGAGGAATATTGTTGTTTGCTTTTTTTTACCTCTTTTGCTGATGACGAGGGCATTGGGGGAATGGGTGAGGTCTTAAATATGGTTTAATAAAGATAATTAAAGGAGTCTGTGTCTTTCTTTTAATTAAAGGATTTTTTTCTCGGTGTCTGTGTTTACATACATGGCTAGTTATCAAAAATACAGGGGAACCCACGCAGGTTTTTCTAAAATTATTTTACAGTGCAGGAGCGGCTGGTGAATACTCCCATCCGCCGCTCCTGTTCTCACTGTTACTAGCGGCAGCAGGTGTCAGCTGAAGGGAGCTGTAGTCTCATCAGCTGACAACAGGGACTGGAGGTAAGCTTTATACCTCTGGTCACAGTTGAGTGCTCACGCTGTCTTGTGACAGCGTGGGAATCGTGGCTCTCTGACCAGTGGGGATGATTTCACCACCGATCAGAAGCGCTACGCCGGTGTTTCCCACTCTGGCACACATTGTGGGAACACTGGCTTTTGTTGTGTGTATGTTCAGCTATATTCGGCAATTAAATCGGCTAATATTGCAAATTCAGCGATCGTGAGCCAAACCAAATATTAAAATATTCGCTCATCTCTTCTCACCATGCATTTCTTCATTCATATATTCATCAAGGGAGTCTACAGAAGACCTGCCTGGTCCTAAGCAATTCTGCCAAAGTAACTTCTCCATAAGTGAGCCTCCCAGCTATCCCCCCTTCAATAGTATAACCCCAAGTACATACCAAGTACTGCATATGGCATTGAATACAGTCATTTCCGAATGCCAAAAGAAGTGTATGTCGTCAACAGAGGGCACCACCATGTGGATGAAACCCATGGTGGAACGCATACCAAAGAGGAAACATCATTATTAGGCAATGATGACCATGGGACGGGTACTGCAGAGCAAAGCGACACTTCCGGCAGCCGTAGTGCGAGTGACACACATGGTGAAGCATATAAGCAGGAAGTAACGTTGTCACGCAGTGCCATGGACACATACTGGAGTGAACGATGTACTGGAACGCATGAATCCGGTGGCTTTCTGCACCACAATATATTTCAACTCAACTTAAATACTGAACGGTCCCAACCTGCCCCTGTGGCCCAACGAGCAGAAGCAAAAAAGGTGGGGTTCAAACTAAATCAGACACGCTGTATCCTTTCTTTGCTTCTGCTCACCGGTCCCTAGTAAGGGTAGTAATGCCCTGATGGCAGCCCTGCCATCCAGCAGTTACAATGTCTCCTAAGTTATCTATGCAGCAGTCTCAGTGTATCCTATGTGGTATATACAGCAGTGTCTCAAATCTCCTACGTTATGTATATACAGCAGTCACAATATCTCCTAAATGATGCATGCAGCAGTCTCAGTGTATTCTATATGATGTTCATATCAATTTCTCAGTGTATCCTATGTGATATATATATATACAGCAGTCATAGTGTCTGCTATGTGATGTATATAGCAGTCTCGGTGTCTCCTACGTGATGTATATACAGTCGTCTCAGTGTATCCTATGTGATGTCTATGTTTTGGGCTTTAATGCAATCTTGACATTTGTGTGCTACTATTATTCAAACTTACATAGTTATGGGATTTGTTTGCATATAAACCTGTCATATATATCCATTGAGTATAATATTAACAACCTTTAATTTTTTACATCTACTTTTTTGCCAGTGTTTTGCATCATGTCTATTTGTATGTTTTTTTTAAGTGATTCATATGTATGTTACTATCACAAAAGATCAAAGGTATGCGGGGGTTGCCTCTCACACCAGCGATTTTGGGTCCTTATTATGGATCGTTTTCCATAATCTTTTCCTGTTTTGTGTCTTTTACTCTGACCTCTCCCTACCACTTTGTATTCACCTGTATTTATTTATTAATAAACTTAATTTATTGAATTAAGAGAGTTGTTTTTGAAACATACTATCGTCAATAGTCAACTGTGCTCCAGACTGACCAACATAAACCTGGAAAAGCAGTTTCTAGTAGTATCAATACCACCGAACATCACAGCCTTACCAAAGAGAAACCGTTCCGGCCATCATATTAGGGGTGAGTTAGTTAAATGTTTGACTAAATATATGTAGCAAGGGTAATTTTTAGGGTTTGCTCACACTGGCAAGAAGCCAACGTATAATTCGGACGAGTGCTATCTGATGTTTCATTGAATAGCACTCGCTCCAATGTTATAGTATGAAGCAGTGCCGACTAGCATTTTTTTCTCATGCCGAGTTGGCATAAGAAAAAAAGTCATGGCATGCTGCAATTGGCAGCGTATATCAGACAGCGCACACACATACAAGTCTATGGATGTGTGCAAAATATCAGACTGAACTCACATGTCATACGAGTGCAGTCCGATATACCCCAACTTGCAGAATGGAGAAGATGGAACTATTAAGTTTTCCATCTTCTTCTAACCTGTGTTCCAATTCTCGCATGCGAGAGTCTCGGATCATAGTACACTGACATTTGCATATAGCATCCGATTCTCTCTCATGATGCTGTACATAAGTGTGAGCGAGTCCTTAAGTTGATGATTTTAGATAGCACGCAAATGATGCTATAAATATCCACTTGGCCCTTGGCAAAAAAGGTTCCCCACCCCTGCTATAGGACTTTAAGGCTATGTTCACACGTAGCGTTTTTTGCTGCTTTTTTTAATGCAAATTTGCAGCTGCGTTTCACAGTACCAGCAAAGTCTATGAGATTTCAGAAATCTCACCTTGGTTTTTTTTTTCCTGACTGTTTTGTCAAAAAGCTGCGGTTTTGCAAAACGCAGCGTGTCACTTCTTCCAGTGTTTTTGCAGCATCTTTCACCCATTGAAAGCAATTGGTGGTGCAAAAAAGCATGATGAAATTGAATCACATTATTTTTTTATGTACCAAACTTTATCAGCATGCACAAGAGACAAATGCACCCTGACAAAAACTAAGCAGCAAAAACTAAGCAAAACCGGCTTTATGTAAGCAGCTTAAACTTTACATTAAAAAAAACTTTAGCAAAAATGCAAGGTGTGACCATAGCCTAATAGTGACAAGCAATGGAAAATTTCATAGACTTCAAAAACAGTGGTTTCCTTTCTTTTTGGTTTTGATAAGCAATGAAGCAAACCTAAAAATGCAGACAGAACAGTGTCCGTAGGGACGGATTAAATCACTGTGAAGGTACGGTTACATGGAAATGTTCTTTTTAGCACCAGAACAAGCTTTTCAATGCACCATTATTTTCTCTCTCCTCTTTTGAAATTCTACAGTACACCTACACAATGACAAAGGATAATCCAAGCACAGAGAGGCTAAGCTCATGCCAAGATGTTGGAGAGATAGTATTGCTCCCAGACCTGTTTTCTAAGTGACCTAGTTTTGCTCGTTACGCTATAACTTACTTTAAACTGCCACACATTCAGTCAAATTATCATAAGCATAAATTAGGCCTTTTGGATGCAAAATTTGTAACATGTTATGTCTAAACAGCAAGAGCACAAGAAGAGGATTCAGAGATCCTCTAGAAAAATAGAAAAAAACAGCAAAACAAGGCAGAGCTTCTTACCTGCCTAGGCCTCTAAACAAATGCACTATCAGGATGCAGTGGACCCATGTGGCAAGCAGCCACCCCCTCCATTAGTTTGGTAGGTTGAGAGTGGCTGCCTCATCGGTTATGCTGCACCTGTGTTGTCTCCATCTTAACCACATGGGTCCACTGCATTCTGATAGTGCATTTGTTTAGAGGCCTAGGCAGGTAAGAAGCTCTGCCTTGTTTTGCTGTTTTTTTCTATTTTTTTGGAGGGTCTCTGAATCCTCTTCTTGTGCTCTTGCTGTTTAGAATTAGGACTCGTAAGCGTGGGGACCCTTGACGCGGGTTACGAGCTTGCGTATTTTGGCCAAAGTATAAACTAATACCTCACAAAATTTTTTTATGTTTTTTTGTGTTTTTTGCACTATTTTTCGGGGTGCAGTTGGGCCCATTTTTGTCTTGTAAACTGTGGTGTCTGTTCACATGGGGTGCATTTGGATAGCGCTGGGCAGGCCCGCCTGATCTAATAGAAGGGTGTCACTACTAGGCTTGCCTGGATGCTGTGCATCTCCATTGTGTGAACAGTGCGACATACAAGTCTTTTATGTGCAGCATTGTGCCAAGCAGCCACCCCCTCCATTAGTTTGGTAGGTTGAGAGTGGTTGCCTCATCGGTTATGCTGCACCTGTGTTGTCTCCATCTTAACCACATGGGTCCACTGCATCCTGATAGTGCATTTGTTTAGAGGCTTAGGCAGGTAAGAAGCTCTGCCTTGTTTTGCTGTAACATGTTATGTGCATTTTTTTAAATTGAAAAATGAAAGAAAGCTGTTTCTGTTGCTGTGATCATTACTTTTTTTCTTTTTCTTCTTTTATCATTTTTTTTAACACTTTTTTTCGATTCTGGATTGGCTTTTATACTAAAGGTACCATCACATTAAGCGACGCTGCAGCGATCTAGACAACGATCCCGATCGATGCAGCGTCGCTGTGTGGTCGCTGGAGAGCTGCCACACAGACAGCTCTCCAGCGACCAACGATGCCGGTCCCCTGGTAACCAGGGTAAACATCGGGTTACTAAGTGCAGGGCCGCGCTTAGTAACCCGATGTTTACCCTGGTTACCAGCGTAAATGTAAAAAAAAAACACTACATACTTACATTCCGCTGTATGTCCCCTGGCGCTGTGCTTCTCTGCACTGACTGTGAGTGCCAGACGGAAAGCACAGCGGTGACATCACCTCTATGCTCTGCTTTCCGGCTGGCCGGCGCTCACAGTGCAGAGAAGCACAGCGCCGGAGGACAGACACCGGAATGTAAGTATGTAGTGTTTTTTTTTTTTACGTTTACGCTGGTAACCAGGGTAAACATCGGGTTACTAAGAGCGGCCCTGCGCGTAGTAACCCGATGTTTACCCTGGTTACCAGTGAAGACATCACTGAATCGGCGTCACACACGCCGATTCAGCGATGTCTGCGGGAGATCCAGCGACAAAATAAAGTTCTGGACTTTCTGCTCCGACCAACGATGTCACAGCAGGATCCAGATCGCTGCTGCATGTCAAACTCAACGATATCGCTAGCCAGGACGCTGCAACGTCACGGATTGCTAGCGATATCGTTCAGTGTGACGGTACCTTAAAGGGACACTGTCACCTGAATTTGGAGGGAACAATCTTCAGCCAGGGAGGCGGGGTTTTGGGGTTTTTGATTCACCCTTTCCTTACCCGCTGGCTGCATGCTGGCTGCAATATTGGATTGAAGTTTATTATCTGTCCTCTATAGTACACGCCTGCGCAAGGCAAGATTGCCTTGTGCAGGCATGTACTACAGAGGACAGAGAATGAACTTCAATCCAATATTGCAGCCAGCATGAAGCCAGCGGGTAAGGAAAGGGTGAATCAAAAACCCCAAAACCCCGCCTCCCTGGCTGAAGATTGTTCCCTCCAAATTCAGGTGACAGTGTCCCTTTAAGTCATTCGGCAAGGCTCGTTAAAGAGTCCATATTGACTTTTAGGAATACTACTTCCAATAGGTGGCACTAGAGTTCTAGTCATCTTCCTCTCTGAAGAGGCAATTTGCTTATTTAATTTCCCAGAGGAGCATGTATGGCATATACAGTGGGGGAAATAAGTATTTGATCCCTTGCTGATTTTGTAAGTTTGCCCACTGACAAAGACATGAATAGTCTATAATTTTAAGGGTAGGTTAATTTTAACATTGAGAGATAGAATATCAAAAATAAAATCCAGAAAATCACATTGTATAAATTATATAAATTTATTTGCATTTTGCAGTGAGAAATAAGTATTTGATCCCCTACCAACCATTAAGAGTTCTGGCTCCTAAAGACCAGTTACACGCTCCTAATCAACTTGTTACCTGCATTAAAGACAGCTACCTTACTTAGTCACCTTTATAGAAGACTCCTGTCCGCAGACTCAATTAATCAGTCAGAGTCTAACCTCTACAACAAGGGCAAGACCAAAGAGCTTTCTAAGGATGTCAGGGACAAGATCATAGACCTGCACAAAGCTGGAATGGGCTACAAAACCATAAGTATGATGCTGGGTGAGAAGGAGATAACTGTTGGTGCAATAGCAAAAAAAATGGAAGAAATACAAAATGACTGTCAATCGACATTGATCTGGGGAACCATGCAAAATATCACCTCGTGGGGTATCCTTGATCATGAGGAAGGTGAGATATCAGCCTAAAACTACATGTGGGGGAACTTGTTAATGATCTCAAGGCAGCTGAGACCACAGTCACCAAGAAAGTCATAGGTAACACATTATGCCATAAAGGTTTAAAATCCTGCAGTGCCCACAAGGTCTCCCTGCTCAAGAAGGCACATGTGCTGGCCCATGTGAAGTTTGCCAATGAACACCTGGATGACTCTGAGTGATTGGGAGAAGGTGCTGAGATGAAATGAGACAAAAATTGAGGTATTTGGCATTAATTCAACTCGCCGTGTTTGGCGGAAGAGAAATGCTACCTATGACCCAAAGAACACATTCCCCACTGTCAAGCATGGAGGTGGAAACATTATGTGTTGGGGTGTTTTTCTGCTAAGGGCACAGGACTACTTCACTGCATCAATGGGAGAATGTATGAAGCCATGTCCTGTAAAATCCTGAGTGACAACCTCCTTCCCTCCACCAGGACATTGAAAATGGGTCATGGCTGGGTCTTCAAGCAAGACAATGACCCAAAACATACAGCCAAGGCAACAAAGGAATGACCCGAGAAGAAGCACATTAAGGTCATGGAGTGGCCTAGCCAGTCTCCAGACCTTAATCCCATATAAAACTTATGGAGGGAGTTAAACCTCTGAGTTGCCAAGTGACAGCCTCAAAATCTTAATGATTTAGAGATGATCTGTAAAGAGGAGTGGACCAAAATGCCTCCTGACATGTGCACAAACAACATCATTAACTACAAAAAATGTATGACTGCTGTGCTTGCCAATAAGGGTTTTGCCACCAAGTATTAAGTCTTGTTTGCCAGAGGGAACAAACACTTATTTCTCACTGCAAAATGCAAATACATTTTTACAATTTACACAATGTGATTTTCTTGATTTTCTTTTTGATATTCTATCTCTCAATGTTAAAATTAACCTACCCTTAAAATTATAGACTGTTCATGTCTTAGTCAGTGGGCAAACTCAGCAAGGGATCAAATACTTGTTTTCCCCACTGTAAGTCTCCTCACTCTGACATGCTAGGCATGGCTTGTCACTCTCCACAAGAAGAACCTTTACCCCATGATCCCATTTTTTTCCAAATCCAAAACTTCAACTCCCCACCCTTCTCAAAGATATAAAATGAAAGAAATCCTATCACCATGACAACACTATCTAATCTCCTGTGTTACACATATAGCATTATATAGCACTCTTATATATAGTATAACTTGTACATTTCTATGCTTAGGGTAAAGTGGCTCTACTGTGTTCACGTGGCAGTTCTAAATAGGACATCTATAGACAGGCTTTGCCCTAGCTATTCTATCTATCAGAACCCTGGAGAGCCATGGCCTTCATCCTTTAACCCCTGAGCAAGGATATAAACTTATACAGGGACCCTGGTGGTCCTTGTAGTAGTTGCTGGTCGGTGGAGGGTGTTGGCAGGAATGGTCAGATTGCTGAGTCAGAATCAAGAGTTACAGACTAGGAACAAAATCTTAAGTCAGAAGAATGATCAGTAAAAGGGCTGAGATGTTAAACAGGACAAAAGACTAGGACTACCAGAGCTGAGCACACTTATAGTGGCATATAAACATTTGGGGACCTGTGGTCAAAATTACCGTTATTGTGAACAGACAGGCAAGTTGAAGATGAAATGATCTCTAAAAGGCCTAAAGTTAATAACAAGTTTCCTTCATTTTTTAGGCAAAAACATCTAGTAACATAGTAACATAGTTAGTAAGGCCGAAAAAAGACATTTGTCCATCCAGTTCAGCCTATATTCCATCATAATAAATCCCCAGATCTACGTCCTTCTACAGAACCTAATAATTGTATGATACAATATTGTTCTGCTCCAGGAAGACATCCAGGCCTCTCTTGAACCCCTCGACTGAGTTCGCCATCACCACCTCCTCAGGCAAGCAATTCCAGATTCTCACTGCCCTAACAGTAAAGAATCCTCTTCTATGTTGGTGGAAAAACCTTCTCTCCTCCAGACGCAAAGAATGCCCCCTTGTGCCCGTCACCTTCCTTGGTATAAACAGATCCTCAGCGAGATATTTGTATTGTCCCCTTATATACTTATACATGGTTATTAGATCGCCCCTCAGTCGTCTTTTTTCTAGACTAAATAATCCTAATTTCGCTAATCTATCTGGGTATTGTAGTTCTCCCATCCCCTTTATTAATTTTGTTGCCCTCCTTTGTACTCTCTCTAGTTTCATTATATCCTTCCTGAGCACCGGTGCCCAAAACTGGACACAGTACTCCATGTGCGGTCTAACTACATCTTTTACATTTAAAAAATTACAAAAAAGAAAATGAGCTGATGCAAAAGTTTGGACACCCTTGCAGATTTGTATGTTCAGATAACTTTGATCAAGGTTTCAGACCTTAGTTAGCCTGTTCGGGTTATGGCTTGGTCCCTATCATTGTTAGGAAAGGCCAGGTGATGCAAAGTTCTGAGCTGCATAAAAACCCAACCTCCTCTAACCTTGTACCAAAAACAGCAGTCTTAGGTTTTTCTAAGCAGCTGCCTAGCACTCTGAAAATGAAAATGGTGGAGGATCATAAAGCAAGAGAAGGCTATAAGAAGATAATGTCGGGATCACACTCAGTCGGAGCAGCCTTTGGAAGTGTGGAATCACCAGAAATAATACACAAGACACGTCTTGTATAGTGTATCACTGGGAAGTCTCTGATGCACGCCTGCCTTCAGAGTGCGATCCCTTCTTTATATAGCTGTTTCAGTAGGTTTAGTGGTTATACAAGTTTTGCATGTTTAAACAAAGAGACAAAACAGGAAAGAAAGAAAAGAAAAGAAAACAGTTTCGTGGGCGGCAGTTTCACAACAAACAGTACAAAGGCAATTCCACAGACAAGAAAAACAGGATTTCATACTATAGCTAAAATGTCCTTGAATGGACAGGTCAATATTTATCACAAATTCTTTTTTTTATTTTTGTTCATTGAGGTAATCATTTTTGTTCTGCTCTTCACAATCCCCCCTTTGACATATTCCATTCAAAACCTTGTCGATCATTTTAGTCATTCTTTTTGTGATATTACAAAAAAAACTTTATATTCTCGCATCCATTACACAAAAGTTATTTGTGCATACCGAGATACCCTTGAGTACAACCTTGAATAATACATATATAATTACAATAACCATAACTGTATGTATTAGGCTTTGCATAATCCCGGTAACCCACCCACCGATCCCTCTAAACCAATTGGCCGGGTTAAGAAAAGAAAAGGTATCTGACCACCAGCTATCCTTATTTTGGTCATTGTCTTTGTCATACTGATCCCTGAGTCGTTCTACGTCTTTTAATTTAAATCTCATACTCATAGTACTATTCGGGTCTATATAATGACAGCAGGTGGGTCCGATGATTTGACACATACCCCCTTGTGAGGCAGTTAGGTAATCCAATACCAGGGTATGTTGGTTAGTGACTATTATAAGCTGATTCTGTACAGAGCTATACTAGTATTTAATATGTCCAATATATCCCAAATCTGATCTTCTAGATAATCCGTGGCTCTAACTAATTTATCCCACATTTGTGTTAACATAGGATAAATAAAAATGGTACTAGCAATTTTGTTGGGAATTCCCATTTGTACTATATGCGGCCTCCCCGAGGGACGTGGTGAGTTATCTGCAGCTCTTTTATACAGTGTGTGCTTGGGCACGGCTTGCATATTCACTTGTTTATTTGAAATTATGAAAGTAGCCGGGGTTAGGCGTCCTAATGTACAAGTACCCTTTATACCTACGGGAAGCCATTTATATGCTCCTTCTCCGCATATCCAAAATGTACCCTCAGGCAGATCCCACAAAGCTGAGTGCTGCAATACCAATCTGTGAGCCAAATCCACAAAACTAGATACATTCTGAAGCATACACCAAGAGGGTTTTTGTCCCAAGGGGCTACAGTACCCGGCTGCGGGATTCCCACATACATGCATTCCGTTGACATACTCATTGGATTCATTACAAACCAGGTTCCCCGGCTTACTTGTACAACTGTCTGCATCACCTTGGGGGAACAACTCAGAATGTTCCCATTTTCTATTATGTATGTATCTTTCCAATACTGTAGGTTTGAAAGCATCAGAGGAAGGGGTGGTTGTACTGAAACTGAGCTGTAGATTTTCAGTGGGGACCTGTCCTAAATCAGTTAATCCAGTCTTATTCCTAGGTACCCATTTTCCTCCCTTGAATGCTAAATATTGTAAGTTGTCTATTTTTCCTGTACGATTGCCCTGCCACCAAGGAATTTCTACCCATCCCACAATTGGTATGGCGATTGTAGTATTCCATAGTCTAGTATTGCCAGGTTGGTTGTTGGCCAGGTTGTCTGAACAATTAGGCCAAGCGAATATTTCTTCAGCTGACACGGGAACTGCTAGAAAAGGTATACTTGTGGCTGATACTGGTGAATGGGTACAGATCCAACAATCTGCCAGGGGTTGCGTATTATTTAACAAGTCATGCACTAATTTTCTATGATGTTGTACGAATCTATTGTTCAAAGGGGCTAGAGAATTCAGTCTTTCCCATGCCTCCGTTGAGGTTAACATTATTAACATCAATATCATGAGTCTTATACTGCTTTTTTGCAATGGCTTGCATGTATCCATGATGCCTTTCCTTCAAGCTTGACTGCTGTTGGAGTTGTTAACAGGACTTGGAAAGGTCCGTCAAATCTCGGTTCCAGAGTCTTTCTGGTGTGTCTTTTCACGTAGACTTGATCACCAGGTTCCAACTTGTGGCCTCCTTCGAGATTTTCTGGATCTGGAAGGGAAGCAAAAACTTGCGAATGCACTTTAGTTAAACGTTTTTGTAATTCTTGTACATAAGCAGTTAAAGTCTCAGTATTCAACATCAGTTGTTGTGGAAAATAACAACCCAAATTTGCTGCTCTACCAAAAAGAATCTCATGTGGTGACAGCTTAGCCTTCCCCCTTGGGGTGTTTCGGATGGAATACAGGGCAAGTGGTAGACACTCGGTCCAAGGCTTTCCTGTTTCTGCCATGGCCTTCTGGATTTTTAATTTTATTGTCCCATTTAATCTTTCCACTTTACCTGAACTCTGTGGATGATATGGAGTGTGAAACTGGTTTTCTACTCCCAACATTTTCATAACATTCTGGAATATTTCCCCAGTAAAATGGGTACCCCTATCTGACTCGATCACCTCAGGCATGCCATAACGGGGTATCAGTTCATGTGCTATTTTAATGGCAGTAGTTTTTGCTGAGGCTTTACGAACTGGATAAGCCTCTGGCCACCCTGAGAACATGTCCACACACACAAGCACATATTCGTATCCATTGTACCTAGGAAGTTGGATGTAGTCGATCTGGAGTCTTTGAAAGGGATACAGTGGTCTTACATGATGCTTGGTTGGGGTTTTAATGGCCTGACCTGGATTGTGTGCCAGGCATATAGCGCATGCAGCACACATGTTCCGAGCAAAATTACCAAAGCCTGGAGCCAACCACCTTTCTTTTACCTTGAGCGTCATACCATTTGCCAACACATGCGTGGGTAGGTGGAGGTCACTTGCCACTGCGGGGTACCAGGCTCTGGGTAAACACAACAAAGTTCCTTTTTTCCATAATCCTTGCTGATCTTCTGCCCCTTTTTTCTGCCACTGCCCTCGTTCTTCGTCGTCTACCTGTTTCTGAGCTTCCTTCAATCTTTCCTCATCATCTTCAGAGCTATCTAGTGTGTGGGCATGATGTAAGGGTTTACGAGCTGCCTGTTTTGCTGCCTTATCGGCTTTATCGTTACCCCTGGCTTCCTCGGTGTCGAGTCTCACATGTGCAGCTACCTTTATCACCGCTATTTCTTTAGTTTCTTGTGCTGCCTCCAGAATCTGTCTAATGAGGGAGGCATGTTTAACAGGTTGGCCTGAAGCAGTCATATAACCTCTGGCTCTCCATATTACGCCAAAATCGAAAATAATGCCATGTGCATATCTAGAATCAGTGTATATGTTTGCTGTCTGATCTTTGGCTATTTTTAGAGCTTCAACTAATGCCGTAAGTTCTGCTTCTTGTGCAGACTGATTAGCAGGGAGAGGTTCTGCTTTCAGCACTTCATGCTGAGTTACTACCGCATAACCTGTATGAAATTGTTCATTCATATCTGCATATCTACTGCCATCTATGAAAAGTTCAAATGTAGCATAACAGAGTGGCTTGTCACGTACATTACATAAGCCCTGAGTCTCTTGTTCCATTAATTGTACACAATCATGCATTGACTTTGATGGGTCAAAGGAGTTGGAGAGTGCAGTTTCAAAGGAGTTGGAGAGTGCAGTTTCCTCAGGTATGGTACCCCCCTCAGACTCTAAAGGGAGCAAAGACGCGAGATAAAGAGTCTGAATCCTGGCAAAGGAAATATTGGGCGGCAGTAGTAGGGAACATTGGAGACGGAGGTGTCTGGCCATTGAAATATGTTTAGGTTGGACCTGGTTAAGAATGCCATGTACATCATGAGTGGTCTGAACTAGAAGTGGGTGATCAAGAACAATCTCAGAAGCTTTATCTAATAACAGTGAAATTGCGGCTACTACTCTTACACAAGAAGGTGCGGCTCTAGCTACAGGGTCCAGATGAGCTGATATGTATGCCACAGGTCTCTGTTTGTTTCCATGTTTTTGTGTGAGCACCCCTGTAGCATGTGAGGATAACTCAGCTGCCATCAATTGAAAAGGTTTAGTGTAGTCTGGGAGTCCCAAAGCCGGAGCTGATACCAGTGCTGTTTTCAAAGAGGAAAATGACTGTTTAGCCTCTTCACTGAGTGAATATGGTGTGTTGGCAATACAGTCATATAAAGGCTGCATGAGTTGACTTGCATGTATGATCCACTGTCTACAGTGTGAAACAATACCTAGGAAAGCACACAGCTGTTTGTGATTCCTGGGTTCAAGCATGTTACGTATGGCTTCCGTACGTTGAGGTGTGAGGTGTCTGATGCCCTGTGATATGAAGTGACCTAAAAACACGACTGTTTGTTGACAAGCCTGGAGTTTCTGTCTATTTACTTTACAGCCTTCTTGCGCTAGGAAAATTAAGAAATTAACAGTTGAGGTAACTGCCGTCTGCTCATCAGGGCAACAAATAAGTAAGTCATCTACATACTGTAGAATGACTACTCCTGGTTCTGGGATGAAATTTTTTAGCACGGTCTGCATTGCTTCAGAGTACAAAGTTGGTGAGTGTACCATACCTTGTGGCAATCTTGTCCATGCTAATTGTTTACCCTTGAATGTAAAGGCAAACAAATGCCAACAGTTCTTATGTAGTGGCACAGAAAAAAATGCGTTTGATAAGTCAATTACCGTAAAATATGCAGCAGTGCTGGGAATTTGAGACAGTAAGGTATGAGGATTCGGTACCACAGGGGTGACCGGTGCCAAAACCTTATTGATTTCCCGTAAGTCGTGCACCATGCGATATTTCACCATAGTTTCTTTGGAGGACACTTTCTTTTTAACAGGATATAAGGGTGTATTGGCGGGTGACCTGATTTCTACCAAAACACCTTGTAACACATAATCCTGAATTTGTTGAGAAATCGCCTGTTCTTGCTGGGCGCTGATGGGGTATTGCCTAAGCTGAGGTAATATGGTTCCCGGGGCAGTTTCTAACAGTATAGGAGCTACTGATAAAAATCCTACATCAGTGTCTCCTTTTGCCCATAGGCTGACAGGAACCCGAGACAAGTCAATTTTTGCTTGTTGAGTGTAAATTTCGGGAAAATCCTCCATTGCCTGTATTCTAACATATGGTTCCAGAGTTTCTGCATCTTCAGGGATGGTCAGCATAACTGTGCCATCTTCTCTAAAATGGATGTTTGCATGCATTTTACTTAAGACATCAGTACCCAACAAGCAGGTAGGTGCACCTTTAGCAAATAAAAATTTGGATACAAAAGTTTTAGGGCCAAAGCTCACATTTAAAGGTTTTGTAAAGGGCAACGCCTGAATTTTACCATCATACCCTTCTGCATATGTAACCTTTGAGGATATATTGTCAGGATATGGTAAAAAGTCCTGATTTAAAATGGAGGATGTTGCTCCCGTATCTATCAGAAAAGGTACATTTTTACCCTCAACTTCAACTTGTATTATTGGTCTTCTAGAAGGAAGAGAGACCTGCATAACTTTCAGTCATTCTGAGCTGTCTGTTTGATCAGGCACTGGGTTATTTATCCTATTTTTGGGTACAAAGGTTCCTGAATCTATATCTGCTTTTCTCTTCCTACATTCCCTTTGGAAATGTCCTGGCTTCTTACAGTAATGACAAGTAAACTTTTGATTAGCAGAGCCAGTATTAGCCTGTGCAATTCTTACTGGCTTAGAATTTTCTCTTAAGTCCATTTCTATCCCTACAGCTTTCTGTCTAGCCAGGTGTGGGTCTTCCAAGGTTCTCCAATCAGGGGTTGCGGCCTTAAGCTTTTCCTTCACTTTTGGAGACAATCCATCTATAAAGGTTTTTGTAACTAACCTCATCATTCCTGGAGCGGTTAGATCCATGCCTTCATCTCTGAAATTATTTTCTACACTTAGATAATATTCGTCTACTGATTGTCCAGATTTCTGAGCCACCACTCCCGTTGTTCCTCTCTGCCTCTGTCTCTCCCTCATGAAAACCATTAAGTGATCTACAAATTGTGTACCTGATTCTATCGTTTGTAAGGCACCATCTCCTGCTTGGGGCCTATGTACCTGTAGATTTGCTAATAGCTCCTGGAAGAGTCCAGGAGTCATTTTCATTCTACATAATTCTTCTCCATCTGCCCAAACTCCAGCGTGAGTCTGCATAATTTGCTGTATATATTGTGCAAATCTAACTGGACACTGGGTGGGATCTGGTGCGTTATGCAAGAGAGACATGCCTTCAGCGGGGGACCAAGGGAAATATTGTCGAGTTTGGTGATATCTAGTTCCCATTACTTCGTCAGCACCAGGTTCCCTAAAGGGTCTTGGTACTACCCTAACAGGGGCAAGTACAGCGCCATGTCTAGGTGTACCACAGGCTAGGCAATCATTTCTCCAGTCTGGATTTTGTTGTCCACAGTGCGGACATACCCATCCTCCTGGTCCGGCTAAACTTTGAGGTGGTGTTTGGAGAAAAGATGGGGCATGTGGGTTAAGGTATGGGGGTGGGGTATTTTTAGATTCCACATTTTGTTTTTCTCCACAGCCTGTGGGTCTAATACACCACTTTTTACTCTGTTGATTATATGTCCATCCCTCATTTTCTGCTACCCTAGAGACATCAATCAATGCTTGGATCTGATCTATCCATTTCTTGTCTCTGATTATGCCTTTTTTCCTTTCCTGAATTCCTTCCCATAGTTTTCTACTAAAAGCTTCTGCCCTAGTAACTCCAAACTTACTAAAAATCTTTTTCAGCCCCTTAGTGGCATCTTCACCACTTCTCTCCTTTATGATAGTATAGATATCTAATTCTTCTGGTTCCGACTTTGTTTGCTTATTCCCCATTTTCTTATCCTGAGCTTTCTTGCCCTAGGTGGCGTTTGGGTATGAGAATACCTCGTTACCTTCTTCCTAAGGAGCTAGGATGTCTTTTTCTTGCCCTAGGTGGCGTTTGGGTATGAGAATACCTCGTTACCTTCTTCCTAAGGAGCTAGGATGTCTTTTTCTTGCCCTAGGTGGCGTTTGGGTATGAGAATACCTCGTTACCTTCTTCCTAAGGAGCTAGGATGTTTAAACTGTGTTGATGTAAGAAAATCCTGATTCCTACACCTATAGCAAACAACACAAATGCAACCAGACAGAAAAAGAACATACAACGTATCTTGTCCCAGGCTAATTTATCTGTCCTGGGCTCATACTATCACATACAACGTATTCTTGTCCCAGGCTAATTTATCTGTCCTGGGCTCATACTATCATACACTTATCCGTCACCAGGTTTTTGTCAAAGACAGGATCAGAGATTGAACATAGGCGCGGAGGTCTCCACGAAAGGACGCAACCACGTTGCCCAGTGGGACAGTCACTTCTTCTGTTTCAACCCCCTGGGCGGCTTATAGGGCTATTCCCAACTTCCACACACCTTCTATTCACATTCACTCTCATTCAATGCCGTACTCCGTGAGGTGATCAATTCCTAAATAGTTCAAGAACCCGAGCTATAAGTATCCTCCTCTACTAGAACTACCCGCTAAAGAACACGACACAGAAAATCTTAAGGACAATGCAGGGCAGATATAAGAGATCTAACAGTGTCTCTTACCTGGCCAGGTTTTTGTTCATCTGCCGTCCATTATCCCAGATTCTCTTTTCGTTCGTATTCTGCCGGTGTTCTTGAAGGGATACACAGACCTCGGGTCCCTGTTCAGGCGCCAGGAAATGTCGGGATCACACTCAGTCGGAGCAGCCTTTGGAAGTGTGGAATCACCAGAAATAATACACAAGACACGTCTTGTATAGTGTATCACTGGGAAGTCTCTGATGCACGCCTGCCTTCAGAGTGCTATCCCTTCTTTATATAGCTGTTTCAGTAGGTTTAGTGGTTATACAAGTTTTGCATGTTTAAACAAAGAGACAAAACAGGAAAGAAAGAAAAGAAAAGAAAACAGTTTCGTGGGCGGCAGTTTCACAACAAACAGTACAAAGGCAATTCCACAGACAAGAAAAACAGGATTTCATACTATAGCTAAAATGTCCTTGAATGGACAGGTCAATATTTATCACAAAGTGAGGTAATCATTTTTGTTCTGCTCTTCACAATAGCAAAGCATTTTCAAGTTGCCCTTTACTCCGTTTGAAATGCAATTAAGAAATGGCAGTTAACAGTAACAGTGGAGGTCAATATAAGGTCTGGAAGTGTGACGCCCCAGGGTCCTGGTCATCACAGTAGCATTGCTTTTCTTCCGGGGGAGAGTGATGTTACGCTTGAAGGCAAGAAGGGATAACTGCAACCAGGTACAACAAACATGCAACACATTCACACTCCAGGCCACCAGGGGGAGCTTTTGATCCTACTTGCTAGGTGTCTCCCCATATATATACAGTACAGACCAAAAGTTTGGACACACCTTCCCATTTAAAGATTTTTCTGTATTTTCATGACTATGAAAATTGTAAATTCACACCTTAGGCATCCGAACTATGAATTAACACATGTGGAATTATATGCTTAACAAAAAAAAGTGTGAAACAACTGAAAATATGTCTTATATTCTAGGTTCTTCAAAGTAGCCACCTTTTGCAATCTGCCCCAGTGTCTCCAGCATATTGCCCCCAGTGTGTCCAGCAATCTGCCCCAGTATCTCCAGCATATTGCCCCAGTGTGTCCAGCAATCTGCCCCAGTGTCTCCAGCATATTGCCCCAGTGTCCAGCAATCTGCCCCAGTGTCTCCAGCATATTGCCCCCAGTGTGTCCAGCAATCTGCCCCAGTATCTCCAGCATATTGCCCCAGTGTGTCCAGCAATCTGCCCCAGTGTCTCCAGCATATTGCCCCAGTGTCCAGCAATCTGCCCCAGTATCTCCAGCATATTGCCCCAGTGTGTCCAGCAATCTGCCCCAGTGTCTCCAGCATATTGCCCCCAGTTTGTCCAGCATTCTGCCCCAGTGTGTCCAGCATTCTGCCCCAGTATGTCCAGCATCCTGCCCCCAGTGTGTCCAGCATCCAGCCCCCAGTGTCTCCAGCATATTGCCCCCAGTGTGTCCAGCATATTGCCCCCAGTGTCTCCAGCATATTGCCCCCAGTGTCTCCAGCATATTGCCCCCAGTGTGTCCAGCATATTGCCCCCAGTGTGTCCAGCATATTGCCCCCAGTGTCTCCAGCATATTGCCCCCAGTGTGTCCAGCATATTGCTCCCAGTGTGTCCAGCATTCTGCCCCAGTGTGTCCAGCATATTGCCCCAATGTGTCCAGCATATTTCCCCCAGTGTGTCCAACATCCTGCTCCTAGTGAGTCCAGCATCCTGCCCCCAGTGTGTCCAGCATATTGCCCCCAGTGTGTCCAGCATAGTGCCCCAGTGTGTTCAGCATTCTGCCCCAGTGTGTCCAGCATATTGCCCCCAGTGTGTCCAGCAGCCTGCGCCCAGTGTGTCCAGCATATTGCCTCCAGTGTGTCCAGCATATTGCCCCCAGTGTGTCCAGCATATTTCCCCCAGTGTGTCCAGCATATTTCCCCCAGTGTGTCCAGCATATTTCCCCCAGTGTGTCCAGCATATTGCCCCCAGTGTGTCCAGCATATTGCCCCCAGTGTGTCCAGCATATTGCCCCCAGTGTGTCCAGCATATTGCCCCCAGTGTGTCCAGCATCCTGCCCCCAGTGTGTCCAGCATCCTGCCCCCAGTGTGTCCAGCATCCTGCCCCCAGTGTGTCCAGCATCCTGCCCCCAGTGTGTCCAGCATCCTGCCCCCAGTGTGTCCAGCATCCTGCCCCCAGTGTGTCCAGCATCCTGCCCCCAGTGTGTCCAGCATCCTGCCCCCAGTGTGTCCAGCATCCTGCCCCCAGTGTGTCCAGCATCCTGCCCCCAGTGTGTCCAGCACCCTGCCCCCAGTGTGTCCAGCATCCAGCCCCCAGTGTGTCCGTTATTCTGCCCCCAGTGTGTCCAGCATATTGCCCCCAGTGTGTCCAGCATATTGCCCCCAGTGTCTCCAGCATATTGCCCCCAGTGTGTCCAGCATATTGCTCCCAGTGTGTCCAACATATTGCCCCCAGTGTGTCCAGCATCTCTACCCCCAGTGTCTAGCATTCTGGCCCGAGCTACCCAGATTGCCATTCACAATAAAAAAAAAAAAAGAGTTCTCCTCACCTGTCTGCACTCCTTCGGCGAAGCTTCCTCCAGCAGCGCGCACTCGCTGGCGACTGACAATGACATCAGATGCCGGTGACGTGCGCGCTGTGGCTGACGTCAGCTGCCAGCCTCCAATTGGCTGGCGGCTGTTAACTATTAACGTGCGGGCGTTAGCGTTAAACTGCCGCAGCGCCGGTAGGGGCCCAGTGAGCAGAGACGGAGCCCGATGCAGGCCCCCTCTGCCCACCGGGCCCATATGCCAGTCAGGGCAGTAATGCCCTGATGGCGGCGTTCAATCTGAGCAGTTGCCCAGGGGCCCCCCACACCACTGGGCCCTGGGCTACTGCCCAGATTGACCTCATTATAATCCGCCACTGGTACTGTATAACTGGTAGTCAGTAGGGTGAGGTCAGTCAGTACTTACCACGGAACAGACTGGATCAGTCTGAGGCAAAGCAGAAGGTTTTAAGGAGCTGCGCAGCCCCAGGCAGCAGTTCCTGGAAAGAGACATTGAGAAAGCCGAATTGATTGCAGAAAGCATGCAGGAGAGCAAAGCACAGGAGAGGATATCAGCGGGAGACCAGCCCCGAGCAGGCTGCCTCCTTCTGAGGTGCAAAAACCGGTAGCCGGAACACTGAGGACCTTAGAACTCTCTATGACTTACATCAGAGACCAGCAGGACAGCTGAACTCTACGTTACCTTTCCAACCTAACACCCTGAGGCACGGTGGCCCACTCAGAGGCTGGGGCATGCTAGAGTCCCTATAAACAGCCTCAAGCCACCAGTCATACGGGTTATGTCCTATCCTACCCTACCCGGGGGAGAGAAAGATAACATCTGTGGGGACCTTATGTGTAGCTTTAAGCAGTAAGGGACTACACCATCACGGCGCTAGAGGAAGGCTTTTGATTTCTACCTGGATAAGGGGACTCCTAACTTGCCTTCAAGCCGTCCGGACTCTGCCTGCCCTGTGATCTGGTGCTCTGGACTGTGGATGCTGAAGCCTTCAGTAAACCAAGGTAAAGAGACTGCAAACTTGTGTCCTCATTCTTTACTGCACTCGTCACCATCTTCCATCTAAACCACGGGAGCCCTGGGGATACACTTCACTTGTGGGAAGGTATACCATCTAGCTGCCATAACCTCACCCCAGAGGACCCCTTAAAGCAGCGTCGGTCCCCACTGACCGAATACCACAGGTGGAGTCACGAACATAAACTTTATTTCCCTTTAAAGACCTTTCCCTTTTACATGGGCGCCCAGGGCCACGGACCAGGTCGCAGCCACCATGAAATCCCCCCTGTGAATCGCGGGACCCGGTACCAAGTACCCCGCTGCCCTGTCGGGGCGATCCAGAAGACCAAGCTAAATTTCAACGAGAATTGCTTGTAGTATTGCTAGAGACTCAAATCAGACTCTGATGTTGTGGTACATTGCTCTACTGTTCAGAGACACCAGAACAAATATAGTCTTCATGAAAGAGTCATCAGAAGGAAACCTCTCCTGTGTCCTCACCATAAAATTTAGAGTCATAAATATGCAAAAGAACATGTAAACAAGCCTCATGCATTTTGGAAACAAGTCCTGTGGACCCATGAGGTTAAAATAGAACTCTTTGGCCCCAATGATCAAAGCTATGTGTGTTGAGAAAAAGATCACAGAATTTCAGGAAAAGAACATCTCACCAACCATTAAGAATGGGGGTAGATCAATCATGCTTTGGGGTTGTGTAGCAGCCAATGGCACGTGGAACATTTCACTTGTAGAGGGAGGAATGGATTCAAAGAAATTTCGACAAACATAATACCATCTGTAAAAAAACTGAAGTTGAAAAGAATATGGCTTCTACAAATGGATAATGATCCTAAACACACATCAAAATCCACAATAGGCTACCTCAAAAGGCACACGTTGAATGTTTTACAATGGCCCTCACAGTGCCCTGTTCTGAACATCATTGAAAATCTGTGGCTAGACCTTAAAATAGCAGTGCATGCAAGATGTCCCAGGAATCTCACAGAACTGGAAGGATTTTGAAAGGAAGAATGGATGAAAATCCCTCAAACAAGAATTGAAAGACTCTTGACTGGCTGCAAAAAGCAGTTACAAGCTGTGATACTTGCAAAACAGGGTGCTACTAGGTACTAACCATTCAGGGTGCCCAAACTTTTGCATTGGCCCATTTTCCTTTCTGTAATTTTTTAAAATGTAAGAGATGAAAATATTTTTATTTATTATTTTTGCCTAAAATACAAAGGACATACCGTATATACTCGAGTATAAGCCGAGATTTTCAGCCCAAATTTTTGGGCTGAAAGTGCCCCCCTCGGCTTATACTCGAGTCACGGTAGCGGTGGGGTCGGCGGGTGAGGGGGAGACGGCGCTGAGGTATACTTACCTAGTCCCAGCGATCCTCGCGCTGTCCCTGCCGTCCCACGGGCTTCGGCGCTGCAGTTTCTTCCTCTCTTCAGCGGTCACGTGGGACCGCTCATTACAGAAATGAATAAGCGGCTCCACCTCCCATAGGGGCGGAGCCGCTTATTCATTTCTCTAATCAGCGGTGCCGGTGACCGCTGATAGAGAAAGAAGCTGCGGCACCGAAGACAGGAGGGGACAGCGCGAGGATCGCCAGGACTAGGTGAGTATAGCATATTCACCTGTCCTCGTTCCAGCCGCCGGGCGCCGATCCATCTTCCCGGCCGGCGCCTCCATCTTCCCGGCGTCTCTGCTCTCTGACTGTTCAGGCAGAGGGCGCGATGACGCATACAGTGTGCGCGGCGTCCTCTGCCTGATCAGTCAGAGCAGAGACGCCGGGAAGATGGAGGCGCCGGAACGAGACGCCGGGAGCTGCAATCAAGGGAGGTGAGTATGTGTTTTTTTTTCTTTATTGCGGCAGCGGCGGCACAAATTTATGTGGAACATCTATGGGGCACAGTGAACGGTGCAGAGCACCGTATATGGCACAGCACAGCTATGGGGTACAGTGAACGGTGCAGAGCACCGTATATGGCACAGCACAGCTATGGGGTACAGTGAACGGTGCAGAGCACCGTATATGGCACAGCACAGCTATGGGGCACAGTGAACGGTGCAGAGCACCGTATATGGCACAGCACAGCTATGGGGCACAGTGAACGGTGCAGAGCACCGTATATGGCACAGCACAGCTATGGGGCACAGTGAACGGTGCAGAGCACCGTATATGGCACAGCACAGCTATGGGGCACAGTGAACGGTGCAGAGCACCGTATATGGCACAGCACAGCTATGGGGCACAGTGAACGGTGCAGAGCACCGTATATGGCACAGCACAGCTATGTATGGGGCACAGTGAACGGTGCAGAGCACCGTATATGGCACAGCACAGCTATGGGGTACAGTGAACGGTGCAGAGCACCGTATATGGCACAGCACAGCTATGGGGCACAGTGAACGGTGCAGAGCACCGTATATGGCACAGCACAGCTATGGGGCACAGTGAACGGTGCAGAGCACCGTATATGGCACAGCACAGCTATGGGGCACAGTGAACGGTGCAGAGCACCGTATATGGCACAGCACAGCTATGGGGCACAGTGAACGGTGCAGAGCACCGTATATGGCACAGCACAGCTATGGGGCACAGTGAACGGTGCAGAGCACCGTATATGGCACAGCACAGCTATGGGGCACAGTGAACGGTGCAGAGCACCGTATATGGCACAGCACAGCTATGTATGGGGCACAGTGAACGGTGCAGAGCACCGTATATGGCACAGCACAGCTATGGGGCACAGTGAACGGTGCAGAGCACCGTATATGGCACAGCTATGGGGCACAGTGAACGGTGCAGAGCACCGTATATGGCACAGCACAGCTATGGGGCACAGTGAACGGTGCAGAGCACCGTATATGGCACAGCTATGGGGCACAGTGAACGGTGCAGAGCACCGTATATGGCACATCTATGGGGCACAATGAACGGTGCAGAGCACCGTATATGGCACAGCTAGGGGGCACAATGAACGGTGCAGAGCACTATATGGTTCACACCTATGGGGAAATATGAACAGTGCAGAGCACTATATGGCACAGCTATGGGGAAATAATGATCTATTTTTATTTTTGAAATTCACCGGTAAATGCTGCATTTCCACCCTAGGCTTATACTCGAGTCAATAAGTTTTCCCAGTTTTTTGTGGCAAAATTAGGGGGGTCGGCTTATACTCGGGTCGGCTTATACTCGAGTATATACGGTATATCATTATCATTAGAAGTTTTTTAGATAATTTCATCTTCAACTTGATTAACTATTCACAATAAGTCATTTTAACAAGACAACGGGTGCTCAGACTTTTACATGCCACTGTATGGACGAGATTAAGGCCACATTCACACATTCAGTATTTGGTCAGTGCTTGTAAGGTAAAACCAGTAGGACTGCCCTGTAACTGGAGAAGAAACAGAGAAGAAAAGTACTGACATGGATGTTACATTTAGGGGTCTACTGGGTGGTCCTAATCAGTGAATGACAGCCATCTCTCTATGAATGATAATTCAGGGAAGAATGTCAGTCACTGATTAGGGGGTTGCCTGCTTGGTCCACAATCTAAAAGTTACAAGTTACATTAATTTACACAGCTTTTCTTTCCCTAAACCATGATCCTGGCAGATCAGATTGTATTTCCAACCTCATAGGTTCCCTTTAAATAGTCTATCATCATAAAATGACTATAGAAACCAAGCACAGCGCCTTGCAGAGGACATAGCCCTAAAAAAAATAACTGCAACTTTACCGCTTATGGAAGACAGATTTTTTATAAGTTCAGTGGGAGCTGTATAATTTTGTCTAATGGCTGCTGTCAGAATTTTATGCTTAAATATTATTACTATTCAGGGAATGCTTTTGTAGCACATCGAGCATCCTGTCACATTCCGCCTATTAAATAGGAGAAAAACCTTATGTAAAATGTGATTTTTTTTTTTTTTTTTTTTTTTTCTTCGGATGCATCCTCTCTAATTTTCTGCACAACTGAACTATATTGATGGGCCCAATTATGCATAAAATAATGGTATACTCACACAGTGTTTTTTGGTACTTGAAATTTTAAATCTGCATCCAAAGTGCCCCAAACCATCTCTGATTGTTTTCAATGTAAAATCTGCAGTGCCGCCAATTTATATGCAGCAGGACGGGAAAAGGCGCTTCGAAAAGTGACCTGGTCCTTTATGGAAGAAGTAGAATTTGCCTCATTCAAATCTGCAGCAGAAATCTAAAGATCAGCCTTGGACATCTGATATCGAGTCCACCACGAATACACGCTGGATTTGTTCCATGGGAAAATTTACCAAATGAATGAAACTTGTAAGGCCAGAAAATACGCATTTCACACGGCCCAATGATTCTCTATGGGGAAGCTCCTATCTGCCGTATATTACGCATCCGTAATATACGGTATGTTACGGGCGAAGAAAATCGCAGCATGCTGAGTTTGTCAGCGTATTGCACAAAAAAAACACCAATGAAAGTCTATGGGGGCGAGAAAATTACGGATTACACACGGACCAACAGTGTGACTTGCGAGAAATACGCAGCGGTGTTCTAGAGAAAAGCCGGCAATTCAGTGCAGTGTACAGTAAAATCACACTGACATGAGACATGGTTACATACAGTAAACCATCTCATATCCCTTCTTTTATTACATATTCCTCTTTGACAAGGGTCTTCAGGTGGATTAAGAGTATAATAAAATATTAAAACACCCTGTGTCTTTATTTCATTAAAATACATTTTAATAATGTGTGTATTTTATTATCCATTTCGTACTATTTGATTAATAATGGACAGGTGTAATAATTGACGCCTCTCCATTATTAATCTGGCTTAATGTCACCTTACAATAGCAAGGTGACATTAACCCTTCATTACCTCATATCCCACCGCTACACGGGAATGGGAAGAGAGTGGCCAAGTGCCAGAATAGGCGCATCTTCCAGATGTGCCTTTTCTGGGGTGGCTGGGGGCAGATGTTTTTAGCCAGGGGGGGGCCAATAACCATGGACCCTCTCCAGGCTATTAATATCTGCCCCCAGTCACTGGCTTTCTCACTCTGGTGGAGAAAATTGCGCGGGAGCCCACGCCAATTTTTTCCGGGATTTAACCCTTTAATTTAATAGCTAGAGACACCAAATTTGAAACAAAGACACTTCTTACATTACTAAGGAGGAATATGTAATAAAAGAAGAGATATGAGATGGTTTACTGTATGTAAACCATGTCTCATATCCTGTCGGGTTTGTGAAGGAGATAGGAAAAGCCGGCAATTGAATTATCGTCTTTTCTGCCATCTACCGCTGAATTAAATATAAATATATATATATATATGTGTGTCTCACTGATATATATATATATATATATATATATATATATATATATATATATATATATATATATATATATATATAGACCGTATACATGTTTAAGAATATTTGAGCCGATGGATCCATGATGTGTTCATTTTGCAAGCCTGCGAGAAAAAAATTGCCGTACTGAAGCCATACGGATGTCATACGGAAGACACATGGATAAATTTGTGCGTAAAAATCGCATCCTCACATTGAATACGGAACAGTGTTTTGGGACAATTACTGCGTATTACGGCCGTAAAAAACAGACCGTATGTACTTACGCCTAGGGTGACGCCGGCCTAACTCAGCGTTTTTGCAGTTCTTTTTTCTGCAGCTGAAACCTGCTGTTTTGGCAGGAAAAATGCTGTGTTCAAAATGCAGGTTTTGCTGTGGTTTTGAGCTGTTTTTTTAGCTGATCTTTTTGGGTGTGAACTATATGTGTGATTTATTTACAGCACATGTTTAACCCCTTAGTGACAGAGCCAATTTGGTACTTAATGACCGAGCCAATTTTTGCAATTCTGACCACTGTCACTTTATGAGGTTATAACTCTGGAACGCTTCAACGGATCCCGCTGATTCTGAGATTGTTTTTTCGTGACATATTGTACTTCATGTTAGTGGTAACATTTCTTCGATATTACTTGTGATTATTTATGAAAAAAACGGAAATATGGCGAAAATTTTAAAAATGTTGCAATTTTCAAACTTTGTATTTTTATGCCCTTAAATCAGAGAGATATGTCACAAAAAAATAGTTAATAAATAGCATTTCCCACATGTCTACTTTACATCAGCACAATTTTGGATTTTTTTTTGTTAGGGAGTTATAGGGGTTAAAAGTTGATCAGCAATTTCTCATTTTTACAACACCTTTTTTTTTTTTAGGGACCACATCACATTTGAAGTCATTTTGAGGGGTCTATATGATAGAAAATAACGAAGTGTGACACCATTCTAAAAACTACACCCCTCAAGGTTCTCATAACCACATTCAAGAAGTTTATTAACCCTTTACGTGCTTCACAGGAACTGAAACGATGTGGAAGGAAAAAATGAACATTTAACTTTTTTTTGCAAACATTTTAATTCAGAACCATTTTTTTTATTTTCACAAGTGTAAAAACAGAAATGTAACCATAAATTTTGTTATGCAATTTCTCCTGAATACGCCAATGCCCCATATGTGGGGGTAAACCAATGTTTGGGCGCACCGCAGAGCTTGGAAGTGAAGGAGCGCCGTTTTACTTTTTCAATGTAGAATTGGCAGCAATTGAGATTGGACGCCATGTCGCATTTGCAGAGCCCCTGATGTACCTAAACAGTGGAAACCCCCCATAAGTGACACCATTTTGGAAACTAGACCCCTTAAGGAACTTATCTAGATGTGTGGTGAGCACTTTGAACCCCCATGTGCTTCACAGAAGTTTATAACGTTGAGCCGTGAAAATAAAAAATCGCATTTTTTCTACAAAAATGATCTTTTTGCCCCCAAATTTTTATTTTCACAAGGGTAACAGGAGAAACTAGACCACAAAAGTTGTAGTGCAATTTCTCCTGAGTACGTTGATACCCAATATGTGGGGGTAAACCACTGTTTGGGCGCACCGCAGAGCTTGGAAGTGAAGGAGCGCCGTTTTACTTTTTCAATGTAGAATTGTCTGGAATTGAGATTGGACACCATGTCGCGTTTGGAGAGCCCCTGATGTGCCTAAACAGTGGAAACCCCCCACAAGTGACCCCATTTTGGAAACTAGACCCCTTAAGGAACTTTGATAGAATGGTCTGTGGGCGTTATGTTGCGATTGCAGAGCCCCTGATGTACGTAAACAGTAGTAACCCCCCACAAGTGACCCCATTTTGGAAACTAGACCCCCCCAAGGAACTTATCTAGATGTGTGGTGAGAACTTTGAATGCCCAAGTGCTTCACAGAAGTTTAGAATGCAGAGTCGTGAAAATAAAAAATATTTTTTTTTCCACAAAAAAGATATTGTAGCCCCCAAGTTTTTATTTTCACAAGGGTAACAGGAGAAATTGGACCCCAAAAGTTGTTGTCCAATTTATCCCGAGTACGCTGATGCCCCATATGTGGGGGTAACCCACTGTTTGGGCGCACGGCAGAGCTCAGAAGGGAGGGAGCACCATTTGACTTTTTGAGCCCAAAATTGGCTGTCGTGTTTGGAGACCCCCTGATGTAACTAAACAGTGGAAACCCCCTAATTCTAGCTGCAACCCTAACCCCAACACACCCCTAACCCTAATCCCAACCCGATCCATAATCCTAATCACTAACCCTAACGATAATCACAACCCTTACCCCAAAACAACCCTAATGTCAACCCTAACCATAATCCTAATCAAAACCCTAAATCCAACACACCCCTAATCCTAATCTCAACCCTAACCTCAAACCTAACCCTAATCCCAATACACCCCTAATCACAACCCTAACCTTAACCCTAATCCCAAACCTAACCCTAATCCCAAGCGTAACCCTAATGCCAACCCTAACCCTAATACCAACCCTAATCCAAACCCTAACCCTAATCCCAACTCTAGCCCTAACTTTAGCCCCAACCCTAACCCTAGCCCTAAGGCTACTTTCACACTTGCGTCGTTTGGCATCCGTCGCAATCCGTCGTTTTGGACAAAAAACGGATCCTCCAAATGTGCCCGCAGGATGCGTTTTTTTGCCCATAGACTTGTATTGCTGACGGATCGTGACGGATGGCCATACGTCGCGTCCGTCGTGCACTGGATCAGTTGTGTTTTGGCAGACCGTCAGCACAAAAAACGTTCAATGTAACATTTTTTTGTACGTCGCGTCCGCCATTTCTGACCGCGCATGCGTGGCCCTAACTCCGCCCCCTCCTCCCCAGGACATAGATTGGGCAGCGGATGCGTTGAAAAACTACATCTGCTGCCCACGTTGTGCACAATTTTCACAACGTGCGTCGGTATGTCGGGCCGACGCATTGCGACGGCCCCGTACCGACGTAAGTGTGAAAGAACCCTAACCCTGAATTTAGCCCCAACCCTAACTTTAGCCCCTAACCCTAACCCTAGCCCTAACCCTAACCCTAACCCTAGCCCTAACCCTAACCCTAGCCCTAGCCCTAACCCTAGCCTAACCCTAGCTCTAACCCTAATCCTAGCCCTAACCCTAACCCTAATTTTAGCCCCAACTGCTCTTCTCCTGTCGGCCGGCAGATGGCGATAGATGGCGGGCGCACTGAGCATGCGCCCGCCATTTTCTTTTCCTCGGCAGCCAGGAGGAGCAGCAGGAGGACCCAGGGACACCGGTGAGTATGATAGGGTCCCCGAATCCCCCTATTTCTCTGTCCTCTGATGTGCGATCACATCAGAGGACAGAGAATTACACTTTGATTTTTTTTGTTTTTTTTGCGGTCGCTGGTAAACAGTTAATTACCAGCGATTGCAAAACAGGGGTCAGTAAAACCGACCCCGATCATGTTCTTTGGGGTCTCGGCTACCCCCGGCAGCCAAGACCCCAAAGATTATCCCGGTGCCGGCCGGCAGGCGCACTGCGCATGCGCCCGCCATTTTGAAGATGGCGGCGCCCACCGGGAGCCACGAGGAGCACCGGGGGAGATAGGTGAGTATCGGGGGGCTATCTGGGACCCCTTTTCTCTGTCCTCTGATGTGCGATCACATCGGAGGACAGAGAAATTAAAAAGAGATCGCGTTTCGTTTTTTTTGCGATCGCCAGTAAACGGTTAATTACCGGCGATCGCAAAAGCGAACCCCCCGAATCATGTTTTCTGGGGTCTCGGCTACCCCCGGCAGCCGAGACCCTGGAGAAAATCCGACTCTGGGGGGCGCTATTCACTTTTTCCACAGCGCCGTTAATTAACGGCGCTGTGGTTTAAGTACCCTTAGCGGCCGCCGTTAAAAGGCATATCGGCGGTTGCTAAGGGGTTAATAGATGTAGTTTTATTCACCAAAAATGCATCAAAAAGTGGAGCAAAACCTGATTGTCGCATTTTTGTGCAAAATATTTTTTTTACACTTTCTCATTGCTTTCTATGGTGAAAAAATGCTGCAAAAACGCTGAAAAAAATCGACATACTGCATAGCTAAAAAATGCTGCAGCTCTCAAATTGAATCTGAAAAAAAAGAAGCCTGTACATGAGATTTCTGAAATCTGACAGAAATGCTGCATGTGAACGTAGTCCTAATGTAAGTTTCCATCATTTTTTTCAGTTAGTATTTGGTTTAGGTCTTTTTCTAACTGTGTGTTCTTAACCATTTTTGTAATTGTTGAACCTGCATGTTTTGCACCCCCTCATATTATTATGCCTATACTCAGCCCTACATCTACAATACATAAATATTAAGTTTATGCTGCATAAATGTTAGTCTTGGCATTTATTAAATCAATAGAGAGAATTGCCCCATGTATATACAGTAGGCAGTTTACTTACCTCCAATAAACTGTATAGCTCCTTGGACTCTACCAGTCATTCTGGAAATGAGATCCCCGATACAACAGCCAAGGACGGCAGCTAAAGACACTAAAAGGAGTAAGGCGCAACCAATGCCCGTCACAAGGGTGCAGATCTGCCATGACAGACTTGGAATGGCGCTAAAGCTGGCATATCTTCCACATTCTTCCACCATCACCAAGCTCTTCTCATCAGCTTGAGCAGGGTAAGTACAGCGGCGGAAAGTGCTGAATGAAACTGGTTTTCCCATTTGGAAGCCATACAGCCAATAAGGCATGAAGAAACTGGTGCAGCTGGCAGCAGCCGATAGAAAAGACAGAAGCGCCCAGAGGGCACCAAGTAGTGTCAGACTGCTTGCCATCATTCACAGAATTTCAGATGCTTAGAACAAGAGTTGGCATTGTTAGAGAACTTGATCTGCAATCATTTGTCTTTGCTTGTTCTTAGTGTTACACAACAATCTTCTCGTCCACTTTTTTGCTTCTTCATCTGAATGTCGGTTCTTGAAGAATTTGCAAGTTGTAAAGAACTTGTGATATCTTCACCACCTGATTGTTGCCACTTCATCGCAATCTTGGAGACTTTGGTGGTGGATCTTCTCCCCAGCACTCTACTATGAACTGTTTTATTGTAATCACGAACAGACTCTTCCTGTTGAGGGGAAATATAAGGACCATGGGTTAAATTACTGCTTAGTCACACAGAGGAGCATTAGTCGCAGGTGCAGCCTTTATAGGAGCAGTCAGACTAATATACTGTATACTCTTTATTATACTCCGAGGGGAGTCACCATGTGTTGTTTGGCGTTACCGCAGGGAAATGTCTTACTTCCTCTTGCAATGATTACGTTGGATCAAAATGTCATTAAAAGTCCTTTTATAATTCCAAGAGCTAGAAATGGTTAGCAATGCTATGATCTAATGCAGAGGTCCCAAAAATGCTGTTCTTAGCAAGTCAACAGCCCATATCCCTTATTACCCAAAGGCCAGCTCTTCTAGAGTAAACTTAAGCATCCCTCACTTTATAGCCCAGATTTCTTACATTCTTCTCTTGAGTTTTCACAAGTAATTACAGTTTTGGTTATTTTTTTATTCAATTTTACTGCAGGTTATCTTTGCCATATATTATACTTTGTTTAAAGATCTGAAATAATAAAAAAGCATACCTCCAGTGAAATATAAAAATTCTCAATGCTCTTTGAACCTTGTGTCCAGCAGTAATGTAATTCACTTGGCTAGCTTAAAGCAAATCTCCAATTTTTTAAGACGATGACGCTTTTCCATCTCATTTGCAATAGGGGCCATTTTTTTTTATAATTTAATCTTCCACTGCATAGAGATAACATTAAAATCAAAAAGCGTAGTGGCATGTGGACACTCCTATGCTTGGGAGTTTACTGAATACTATCTTATTTCTGAGTTGAAGAGGTTGTATCAGCTCGGGACAGAAGTAGGCAGACATTCTATGTGACACCAGGGCAGTGGGGCACTCGGCACCGGGTCCGATCGTTGTTAAAGAGGATGTCACGGTGGCTGCGACCCGGTCCGAGGCCCTGGGACTCAATTAAAAGGAAATGGTCTTTAAAGGGAATTGTGATAAAGTCTGTCATGATGCCACCTGTGGAGTTCGGTCAATAGGGGGACCGATGCTGCTTTAACCCCTTTCTGACATCGGACGTACTATCCCGTCCATGTGGGGTGGGCCCCTATGACCATGGACAGGATAGTATGTCCAGCGCGATCGGCGGCGCTCACAGGGGGAGCGCCGCCGATCGCGGCCGGGTGTCAGCTAACATCCGGCACTATGTGCCAGGAGCGGTCACGGACCGCCCCCGGCACATTAACCCCTGGCACACCGCGATCAAAGATGATCGCGATGTGCCGGCGGTGCAGGGAAGCACCGCGCAGGGAGGGGGCTCCCTGCGGGCTTCCCTGAGCCCCCCGCAGCAACGCGATGTGATCGCGTTGCTGCGAGGGTCTTACCTCCCTCCCTCCCTGCTCGAGCCCCGGATCCAAGATGGCCGCGGATCCGGGTCCTGCAGGGAGGGAGGTGGCTTCACAGAGCCTGCTCAGAGCAGGCACTGTGAAGGCTCCAGCGCTGCATGTCAGATCAGTGATCTGACAGAGTGCTGTGCAAACTGTCAGATCACTGATCTGTGATTGTCCCCCCCTGGGACAAAGTAAAAAAGTAAAAAAAAAAATAAAAAAAAATATTCCAAAATAATGAAAAAAAATATATATATTATTCCCATAAATACATTTCTTTATCTAAATAAAAAAAAAAAAAACAATAAAAGTACACATATTTAGTATCGCCGCGTCCGTAACGGCCCGACCTATAAAACTGGCCCACTAGTTAACCCCTTCAGTAAACACCGTAAGAAAAAAAAAAAACGAGGCAAAAAACAACGCTTTATTATCATACCGCCGAACAAAAAGTGGAATAACACGCGATCAAAAAGACAGACATAAATAACCATGGTACCGCTGAAAACGTCATCTTGTCCCGCAAAAAACGAGCTGCCATAAAGCATCATCAGCAAAAAAATAAAAAAGTTATAGTCCTGAGAATAAAGCGATGCCAAAATAATTATTTTTTCTATAAAATAGTTTTTATCGTATAAAAGCGCCAAAACATAAAAAAATGATATAAATGAGGTGTCGCTGTAATCGTACTGACGCGAAGAATAAAACTGCTTTATCAATTTTACCAAACGCGGAACGGTATAAATGCCTCCCCCAAAAGAAATTCATGAATAGCTGGTTTTTGGTCATTCTGCCTCACAAAAATCGGAATAAAAAGCGATCAAAAAATGTTACGTGCCCGAAAATGTTACCAATAAAAACGTCAACTCGTCCCGCAAAAAACAAGACCTCACATGACTCTGTGGACCAAAATATAGAAAAATTATAGCTCTCAAAATGTGGTAACGCAAAAAATATTTTTTGCAATAAAAAGCGTCTTTCAGTGTGTGACGGCTGCCAATCATAAAAATCCGCTAAAAAACCCGCTATAAAAGTAAATCAAACCCCCCTTCATCACCCCCTTAGTTAGGGAAAAATTAAAAAAATGTATTTCCATTTTCCCATTAGGGCTAGGGTTAGGGTTAGGGCTAGGGTTAGGGCTAGGGTTAGGGCTAGGGTTAGGGCTAGGGTTAGGGCTAGGGTTAGGGCTAGGGCTACAGTTTGGGTTGGGGCTAAAGTTACAGTTAGGGTTTAGATTACATTTACGGTTGGGAATAGGGTTGGGATTAGGGTTAGGGGTGTGTCTGGGTTAGAGGTGTGGTTAGGGTTACTGTTGGGATTAGGGTTAGGGATGTGTTTGGATTAGGGTTTCAGTTATAATTGGGGGGTTTCCACTGTTTAGGCACATCAGGGGCTCTCCAAACGCGACATGGCGTCCGATCTCAATTCCAGCCAATTCTGCGTTGAAAAAGTAAAACCGTGCTTCTTCCCTTCCGAGCTCTCCCGTGTGCCCAAACAGGGGTTTACCCCAACATATGGGGTATCAGCGTACTCAGGACAAATAGGACAACAACTTTTGGGGTCCAATTTCTCCTGTTACCCTTGGGAAAATACAAAACTCGGGGCTAAAACATATTTTTTGTGGGAAAAAAAAAGATTTTTTATTTTCATGGCTCTGCGTTATAAACTGTAGTGAAACACTTGGGGGTTCAAAGCTATCACAACACATCTAAATGAGTTCCTTAGGGGGTCTAGTTTCCAAAATGGTGTCACTTGTGGGAGGTTTCTACTGTTTAGGTACATTAGGGGCTCTGCAAATGCAATGTGACACCTGCAGACCATTCCATCTAAGTCCTCATTCCAAATGGAGCTCCTTCCCTTCCGAGCCCTCCCATGTGCCCAAACAGTGGTTCCCCACCACATATGGGGTATCAGCGCACTCAGGACAAATTGGACAACAAATTGTGGGGTCGAATTTCTCCTGTTACCCTCGGGAAAATACAAAACTGGGGGCTAAAAAATAATTTTTGTGGGAAAAAATTTTTGTTTTATTTTTACGGCTCTCCATTATAAACTTCTGTGAAGCCCTTGGTGGGTCAAAGCGCTCAGCACACATCTAGATAAGTTCCTAAGGGGGTCTACTTTCCAAAATGGTGTCACTTGTGGGGGGTTTCAATGTTTAGGCACATCAGTGGCTCTTCAAACGCAACATGGCGTTCTATCTCAATTCCTGTCAATTTTGCTTTGAAAAGTCAAACGGCGCTCCTTCCCTTCCGAGCTCTCCCATCCGCCCAAACAGTGGTTTACCCCCACATATGGGGTATCAGCGTACTCAGGACAAATTGTACAACAACTTTTGGGGTCCAATTTCTTCTCTTACCCTTGGCAAAATAAAAAATTGGGGGCGAAAAGATAATTTTTGTGAAAAAATATGATTTTTTATTTTTACGGTTCTACATTATAAACTTCTGTGAAGCACTTGGTGGGTCAAAGTGCTCACCACACCTCTAGATAAGTTCCTTAGGGGGTCTACTTTCCAAAATGGTGTCACCTGTGGGGGGTTTCAATGTTTAGCCACATCAGGGGCTCTCCAAACGAAACATGGCGGCCCATCTCAATTCCAGTCAATTTTGCATTGAAAAGTCAAATGGCACTCCTTCGCTTCCGAGCTCTGCCATGCGCCCAAACAGTGGTTTACCCCCACATGTGGGGTATTGGCATACTCAGGACAAATTGTACAACAATGTTTGGGGTCTATTTTCTCCTGTTACCCTTGGTAAAATAAAACAAATTGGAGCTGAATTAAATTTTTTGTGAAAAAAAGTTAAATGTTCATTTTTATTTAAACATTCAAAAAATTCCTGTGAAGCACCAGAAGGGTTAATAAACTTCTTGAATATGGGTTTGAGCACCTTGAGGGGTGTAGTTTTTAGAATGGTGTCACACTTGGGTATTTTCTATCATATAGACCCCTCAAAATGACTTCAAATGAGATGTGGTCCCTAAAATAAAATGGTGTTGTAGAAATGAGAAATTGCTGGTCAACTTTTAACCCTTATAACTCCCTAACAAAAAAAAATTTTGGTTCCAAAATTGTGCTGATGTAAAGTAGACATGTGGGAAATGTTACTTATTAAGTATTTTGTGTGACATATCTCTGTGATTTAATTGCATAAAAATTCAAAGTTGGAAAATTGCGACATTTTCATAATTTTCGCCAAATTTCCGTTTTTTTCACAAATAAACGCAGGTACTATCAAAGAATTTTTACCATTGTCATGAAGTACAATATGTCATGAGAAAACAATGTCAGAATCACCAGGATCCATTGAAGCGTTCCAGAGTTATAACCTCATAAAGGGACAGTGGTCAGAATTGTAAAAATTGGCCCGGTCATTAACGTGCAAACCACCCTTGGGGGTAAAGGGGTTAAAGGGGTCCTCTGGGGGGTGTTGTTGCAGCAATGATGGTGATGCTTTCCAGACAGTGGTGACAGAACGACGGAAGGTATGAGATATTGTTGATTTTTTATTTTTCCTTTTTTACAGAACGAGGGTCTTCAGGTGGATTACCAGTATAATAAAATATTACAACAACCTGTGTATTTATTTCATTAAAATACTTTGTAATAATGTGTGTGTGTTTTATTAACCATTTCATACTATTGGATTAATAATGTCGTTATGTCTTGTAGTGATTGCTCATTTGAACTGTAGGTATGTAACCTAACAGTTCTGTTCTTATTTTACCTCACATTTAATAAAGTTTTTTCACGTTTGTATAATATTGGCATACTCTCTGACTCATTGTTCTCCTGTTATACCACATATGTTTTGAGTCGTTTTTTGCCTGTTATCAATATGCTACTTAGCATATACATGCTACTATATGCATGGTAACACTACTAGTTTAATATGACTTCGGGACTATTTTTGATATGGATTAATAATGGATATATTAATATATATTTATATATGTGTCTCACTGATATATTTTGACAGTATATATGTTTTTACGATTATTTGAGCCCATGGATTTATTGTATGTCTGTATGTCGGTTTTGCAAGCCTGCGAGAAAATCTCGCAGTACGGATGCCATACGGATTACATACAGAGGATGCCATGCGCAAAATACGCTGACACACCCTGCCTACGGATGACGTACGGATCACTATTCTGGGGACTTTTCTGCGTATTACGGCCGTAAATAACAGACCGTATTTTTATACGCTGAGTGTGAGGCCGGCCTACCACTACTACCACGGGAAGGGTATAGAAGACACATTCAGCACAGAATGTGATGCCTACTTACCTGACATTTTGGTATTCTTGTGTTCATTTTTACAAGAATGAGGCTGAATTCACATTTGCGCCGGAGGAACCCAACAGACCCTATTGTGGGTCAGTGTCCATTATGTTGTATTTCAATTTCAGTTTTCTTTTTCCGTGATGGAGCAGAAAACTGAAACATGGCAACTAAGCCCTACAAAGTTATGTCTACTACAAAGCAAATCAGACACAGAGTCATTAATTCTGTTTCAAGTTACTTCATCAACAAAGGAGGTATGGGAACTGGAAGGAAACCAGGTATTACCACACCCGGGTCGGCTTTTGTTGTCCTCATCATCTTAGGTGTGGTAATAGCACTGAATATTAGCACGTCCCTTACCTACAATTGTCTTTATCCTCTGTAACATTCAGAAGTGGAGAAGTCTGCCAGGTTACAAAGAGAGACATATTCAGAGCTTGATGGCCATTTAATAACAATTTCTTGTCATCTGTTCACCTTCATGTGTAATAGTCATCACTATTTTTATGTTTCCTACCAATGGCTCAGTAACACTACAATGTGCTCGGGGCAATTCTGATCTTCACTTCCTTTAGGTACATTTTCTTTGGATGCCTTGCATTGATAATTTACCATCAGAAACAAATATCTGACAAGTTAGATTTTACTAAGTTAAAGGGAGCCTGTCACCTGAATTTGGCGGGACAGGTTTGCGGTCATATGGGCGGGGTTTTCGGGTGTTTGATTCACCCTTTCCTTACCCGCTGGCTGCATGCTGGCTGCAATATTGGATTGAAGTTCATGCTGTGTCCTCCGTAGTACACGCCTGCACAAGGTGCAATCTTGCCTTGCACAGGCGTGTACTATGGAGGACAGAGAATAAACTTCAATCCAATATTGCGGCCAGCATGCAGCCGGCGGGTAAGGAAAGGGTGAATCAAACACCCGAAAACCCCGCCCATATGACCGCAAACCTGTCCCGCCAAATTCAGGTGACAGGTTCCCTTTAAATGGCACCGGATTTATCTGAAAGTCATTTATCTATGTGTCAAAAATAAGAGAAAATAGTTTTATCTAACTGTTAGACCCTGGCTCCCATGTGATAAAAGGAATGAAGGCAGATGATGTATAGTCTAAGGGTCTGCAGTCTGCACAGAGAGCGCCAATACAATAAATTGGCTAAGTGGGCATGCATGACTAGAGCGCCATGGCACTGTTCTCTTCCGCAAGGCATGGCATAACCCAATCACTGAATGATGGGTTTATTGGCACAAACAGAAGAGATTTTCCTTCTATTTCTATAACACAAGACATTCTATAAGACTTTCTCTTTTGTATATACCCTAATGGCTGTCACCAGGGTTGCAAGTTGACAGTTCATGGTCACAAATGCGGATTCACATGAAACCAATTGCTGCATTACACCCCTTTGTGCTGCAATGTAAGTCAAATTCATGCTGAAAATGGTTGACAGATTATCAGAATTTCTGTATTATTAGATGTGTTATTAAAGGGAATCTGTCAGCAGGTTTTTGCTATATAATTTAAGAGTTCCATAATGTAAGAGCAGAGGCCCAATTACAGGGATGTGTCACTCACTGGGCTGTGTTTAGTTGTTTCAATACAATCAGTATTTTATCAGCAGGAGATTATCACTGCAGGACAACTGACCTCCTGCCTCCTAGTCCAGCCACACCCCCAGCCAGGGCCGGACTGGGACTAAAATTCAGCCCTGGCATTTGAAGTTACACAGGCCCACTTGTCGCATCGTGACTGTATAATATTTTTGTACACTTGTAGGTTACAAGAAGTGAGGGGAGTGTAACACGACTATATAACATAATTACAGCTGTATCCAGCATTACAGCTCAGTCCCCGTAGAATGTAATGCAGCACAGACCCCATAGAATGTAATACAGCACAGCCCCATAGAATGTAATACAGCACAGCCCCATAGAGTGTAATGCAGCACAGCCCCCATAGAATGTAATACAGCACAGCCCCATAGAATGTAATACAGCACTTCCCCATAGAATGTAATGCACCACAGACCCCATAGAATGTAATGCAGCACAGTCCCCATAGAATGTAATACAGCACAGCCCCATAGAATGTAATACAGCACAGCCCCATAGAGTGTAATGCAGCACAGCCCCCATAGAATGTAATACAGCACAGCCCCATAGAATGTAATGCAGCACAGCTCCCATAGAATGTAATACAGCACTTCCCCATAGAATGTAATACAGCACTTCCCCATAGAATGTAATGCACCACAGACCCCATAGAATGTAATGCAGCACAGCCCCCATAGAATGTAATACAGCACAGCCCCATAGAGTGTAATGCAGCACAGCCCCCATAGAATGTAATACAGCACAGCCCCCATAGAATGTAATACAGCACAGCCCCTATAGAATATAATACAGCACAGCCCCATAGAATGTAAAACAGCACAGCTCCCATAGAATGTAATGCAGCACAGCCCCCATAGAATGTAATACAGCACTTACCCATAGAATGTAATGCAGCACAGCTCCCATAGAATGTAATGCAGCACAGCCCCCATAGAATGTAATACAGCACTTACCCATAGAATGTAATACAGCACAGCCCCCATAGAATGTAATGCAGCACAGCCCCCATAGAATGTAATACAGCACAGCCCCCATAGAATGTAATACAGCACAGCCCCATAGAATGTAATACAGCACAGCCCCCATAGAATGTAATACAGCACTTCCCCATAGAATGTAATACAGCACAGCCCCCATAGAATGTAATACAGCACTTACCCATAGAATGTAATACAGCACAGCCCCCATAGAATGTAATACAGCACAGCCCCCATAGAATGTAATACAGCACAGCCCCCATAGAATGTAATACAGCACAGCCCCCATAGAATGTAATACAGCACTTCCCCATAGAATGTAATACAGCACAGCACCTAAGAATGTAATACAGCACAGCCCCTATAGAATGTAATACAGCACAGCCCCCATAGAATGTAATACAGCACTTCCCCATAGAATGTAATACAGCACAGCCCCTATAGAATGTAATACAGCACAGCCACTATAGAATGTAATACAGCACAGCCCCCATAGAATGTAATACAGTACAGCCCCTATAGAATGTAATACAGCACAGCCCCATAGAATGTAATACAGCACAGCCCCATAGAATGTAATACAGCACAGCCCCCATAGAATGTAATACAGCACTTCCCCATAGAATGTAATACAGCACAGCCCCCATAGAATGTAATACAGCACAGCCCCTATAGAATGTAATACAGCACAGCCCCATAGAATGTAATACAGCACAGCTCCCATAGAATGTAATGCAGCACAGCCCCCATAGAATGTAATACAGCACTTACCCATAGAATGTAATGCAGCCAGCCCCCATAGAATGTAATGCAGCACAGCCCCCATAGAATGTAATACAGCACTTACCCATAGAATGTAATGCAGCCAGCCCCCATAGAATGTAATACAGCACAGCCCCTATAGAATGTAATACAGCACAGCCCCATAGAATGTAATACAGCACAGCCCCTATAGAATGTAATACAGCACAGCCCCATAGAATGTAATACAGCACAGCTCCCATAGAATGTAATGCAGCACAGCCCCCATAGAATGTAATACAGCACTTACCCATAGAATGTAATGCAGCCAGCCCCCATAGAATGTAATACAGCACAGCCCCCATAGAATGTAATACAGTACAGCCCCTATAGAATGTAATACAGCACAGCCCCATAGAATGTAATACAGCACAGCCCCATAGAATGTAATACAGCACAGCCCCCATAGAATGTAATACAGCACTTCCCCATAGAATGTAATACAGCACAGCCCCCATAGAATGTAATACAGCACAGCCCCTATAGAATGTAATACAGCACAGCCCCATAGAATGTAATACAGCACAGCTCCCATAGAATGTAATGCAGCACAGCCCCCATAGAATGTAATACAGCACTTACCCATAGAATGTAATGCAGCCAGCCCCCATAGAATGTAATGCAGCACAGCCCCCATAGAATGTAATACAGCACTTACCCATAGAATGTAATGCAGCCAGCCCCCATAGAATGTAATACAGCACAGCCCCTATAGAATGTAATACAGCACAGCCCCATAGAATGTAATACAGCACAGCCCCTATAGAATGTAATACAGCACAGCCCCATAGAATGTAATACAGCACAGCTCCCATAGAATGTAATGCAGCACAGCCCCCATAGAATGTAATACAGCACTTACCCATAGAATGTAATGCAGCCAGCCCCCATAGAATGTAATACAGCACAGCCCCCATAGAATGTAATACAGCACAGCCCCATAGAATGTAATACAGCAGAGCTCCCATAGAATGTAATACAGCACAGCCCCTATAGAATGTAATACAGCACAGCCCCATAGAATGTAATACAGCACAGCCCCTATAGAATGTAATACAGCACAGCCCCATAGAATGTAATACAGCACAGCTCCCATAGAATGTAATGCAGCACAGCCCCTATAGAATGTAATACAGCACAGCCCCATAGAATGTAATACAGCACAGCCTCCATAGAATGTAATACAGCACAGCCCCATAGAATGTAATACAGCACAGCCCCCATAGATTGTAATACAGCACAGCCCCTATAGAATGTAATACAGCACAGCCCCATAGAATGTAATACAGCACAGCCCCATAGAATGTAATACAGCACAGCCCCATAGAATGTAATACAGCACAGCTCCCATAGAATGTAATGCAGCACAGCCCCCATAGAATATAATACAGCACAGCCCCATAGAATGTAATACAGCACTTACCCATAGAATGTAATGCAGCCAGCCCCCATAGAATGTAATACAGCACAGCCCCCATAGAATGTAATACAGCACAGCCCCATAGAATGTAATACAGCACAGCTCCCATAGAATGTAATACAGCACAGCCCCTATAGAATGTAAAACAGCACAGACCCCATAGAATGTAATACAGCACTTACCCATAGAATGTAATACAGCACAGCCCCATAGAATGTAATACAGCACAGCCCCATAGAATGTAATACAGCACAGCCCCATAGAATGTAATACAGCACAGCCCCATAGAATGTAATACAGCACAGCCTCCATAGAATGTAATACAGCACAGCCCCATAGAATGTAATACAGCACAGCCCCATAGAATGTAATACAGCACAGCCCCATAGAATGTAATACAGCACAGCCCCATAGAATGTAATACAGCACAGCCCCATAGAATGTAATACAGCACAGCCCCATAGAATGTAATACAGCACAGCCTCCATAGAATGTAATACAGCACAGCCTCCATAGAATGAAATACAGCACAGCCCCATAGAATGTAATACAGCACAGCCCCATAGAATGTAATACAGCACAGCCCCATAGAATGTAATACAGCACAGCCCCATAGAATGTAATACAGCACAGCCCCATAGAATGTAATACAGCACAGCCCCATAGAATTTAATACAGCACAGCCCCTATGGAATGTAATACAGCACAGCCCCATAGAATGTAATACAGCACAGCCCCATAGAATGTAATACAGCACAGCCCCATAGAATGTAATACAGCACAGCTCCCATAGAATGTAATACAGCACTTACCCATAGAATGTAATACAGCACAGCCCCTATAGAATGTAATACAGCACAGCCCCATAGAATGTAATACAGCACAGCCCCATAGAATGTAATACAGCACAGCCCCCATATAATGTAATGCAGCACTTCCCCATAGAATGTAATACAATACAGCACTTCCCCATAGAATGTAATACAGCACAGCCCCATAGAATGTAATACAGCACAGCCCCATAGAATGTAATACAGCACAGCCCCATAGAATGTAATACAGCACAGCCCCCATAGAATGTAATACAGCACTTCCCCATAGAATGTAATACAATACAGCACTTCCCCATAGAATGTAATACAGCACAGCCCCATAGAATGTAATACAGCACAGCCCCATAGAATGTAATACAGCACAGCCCCATAGAATGTAATACAGCACAGCCCCATAGAATGTAATACAGCACAGCCCCATAGAATGTAATACAGCACAGCCTCCATAGAATGTAATACAGCACAGCCTCCATAGAATGAAATACAGCACAGCCCCATAGAATGTAATACAGCACAGCCCCATAGAATGTAATACAGCACAGCCCCATAGAATGTAATACAGCACAGCCCCATAGAATGTAATACAGCACAGCCCCATAGAATGTAATACAGCACAGCCCCATAGAATGTAATACAGCACAGCCCCATAGAATGTAATACAGCACAGCCCCCATATAATGTAATGCAGCCAGCCCCCATAGAATGTAATACAGCACTTCCCCATAGAATGTAATACAATACAGCACTTCCCCATAGAATGTAATACAGCACAGCCCCATAGAATGTAATACAGCACATCCCCCATAGAATGTAATACAGCACTTCCCCATAAAATGTAATGCAGCACAGCCCCCATAGAATGTAATACAGCACTTCCCCATAGAATGTAATACAGCACTTACCTATAGAATGTAATACAGCACAGCCCCATAGAATGTAATAGAGCACAGCCCCATAGAATGTAATGCAGCACAGCCCCCATAGAATGTAATACAGCACAGCCCCATAGAATGTAATACAGCACAGCCCCATAGAATGTAATGCAGCACAGCCCCCAGAGAATGTAATACAGCACAGCCCCATAGAATGTAATGCAGCACAGCTCCCATAGAATGTAATACAGCACTTACCCATATAATTTAATACAGCACAGCCCCTATAGAATGTAATACAGCACAGCCCCATAGAATGTAATACAGCACAGCCCCAGAGAATGTAATACAGCACAGCTCCCATAGAATGTAATGCAGCACAGCTCCCATAGAATGTAATACAGCACAGCCCCATAGAATGTAATGCAGCACAGCTCCCATAGAATGTAATACAGCACTTACCCATAGAATTTAATACAGCACAGCCCCTATAGAATGTAATACAGCACAGCCCCATAGAATGTAATACAGCACAGCCCCAGAGAATGTAATACAGCACAGCTCCCATAGAATGTAATGCAGCACAGCTCCCATAGAATGTAATACAGCACAGCCCCATAGAATGTAATGCAGCACAGCTCCCATAGAATGTAATACAGCACTTACCCATAGAATTTAATACAGCACAGCCCCATAGAATGTAATACAGCACAGCTCCCATAGAATGTAATGCAGCACAGCTCCCATAGAATGTAATACAGCACTTACCCATAGAATGTAATAAAGCACAGCCCCTATAGAATGTAATACAGCACAGCCCCATAGAATGTAATACAGCACAGCCCCATAGAATGTAATACAGCACAGCCCCATAGAATGCAATACAGCACAGTCCCATAGAATGTAATACAATACAGCACTTCCCCATAGAATGTAATACAGCACAGCCCCATAGAATGTAATGCAGCACAGCCCCCATAGAATGTAATACAGCACTTCCCCATAGAATGTAATACAGCACAGCCCCTATAGAATGTAATACAGCACAGCCCCATAGAATGTAATACAGCACAGCCCCATAGAATGTAATACAGCACAGCCCCCATAGAATGTAATACAGCACAGCCCCATAGAATGTAATACAGCACAGCTCCCATAGAATGTAATACAGCACAGCCCCTATAGAATGTAAAACAGCACAGACCCCATAGAATGTAATACAGCACTTACCCATAGAATGTAATACAGCACAGCCCCATAGAATGTAATACAGCACAGCCCCATAGAATGTAATACAGCACAGCCCCATAGAATGTAATACAGCACAGCCCCATAGAATGTAATACAGCACAGCCTCCATAGAATGTAATACAGCACAGCCCCATAGAATGTAATACAGCACAGCCCCATAGAATGTAATACAGCACAGCCCCATAGAATGTAATACAGCACAGCCCCATAGAATGTAATACAGCACAGCCCCATAGAATGTAATACAGCACAGCCCCATAGAATGTAATACAGCACAGCCTCCATAGAATGTAATACAGCACAGCCTCCATAGAATGAAATACAGCACAGCCCCATAGAATGTAATACAGCACAGCCCCATAGAATGTAATACAGCACAGCCCCATAGAATGTAATACAGCACAGCCCCATAGAATGTAATACAGCACAGCCCCATAGAATGTAATACAGCACAGCCCCATAGAATTTAATACAGCACAGCCCCTATGGAATGTAATACAGCACAGCCCCATAGAATGTAATACAGCACAGCCCCATAGAATGTAATACAGCACAGCCCCATAGAATGTAATACAGCACAGCTCCCATAGAATGTAATACAGCACTTACCCATAGAATGTAATACAGCACAGCCCCTATAGAATGTAATACAGCACAGCCCCATAGAATGTAATACAGCACAGCCCCATAGAATGTAATACAGCACAGCCCCCATATAATGTAATGCAGCACTTCCCCATAGAATGTAATACAATACAGCACTTCCCCATAGAATGTAATACAGCACAGCCCCATAGAATGTAATACAGCACAGCCCCATAGAATGTAATACAGCACAGCCCCATAGAATGTAATACAGCACAGCCCCCATAGAATGTAATACAGCACTTCCCCATAGAATGTAATACAATACAGCACTTCCCCATAGAATGTAATACAGCACAGCCCCATAGAATGTAATACAGCACATCCCCCATAGAATGTAATACAGCACTTCCCCATAAAATGTAATGCAGCACAGCCCCCATAGAATGTAATACAGCACTTCCCCATAGAATGTAATACAGCACTTACCTATAGAATGTAATACAGCACAGCCCCAATAGAATGTAATACAGCACAGCCCCATAGAATGTAATACAGCACAGCCCCATAGAATGTAATGCAGCACAGCCCCATAGAATGTAATACAGCACAGCCCCATAGAATGTAATGCAGCACAGCCCCCATAGAATATAATACAGCACAGCCCCATAGAATGTAATACAGCACTTACCCATAGAATGTAATGCAGCCAGCCCCCATAGAATGTAATACAGCACAGCCCCCATAGAATGTAATACAGCACAGCCCCATAGAATGTAATACAGCACAGCTCCCATAGAATGTAATACAGCACAGCCCCTATAGAATGTAATACAGCACAGACCCCATAGAATGTAATACAGCACTTACCCATAGAATGTAATACAGCACAGCCCCATAGAATGTAATACAGCACAGCCCCATAGAATGTAATACAGCACAGCCCCATAGAATGTAATACAGCACAGCCCCATAGAATGTAATACAGCACAGCCTCCATAGAATGTAATACAGCACAGCCCCATAGAATGTAATACAGCACAGCCCCATAGAATGTAATACAGCACAGCCCCATAGAATGTAATACAGCACAGCCCCATAGAATGTAATACAGCACAGCCCCATAGAATGTAATACAGCACAGCCCCATAGAATGTAATACAGCACAGCCTCCATAGAATGAAATACAGCACAGCCCCATAGAATGTAATACAGCACAGCCCCATAGAATGTAATACAGCACAGCCCCATAGAATGTAATACAGCACAGCCCCATAGAATGTAATACAGCACAGCCCCATAGAATGTAATACAGCACAGCCCCATAGAATGTAATACAGCACAGCCCCATAGAATGTAATGCAGCACAGCTCCCATAGAATGCAATACAGCACTTACCCATAGAATTTAATACAGCACAGCCCCTATGGAATGTAATACAGCACAGCCCCATAGAATGTAATACAGCACAGCCCCATAGAATGTAATACAGCACAGCCCCATAGAATGTAATACAGCACAGCTCCCATAGAATGTAATACAGCACTTACCCATAGAATGTAATACAGCACAGCCCCTATAGAATGTAATACAGCACAGCCCCATAGAATGTAATACAGCACAGCCCCATAGAATGTAATACAGCACAGCCCCCATATAATGTAATGCAGCCAGCCCCCATAGAATGTAATACAGCACTTCCCCATAGAATGTAATACAATACAGCACTTCCCCATAGAATGTAATACAGCACAGCCCCATAGAATGTAATACAGCACATCCCCCATAGAATGTAATACAGCACTTCCCCATAAAATGTAATGCAGCACAGCCCCCATAGAATGTAATACAGCACTTCCCCATAGAATGTAATACAGCACTTACCTATAGAATGTAATACAGCACAGCCCCAATAGAATGTAATACAGCACAGCCCCATAGAATGTAATACAGCACAGCCCCATAGAATGTAATGCAGCACAGCCCCCATAGAATGTAATACAGCACAGCCCCATAGAATGTAATACAGCACAGCCCCATAGAATGTAATGCAGCACAGCCCCCAGAGAATGTAATACAGCACAGCCCCATAGAATGTAATGCAGCACAGCTCCCATAGAATGTAATACAGCACTTACCCATATAATTTAATACAGCACAGCCCCTATAGAATGTAATACAGCACAGCCCCATAGAATGTAATACAGCACAGCCCCAGAGAATGTAATACAGCACAGCTCCCATAGAATGTAATGCAGCACAGCTCCCATAGAATGTAATACAGCACAGCCCCATAGAATGTAATGCAGCACAGCTCCCATAGAATGTAATACAGCACTTACCCATAGAATTTAATACAGCACAGCCCCTATAGAATGTAATACAGCACAGCCCCATAGAATGTAATACAGCACAGCCCCAGAGAATGTAATACAGCACAGCTCCCATAGAATGTAATGCAGCACAGCTCCCATAGAATGTAATACAGCACAGCCCCATAGAATGTAATGCAGCACAGCTCCCATAGAATGTAATACAGCACTTACCCATAGAATTTAATACAGCACAGCCCCATAGAATGTAATACAGCACAGCTCCCATAGAATGTAATGCAGCACAGCTCCCATAGAATGTAATACAGCACTTACCCATAGAATGTAATAAAGCACTTACCCATAGAATTTAATACAGCACAGCCCCTATAGAATGTAATACAGCACAGCCCCATAGAATGTAATACAGCACAGCCCCATAGAATGTAATACAGCACAGCCCCATAGAATGCAATACAGCACAGTCCCATAGAATGTAATACAATACAGCACTTCCCCATAGAATGTAATACAGCACAGCCCCATAGAATGTAATGCAGCACAGCCCCCATAGAATGTAATACAGCACTTCCCCATAGAATGTAATACAGCACAGCCCCCATAGAATGTAATACAGCACTTCCCCATAGAATGTAATACAGCACAGCCCCCATAGAATGTAATACAGCACTTACCTATAGAATGTAATACAGCACAGCCCCATAGAATGTAATACAGCACAGCCCCTATAGAATGTAATACAGCACAGCCCCCATATAATGTAATGCAGCCAGCCCCCATAGAATGTAATACAGCACAGCCCCATAGAATGTAATGCAGCACAGCCCCATAGAATGTAATGCAGCACAGCTCCCATAGAATGTAATGCAGCACAGCTCCCATAGAATGTAATACAGCACAGCCCCATAGAATGTAATACAGCACAGCCCAATGGAATGTAATACAGCACAGCTCCCATAGAATGTAATGCAGCACAGCTCCCATAGAATGTAATACAGCACTTACCCATAGAATGTAATACAGCACAGCCCCTATAGAATGTAATACAGCACAGCCACATAGAATGTAATACAGCACAGCCCCATAGAGTGTAATGCAGCACAGCTCCCATAGAATGTAATGCAGCACAGCTCCCATAGAATGTAATACAGCACTTACCCATAGAATGTAATACAGCACAGCCCCTATAGAATGTAATGCAGCACAGCCCCATAGAATGTAATACAGCATTTACCCATAGAATGTAATACAGCACAGCCCCTATAGAATGTAATGCAGCACAGCCCCCATAGAATGTAATACAGCACAGCCCCTATAGAATGTAATACAGCACAGCCCCATAGAATGTAATACAGCACTTACCCATAGAATGTAATACAGCACAGCCCCTATAGAATGTAATGCAGCACAGCCCCCATAGAATGTAATACAGCACTTCCCCATAGAATGTAATACAGCACAGCTCCCATAGAATGTAATACAGCACTTACCCATAGAATGTAATACAGCACAGCCCCAATAGAATGTAATACAGCACAGCCCCATAGAATGTAATACAGCACAGCCCCTATAGAATGTAATACAGCACAGCTCCCATAGAATGTAATACAGCACAGCCCCAGAGAATGTAATGCAGCACAGCCCCATAGAATGTAATACAGCACAGCCCCTATAGAATGTAATACAGCACAGCTCCCATAGAATGTAATACAACACAGCTCCCATAGAATGTAATACAGCACTTACCCATAGAATGTAATACAGCACAGCCCCCATAGAATGTAATACAGCACAGCTCCCATAGAATGTAATACAGCACAGCCCTCATAGAATGTAATACAGCACAGCCCCATAGAATGTAATACAGCACTTACCCATAGAATGTAATACAGCACAGCCCCTATAGAATGTAATACAGCACAGCCCCATAGAATGTAATACAGCACAGCCCCATAGAATGTAATGCAGCACAGCTCCCATAGAATGTAATACAGCACTTACCCATAGAATGTAATACAGCACAGCCCCTATAGAATGTAATACAGCACAGCCCCATAGAATGTAATACAGCACTTACCCATAGAATGTAATACAGCACAGCCCCTGTAGAATGTAATACAGCACAGCCCCATAGAATGTAATGCAGCACAGCCCCATAGAATGTAATACAGCACAGCCCCATAGAATGTAATACAGCACAGCTCCCATAGAATGTAATACATCACAGCCCCATAGAATGTAATACAGCACAGCCCCATAGAATGTAATGCAGCACAGCCCCCATAGAATGTAATACAGCACTTCCCCATAGAATGTAATACAGCACAGCCCCATAGAATGTAATACAGCACTTACCCATAGAATGTAATACAGCACAGCCCCATAGAATGTAATACAGCACAGCTCCCATAGAATGTAATGCAGCACAGCCCCATAGAATGTAATACAGCACAGCCCCCATAGAATGTAATGCAGCCAGCCCCCATAGAATATAATACAGCACAGGCCCCATAGAATGTAATGCAGCACAGCCCCCATATAATGTAATACAGCACAGCCCCTATAGAATATAATACAGCACAGGCCCCATAGAATGTAATGCAGCACAGCCCCCATAGAATGTAATACTGCACTTCCCCATAGAATGTAATACAGCACAGCCCCATAGAATGTAATACAGCACAGCTCCCATAGAATGTAATACAGCACAGCTCCCATAGAATGTAATACAGCACAGCCCCTATAGAATGTAATGCAGCACAGCCCCCATAGAATGTAATACAGCACAGCTCCCATAGAATGTAATGCAGCACAGCCCCATAGAATGTAATGCAGCATAGCCCCCATAGAATGTAATACAGCCAGCCCCCATAGAATGTAATACAGCACAGCCCCCATAGAACGTAATACAGCACAGCCCCATAGAATGTAATGCAGCACAGCCCCATAGAATGTAATACAGCACTTCCCCATAGAATGTAATACAGCACAGCTCCCATAGAATGTAATACAGCACTTACCCATAGAATGTAATACAGCACAGCCCCTATAGAATGTAATACAGCACAGCTCCCATAGAATGTAATGCAGCACAGCCCCATAGAATGTAATGTAGCCAGCCCCCATTAAATGTAATACAGCACAGCTCCCAGAGAATGTAATGCAGCCAGCCCCCAGAGAATGTAATACAGCACAGCTCCCAGAGAATGTAATGCAGCCAGCCCCCATAGAATGTAATACAGCACAGCTCCCATAGAATGTAATAAAGCACAGCTCCCATAGAATGTAATAAAGCACAGCCACCATAGAATGTAATGCATCACAGCCCCATAGAATGTAATGCAGCACAGCCCCCATAGAATGTAATACAGCACAGCTCCCATAGAATGTAATGCAGCACAGCCCCATAGAATGTAATGCAGCATAGCCCCCATAGAATGTAATACAGCCAGCCCCCATAGAATGTAATACAGCACAGCCCCCAGAGAATGTAATACAGCACAGCTCCCAGAGAATGTAATGCAGCCAGCCCCCATAGAATGTAATACAGCACAGCCCCCATAGAATGTAATAAAGCACAGCTCCCATAGGATGTAATGCAGCACAGCCCCCATAGAATGTAATGCAGCCAGCCCCAATAGAATGTAATACAGCACAGCCCCATAGAATGTAATACAGCACAGCCCCTATAGAATGTAATACAGCACAGCTCCCATAGAATGTAATGCAGCACAGCTCCCATAGAATGTAATACAGCACAGCCCCAGAGAATGTAATGCAGCACAGCCCCATAGAATGTAATACAGCACAGCCCCTATAGAATGTAATACAGCACAGCTCCCATAGAATGTAATACAACACAGCTCCCATAGAATGTAATACAGCACTTACCCATAGAATGTAATACAGCACAGCCCCCATAGAATGTAATACAGCACAGCTCCCATAGAATGTAATACAGCACAGCCCTCATAGAATGTAATACAGCACAGCTCCCATAGAATGTAATACAGCACAGCCCCATAGAATGTAATACAGCACAGCCCAATGGAATGTAATACAGCACAGCTCCCATAGAATGTAATGCAGCACAGCTCCCATAGAATGTAATACAGCACTTACCCATAGAATGTAATACAGCACAGCCCCTATAGAATGTAATACAGCACAGCCACATAGAATGTAATACAGCACAGCCCCATAGAGTGTAATGCAGCACAGCTCCCATAGAATGTAATGCAGCACAGCTCCCATAGAATGTAATACAGCACTTACCCATAGAATGTAATACAGCACAGCCCCTATAGAATGTAATGCAGCACAGCCCCATAGAATGTAATACAGCATTTACCCATAGAATGTAATACAGCACAGCCCCTATAGAATGTAATGCAGCACAGCCCCCATAGAATGTAATACAGCACAGCCCCTATAGAATGTAATACAGCACAGCCCCATAGAATGTAATACAGCACTTACCCATAGAATGTAATACAGCACAGCCCCTATAGAATGTAATGCAGCACAGCCCCCATAGAATGTAATACAGCACTTCCCCATAGAATGTAATACAGCACAGCTCCCATAGAATGTAATACAGCACTTACCCATAGAATGTAATACAGCACAGCCCCAATAGAATGTAATACAGCACAGCCCCATAGAATGTAATACAGCACAGCCCCTATAGAATGTAATACAGCACAGCTCCCATAGAATGTAATACAGCACAGCCCCAGAGAATGTAATGCAGCACAGCCCCATAGAATGTAATACAGCACAGCCCCTATAGAATGTAATACAGCACAGCTCCCATAGAATGTAATACAACACAGCTCCCATAGAATGTAATACAGCACTTACCCATAGAATGTAATACAGCACAGCCCCCATAGAATGTAATACAGCACAGCTCCCATAGAATGTAATACAGCACAGCCCTCATAGAATGTAATACAGCACAGCCCCATAGAATGTAATACAGCACTTACCCATAGAATGTAATACAGCACAGCCCCTATAGAATGTAATACAGCACAGCCCCATAGAATGTAATACAGCACAGCCCCATAGAATGTAATGCAGCACAGCTCCCATAGAATGTAATACAGCACTTACCCATAGAATGTAATACAGCACAGCCCCTATAGAATGTAATACAGCACAGCCCCATAGAATGTAATACAGCACTTACCCATAGAATGTAATACAGCACAGCCCCTGTAGAATGTAATACAGCACAGCCCCATAGAATGTAATGCAGCACAGCCCCATAGAATGTAATACAGCACAGCCCCATAGAATGTAATACAGCACAGCTCCCATAGAATGTAATACATCACAGCCCCATAGAATGTAATACAGCACAGCCCCATAGAATGTAATGCAGCACAGCCCCCATAGAATGTAATACAGCACTTCCCCATAGAATGTAATACAGCACAGCCCCATAGAATGTAATACAGCACTTACCCATAGAATGTAATACAGCACAGCCCCATAGAATGTAATACAGCACAGCTCCCATAGAATGTAATGCAGCACAGCCCCATAGAATGTAATACAGCACAGCCCCCATAGAATGTAATGCAGCCAGCCCCCATAGAATATAATACAGCACAGGCCCCATAGAATGTAATGCAGCACAGCCCCCATATAATGTAATACAGCACAGCCCCTATAGAATATAATACAGCACAGGCCCCATAGAATGTAATGCAGCACAGCCCCCATAGAATGTAATACTGCACTTCCCCATAGAATGTAATACAGCACAGCCCCATAGAATGTAATACAGCACAGCTCCCATAGAATGTAATACAGCACAGCTCCCATAGAATGTAATACAGCACAGCCCCTATAGAATGTAATGCAGCACAGCCCCCATAGAATGTAATACAGCACAGCTCCCATAGAATGTAATGCAGCACAGCCCCATAGAATGTAATGCAGCATAGCCCCCATAGAATGTAATACAGCCAGCCCCCATAGAATGTAATACAGCACAGCCCCCATAGAACGTAATACAGCACAGCCCCATAGAATGTAATGCAGCACAGCCCCATAGAATGTAATACAGCACTTCCCCATAGAATGTAATACAGCACAGCTCCCATAGAATGTAATACAGCACTTACCCATAGAATGTAATACAGCACAGCCCCTATAGAATGTAATACAGCACAGCTCCCATAGAATGTAATGCAGCACAGCCCCATAGAATGTAATGTAGCCAGCCCCCATTAAATGTAATACAGCACAGCTCCCAGAGAATGTAATGCAGCCAGCCCCCAGAGAATGTAATACAGCACAGCTCCCAGAGAATGTAATGCAGCCAGCCCCCATAGAATGTAATACAGCACAGCTCCCATAGAATGTAATAAAGCACAGCTCCCATAGAATGTAATAAAGCACAGCCACCATAGAATGTAATGCATCACAGCCCCATAGAATGTAATGCAGCACAGCCCCCATAGAATGTAATACAGCACAGCTCCCATAGAATGTAATGCAGCACAGCCCCATAGAATGTAATGCAGCATAGCCCCCATAGAATGTAATACAGCCAGCCCCCATAGAATGTAATACAGCACAGCCCCCAGAGAATGTAATACAGCACAGCTCCCAGAGAATGTAATGCAGCCAGCCCCCATAGAATGTAATACAGCACAGCCCCCATAGAATGTAATAAAGCACAGCTCCCATAGGATGTAATGCAGCACAGCCCCCATAGAATGTAATGCAGCCAGCCCCAATAGAATGTAATACAGCACAGCCCCATAGAATGTAATACAGCACAGCCCCTATAGAATGTAATACAGCACAGCTCCCATAGAATGTAATGCAGCACAGCTCCCATAGAATGTAATACAGCACAGCCCCAGAGAATGTAATGCAGCACAGCCCCATAGAATGTAATACAGCACAGCCCCTATAGAATGTAATACAGCACAGCTCCCATAGAATGTAATACAACACAGCTCCCATAGAATGTAATACAGCACAGCCCCATAGAATGTAATACAGCACAGCCCCCATAGAATGTAATACAGCACAGCTCCCATAGAATGTAATACAGCACAGCCCTCATAGAATGTAATACAGCACAGCCCCATAGAATGTAATACAGCACTTACCCATAGAATGTAATACAGCACAGCCCCTATAGAATGTAATACAGCACAGCCCCATAGAATGTAATACAGCACAGCCCCATAGAATGTAATGCAGCACAGCTCCCATAGAATGTAATACAGCACTTACCCATAGAATGTAATACAGCACAGCCCCTATAGAATGTAATACAGCACAGCCCCATAGAATGTAATACAGCACTTACCCATAGAATGTAATACAGCACAGCCCCTGTAGAATGTAATACAGCACAGCCCCATAGAATGTAATGCAGCACAGCCCCATAGAATGTAATACAGCACAGCCCCATAGAATGTAATACAGCACAGCTCCCATAGAATGTAATACATCACAGCCCCATAGAATGTAATACAGCACAGCCCCATAGAATGTAATGCAGCACAGCCCCCATAGAATGTAATACAGCACTTCCCCATAGAATGTAATACAGCACAGCCCCATAGAATGTAATACAGCACTTACCCATAGAATGTAATACAGCACAGCCCCATAGAATGTAATACAGCACAGCTCCCATAGAATGTAATGCAGCACAGCCCCATAGAATGTAATACAGCACAGCCCCCATAGAATGTAATGCAGCCAGCCCCCATAGAATATAATACAGCACAGGCCCCATAGAATGTAATGCAGCACAGCCCCCATATAATGTAATACAGCACAGCCCCTATAGAATATAATACAGCACAGGCCCCATAGAATGTAATGCAGCACAGCCCCCATAGAATGTAATACTGCACTTCCCCATAGAATGTAATACAGCACAGCCCCATAGAATGTAATACAGCACAGCTCCCATAGAATGTAATACAGCACAGCTCCCATAGAATGTAATACAGCACAGCCCCTATAGAATGTAATGCAGCACAGCCCCCATAGAATGTAATACAGCACAGCTCCCATAGAATGTAATGCAGCACAGCCCCATAGAATGTAATGCAGCATAGCCCCCATAGAATGTAATACAGCCAGCCCCCATAGAATGTAATACAGCACAGCCCCCATAGAACGTAATACAGCACAGCCCCATAGAATGTAATGCAGCACAGCCCCATAGAATGTAATACAGCACTTCCCCATAGAATGTAATACAGCACAGCTCCCATAGAATGTAATACAGCACTTACCCATAGAATGTAATACAGCACAGCCCCTATAGAATGTAATGCAGCACAGCTCCCATAGAATGTAATGCAGCACAGCCCCATAGAATGTAATGTAGCCAGCCCCCATTAAATGTAATACAGCACAGCTCCCAGAGAATGTAATGCAGCCAGCCCCCAGAGAATGTAATACAGCACAGCTCCCAGAGAATGTAATGCAGCCAGCCCCCATAGAATGTAATACAGCACAGCTCCCATAGAATGTAATAAAGCACAGCTCCCATAGAATGTAATAAAGCACAGCCACCATAGAATGTAATACAGCACAGCTCCCATAGAATGTAATGCAGCACAGCCCCATAGAATGTAATGCAGCATAGCCCCCATAGAATGTAATACAGCCAGCCCCCATAGAATGTAATACAGCACAGCCCCCAGAGAATGTAATACAGCACAGCTCCCAGAGAATGTAATGCAGCCAGCCCCCATAGAATGTAATACAGCACAGCCCCCATAGAATGTAATAAAGCACAGCTCCCATAGAATGTAATGCAGCACAGCCCCCATAGAATGTAATGCATCACAGCTCCCATAGAATGTAATGCAGCCAGCCACCATAAAATGTAATGCATCACAGCCCCATAGAATGTAATGCAGCCAGCCCCATAGAATTTAATGCAGCACAGCCCCCATAGAATGTAATGCAGCACAGCCCCATAGAATGTAATGTAGCCAGCCCCCATAGAATGTAATGCAGCCAGCCCCCATAGAATGTAATGCAGCACAGCCCCATAGAATGTAATGCAGCCAGCCCCCATAGAATGTAATGCAGCACAGCCACCATACAATATAATGCAGCGCTGCCCAGCCCTATAGAATGTAATGCAGCCAGCCCCCATAGAATGTAATGCAGCACAGCCCCCATAGAATGTAATGCAGCACAGCCCCATAGAATGTAATGTAGCCAGTCCCCATAGAATGTAATGCAGCCATGCCATGTAATAATAAAAAAAAAACACTGACTCTACTCACCTTTCCTCTTGCCCCGAGCTGCTGCAGCCTCCGGTCTCAGCAGCTGAATTCTGCCCGCCCGCTCACACAGCAGGTGCGCGATGATATGATGTCATCGCGCACCCGCAGTGTTAGCGGCAGACAGAGCGGGGAATGATGGGAGAGGGAGCGACAGCAGACGCTCACTCCCCATCATTGCATTCAACTGTACCGGCGTCTATGACGCCGGTACAGTTGAATGCGGGGCCAGCCCGGGAGTGTGCCGACAGCGGGGGGAGTGTGCCGACAGCGGCACACTCGAGCGGCCCACTACTGCCATCGGCCCTTCTGGCATTTGCCTAACTGCCCGATGGCCAGTCCGGCCCTGCCCCCAGCACTGATTAGCAGCTCTGTGTCACTATACAATGTACACAGAGAGCTGTGGCGTGTCAGGGTTATACACAGCTGAACAACCGACATCTGCAGCAGAGAAAACTGTGACTTTATCACAACTGCTGCACCCAGTAAACAAAGTGATACATCACTGGAATCAGGGTCTCTGTTCCCACATCATGCTGCTGTCGGATTACATAGAAAACTTGCTGATATATTCCCTCTAAAGGAACTTACTCTGTATAAAAATACTTTATTGGGCAATCTTTCTAGTCTGTATGACTTTACTGTACTCACAACTGACTACTAAGAAAGTATCAAATACTTTGGCAAGATGAAACATGATCCAAACTACTAAATGAAAATAAAGCAAAATAGTTTCAAAATACATTTATTAATGTTTGCAAGAATTGTTTCCTCCATAAAATATCCCTTTAAATTACACCAAAAGCGAATGGAATGCGCGATTTTAGTTTTAGGGTTTTTTTTTGCTGCGATGCTCTTTGTGCGTCAAAGGTTGACTCAGCCAGAACCCTCATTACCAATGTAGAAACTCCTGGTAATAAGACTAACGTCCGCATATATAAATAAATGCTTGCTTTGGGGGCACAGAATCAGAGAATTATGTAACATCTCTCCATTCCAGCACTGCAGGATTATTACGAGGCTGCACCCACTTGTAAATGAAGCCGTTGCGATAAATTCATTTTAATAGGGGATTGCTGCTGTAGTTATACAATTCCTTACTATTGGTGAAGTGTCTCCAATACGGAGCATCGCTTAAATCCTCTGCGTACACTCACCCCAAAGATGCCTAAAAAGTACCTTAATTTGTTTTACATAAAATGTAAATATTATTTAAGTGTATAAATATATTTAAAATATAAAATAATAAACGTAAACCCGGAATGATCTCTTAGTAATGCATGTATCCTTAAAACGCAGAACCCAAGTGACTCCAACTCCACACTCACATTTTTATATGACGAGAAGCTAATAAAATAACAATTATCACACCGGAGGGCTCGACTGAGAATTCTAATGATTTTACACTATTAAAATAAGATTTAGTTCATTGAGCAAACATTAAAGAAGGATTTAAGCTACTTGTAAAAAATTCATCCGAAACCATTAGTTCATTTCTATTTTAACCCAACGCTCCCCCTGGGTTTCCTGTCTAAGGACATCACACATTAATGTAGTATAGACCATAATGGTAATTGCATTTACATTGACCTCGATAATAAGAAACCTTTTTATGCAAAGGAATACGTAGATTTTAGACGTCAAAATTACATTTTGCACCATTTATGTAAATGATATATCGGAGTGTTTTTTTCAATGTAGGGTCTTCCAGGTTATTCGTGCCCACAGGAATGAGTTGGTTTTATATCATTGCAATAAGCATGCAGAATAAAGTCTAGAAGAATTAATGAAGGTGAAGGAATGTTCTTACCGCACAGAGAGAAGGACTGTGGCTTCCTGTGCACTTCAGGATCTTCTGGTGAGTTTTCCTGAAGCAGTCAATTCACTTTACACCGAGAGGTGGAGTTTATTATCACAGAATCCAGTAAGCTACAAATATAATTTCAGACAGTAATGAATATTCGCCCCAAGGAATCGGCCTTCCTTATTGCAGGTAATAAACATTAAGGAGTGATTCTGTAATCAGAATCTTGTAATAAAGCTTAGCCAATAAGTCCTGCACCTTCCGTGCATACTTTGCCTCCAAATCTGCATTTACCGACCATGCACACATAGTCCCAATATATTGTATGCTACAGCCCTATAGGGGAAAAAGCCCCCATAATGAAAACGCAGCAGGTTATATTGAATCCATTATTGTATGATTACCAAAATGGATAACCTTTAAAAGAGGTTGTCTGGTTTTAAGCTACACGTCTGCATTCACTCTACGTACTTCTGAATCCTCACATTGTGCACCCTGTGCGCTGTGAGGATTCTCCGGTGCCTGTAGAATGCTCCTGGTCACATCCCGACTAGACTGTTCCCATCGCTTGAGACCATGCACGTCTAGTCAGAATGTGGCCGAGAATATTCATATTGCATTCTTGTGTTCACATGACTGCCCACTCCCACTGCCGGCATCAGACAAACAACCACACAGTGAGTAATACGCAGGACGTGAGGATTCACAAGTCTGCAGTCACATAGTAGGACTAAATAGGCTAAAAAGGATATTATCTCCTGATGTGTTTTACAAGTGTAAATGAGTGTTCCCTCATTCAAAATTTAACACCTATTAGCATAAGCAAAAAGTATCCATTGCTAGAACCCTCACTGTGATTCCCACTACTTGTACTATCAGGTAAATAATAAGACACCAACTCATCATCAAGGCATTTAAGGGAAAGCTACTGTATCATGAGAAAGACATTTTGTTTAAATCAGGTTTTTGTGTTAAATGTATTTTTTAAATATTTAATTTTTTTTTACATATCACCAGAATAAAAAAAATGAAATCTTGCAATTTTCACATTGGCCACTAGGGCTTTTTGGACTCTTACTTCCTGTTAGTTTCAGGAAACAACAAATGTGCATAGCTACAATAACAGATTCCAGACCCTATCTCTTATTTTCCGTTGTCTAATGAATGTGTGCAAAGGTCAATTAGAAGGTAGGGGGAGCAGGGTCAACTGTGGCATCACTTACTGTTGTGTTATCTTTGTGGATAATGTATATCTGGATATCTTGAAATTATTGGAAGTATGAGTGTAAATAAGCCCTAGTAGTGAGTGTGAAAATTGCAAGATGTCTATATTTGATTTTTATTACAGATTGTGATATGAATGTTAAATGTTAATGAAGTCAAATCAAATTCAATTTACTCTCAACTCTATACTGAGTACATTGCGTTACCCTAATGGAAGGTTTTGCTGACATTTGCACAAGATATTTCAGTGCACTTAGCTCAGGGCATGCATGGTAACATAGGTACGGGTGATGAGACCAGAACATATTTATATCACCACATAACGTATAGAGGGTGATCTCTTCACTTACGGGGTCTATACACAGAGGCTGACATGTGCTTCGGCTGCAGCTGGATCCGGAGTTCAGACACTAACGCTATGTGCACACGTTCAGGATTTTTTGTGGTTTTTTTCGCGTTTTTTCGCTATAAAAACGCAATAAAACCACATACATTAAGCATCCTATTATTATGATGCAATCCGCAATTTTTGTGCACATGTTGCATTTTTTTCCGTGGCAGAATCGCATTCCGGAAAAAAACGCAGCATGTTCATTCCTTGTGCAGAATCGCGGGGATTCCGCACACATAGGAATGCATTGATCCACTTACTTTCTGCATGTAGCTATGCCCACCATGCGGGAAGAAAGCGGATCATGTGCGGATGGTACCCGGGTGTGGAGGAGAGGAGACTCTCCTCCAGGCCCTGGGAACCATATAATTGTTAAAAAAAAGAATTAAAATAATAAATCGTGATATTCTCACCTTCTGGCGTCCCCTGCAGCCTTCCCGCTCCTCGCGATGCTTCTGTTCCCAGTGATGCTTTGCGGCAATGACCTGTGATGACGTAGCGGTCTCGCGAGATGCTACGTCATCTGAGGTCATTGCCGCTAGGTATTATTGGGAACGGGAGCATCGTGAGGAGTGGGAAGGCTGCGGGGGACGCCAGAAGGTGAGAATATCACGATTTATTATTTTTTTTATATTTTTAACGTTAGATCTTTTTACTATTGATGCTGCATAGGCAGCATCAATAGTAAAAAGTTGGTCACACTTATGAAACACTATGCTTGACAAGTGTGACCAACCTGTCAATCAGTTTTCCAAGCGATGCTACAGATCGCTTGGAAAGCGCTATCATTCTGCAAGCTAATTACCATTGTAAAACGCTAGTGTTTAGTGGGAAAACGCATGCCAATTCGTGTGTGTTACCCCCGTCACAGTTGCGGAATTGCCGCGGAAAATTCCGCGGCAATTCCGGACGTGTGCACATAGCCTAACATGCATGGATAAAGCATCTGACTCAAAGCTTCTTCACAGGATCCTGGAAAAGAAGGGTGATATATATCTCAACTAATCTAATTAGCTGACCAGAGAAAATTGATTATTACTTTATAACTACTTCACATATTCAGAATTTTGCTGCAATAATTCTTTTTGAGGACAATTCAATAAATCATATTTTGCTATAAAAATTATAACATTTTCCTTGGAGTATCGCATCTACTAAGAAGTTCTGAATAAATATATAAACACAACATGTATATCTAACAAGGAAAAAACATTGTAATAAATATAAAAAAACACATTTAATATAAAAACCTGATTTAAACAATGGCTCATTTTCTGATTAAAGATTTTACTTTAAAGTGGCTTTCCATTATTAAGTCTCTTTACTGCATAGACGTCCTCAGTATAAAAATAACAACAATAGCATATATATGTGTATATATATATATATATATATACTATTGTTGTTATTTATTATATATGTTACATGTACGCTGCTAGGTTCAGATAGGGGCAGGACAGATCTCATGAATTCTTTGGAACTCTGGGGGAACTGTTACTTGGGGCAACCGTGTACTGCAGCTTCCTCAGCCACAAGATGGATCCACTTGCTCACACAGATACCATTGATAGAGTCCTCATGAACAGATGAAAAGTGTAGTTTAATGTCACAGCACATTCAGTACAATTCAAGTCTCTTAAAGGGAACCTGTCACCCCAAAATTTGAGTATGAACTGCGGCCACCGGCATCAGGGGCTTATCTACAGCATTCTGTCATACTGTAGATAAGCCCCCAATGTATCCTGAAAGATAAGAAAAACAGGTTATATTATACTCACCCAGGGGCGGTCCCGGTTCAGTTCGGGTCCGATGGGTGTCGCGGTTCGGCGCCTCCCATCTTCATGCGATGACGTCCTCTTCTTTTCTTCCTGCTGCAGCTCCTGCGCAGGTGTACTTTGTCCTGTTGAGGGCAGAGCAAAGTACTGCAGTGCGCAGGCGCCGGGAAAGGTCAGAGAGGACATCATCGCATGAAGATAGGAGACGCCGGACCCGGATCACGACACCCATCGGACCCGAACCGGGACCGCCCCTTGTTGAGTATAATCTAACTTGTTTTTCTTATCTTTCAGGGTACATCGGGGGCTTATCTACAGCATTGCAGAATGCTGTAGATAAGCCCCTGATGCCGGTGGCCGCAGCTCATACTCGAATTTTGGGGTGACAGGTTCCCTTTAAACACAGGCTTCATAAACAGGACAGCTGCTTCTTAGAGGCACATTGACTAACAGTCTCTTTAGATAGCACAGTTCAGCACAGATTAAGATCTTTACAAAAGCACAGGAGTATACAGCATTCCTTCCCAGCACAGTGTAATTGAGGAGGGAGGGGGTTTGCTGAGGGAGATTATCCCTGTACACAACTTCTTCCAGTCCTTATCTTTCCACTCCTGTTAAGGTACCGTCACATTTAGCGATGCTGCAGCGATCTAGACAACGATCCCGATCGCTGCAGCGTCGCTGTGCGGTCGCTGGAGAGCTGTCACACAGACAGCTCTCCAGCGACCAACTATGCGAAGTCCCCTGGTAACCAGGGTAAACCAGGGCCGTGCTTAGTAACCCGATGTTTACCCTGGCTACCAGCGTAAACGTAAAAAAAAAACCACTACATACTTACATTCCGGTGTCTGTCCCCCGGCGCTGTGCTTCTCTGCACCGACTGTGAGCGCCAGCTGGAAAGCACAGCGGTGACATCACCGCTGTGCCCTGCTTTCCGGCCGGCCGACGATTACACAGTGCAGAGAAGCACAGCGCCGGGGGACAGACACCGGAATGTAAGTATGTAGTTTTTTTTTTTTTTACGTTTACGCTGGTAACCAGGGTAAACATTGGGTTACTAAGCGTGGCCCTGCGCTTAGTAACCCGATGTTTACCCTGGTTACCAGTGAAGACATCACTGAATCGGCGTCACACACGCCGATTCAGCGATGTCTGCGGGAGTCCAGCGACGAAATAAAGTTCTGGACTTTCTGCTCCGACCAATGATGGCACAGCAGGGGCCTGATCGCTGCTGCCCATCAAACTCAAAGATATCGCTATCCAGGACGCTGCAACGTCACGGATCGCTAGCGATATCGTTCAGTGTGACGGTACCTTTAAACTTCCTCAACTAGCAGTATAGGGGTAGCTGTATTCCCAAAATCACAATCTGGTCTTATCATAATGTACACATATTTAGGGTCTAAGGGGCAACGTTTCTCCTTATGGAGAGTGACATACCAGCTCTGGCTTGTCAAGGTAAGGAGGCTTATTCGCCGTGCAATGCTCCTCTTGGAAATATAATATGCAAATTGCCTCTTCAGAGAAAAAGAGGACTTAAATTCTATATCGCATATATTTATTAATTCATGCCAGCATAATCTATTTTTAAATCTGCCCTTTTTGAAAATTTTATCGCCAAGACAGGCTATTACACTTGGGATTATTTTGTTTGGAAAAACGAAGGCTAAGGGGTGATCTTACTGTACAACTACATGATGGGACAGTACAAAGACCTTTCTATAGTGATGAGCGAATATACTCGTTACTTGAGATTTTCCGAGCACACTCGGGTGTCCTCCGAGTATTTTTTAGTGCTCAGAGATTTAGTTTTCTTCGTCACAGCTGAATGATTTACAGCTATTAGCCAGCTTGATTACATGTGGGGATTCCTTACCGACCAGGCAACCCCCACATGTACTCAGCCTGGCTAATAACTGTCAATCATTCAGCTGAGGCGATGAAAACTAACTCTTCGAGCACTAAAAAATACTCGGAGGACACCCGAGTGTGCTCGGAAAATCTCGAGTATCAAGTATATTCGCTCATCACTACCTTTCTAATAATCAATCTTTTTACTATTAGTCCTGAGACGGGGGCATCCTCTACGTCTGGAGGAAAGAAGGTTTAATCAAAATCACAGACGCATATTCTTTACTGTAAGAGCAGTGAGACTATGGAACTTATGTAATTAGTGATTCACTACTAAAATTTATGAAGGGACTGGATGACTTTCTTGAAAAGTATAATGTTACAAGTTATATATGTTAGATTCCTTGATAGGGCGTTAATTCAGGAAACTATTCTGATTGCCGTATGTGGAGTCAGGAAGGAATATTTTTTCCCCAATGTGTAGCTTAGTGTTTGCCAAATGTTTTCTTTGTCTTCCTCTGAATCAACATGTTAGACTATGGGTTAAACTAGTTGGACTTAAAGTCTTCCTTCAACCTTAAATACTATGTTACTATGTAAGGATGCCACTCCAGGCTCTATTTACCTTTCGGTTACCATTGGAACCATTTTATGGTTCCAGAGGAGGACCCCACTGCTGACAGACAGATATAAAAAATCTAGACTGCAGTTTGCCAAAATGTACATGAGTAAGCCTAAATCCTTTTGAGAAAGCATCTTGTAGACAGATAAAACTAAGATAAAGTTTTTTGTTAAAGCATATCATTCTACTGTTTGCAAAAAATGGAATGATGTCTACAAAGAAAATAACACAACACAATACCTACAGTCAAATATGGTGGAGGTTCAAAGATGTTTTGGTGTTGTTTTGCTACCTATGGCACAGGGTGCCTGGACCATTATGACATCTACGTCGATACTGTGCCCGTCACTGATTGGTCGAGGCGAATTCGCAGCAGACTGTGCCCATCGCTGATTGGTCGAGGCAACCTTTATGACATCATCGTCGCCATGCTGTGCCTGGCGGCCTCGACCAATCAGAGACGCAGGATTTCCAGGACAGACAGACAGACAGACAGACGGAAAAACCCTTAGACAATTATATATATAGACTAGATTGTGGCCCGATTCTAACGCATCGGGTATTCTAGAATATGCATGCCCCCGTAGTATATGAACAATGATGATTCCAGAATTCGCGGCAGACTATGCCCGTCGCTGATTGGTCGAGGCAACCTTTATGACATCATCGTCGCCATGGCAACCATTATGACATCTACGTCGATACTGTGCCCGTTGCTGATTGGTCGAGGCCTGGCGGCCTCGACCAATCAGAGACGCGGTATGTCTACGTCCTTTATGACATCATCGTCGCTGTGCCCATCGCTGATTGGTCGAGGCCTGGTGGCCTCGACCAATCAGAGACGCGGGATTTCTACGTCAATACTGTGCCCGTCGCTGATTGGTCTAGGCCTGGCGGCCTCGACCAATCAGAGACGCGGGATTTCCAGGACAGACAGACAGAAAGACAGACAGACAGACGGAAAAACCCTTAGACAATTATATATATAGACTAGATTGTGGCCCGATTCTAACGCATTGGGTATTCTAGAATATGCATGTCCCCGTAGTATATGGACAATGATGATTCCAGAATTCGCGGCAGACTGTGCCCGTCGCTGATTGGTCGAGGCAACCTTTATGACATCATCGTCACCATGGCAACCATTATGACATCTACGTCGATACTGTGCCCGTCGCTGATTGGTCGAGGCGAATTCGCAGCAGACTGTGCCCGTCGCTGATTGGTCGAGGCAACCTTTATGACATCATCGTCGCCATGCTGTGCCAATCAGAGACGCGGGATTTCCAGGACAGACAGACAGACAGACACTGTCTGTACAGTACACTGGGCCCCATATAATGCTCCATACATAAAAATGAAATAACCAAATACTAATGTCTTCTCGTTCCTTGCTGTCTGTAGCTTTGGTCTCTTCCACATATTCTGATCCCTGCAGTGCGGACATCCAGAGGATCAAGGAGAGGTAAGTATTTCATACAGTTCAAGGCACGATGGGGTCGGGTGGTGGCAGTGCCCACGCTGGCATTGGACTCCGCTAATCATGGGCCCCATAGCATGCCGGTGTCCCCGACGGCAAGTGGGTCATCCTGCTTGCTTCGGGCCCTGTCAGTTGCCCGAGTGCGCCGGGTGGTGACGCCGGCCCTGGAACAAAATTTTAAGCTGACTGTGCCAACAATTTTGTCCGGCCCATTTTGGGGGTTCTGTGTGATTTTATCTCCAATTTGCCTGTATAACTGTAAATAAGTGCTTGCATTTTGTCAACATGATCTAAGGAGCTTGCAATTGAAAGACCCATAACATTTCCTGCCCCTTAGTGGTTTGATTTGGCTCTCTGACTGAAAGCACTGAGTACACTGTATGTTAAGCTCCAGGTATTGATTTTGCAGCTAATGGCTGAGAATGATAATCTATTTTAGCTCTGTGCAAACAACTATTGTCGTAAAGGCTTAGAAGTTTAAAGAGCTTCTTAATATTTCATAAGACTTGAGAGGAAGAGTCTGAGATTTATACACATCCCAGAGACAGACGGTTTTATCCATCTTCACTGGCTCTTGTTTTGCTGAAAGATTAGCAATTTTAAAAAGGCATCTTGCAAACTATTCTATCTGTGAATACAGTAATCTTCTTGACTTTGGTCAGATGCCAGAATAGTAGATTTTCTAAACCATTTCAATTTAAAAAATGTATTTATATGAGGGAGAAATATGTTATGCTGCTGATATAGACACATTAACATACTGTAGTCACAATTATATAGGCTGTTTGCAAAGTATATATATATTAATAGGGGTTTGAAAATCAATAAAACAGGTCTTCTTTCTATTAATGTGTAGTGAAAGGGGGGAGGAAATAAATCCAAAAAAGATAACCTTTTGTCTTTATAATAAGATTGCTTTATTAAGGTGCAAGGCAAGAAGACAGTGATGACAACAGAGTCATCCAATAGTGCATAAAAACAATTGGTACGTACGGGACACTAAGAAATCTGCCTGCCGACCCATAATAAAGAAACTACGGTCATTAGCATATAGGGTCAAAGTTATGAGACCAATAGGGGGCATAGCCTATGTCACAATAGACCAATGTGCAAAAACGCCATATGTCATACATAGTAATGCGATATTTAACATGTCATTCAGCATAGCATAGTAATGAAAGGCTGTACAAAACAGTAAAAGAAATGGTTAATACATCACCCCAAAATTGGTACTTGGCAGGTGCAGCGTCCCAGTGTCCGCCCCACAAGGGAACTCTGGATGTGCCTTCGGACCGGCCGGTCTCAGACAGCCTTGTTAACAGTGCTCTAGATTGAGGATCCCGAAGTCTTCAGTAAAAGGTAAAGAGACTGCAACCCTGTGTCCTTGTTATTACCTGCGCCTCACACCATCGCCACCTACACTACTGGGAAGCCCTGGGGACACACTTCGCCTGTGGGAAGGTATACCATCTAGCTGCCATTCCATCACCCCAGCGGACCCCACAGCAGCGTTGGCCACCCTGTCCGAATACCACAGGTGGCGTCACGACCCCTTGACAAACTACCATCACCCCTTTTATTGGACGCCCCTTAGCAGGGTCACAGACCGGGTCCAGCCACCGTGACATCCCCAGCACCGAGACAGAGGACCGGTACCGAGTAACCTGTGGCCCTGTGTCTGGGGGCGCTCCACATACGCAGCATCAATAGTAAAAAGCTGGTCACACAGGGTTAATAGCTGTGTAACCGGAGTGCGTTACACTGCGCTCCGGTAACACTGGCATTAACCCTGTGTGAGGGCTGACTGGATGATTGGAGGGGAGTATGGAGCTGGCACTGACTGCGGGGAGGAAAGAGCGGCCATATTGCTGCCGGACTGTGGCCATCGCTGATTGGACGTGGCAATGGTCGTGGGCGTTTTGCCACGACCAATCAGCGACTTGGATTCCATGATAGACAGAGGCCGCGACCAATGAATATCCGGGACAGACAGAAAGACGGAAGTGACCCTTAGACAATTATATAGTACATGCCGCTTCTCTTGTGGGCCAATCTGACCCTGGTCCTATGAGATCTTATTCAATCGAGAAGGCACAAACCTTAATTAAAATCAGTCACCTACAGTTAAAATACTTTGAAAAAAAATAACTCTATGTATTTTTTCTAGTATACATGACAGCAATTTAAGGAGGTTGACCAACCCACTTTTATTTTAAAAATGGGCCCATGGTGGATTTAATGTATACACGGGAGGTTCAGAAGTAGGCAAGCATTTTAAATATTTTTTGAATTATGGCCATGTTATCATGCATGATTTTCTGGAATATATCTAATTTTTGATGACTCCCCAAAACAAAAACGTGCATCTGTGGCCATCCAACTAACCAGGCTTCATCTACCTATCCACTTATAATAATAAAATAATAATACCGTTCTTCAGTATGACTCCTTGTGTCCCCCATCTCATCACTTCTCTTCATGTGATCTTTGCAGTTGATTAAAAGTCACTGAACTAATTGGCCTCAGCAAACGAGTGTCATTCTAGTGGAGAGAGTGGACTAGGGAGACTGCCCTTTATAACTCAGCAGCATGTGACTACAGCAATCAATCAGCAGCAGCCGACTGGCTCTGGTAGTCAAGTGTTGTTTCCCACCAGAAGAGGCGAGATCACAGTGCGGGACACAGGAGCGGAGCAATACTCAAAAACAGCATAGTGCTAGTAGGAGAATGTATGTTTTTAGGAAGTTTTCAGAGCACCATAGGCCCATTTATAAGAGATAAAAAAAAGTTGTAGAAACCCCTTTAAGTCCTTGTTTTCCATTTTTTTTTTCAGTTTTTCCTCCCCTTCTTCCAAGAGCTGTACTTTTTTTTTCTGTCCCCTTAGCCGTATGATTTTTGCGGGACAGGTTGTATTTTTGAATGACTCCATTCATTTAATTAGGTGCTGCACAGGAGAGCAGCAAAAAAAATGCAAGAGTGTTGAAATTGCAAAAAAAGTGCAGTTCCAAGATTGTTTTGGGGGTTTTTATTTGCCTTGTTCACTATATGGTAAAATGGACCTGTAAGTACGATTCTCCAGGTTAGTACCAGTACACAGATACCAAACAATTTACGGTAAATATTTTTTTATTTAAATAGTGAAAATTTAATTAGGAAATTTGCAAAAAAATAAAATAAAAAAATTTCCTGTGTCAACATTTTTTCAGTGTATGGAACTCACTCCTGGTTGATACGCTGGTGCTATATCACACTGCTCCAAGGTTAAATGCATATATAGAATTCTAGAGGACATCTTAGTACACAGGTCCAGAATAATCCTTTACATTTTGATACTGGTCTGATTAGAAAGGGTATGCACCCTATGCATGCAGTATTTTTTGCATTTGTATCCCGTTCAAATTGTATCTGTATTTATCTGTTATGTATGTTTCAATAAAGCTTTTATACTTGTATCGGGCATAGGCTTCCTTGTTCTTGTAGGATTATATATATGTTGAGATTTAGATGTTTAAGATGAATAATAATAGCGAATATTGTTACTTAAAGGATTAATTATATATGTATTAACCACAATATGTCATACACCATATATTTAATTACATGTACATTATGTCAGCTGAAGTATGAGGAATGTACGACATTCGACTTTCAACTGAAAGCACTTAGATGACTGTAATAATGTAAAAATCAATAACTCTTCAGCGGTATCAAAGCACTTTTTCCAAGTGTCATAATAGAGGCATGCCATTTCTAAATCTTAACTGTATAGAAAGGGTTAATCTGTCTAGCAGGGGAGGAGAAGGCAGAAGACAACTGCTAAATAAAGAGGCTCTCGGAATATTTGCACTTAATACTAGTGATCAGTGAGCGTGTTCGGCACTGATCGATACTCGATGAAGCAAAGGGTATGCTCATTACTCAATCGAGTACCCAACACGCATGTTTGGCGGCCATACACGGTAATGCCATAGCCATGTTGGGTCTTATACGAGACCCGGTGATGCGGTGCTCAGCACACTGTCCTCTGGAAGCAGTTCAGGGAGAGATGCTATAGGAGGAAGAGCTTATGTCTAACCTAAGAAATAAATTAAGAAAATGACGAGGGGTCCCAGCTATTTTTGATTACCAGCCAAGGTAAAGCAGACAGCTGGGAGCTTATATTATCAGGCTGGGAGGGTCACTGGTTATTGTGCCCTCCCAAGCCGAAAAATACCATCCCACAGCCTCTGTAGAATTGGCAAATCACATTAGATGTGCCAATTCTGGAATGGAAAACAGCCTGGTCATGAAGGACTTAAAGGGGTTTCTGCCACTTTTTTTTTATCCAGCTCTTTCAACTTGCCCTGGTGCAGTGGCAATTGGGGTACTGTGTAATGTCAGCTGGCATCAAGCCTGGGGTTAGTAATGGAGAGGTGTCTATTAGACACCACCATTACTAACTCAGTAATAATAATTTAAAAAAAACACACAGAAAAAATACTTTATTTGAATAAAGACTCCCCCACAAAATCCATCGTTCACCAATTTATTATCAAAAATGTTCCAAAAAAGCTCATCCAATGTGGTTCCATGTTCCCTGATGTCTCCAGTGCAGCGCCCCAGAGTCCTGGTCACTGCAGTAATGTCGTTCTTCCACCAGGGGGAGCGATTTTACGTCTGATGGCACTAAAGGAGCTCACCCTGCCAGGTATCACAGCCACACACACACTTCACACGCCAGCCACCAGGGGGAGCAAAAGGTTCTATCTATTAGGCCACTCCTCACACTTGGGTAAAACTGGGGGTTTGGTTAGGAAGTGAGGTCAGTTGGAGTTGGAGGCAGATCTGACTGGAGGGAGAAGGAGATAGTCAGGAGGAGAGGAGAGGAGCAGACTGGGCTCGGCCCAGGAAGGAAAGAAGGACACGGAGCTGCGCCTGCAACCCATGCGGCAGCCTCCTAAGAAAGGAAGTGTGTCGTAGTGAGTGAGCACAGAAGTCGTAGCAACAGGAGTAAAACACCAGTGGGAGACCAGCTAGAAGCAGGCTGCCTCCCACTGAGCGCAGATCCGGTAGCCGGAACACCGGCTCTACGCTTTACTTCAGAGACCGGCAGGACAGTCGATTCCAAGTTGGCTGCCCGACCTAAGAACCTAAGCAGACAAGGTGGCAATGCGGAGGAGGGGCGACGCTAGAGTCCCTATAAAATAGCCCCCCCCCCCAGGCCCCAAAACTAAAAATCCTTACACTCTCCAAATCCAGACTCCTCGTTCTCTGCAGCCTCTGTCTTAGGCCATGTTCACACGTTCCTGATTTCCCTGCTGTTTTTTCTGCACTAAAAACCGCAGCTCTTGGCAGAAAACGCAGGTGCGTTTTTTGGTGCGTTTTTGGTGCGTTTTTGATGCGTTTTTTGATGCGGTTTTTAGTGCGGTTTTTTATGCAGTTTTCTCTGCAGAGTCTGTGTGTTTTCTAGGAAGTTTTTTTAGGGTTATAATGGCTGAAAATACCCTAACCCTACCCCTAACCCTACCCCTAACCCTACCCCTAACCCTAACCCTAACCCTAACCCTACCCCTAACCCTAACCCTAGTTCTAACTGTAGTGGGGGTTACTACCTATGGGGGTGATAAAGGGGGGAAGTCATTTACCTTTTTTTTTATTTTGACCACTGTGAGGTTATCACAGTGATCAAAATGTACCTGGAACGAATCTGCCGGCCGGCAGATTCGGCGGGCGCACTGCGCATGCGCCCGCCATTTTGGAAGATGGCGGCGCCCAGGGAGAAGACGGACGGACGGACACCGGGAGGCCCGGTAAGTATAAGGGGGGGAGATGAGGGCACGGGGGGGCGTCGGAGCACGGGGGTGGCATCGGAGCATGGGGGGGTGGGATTGGGGCACGGGGGGACAGCCACACTCCGCCCACGCACTTCCTGCTGCAGCGGTTCTGCACCACAAACCGCAGAAAACCCGCAGATATTTTTTTCGTCTGCGGGTTTTACTGCGGGTTTGACCTCACAATGGAGGTCTATGGGTGCAGAACCGCTGCAGTTCCGCACAAAGAAGTGACATGGTACTTCTTTTTTACCGCAGCTATTCAGCGCGGCTTTTTTAGTGCATTTCCGCAATGTGGGCACAGCGGTTCCTGTTTTCCATAGGGTACATTGTACTGTACCCTGCATGGAAAACAGCTGCGGCCCCGCAGCGGCAAAATCGCGGCGGTTCCGCAGTTAAAAACGCATAGTGTGAACATGGCCTTATAGTCTATCCGGTATCACAGTGCATCCAGTGTCTCCAAAATGATGCAAAATACACCAGGTAGTCCACCTCTGAATGGCTTTAGAAAACCAAATTATGACTTTGGAGTGGCCTGGTCAAAGTCTTGACCTTAATCCGATTGAGATAATGTGGCATGACCTTAAAAAGTCAGTTCATGCTCAGAAACCTTCCAATGTGGCTGAATTACAACAACTCTGCAAAGATGAGTTGGCAAAAATTCCTCCAGAGCGTTGTAAAAGGCTCATTGCCAGTTATCGCAGACACTTGACTGCAGGTGTTGCTGCTAAAGATGGGCCAACCAGCTATTAGGTTTAGGGAGCAATCACTTTTTCACACAGGGCCCTTAATAATAAAGACCTCTGTTTTGTGATTACTTGTGTTATCTTTATCTAATATTTACATTTGTTTGGTGATCTGAAACATTTAAGTGTGACAAACATGCAAAAGAATAGGAAATCAGGAAGGGGGCTAACACTTTTTCACACCACTGTATAAATATATGCACACACATATCCATCTCTATCGTCGGAATTCATAACTGACAGAGAGGGATGAGACGACACTTTTATAAGTGTTATTGGATCGCCCGCTAGGACCCTGATGAACTCTGGACGGTTCCAGTGGTCATCAAAGGGCTAGTCACGGTGGCAGTGACCTAGTCCATGGCCCTGGGCATCCAAGTTAAAGGGAAAGTCTTTAAAGGGGTTGTTTTGAATAAAGAATGTTCGTGAAGCCTCCTGTGGTATTCGGTCAGGGGTGACTAATGCTGCTTAAAGGGGTCCACTGGGATGATGGTACTGCAGCAGGGATCGTGTGGCTTCCCACTGGTGAAGCTTGATCCCCAGGGCTCCCTGTGTAGTGGGTAAATATGACAGACGTTGTGTAGTGCCGGAAAAAATTGGAGGACACAAGGTTGCAGTCTCTTTACCTTTTACTGGTAGTATGAAGCCACAGTCCAGGGTACGGATCACAGGTGATGGAGAGGTTCGGGCAACCTGGAAGCGATTTGGAGCCTTGTTAACCAGGTGAGGTTGGAAGCCTTCCTTACTGCACTGCAATATGCGTCCCTTGCTGCCTGAGTCTTCTCACAAGGTCCTCTCTCTCTGTCCTAAGACAGTACCCGCATGGCAGGCAACTCGAGCCATTTTACAGGTGTCCCTACTGCAGCGACTTCGGGCTCTATATGCTGCTGTGCCTTCGGGTGTAGTTGTGGACATGCAACTTGAAATCTCCTGCCTGCCGGTTTCTGCGGTGGGGCATACAGTCCCACACAGCCTCGGACTCCCGGTGTCCGGTGTTGTGAATTCTGTTGTCGAACTCCCTCCTGTGGTCGTGAATGGTACTTCGGCGAGTTCTGTCTATGGGCTCCCTCTGGTGGCTGTGAGTGAAGCTGCTGCTTCTGAGGTTCCTTACACAGGTGACGTGGTTTATCCTTTGGTTGGCTGCTCTATTTAACTCCACTCAGATCGTTACTCCATGCCAGCTGTCAATGTTCCTGCATTGGTTCAGTTCGCTCTTGGATCTTTCTGGTGACCTGTCTTCTCCAGCAGAAGCTAAGTTCCTGATAGTTATTATTTGTTCATTGTTTCCTTGTCCAGCTGGTTATCATGATTTTGTCTTGCTAGCTGGAAGCTCTGGGATGCAGAGTGGCACCTCCGCACCGTGAGTCGGTGCGGAGGTCTTTTTGCACACTCTGTGTGGTCTTTTGTAGTTTTTTATGCTGACCGCAAAGATACCTTTCCTATCCTCTGTCTGTTTAGTAAGTCTGGCCTCCCTTTGCTGAAACCTGTTTCATTTCTGCGTTTGTGACTTTCATCTTTACTCACAGTCAATATATGTGGGGGGCTGCCTTTTCCTTTGGGGAATTTCTCTGAGGCAAGGTAGGCTTTATTCTTGGCCAAAGGCGTAGCATCAATTCCTCTCAATGGAATAGGATACTGCAAGGGCTCCAAGAAAAAACCACAGCGCCTGGCAAACTCCAAGTCCATCAAATTCAGGGCAGCGCCTGAATCCACAAATGCCATAACAGAATAGGACGACAGAGAGCAAATCAGAGTAACGGACAAAAGAAATTTAGACCGTACCGTACCAATGGTGGCAGACCTAGCGAACCGCTTAGTGCGCTTAGGACAATCGGAGATAGCATGAGTGGATTCACCACAGTAAAAACACGGCCTATTCCGACGTCTGTGTTCTTGCCGTTCAGCTCTGGTCAAAGTCCTATCACACTGCATAGGCTCAGGCCTATGCTCAGAGAATACTGCCAGATGGTGCACAGCTTTGCGCTCACGCAAGCGCCGATCGATCTGAATGGCCAAGGACATAGACTCATTCAGACCAGCAGGCGTGGGAAATCCCACCATGACATACTTAATGGCTTCAGAAAGACCCTTTCTGAAAATTGCCGCCAGGGCACACTCATTCCACTGAGTAAGCACAGACCACTTTCTAAACTTCTGACAGTATACCTCCGCTTCATCCTGACCCTGACACAAAGCCAGCAAGATATTCTCTGCCTGATCCACTGAATTTGGTTCATCCAGATCGGCCTGGGGGCTCTGGTGAGGGTTCGGTGACCCCTCCTCAAGGGGGGGTACTGTTGTGAATTCTGTTGTCGAACTCCCTCCTGTGGTCGTGAATGGTACTTCGGCGAGTTCTGTCTATGGGCTCCCTCTGGTGTCTGTGAGTGAAGCTGCTGCTTCTGAGGTTCCTTACACAGGTGACGTGGTTTATCCTTTGGTTGGCTGCTCTATTTAACTCCACTCAGATCGTTACTCCATGCCAGCTGTCAATGTTCCTGCATTGGTTCAGTTCGCTCTTGGATCTTTCTGGTGACCTGTCTTCTCCAGCAGAAGCTAAGTTCCTGATAGTTATTATTTGTTCATTGTTTCCTTGTCCAGCTGGTTATCATGATTTTGTCTTGCTAGCTGGAAGCTCTGGGATGCAGAGTGGCACCTCCGCACCGTGAGTCGGTGCGGAGGTCTTTTTGCACACTCTGCGTGGTCTTTTGTAGTTTTTTATGCTGACCGCAAAGATACCTTTCCTATCCTCTGTCTGTTTAGTAAGTCTGGCCTCAGTGGCGTAGGAAGGGTGGTGCGGGGGGGGCGGTCCGCCCCGGGCGGCACAATGCGGGGGGCGGCCGGCGCTGCAGGAGAAGAAAAAAAAAAAAAAGACGCCCCTTTAAATCTTCGGGCGGCGCCGTCCGCCGCCACGACCAGGGCCAGCTCCCCCCACCACCGGACCCCGCCCCCCGCTCTATACTCACCTCCCCTGGTTCCTGCGGCGCCGGCAGCTACAGCGTCCTCTGACTCTGCGACGTCTCAGAGCAGAGGGCGCGATGACGTCACTACTGTGCGCGCCGCTCTGCCTCTCTGTCCTGAGCGTCGCAGAGCCGGAGAGACGCTGACTGCACCGGACCTGCGCTAGGAACGGGAGAGGTGAGGATTTTACTTTTTTTTTTTTTTCTTTATGTCTGACTGTCTGGGGCTGGGGCAATGCTGGACACACTGGGGCAATACTGGAGACCATGGGGCAGATTGCTGGACACACTGGGGCAATACATGAGACCATGGGGCAGATTGCTGGACACACTGGGGCAATACATGAGACCATGGGGCAGATTGCTGGACACACTGGGGCAATACAGGAGACTATGGGGCAGATTGCTGGACACACTGGGGCAATACTGGAGACCATGGGGCAGATTGCTGGACACACTGGGGCAATACAGGAGACCATGTGGCAGAATGCTGGACACACTGGGGCAATACAGGAGACCATGTGGCAGAATGCTGGACACACTGGGGCAATACAGGAGACCATGTGGCAGAATGCTGGACACACTGGGGCAATACAGGAGACCATGGGGCAGATTGCTGGACACACTGGGGCAATACTGGAGACCCTGGGGCAGATTTCTGGACACATTGAGGCAATGCTGGAGACCCTGGGGCAGACTTCTGGACACACTGGGGCAATGCTGGACACTGGGGCAGATTGCTGGACACACTGGGGGTAATATGCTGGACACACTGGGGCAATGCTGGACACTGGGGGTAATATGCTGGACACACTGGGGCAGACTGCTGGACACACTGGGGAAAGGCTGGACACTGGGGCAGATTGCTGGACACACTGGGGGCAGTGCTGGACATACTGGGGCAGATTGCTGGACACACTGGGGGTAATATGCTGGACACACTGGGGCAGATTGCTGGACAACATGGGGGTAATATGCTGGACACACTGGGGCAGATTGCTGGACAACATGGGGGTAATATGCTGGACACACTGGGGGCAGGACTTGAGGCATGGGCAGAATGTAGATACGGGGCATGATTGGAGACACGGGGCAGGATTGGATCATGGGGCAGGATGGATACGATGGAGGCTGGTGGGGCAGGATGTGGAGATCATATGGGGTAGAATGGATACTCATGAGGGCAGGATGCGAGAACATATGGCTGGAGCCAGGAATGAGAAACGGGGCCAGGGTGGGGAATATTATTACCATAGGGGCTAATTAAGGGATATTATTACTGCAGTGATGTATTTATTTTATTTTTTGAGTATACTGTTTTAAATGGGGGGGCGGTCCTGTTACTGTGCAGAGTGACACTATATCACCTTTTTTTCTTCATGTGATGTAATGTAGAAGTTGTGAAAAATTAAGTAATGTGTTCTGCAAGCGGAGCTCAAGATAACTGTGTTATTTCCTGCAGAAACGAGTCCTGGCTGGAAGGAATGATGGCGGTCTGTGCTGGATGAAAGATGAAGGACTTCACCTAGAGACGTCACTGGTGAGTCAGTGTTACCTATACACTGACACTATACACTGTATACTATATAGAGGTCCTGTGTATAATGTCACCAGTGATCTCTGTATTACCTCTACACAGACACTGCATACTAAGTACAGATCTCCTGCGAATACTGGCACTTATGGTGATAGTATTGTGGTTTTTTTTTTATTACTGATCAGTATTGTAGTATTCAGTCACTATGTGGTGGTAATATGTGGTCTGGAAATGGTGTTGTGGTATTTGTCCCTTGTATGTAGTATTATTCGGTCACTATGTGGCCTGGTCATGGTGTGGTGGTATTAAGTCACAGGTGTGGCATGTGGGGGTGACACCATTAGGCCCAGTTTAAGTTCTACAAAACAGGAAAACCGTTTTTGGTAACCTTTGTGTGTATTGAGCCGGGGGGGGGGGGGCGCCAAACTCGGGAACAGCCCCGGGCGGCAAAAGCTCTAGCTACGCCTCTGGCTGGCCTCCCTTTGCTGAAACCTGTTTCATTTTTGCGTTTGTGACTTTCATCTTTACTCACAGTCAATATATGTGGGGGGTTGCCTTTTCCTTTGGGGAATTTCTCTGAGGCAAGGTAGGCTTTATTTTCTATCTCTAGGGCTAGCTTACCCTTAGGCTGTGAAGAGGCGTCTAGGGAGAGTCAGGAACGCTCCACAGCTATTTCTAGTTGTTGTGATAGGATTAGGGCCTGCGGTCAGCAGAGCTCCCACATCCCAGAGCTTGTCCTGCGTGAGTTTAACTATCAGGTCGTGCCGGGTGCTCCTAACCACCAGGTCATAACAGTCCGGTTCCTGCACTTCAGCATGGAGGGAGCCCTGCCGCAGCTCCCCTCCATCTCCTCACTTCTCCTGTGCTCCTTCTCCCTCTCTCCTTCCTACAGACTAACCTAACCCCTCCTCCAAACCAGAGCATATATAGGGAAGTTACCCTGAAACCGGGTGTAGAGCTCCCCCTTCTGGCCTGGAGTCAGAACATGTTGAGTGTACAGGTTACCTGTTAAAGGGATCCTCCTCGCTTCCAGGCAGGGCATCACTCTCTCTGAGAGGAAGGCAATACCACTGTGGTACCCGGACTCCTGGGGTGCCACATTATATATACACCACATATGTTCAAGGTAACACAGCAGATGTCTAGGCGGTAGTCCATCCAGCTCTGTCTATGACCTCAGATATGGACTCCACTGTTTAGGGTTGCGTTGTCACAGGTCGTTTCACAAATGTTGCGCTGGCTTCTACGATCGTCAGATCTTACATGCTGTGACTCCTTTCTGTGAGGATACAGCAAGGACTCAGTATATCTGTCGCCCCAGCCACAGGATCTAAACGACCAGAGATAACACTTCACTGACACTGGAGTCCATGTCTAAGGATGAGCTGGCACATGTCTCGACAGAACTGGACTACTACCTAGACATCTGATGTGTCACCAATGGAAATCACTTTGACCATTTGTGGTATACAGATAAAACTTTGATAGACAGTGCGTCTTTTCATGTTTGTACATTTGTGGTGATCTCTCTGAATACCAAGGCTTTTATTTTGCACCATCCCTTTTGCATCAACCTGTATGAATAGTTGTAATTAAAATTATTCAACCCCATTTGCACATTTTGAATTTCTTTGCTGGTCAGATGCTTACCTAAACAGGCCCTGACTGCTATGTGGTCTATGTTGAGAGGTGGACCACCAGTGAATTGCTTCTCCTGCTGCAAAGCTTTTGCCACTAGGAGGAGCCCACTGCTTACAGATGACATGTACATGTGTATTGAGTGGTCTGAAGAGCTAATAACGCTCCATACACAGTGGGTGCCAGTTGTGTCAAACTTGATGCCCTGGTAGTGATGAAGAGGTCTGAGAGGCCACTGTTTATTAGCAAATATTGCATATTTTTTATTATGTACTAGGTTGTTGGTGACTAGGCTGGGTTTGAGCGCTGTGCAGTGGCCTGTAAAGTTTGGACATCCCTGGACAAAATTACTATTATTGTGAACAGTTAAGCAAGTTGAAGGTGAAATTATCGCTTAAAGGTCTACAGTTAAAGGTGACACATTTCTTTTATATTTTAGGCAAAAAAAAGTTTTTGTTTTTTTTTATCTTTTAGATTTTAAAAATTACAAACAGGAAAATGGGCTGAAGCAAAAGAGTCTTTCAATTCTTGTTTGAGTTATTTTCATCCATTCTTCCTTGAAAAATTCTTCCAGTTCTGTGAGATTCCTGGGTCATCTTGCATGTGCTGCTATTTTGAGGTCTAGCCACAGATTTTCAATGAAGTTCAGATCGGGTGACTGTGAGGGTCATTGTAAAACCTTCAGCTTGCACCTTTTGAGGTAGTGTATTGTGGATTTTGACGTGTGTTTAGGATCATTATCCATTTGTAGAAGCTATCCTCTTTTCAACTTCAGATTTTTCACAGATGGTGTTATGTTTGCATCAAGAATTTGTTGATGCACACAACCCCAAAGCATGATTGATCCACCCCCATGCTTAATGGTTGCCAAGATGTTCTTTTTACTGAAATTCTGTACCCTTTTTTACCACACACATACCTTAAATCATTGTGGGCCGGCCACAGGACTTGTTTACAAAATGTGTCAGGCTTGTTTACATGATCTTTAGGATACTTCTGATGCTGAATTTTATGGTGAGGATGCAGGAGAGGTTTTCTTCTGAACGGAATCTCAACGGGTGCCCAAACTTTTGCATCAGCCCATTTTACTTTTTGTAATTTTTAAAAAGTCAAAGATTAAAAAAATTTTTTGCCTAAAATACAGTGGCAATGTGTCATATTTACATTTAGGTCTTTTAGAGATCATTTCATCGTCAACTTGCTTAACTGTTTAGGATAACAGTTATTTTGACCAGGGGTGCCCAAAGTTTTACATGTCACTGTATGTGATCAATGCTACGATGGCAATCATGCCCAATGGAAGTATAAAGCATGACAGAAAGAATGAAAGTTCCTGATCCCTAGCAGTAGATGTAAAATGTATGCAGCCTGACTTCCCTTTAGCTAGTTAGCAAGTGGGAGTGAGCAGCACTCGGCATATGCTGTATGTTCTGCTACACCAGAGCTATATATAGGGCAGCAGAAAATCAAGCAGGCCTGTAATGCGGTCTCTAGTTTTTCTTGACTATGAGTTCCTGAATATGTAATTCAACAGGATTTACATTGTGACTGGCATAAAGAATGAATAATGGTCATGGTACGTTTATACAACACATATCCATAAGTCCATTCACCAGACTGATGGCAAAACAGTGTTTTTATGGCATCTATGATAAATGTTGATGAAAATTCTGGATGCATAAAATAAGGTCTTAGACTGTACAATACCATTAAGAGGCAAAAAAAAAGGCTTTTGTGCTGTATGGATTTTTTTTACTATCGTGACGGTCTATGAGTGATTATTTTCACTGTGTCTATAGAGTAATGGCATAGTCTTCTATCAGGGGACATATAATTCATAACCCCTTATCAGTAGCGTGGAAAGATATGGTCTCCCTGCTCTACCGCTCTCCATTCTGTTGACTGCAGTTCTCATTAAGGCTTCTTTCACACTTCCGTCTTCCAAATCTGCACAGGATCCGTCAAGACGTTGAAATGACGGATCCTGTGCAGATTGTGGAAAACGTGTGCACTGGACCCGTCTTTCTGACAGACCCGTCGAGGCTATGTGCACCTGTTGTGTATGTGTCTTCGCAGCGGTTTTCCACTGCGAAAACGCATGCACAATACAAACCAGGTTAAAAAAAATAAAAAAGATTTCGCAATGTATTACTAGGAACGCTAGCTGCCGGGAGCATCGGTGACGCTGCGTGGGACTTCGGTAGGTGAGAATACTGCGATTTTTTTATTTTTTTATTATTTTTCACATTATATCTTGTTACTATTGATGCTGCATAGGCAGCATCAATAGTAAAAAGAGAAAGAGAGCAAACGAGAGCGGGAAATTCTTCCACGCATGCTCAGTTTGAAAAGGCGGGACTTGTCGCTGGATTCCTGCTTTTCACGGTCAGCGACCCATCCAGCGCCCATAGGCTTCCATTGTAGCCAATGACAGACAGTGCAGGATGCATCGCTGACCGATTTTCCGACATACAGAAAAAACATTCCTCTGAACGTTTTCTCTGCCCGACGGACCGTTTTTTTAATGCAGGATCCAGTGCACGACGGATGAAACGGACGGCCATCTGTCACAATCCGTCGCTAATACGAGTCTATGGGAAAATGCAGGATCGTGTAAATTTTTTTGCAGGATAAAAATCGACGGATTGTGACGGGAGGTGAAAGACAGAAGTGTGAAAGAGGCCTAAGTCGTCAGCCTTCAGAACGGCAGTGTGATGTGCTGGACAAGGCAGGGGTGGAGCAGCACAATGATGTCACCACCCTGGGACTCTGATGTCCTGTCTGCTCACGATTACATCAACTCGTTGGTCCGCCCACGCCTCCAATGCCTGCCGATGGAATTGTCAAGATCAGGAACTAAGTGAGTATAAATGATATTTAGTTCTTGTGGTGTAACTGGGGGGTCATTATAGTGTAGGGGATACTGTGGGGGTCCTCATACAGTGTGGGGGCATCAAAGTGTAGGGGGCCTCATAGTGTGGGGTCATCATAAAGTGCAGGGGGCCTTCATAGAATGTGGGGGTATCAAAGTGTAAGAGGCCTCATAGAGTGTGGGGTCATCATAAAGTGCAGGAGGCCTTCATAGAGTTTGGGGACACCAAAGTGTAGGAGGCCTAAGAGTGTGGCATCATCAAAAAGTGTAGGGGGCCCTCATAGAATGTGGGGGCATCAAAGTGTAGGGGGCCCTCAAAAAGCACAAGGGCTACTGTTGGGAGCCTTTATACAGTGTGGGGGACCATTATAGTTTATTCTGAAAATGTACTTAAACGTACACTTACCCTTTAAGGTAAAATTTAACTTTACAACATTTCACAGATTAAATATTTAATTACATATTGATATTTGAATGCCAAATTAAACATCATGTAATTAAAAAGCCGCACAAGAAGAGTAAAGCAAACAATATTCAGAGTAATTTAACTTTTTATTTAGATTGAAATAGCAAAATTATAGGCGAAAACGATTCTGTGAATAAATTTGTACTTAGATAGATCTACCACTAGAGGGAGACAAATAGCAGGAAATCTTAGGGTTAGGACCGTAGCAGATTGACTTGGGTTCCTTATGGTGGATAGAAATTGTTTTATAATGCAATAACAGATATCATATAATCTATAATCTGTTTAATTTAATAAACTCCAGAGCCACATGAGCTCAGCTGATTTCATGTGGTGTTATGTGAAAAATATGGCAAAAGTTAGGAGAAACGTTAAGAGAAATTCCATGTATTGACATGTAAAGTGCAGTTTCCATTGACAGCGCACTGTGCCAGGTACTGGAAGACACTTACAGTTTATGTCTCCGGCTCCTGTTTACATTCCTTGTAGCCGGTGTTCCTCTATAAACATCCTGTGGTGATTTCCACTGAATTACTGGAGCAGATGAAATTTACATCAGGCTTTCCTCTCTGCTCCCACCTCAAATAACCTCCATCATCACTGCATTACTATTGTCTCTTTAACTGAGGAGTGATTTGGTGGATAACACAGATAAAAAGTAAAATTACATCTCTGATCTTTTATTGGGCAATGAGAATAACAATCCTTTACACGGTCACAGGAAGTTGCAGTATAAGCCGCGTATTAGTCAGTGATGTGGTGACATTGCTGCTAAACAGCTCTAATGGTTACAGGTAGGGTTGAGCGAAACGGATAGGACAAATTCAAAAATCGCCGACTTTCGGCAAAGTCAGTTTTCATGAAACCCGATCCTAGTTTGTAATCTGCCATGAGGTCGCCGATCTTCGCGCCAAAGTCGCATTTCGTATGACGCTTTCAGCGCCATTTTTAAGCCAATGAAGGAGGACGCAGAGTGTGGGCAGCGTGATGACATAGGTCTCGGTCTCCACCATCTTAGAGAAGGGCAGGACAGTGATTGGCTTGCTTTCTGCGGCGTCACAGGGGCTATAAAGGGGCGTGCACGCCGACCGCCATCTTACTTCTGCCGATCGTAGCATAGGAAGAGGTTGCTGGAGCTTCGTCAGAAGAAGGGATAGCGTCAGGGAGGGAAGATTAACCCCCAAACCTCTTGTGTTGTAGCGATTTCCACTGTCCAACACCACCTTTTCCTTGCAGGGACAGTGGAGGCAATATTTTTGTGCATCAGCTCTGTAGCTTATTAGTCACGCCGCTGTGCAAACCAACTGCTTTTTTAAAAGCAAAAATCCTGTTGCTCCTTTCTGCACAGTTATCTTGCTTATTTGTCCTCACTTTTGTGTGCAGCAGTCCTTTTTATAGCTGCCATACTTTTCCCGAGATCATTGTAGGGAGATTGAAATTGTACTACAGTCCTTGTATTTTTTCATATATCTTCCAGCCACTTTCTGCCACTTACATTGTGTTGTTTTATACACTGGGCCTGAGTTTTGGTTCAGTCTCCCCCCAAAAAAGTGAGATTCAAATTCTCACAAAGTGGATATACTGCAGTCCTGTTAGTTTGTCATATGTCAGCCAGCCACTTTCTGCCACTTAGATTGCGTTGTTATATACTGTACACTGGGCCTGAGTTTTGGTTTAGTCTCCCAAAAAAAAGAGAGATTCAAATTCTCACAAAGTGGATATACTTCAGTCCTGTTAGTTTGTCGTATATCAGCCACTTTCAGCCACTTACATTGTGTAGTGTAATACACTGGGCCTGAGTTTTGGTTCAGTCTCCCCCCCCAAAAAAGGGTCTTGGTACCCACACAGCTTGACTGTTCCGACACTATAGGCCTGCTGGCTTAAGATTGTCTATAGTGGTATCGGCAGGAGGACTGGGCAGGATCCGTTTGTGGACCACTGAGGCGGATGTAGTGGGGTAATTATCATGCATTGGGCATCTTGTACCAGTATACCCCTCTGGATCTAGATCCCCACTAGTGTGAGGTGCTTGTAGGGTACCTTGGCCGCTTGTGGCCGGTGAGTAATCATCTATTTGCCCAGTGAGCTGCTATACCTATACTTTTGGGATGCGCACACGGGTTTTGTGTGAGCGGTTGGCATCAGTTGCACTTTATATCATATACTGAGTGATTATCTGTATTTGCTGTGTGGGTGGCATGTGTTTGTCAATATCTATATTGTTATTTTGGTGGACCCATTATTGCTGTATCTTTGTTTTTAGATGTTTTTAAATGTTTTTGTACATGTTGTCCTGTGAATAAAGATTTTTTGCCATTTATAAATATTGTGGTGATCCCTGGTTCTATGCATACTTCTGCTCTTGTTTGTCGCTACTGTTTAATGGTATGCATGTGGTGATCCCACTTCTTTGGAATACTTGGATGGTGCCCGCTCAACCCTTTGTGTTTACCCCCCAAAAAAGGGAGATTTAAATTCTCAACACGTTTATATACACCTTCTACCTTGTTTTACAGTACCATATAACGGTTGTTATTTTGGTTAGATTTTCCAAAAAATGAGGAAGTTTGGTGGAAGAGCCCATGGGCGGTGGTTGCCAGCTGGTACTGATGGTGGTGGATGTGGTGGTGCATCTGGTGGTAGTGGCAAAAGCACAATAGCACCTAAAGCAGAAGGTGTTGAGCCAGCGTCATTGTCTGGCTACACAAGGCCTCAAAGGCTCCCTTTTCTGGGAGTAGGAAAACAGCTTTTAAAGCCGGAGCAGCAGGAAAAAGTTTTGGCTTTCCTTGCTGACTCAGCCTCTAGCTCTTTCGCCTCCTCTTCAGAAAGTTCCAAATATAAAAGCAGCGAGTCGTCAGTGGATGCTCCCGGTCAGGAACAAGACGTTTCCTTATGTCCTTCACCCAAAACAAAAGTGAAGGATGTGTCAGGCGACACTACAGGTTACTCCATGGAGCTCTTTACACGTACCGTGCCTGGGTTAGAACGGGAAATTGTTAACTGCCCATTACAAAGATGAATCGGACATGGAGTGCACTGATGCACAGCCACAGCTAGATTATAATGCTGTTCCATTGACTCAGATCACTACATTGCCCTTGCAGCGTACTGAGCCAGAATCTGACCCTGATGAGACTATGGTGCCCCGTCCCGAACGCTATAGCACCTTACACAGTGACACAGAGGAAGGTGCACATGACATTGAAGAGGAGGTGATAAATGACCCAGTTGTTGACCCAGATTGGCAGCCATTGGGGGAAGAGGGTGCCGCTGCCAGTAGCTCAGAAGCGGAGGAGGATGATCCTTAGCAGCCATCTACATCGCAACAGCTGTCATCTGGCAGGCCCGTATCTGGCCAAAAAACGTTTGTCAAAAACAAAAACAGTTTTATGACAGCGTGGCCATCCGGTGAAAGTAGCACATAGTCAATGCCTGAAAAGGTATTCGATAGTAGGAAGAGTGCAGTGTGGGAATTTTTTAACCAAGATCCGAATGATCAGTCAAAAGTTATCTGTAAGAAGTGCTCAAAGACCTTTAGCAAAGGGAAGAATCTTCAAAATTTAAATACAACGGGCATGCTTAGACATTTAACCAGCATGCACTTGCAAGCCTGGACTATCTACCAAACGTCCCGTATCGTTGGTGCACCTGCTCAGAATGAAGGTAGTCAGCAACGCTACATTGCTTCCCTCACTGTAAGCCCACCGGTTAGGACACCACCAGCAGCAAATGTTGATGATCTAACCTTCATTAAAATGAACCAATCATGGATTTCAAATTATTTTGCCCTACCTTCTCCTGCTGACACGTAGCTTGCCTGAAAAAGTCTTGCTTTTGGCATCCTCTTACTGACTTCTCCAATTCCACCATTTGCAGCTGCTGAATGTCCACCATAGGCCATTTTTATACCTCCCAAAATGGGCTGACTCCCCCCACAGGACCGTGGTCACCACCTGGCGCAAGCACCCGTGCGAGTGCCATTTGCCTGGACAGGTGGGTGTGCCCACTCTTGGGCGACGGCACTGGCACAGTGTCCCTCATAGTACAATGAAGTGTCTCTGACAGTGGTGGTGCACAACTAACGTCAGACACACCGTCGTAATATGAAGGGCCCTGTGCCAATACCGCCGCCCACGAGAGAGTGTTCCCCCCCAGCTCGAACAGTGCTCTACCACTTGCAATACTTACCTCTCCCTGCTCCACCACTGTGTAGTCTGTGCTGTTAAATCCTTCAATGGCACTGCCAATGCAAATTTGTTGAAATGATAGATGATAGTTAAAATATACAGTGGCCCTGGCCTCCATTTAGACCAGTTAATATGTTGCGCCTACTACCACTGTCTGCTACTCAGCAGAGGAGCCCACCCCTGTACCTAGCTACGCCACCTGTTTATTTATGAACAATTTTTTGGCAGACATTTAGCCCACTTTATTATTTGGGCCTACTAACTATGTCTGCCACTCATTACAGTTTTCCTCCACTGAACAAAGCAATGCCGCCTGTTTAGTCCTGTTACCAATTTTGAACTGCAATTAGCCTACTTCATTATTTGGGCCTATATCTGTGTTTCCTCCTCATCCTGCCCATTGCCCAGCCACTGCTAAATGAGTCGGCTGGTACATTGACCCAGACCATTACATTCCCCTTGCATTCTACACAGCCAGAATCTGACCCTGCTGAAAAGTCAGGTTCCCCTTCCGGCATACTATACCACCTTACATGGGGACAAAGAGGAAGGTGCAGATGAAAGTGCAGGTTCCTTCATCAGGTGAGAGGGGGGGGCATACTCGTTGGTGACGTCACTGGCACAGGGCCCCTCACAGTACGCAAAAGTGTCTCTGCCAGTGGGAGGCGCCACCCGCCGTCAAACACACTGCCGTACTATGAGGGGCCCTGTGCCAGTGCCAACGAGTGGGCCCCCCTGCTTGCTCAGGATCACAGCACTTGCAAAGATGAAATACTTACCTCTCCCTGCTCCACCGCCGTGACGTATTTCGCGTTTCCTGGGCCCACAAAAATCTTGAGCCAGCCCTACCCCCCACAACTTTAGCCAAATGACCCCCTGTTTTCAATGCCTAACTACAGTATTATTATAAAGTAAATTAAGATTGACGAGCTTCAGTAATAAGAATTGATGTTATTGGCATTAAAATGGGCACTGTAGGTGTTTTCCTGTCCTCCACTTACTGCTGACTTTGATTCCCCATTGACTTGCATTGGGTTTCGTGTTTCAGTCGGCCCCCGACTTTTCACAATAATCAGCCGATTTCACCCGACCTAACTTTTGAGAAAGTCAGGTTTTGCAAAACCCGACTCGATCCGAAAAAAGTAAAAGTCGCTCAACTCTAGTTACAGATGAGGAGGTAAAAGTCCTGCAACGACTCCTAGGTAAGATGGCACATCTACATCCATAGACCAGCCTTATAGGGACTCTGTCACCTGAATTTGGCGGGCTATGTAAATACCCTGTGTCCGGTCCGATGGGCGATGTTTCCTCTTCTTTCATTCACCCCTTCCTTTCCCGCTGGCCACAATATTTTCTGGATTTTGAGTAGGTTTCCTCCATAGTTCACGCGTGCGCAAAGCAATCTTGCCTTGCGCATGCGCAGTATGCTTTGCCCAACTGCGGGCAAAGCCGAAAAGCATTAGTGCACAGGCGTAGCCGCACTATGTCCCTGAACACAGCAAAATACTTCCGGGACATCAGACTAACACATGTATACATCGTAAAAAAATATACACAAAACATAATGCAGTATATCACTTAAAAACAATACAAAAAACTTTAAAAAAAACACAAATTTTTCTCCCCAAATTTGGGAGGAAAAAAAATGTCTTGTAATCCGGAAAATACGGTATATAAATGTGGTATCGGTGTAATTGTTCTGATCCCCAGAATTAAACTGCCTTATCAATTTTACCACACACAGAACGACATAAGAAGCACAGTTCCTGAATTGATGGTTTTTGTTTGTTCTGCCTCCCAAAAATCGGAATAAAAAGCGATCAAAAACTGTGATGTGTCTGAAAAATGGTAGCAATAAAAAAGTCAACTCATCCTGCAAAAAACAAGCCGTCACATGACAGTCAGCTTAAATATGGAAAAATTATAGCTTTCAAAATATAGAGATGTAAAAACTAGTTTTTGAAAAAAAAAAGCGTCTTTTAGTGTGTGACAGCAGCCAAACATAAAAACCTGGTATAAACTTGGAATCACTATAATCGCACCAACCCCAAAAATAAAGTTGTCTAAACTCTTATACTGCATGAGGAATGGCGTAAAAATAAATAAAACCAATTCTTCACCTGCTGTTGATTTGTTCATTCTGCCTCCCAAAGATGCACACTTATCCTGCTCCCTGCGCTAAGCGCTTCCACCAGGGTTTCTTTGTAAATATCTGAAACACATGATTCAGACAGCACCCCAGTGGAAGATTCCTTATAATGAAACAGATGGAGATACTGTGGACGGTGTTTGACCTATGATCCAGCGCTGTCCGTCTTTTTAGGCATACATAAAAATGGGGTCGGCCGCAGTTTTGAGCACTACTTAATAAAAGGACATCACGAAACAGAAGTAAGTCTATTGCCTCAGGATAGTGAATGAAACCTTCTGTGCTTTCATCTGAATCACGTAACTTGGATATTTAGATGGAAACCTCAAAGTAAGTGCTCAGAGTAGAGCACAGGATAAATGTAATCTCAAACGTTATGTAAAATGTTCCCAATAAAATCTTCAACTCAACCCACAAAATAAAGTCCCCACTCAGGTCATCATCTGTCAATGAAAATATAGGGGGCTTTTTCTAGGGGCCTCTAGAAAAGCAAAGTGGATCCTCGCCCCCCACCACCCAAAAGAAATTCAGCAAATTCTGTGCTCCCAAATCCAAGTGCCAGTGCCCCCTCCCTTCTGAGCTCGACAGTGCACCTAAACCCCATTTAGCATCCACATGTTTGGCATTTCTGTAGCAATGAGAGCCTGCCTAATTTACATTTACAGATTGCATGTCTCCAGAAGCATGAGCTGGGCAAACTGTACTGGTCACTACAATTTACTGGTCAATTTTCACTCAGCAACATCCACTGCTGCTGTTTAAAGCGGTTAAGGTTTTTGCACCAAAAATGCAGCAAAATCTGATACCTGCGTTCTTTGCTGCATTGTTGCATTGTCTCATTGCTTTCTATGGGTTAAAATACACTGCAAAAACAATGAAAAAACCCTGAAAGAAGTGATATGTTGTAATTTGCTAATTTGCTAAAAGGCAGTAGTTTTCCAATTCAGTCATGAAAAAAAACAATGTGTCTGCATGAGATATCTGAAATCTCGTAGCTTTTGCTGATACTGAAAATGCAGTAAAATTTGCATTAAAAAAGGCAACAAAAATGCAAAGTGTGAACATAGCCTTACTCTCACGGCGAGTGGCGTCCTCTTCTTCCTCCATAGCCATCCCATAGAGCATTTCATGGCAGTCACATTATTCGCCGGCCGCCATGGGCATACAGACGTCACCTTATTGGACAAATCCGAGGACACACATTCATCTGAGGATGGAGCTAAAAGGGGCCCCCATTGCACCTCAATATTAACGTTCAATCCATAATAAATTGTATCACAGCAGCATCACAATTGAAATAATTGCTAAATGGAGATGTAAATAGAGTGGCCATCATCCTTCGAGCCCACCTGCTTATCGTTCTGTTGACTGGTTGTTGTAATTAGCAAGCCAGCAGGACATTGTGAGCCCAATCCATCATGTTGGTTGGAGTCTACTCACCCTCAAGAAAGCATCTGTACAGAATCCTTGGTAAGTAAATCTTTTTAAGGACTTATTTTCAAGGTTTAATAGGATACTTGTTAATCATCACAAACCTAATAATCCCTAATAGCAAGTGGCTCCAAAGTCAGTTCCAAATGAGAGTACATCCTGCTGGATTTTGAAATCATGTATTTTTTTGTCAGAGCATGGAGCCATGGATGTGAAAGTAAGTCTATAGTTTTCCATTCACACCTGTGACAGCTAGAAGACTAGTATTATTTAAAAGGGTCAAGTATCCGTCAGAACGGATTCAGGTAGCCTTTGGCTATCATGAAAGGCACTTGTTCCAAAGCAAAGCTATATAATTTCAAACAAGGGATTGCTAGGTGTGAATTTCAGAGGTTGCTCAAAAGATCAACTATCTCAGATGAGCAATTGCTCTTGTCAGAAGATCTAGGTCATAAATTTTCAAAATGTGAGACGTAATGATTCTACACTCGGTAACTCACTTCTAGTACACATGGGTAAATTGCTTTAGCTAAAGATTTCACAATCATTTTGATGGAATATTTACCTGCAGATATAATGCCACAAACAAAAAATGTGAAATTGATTAACAAACAATATTTTTTTGTCAACTGATGACTCATTGTTATGCTCAAAAACTAAATCAGCCACAGCGACATAGCGACAGGAGCACAAGTGTGGTTGTCCCAGGTGTCAAATAATGATGGGTTACAGAATTTCAATCCTCCTACTGCCAAATTATCTGGTGGCTGCTAAACATGACATTGATATAATTCGATCGTGTGGTAGAGCAGGTACCAACAAGCTGCCCTATCATACTCCATCTTGAAGGTCTCAGGTTGTTGACATCTACGCATTGCTCCACCTGCAGAGGCCCACTCTTATACGCAGGGCAGAAGAAGAATCAGTGAGTGATCTTTGGAGGATCAAGTAAGGAGTGTATATGGAGCGCCCCCCCTTAGGGCAGTGGGGTACTCAGTGCCGGGCCCTTCGGTTCCCAAGGGGGATGTCACAGTGGCTGACCCGGTCCGTGGACCTAGGGGGCGTCCGTTAATAAATGGGGGGGAAAGGCCTTTAAAGGGATAGTGTTCGTGACGCCACCTGTGGTATTTGGCCAGGGTGACCGACGCTGCTTAGGGGTCCGCTGGGGTGATGTGATGGCAGCTAGATGGTATACCTTCCCACAGGTGAAGTATGTCCCCAGGGCTTCCCAGAGTGTAGATGGTGGATGGTGTGAGGCGCAGTGAAGAACGAGGACACAAGGTTGCAGTCTCTTTACCTTTTTACTGAAGGCTTCAGGGTCCTCAGTCCAGAGCACCGGATCACAGGGAAGGCAGAGGCCGGCCGGTCCGAAGGCAAATCCAGAGTCCCCTTATCCAGGTGGAAATCAGTAGCCTTCCTCTAGCACCTCAGTGTTGTAGTCCCTCCCTGCTGAGCTTCTCGGTGAGGTCCTCACAGCTATTGTAGATGTAACATCTCTTTCTCTCTGTCCCCCTGATGGATAGGATAGGACAAACCCGTATTACTGATGGCCTGAGGCTTTTTACAGAGATCCTATCACGTCCCAGCCCACACAAGTTGCCACCGTGCCTCCTGGGTATAAGGTCGGGCAGACAACGTGGAATTAACTGTCCTGCCAGTCTCTGAAGTAAAGCGTAGAGATCTTTACTCTCTCGGTGTTCTAGCTACCGGCTTCTGCGCCTCAGAAAGGAGGCAGCCTTTTGCAGGGCAGAACTCCTTCTGGTTTCCTCTCCTTTTGCTATGACTTCGTTTCTCACTCACTACAAGACAATTCCCTTCTGATGTCTCTATCTTAGGATGCTGCCGCACGTGGGGCAGGCGCAGCTCCGTGGACCCTCGTCCTCCGCAGACCTCAGTCTGCATCTGGCTCCCTCTCTCTCCAGCCAGCTTCTCTCCTCTCCCTATCCAGACTATCAGTTTTACCTAGTTGTGAGGAGTGCCCTAATAGATAGAAGCATGGCTCCCCCTGGCGGCCTGGAGTGTGAAGTGTGTTGTGTGATTTGTGATACCTGGTAGGGTGATCTCCTTTATTGCCTTCAGACGTAACATCACTCCCCCTGGTGGAAGAATGGCATTACTGCAACGACCAGGACCCTAGGGCGCTGCATATAAGCTTTTATTTTTTTAGGGGAAGGAAGGACAAAGGTGTCACTGAGGGAGGGATTATTGTTACTGACAGTGAGGACCTTATCTGAAGCCATAGGCAGTAAGGGACTACAACACCACCGCGCTAGAGGAAGGCTTTTAACTCCACCTGGTAAAGGGGACTCTGGATTTGCTTCAAAGCCGGCCAGACCCTGCCTGCCCTGTGATCTGGTACCCTGGACTGTGGCTGCCTGAAGTCTTCAGTAAACCATGTAAAGAGACTGTAAACCTGTGTCCTCATTCTTTACAGCACCATTCACCATCTTCCATCTACAAACCGGGAGCCCTGAGGAAATACTTCACCTGTTCGAAGTTATACCATCTAGCTGCCATAACATCACTCCAGAGGACCCCTTAAAGCAGCGTCGGTCCCCACTGACCGAATACCACAGGTGGCGTCACGAACATAAACTTTATTCAATTTCCCCTTTAACATGGGCGTCCAGGGCCACGGACCGGGTCGCGACCGTGACATCCCCCTGTGGATACCGGACCCGGTACCGGGTACCTCATGACCCTGGCGGGCGACTCACACCACGTGACACGGACTGTATAAATGTGTCATGGGTGCCGCTGCCATTCTGCTCTGCTTAGTGTAGGAATTAGTGATGAGTGAGTGTGCTTGTTCTCGAGTTTTCCGAGCAAGCTCGGGTGTTCTCTGAGTATCTTATATATAACCATGTATAAGTATACAAGGGGACAATACAAATATCTCGCTGAGGATCTGTTTATACCAAGGAAGGTGACAGGCACAAGGGGGCATTCTTTGCGTCTGGAGGAGAGAAGGTTTTTCCACCAACATAGAAGAGGATTCTTTACTGTTAGGGCAGTGAGAATCTGGAATTGCTTTCCTGAGGAGGTGGTGATGGCGAACTCAGTCGAGAGGGGTTCAAGAGAGGCCTGGAGGTCTTCCTGGAGCAGAACAATATTGTAACATACAATTATTAGGTTCTGTAGAAGGACGTAGATCTGGGGATTTATGATGATGGAATATAGGCTGAACTGGATGGACAAATGTCTTTTTTCAGCCTTACTAACAATGTTACTATGCTACTATGTTACTATGGGTGTGCTCGTAGATTATGGTTGTGTCCCCCGCAGATGCATGATTTGCAGTTGTTAGACAACCTGAACACATGCAGGGATTGCCTGTTTGTTAGGGAACCCCCATATGTATTCAGGCTGTCTAGAAGCCGCAAATCAAGCAGCGGTGGGGACAAAACCATAATCTACGAACATGCCCAAGATAATCGGAGAACACCCGAGCATGCTCGGAAAACTCGAGTAACGTGCACACTCGCTCATCACTAGTAGGTATAGGATGCAGGTGGAGTAATGGACAGTGTTAGGTAGCACATTCTGCCAAAAGTCCACTCTGTGAACTCTGCATGAGACTCGGTGGGAGTACTGTGCCAAAAGCTGCTATATGTACTCTGCAACCCCATCTGTGGAAATACTGTGCCAAAAGCCGCTGTATATACTCTGGAAACCCGACTGTGGGAGTAGTGTGCCAAAAACTGCTGTGTGTAATCTGCAACACATATCTGTAGAAATGCTGTGCCAAAAGTCACTGCGTGTACTCTGCAACCCTGCCTGTGGGAGCACTGCTCCAAAAGCTGCTGAGTGTACTCTGCAACCCATATCTGCGGGAGTACTGAGCTAAAAGCCACTGTGTGTATTCTGCAACCCCGCATGTGGGAGTACTATGCCAAAAGCTGCTGTTTGTACTCTGCAACCAATATCTGTGAGGGTACTTTTCCAAAAGCGACTGCATGTATTTTGCAACCCCGCCTGTGGAAAAAGCCTCTGTGTGTACTCTGCAGCTGTGTCTGTATAAGCAGTGTACAGTGCCTACAAGTAGTATTCAACCCCCTGCAGATTTAGCAGGTTTACACATTTGGAATTAACTTGGCATTGTGACATTTGGACTGTAGATCAGCCTGGAAGTGTGAAATGCACTGCAGCAAAAAAGAATGTTATTTCTTTGTTTATTTTTTTTTTTAATTGTGAAAAGTCTTTTCAGAGGGTCATTTATTATTCAACCCCTCAACCCACCAGAATTCTGTTTGGTTCCGCTAAAGTATTAAGAAGTAGTTCAGGCACAAAGAACAATGAGCTTCACATGTTTGGATTAATTATCTCTTTTTCCAGCCTTTTCTGACTATTTAAGACCCTCCCCAAACTTGTGAACAGCACTCATACATGGTCAACTGTCATGATCCCAATGGCAGGGGATCACAAAAGGACAAGCACAAAAAATAAAACAAGCTCTAGGGTGATGGAAACTGAGCTGACCGCGATCCTGAACCTCAACATACAACTAGCTGTAGCCGGGGAACGTGCCTACGATGATTCTAGACGTCTCGCGCCAGCCGAAGAACTAACTTTCCCTATTAGAAGAAACACAGACCTCTCTTGCCTCCAGAGAAACACCCCACAGAAATAGCAGCCCCCCACATGTAATGACGGTGAAATGAGAGGAAAGCACATACGTAGTTATGAAAACAGATTCAGCAAAATGAAACCCGCTAAAGCTAGATAGCAGAGGATACAAAAGTGAACTGCGCGGTCAGCAAAAAACCCTACAAAAAACCATCCTGAAATTACTTGAACTCATGTTCCAACTCATGGAACATGAGGAGTAATATCAGCCCACTAGAGCAACCAGCAAAAAGGAATCACATATCTGCAAGCTGGACTAAGACAAAAATTAAGCAAAACGTGGAACAGGAAAATCAAAAACTTAGCTTGTCCTGAAGAATACAGAAGCGGGAAGCAGAGGTAACAAGACACACTGATTACATTGATAGCCGGCGAGGAAATGACAAGAAAGCCAGGTTAAATAGGAAACTCCCATATCCTGATAGAACAGGTGGACACCAGAGACCGCAGAGAACACAAGTCACCCAGTACCATCTGTAACCACCAGAGGGAGCCCAAAAACAGAATCCACAACAGTACCTCCCCCTTGAGGAGGGGTCACCGAACCCTCACGAGAACCACCAGGGCGACCAGGATGAGCCCTATGAAATGCACGGACCAAATCAGCAGCATGAACATCAGAGGCAACCACCCAAGAATTATCCTCCTGACCATAACCCTTCCACTTGACCAAATATTGGAGTTTCCGTCTGGAAACACGAGAATCCAAGATCTTCTCCACAACATACTCCAATTCTCCCTCCACCAGCACCGGAGCAGGAGGCTCAAGCGAAGGAACAACAGGTACCTCATACTTCCGCAACAACGACCGATGGAACACATTATGAATAGCAAACGATGCCGGGAGATCCAAACGAAACGACACAGGGTTAAGAATGTCCAAGATCCTATAGGGACCGATGAACCGAGGCTTGAAGTTAGGAGAAGAGACCTTCATAGGAACAAACCGAGAAGACAACCACACCAAGTCCCCAACACGAAGTCGAGGACCCACGCGGCGACGGCGATTAGCAAACTGCTGAGCCCTCTCCTGGGACAACTTCAAATTGTCCACCACATGACTCCAAATCTGATGCAACCTATCCACCACCATGTCCACTCCAGGACAATCAGAAGGCTCCACCTGACCAGAGGAAAAACGAGGATGAAACCCCGAATTACAAAAGAAAGGAGAAACCAAGGTAGCAGAACTAGCCCGATTATTAAGGGCAAATTCGGCAAGCGGCAAAAAGGTAACCCAGTCATCTTGATCAGCAGAAACAAAACACCTTAAATAAGTTTCCAAGGTCTGATTAGTTTGTTCCGTCTGGCCATTCGTCTGAGGATGGAATGCAGACGAAAAGGACAAATCAATGCCCATCTTAGCACAGAACGTCCGCCAAAATCTAGACACAAACTGGGATCCCCTGTCAGAAACGATGTTCTCCGGAATCCCATGCAAACGAACCACGTTCTGAAAAAACAGAGGGACCAACTCAGAGGAGGAAGGCAACTTAGGCAAGGGTACCAGATGAACCATCTTAGAAAAGCGGTCACACACAACCCAGATGACGGACATTTTTTGAGAGACAGGGAGATCCGAAATAAAGTCCATGGAAATGTGCGTCCAAGGCCTCTTCGGAGTAGGCAAAGGTGACAACAATCCACTGGCCCGAGAACAGCAAGGCTTAGCCCGAGCGCAAACTTCACAAGACTGCACAAAAGAATGCACATCCCTCGACAAGGAAGGCCACCAAAAAGACCTGGCCACCAAGTCTCTAGTACCAAATATTCCAGGATGACCTGCCAACGCAGAAGAATGGACCTTGGAGATGACTCTACTGGTCCAATTATCCGGAACAAACAGTCTTTCAGGCGGACAACGATCAGGTTTATCCGCCTGAAACTCCTGCAAAGCACGTCGCAAGTCTGGGGAGACAGCCGACAAAATCACCCCATCCCTAAGGATACCAGTGGGCTCAGAATTTCCAGGGGAGTCAGGCACAAAACTCCTAGAAAGAGCATCCGCCTTCACATTCTTTGAACCTGGCAGGTATGAAACCACAAAATCGAAACGGGAGAAAAACAGTGACCAACGAGCCTGTCTAGGATTCAGACGCTTGGCAGACTCAAGGTAAATCAGATTTTTGTGATCAGTCAAGACCACCACACGATGTCTAGCACCCTCAAGCCAATGACGCCACTCCTCAAATGCCCACTTCATGGCCAAAAGCTCCCGATTACCAACATCATAATTCCGCTCAGTGGGCGAAAACTTTCTAGAAAAGAACGCACATGGCTTCATCACTGAGCAATCGGAGCTTCTCTGTGACAAAACCGCCCCCGCTCCAATCTCGGAAGCATCAAAATCAACCTGAAAAGGAAGCGAAACATCTGGCTGACGCAACACAGGAGCAGAAGAAAACCGGCGCTTAAGTTCCTGAAAGGCCTCCACAGCCGCAGGAGACCAATCAGCAACATCAGCACCCTTCTTAGTCAAATCCGTCAAAGGCTTAACAACACTAGAAAAATTAGTTATGAAACGACGATAAAAATTAGCAAAGCCCAAGAACTTCTGTAGACTCTTAAGAGATGTAGGCTGCGTCCAGTCACAAATAGCCTGAACCTTGACGGGATCCATCTCAATAGTAGAAAGGGAAAAAATATACCCCAAAAAAGAAATCTTCTGGACTCCAAAGAGACACTTTGAACCTTTTACAAACAAAGAATTGGCCCGCAGGACCTGAAACACCTTCCTGACCTGCTGAACATGGGACTCCCATCATAAATGTATCCAGATATTCACGGAAAATATCGTGCATAAAGGACTGGAAGACAGAAGGAGCATTAGAAAGTCCAAAAGGCATCACCAAATACTCAAAATGGCCCTCAGGCGTATTAAATGCGGTTTTCCACTCATCACCCTGCTTTATCCGCACAAGATTATACGCACCCCGAAGATCAATCTTAGTGAACCATTTAGCCTCCTTAATGCGAGCGAACAAATCAGTCAACAATGGCAAAGGATACTGATATTTAACTGTAATCTTATTCAAAAGACGGTAATCTATACAAGGCCTCAAGGAACCATCTTTTTTGGCCACAAAAAAAAAAACCTGCTCCCAAAGGGGACGAAGATGGACGGATATGTCCCTTTTCCAAGGACTCCTTAACATAATCCCGCATAGCAGTATGCTCTGGCACTGACAGATTGAACAAACGACCTTTAGGAAATTTACTGCCAGGAATCAAATCTATAGCACAATCGCAATCCCTGTGAGGAGGAAGCGAATTGAGCTTAGGCTCCTCAAAAACATCCTGATAATCAGACAAAAATACCAGAACCTCAGAAGGAGTAGATGAAGCGATAGAAATCGGAGGTGCATCATCATGAACCCCCTGACATCCCCAGCTTAACACAGACATCGTTTTCCAGTCCAAGACTGGGTTATGAGTTTGTAACCATGGCAGACCAAGCACTAAGACATCATGTAAATTATACAGTACCAGGAAGCGAATCACCTCCTGATGAACGGGAGTCATACGCATGGTCACTTGTGTCCAGTACTGAGGTTTATTCATAGCCAAAGGTGTAGAGTCAATTCCTTTCAAAGGAATAGGGACTTCCAGAGGCTCCAGACTAAACCCACAGCGGTTGGCAAATGACCAATCCATAAGACTCAGGGCAGCGCCTGAATCCACATAGGCATCGACGGAAATGGCTGATAATGAACAAATCAGAGTCACAGACAGAATGAACTTAGACTGTAAAGTACTAATGGCAACAGACTTATCAACCTTTTTTGTGCGTTTAGAGCATGCTGATATAACATGAGCTGAATCACCACAATAAAAACACAACCCATTTTTCCGCCTATAGTTTTGCCGTTCACTTCTGGACTGAATTCTATCACATTGCATTGTCTCAGGTGCCTGTTCAGAAGACACCGCCAAATGGTGCACAGGTTTGCGCTCCCGTAAACGCCGATCAATCTGAATAGCCATAGTCATAGACTCATTCAGACCTGTAGGCGCAGGGAACCCCACCATGACATCTTTAATGGCCTCAGAAAGGCCATCTCTGAATCTTGCAGCCAGGGCGCACTCATTCCACTGAGTAAGCACCGACCATTTCCGAAATTTCTGACAATATATTTCTGCTTCATCTTGCCCCTGAGAGAGAGCCAATAAAGCTTTTTCAGCCTGAATCTCTAGGTTAGGTTCCTCATAGAGCAAACCCAATGACCGAAAAAACGCATCCACATTGAGCAACGCAGGATCCCCTGGTGCCAATGCAAATGCCCAATTCTGAGGGTCACCCCGCAGGAAAGATATAACAATCTTGACTTGCTGAGCAGGGTCTCCAGAAGAGCGAGATTTCAAAGAAAGAAACAACTTGCAATTGTTCCTAAAATTCAGAAAACTAGATCTGTCTCCAGAAAAAAACTCTGGGATAGGAATTCTAGGTTCAGACATAGGAGCATGTACAACAAAATCTTGTATATTTTGAACCTTAGCAGCAAGATTATTCAGGCTGGAAGCCAAACTCTGGACGTCCATGATAAACAGCTGAGGTCAGAGCCATTCAAGGATTAAGAGGAGGTAAGACGCAGCCAGGCTGCAATTAAGGCTATGCAGCAAACTCTGAGGGGAAAAAAAAAAAAAACTTCCTCAGACTACTTTTCCTCCTACTTCAGCCAATACGATTACCACTTTTTGGCCGGCTATACTGTCATGATCCCAATGGCAGGGGATCACAAAAGGACAAGCACAAAAAATAAAACAAGCTCTAGGGTGATGGAAACTGAGCTGACCGCGATCCTGAACCTCAACACACAACTAGCTGTAGCCGGGGAACGTGCCTACGATGATTCTAGACGTCTCGCGCCAGCCGAAGAACTAACTTTCCCTATTAGAAGAAACACAGACCTCTCTTGCCTCCAGAGAAACACCCCACAGAAATAGCAGCCCCCCACATGTAATGACGGTGAAATGAGAGGAAAGCACATACGTAGTTATGAAAACAGATTCAGCAAAATGAGGCCCGCTAAAGCTAGATAGCAGAGGATACAAAAGTGAACTGCGCGGTCAGCGAAAAACCCTACAAAAAACCATCCTGAAATTACTTGAACTCATGTTCCAACTCATGGAACATGAGGAGTAATATCAGCCCACTAGAGCAACCAGCAAAAAGGAATCACATATCTGCAAGCTGGACTAAGACAAAAATTAAGCAAAACGTGGAACAGGAAAATCAAAAACTTAGCTTGTCCTGAAGAATACAGAAGCGGGAAGCAGAGGTAACAAGACACACTGATTACATTGATAGCCGGCGAGGAAATGACAAGAAAGCCAGGTTAAATAGGAAACTCCCATATCCTGATAGAACAGGTGGACACCAGAGACCGCAGAGAACACAAGTCACCCAGTACCATCTGTAACCACCAGAGGGAGCCCAAAAACAGAATCCACAACAGTCAACATGGGAAAGACAAAGGAGCATTCCAAGGCCATCAGAGACAAGATCGTGGAGGGTCACAAGGCTGGCAAGGGCTACAAAACCCTTTCCAAGGAGTTGGGCCTACCTGTCTCCACTGTTGGGAGCATCATCCGGAAGTGGAAGGCTTATGGAACTACTGTTAGCCTTCCACGGCCTGGACAGCCTTTGAAAGTTTCCTCCCGTGCCGAGGCCAGGCTTGTCCGAAGAGTCAAGGCTAACCCAAGGACAACAAGGAAGGAGCTCCGGGAAGATCTCATGGCAGTGGGGACATTGGTTTCAGTCAATACCATAAGTGACGTACTCCACCGCAATGGTCTCCATTCCAGACGAGCCCATAAGGTACCTTTACTTTCAAAGCATCATGTCAAGGCTCGTCTACAGTTTGCTCATGATCACTTGGAGGACTCTGAGACTGACTGTTTCAAGGTTCTCTGGTCTGATGAGACCAAGATCGAGATCTTTGGTGCCAACCACACACGTGACGTTTGGAGACTGGATGGCACTGCATACGACCCCAAGAATACCATCCCTACAGTCAAGCATGGTGGTGGCAGCATCATGCTGTGGGGCTGTTTCTCAGCCAAGGGGCCTGGCCATCTGGTCCGCATCCATGGTAAGATGGATAGCACGGCCTACCTGGAGATTTTCGCCAAGAACCTCCACTCCTCCATCAAGGATCTTAAGATAAGTCGTCATTTCATCTTCCAACAAGACAACGACCCAAAGCACACAGCCAAGAAAACCAAGGCCTGGTTCAAGAGGCAAAAAATCAAGGTGTTGCAGTGGACTAGTCAGTCTCCTGACCTTAACCCAATTGAAAACTTGTGGAAGGAGCTCAAGATTAAAGTCCACATGAGACACCCAAAGAACCTAGATAACTTGGAGAAGATCTGCATGGAGGAGTGGGCCAAGATAACTCCAGAGACCTGTGCCGGCCTGATCAGGTCTTATAAAAGACGATTATTAGCTGTAATTGCAAACAAAGGTTATTCCACAAAATATTAAACCTAGGGGTTGAATAATAATTGACCCACACTTTTATGTTTAAAATTTATAAAAATTTAACTGAGCAACAAAACTTTTTGGTTTGTAAGATTTATGCATCTGTTAATAAATCCTGCTCTTGTTTGAAGTTTGAAGGCTCTAACTTATTTGCATCTTATTAAACCTGCTAAATCTGCAGGGGGTTGAATACTACTTGTAGGCACTGTACATAAAAAATAATTCTACTCTGCAGCCTTCTCATTGCAATTTCTAGGCAAACAAATAATTTTATCTGGACTGCTGTGTCTTTTCTAGTACTTTGGTAAACAAATCTCAGCAACCATCTCGTTGCCATTTGCAGGGCAAACAAATAATTTTTCTGGGCCACCGTGTGTTTTCTAGTAGTGTGGCTCATAAATAAATCTTGCTGTCATTTGTGGGGCAAACAAATAATTTTTCTGGACCACTGTGTGTTTTCTAGTTGTGTGGGAAATAATAAATCTTTTCTTCTACCATCAAAACAAAAAACACTTCCAAAAATGCAGAGAGCATCAAACGGGACGAGGACATGGCCGTGGTGATGCTAGTGTAGCTGCTAATGGTGTTGTGGCTTCTGCAGGCAGAGGACGTGGTCGTTCTGTGCCTGCTACATGCCCAAATGCAACACCTTCCTCTGGTGCACACAGGTGAGAGGATGCTATGCATTCTTTTGTAGATCCAAATATCAAATACCGTACGTGGGAGGGCTAGTGTACACGGTCAGTGGAACAGTGCAGCACATCTCAGAGGATGATGAAACACAGTTGTCAACTGCAGCATCTTTCTGCAGCGTGCAGACTGGCAAGGAGCGCAGGGGTGAGGAGTGTATGCAAGATGATGCGGGGGATGATGAGGTCCTAGAAGAGGATATGGACATGCTGCCCCAGCAGCACAGCAAAAGAGGAGCAGGGTGCAAAGGCACAGCAGGCAGCCCCTAGCCGGCACGTCGGCTGCTACTTCCCACCGCACCGCTGAAATCAGCACACCAAAGCCGGCTCAAAAGAGCTCCCTGGTGTGGCATTTCTTCAGGGGATGTCCTGACAACAAGCGGTGGGTGGTTTGCTTGCTGTGTCGCCAGACCCTGAAGCGAGGTATAAATATTTTTAATCTGAGCACCACCTACATGATGAGGCATCTGAATTGAAGGCACAAGGTACAGTGGAGTACACACCTTAACAGGCTTGACAGATCTAAGCCTCCTCCTGCTCCCTCTTCTGCTGCAGTCTCGGCCTCTTCCTCCCGCTTACTATCAACAAGGCCAAATACTTCCCCGCAAAGAGAGGATGTGACAGCACCACCACCACCTCCATTGCCACCATCTCACCATCTCCACACCATCCTATTGAGGTGTTCAGCTTTGCATTCCCCAAACCCTCTAGAGAAAGAGGAGATACTCCTCTAACCACCCAAGAGCCATGGTCCTGAATGACACCATTTCCAAATTACTGTCCTTTAAAATGCTGCCATTCTAGCTGGTGGAGATTGATAGTTTAAAAAGACTGATGGTGGTGGCTGTCCTGCAGTACATGCTTCCCATCCGTTACTACATTTCCAGGCGTGCCATACCTGTCCTGCACATGCATGTTGCAGACAAAATAAGGTGTGCACTGTGTAATGCCATGAGTGGCAAGGTCCACATAACCAATGATATGTGGACTAGTCAGCACAGCCAGACGTTACATCTCCCTAACTGCCCACTAGGCAAATGTAGTGGCATGTGGGACAAAGGCAAAAGGTGTTCTAGCCCATGTCCTACCACCACCAAGGATTGTAAGACGTTCCTCTATTCAGGTTGCCTTCTCCTACTCTGCTTCCTCCACCACCTCATCTGGTCACAGTAACACCTGCACCACCAACTTCAGCACTGCAAGGGGGAAACCACATCAGGCTGTTCTTAAACCCACACCATGTAGGAGCTGTGGACAGTAGGGTTGAGCGAAACGGGTCGTTCATTTTCAAAAGTCGCCGACTTTTGGCAAAGTCGGGTTTCATGAAACCCGATCCGACCCCTGTGCGGGGTCGGCCATGCGGTACGCGACTTTCGCGCCAAAGTCGCGTTTCAATGACGCGAAAAGTGTTGCAGAGTGCGTCTTCTTGCAGTCACCGCTGTACTTAGGAAAGCTTCAATCAGCAAGATATCTTGAGTAAACAGTATTTACTTCATACTGGATAAACATGAGATACAATTCAGTGTCACACAGTCCGTGCACTGAAGACAACACATTCATGAAGAAAAGCAAAACCGAAAGTAAGAAAAGCAACCAACCACTGAGAGCTTCCCTCCCCACATTACAGCAAGTATATTACTTTACACACTATCGCCATCTACTGTCTGGTTAGTATAAAGTCCTCCTTTCACTTATAATAAGTCCCAATCTGTTGCATATGCCAACACCCTTTTTCAACAGTAAGGACTTATTCAATCAAACCCAACTTTTTTATTAGTCTCTGATGTTTATCAGCATTCAACGCCTTCGTGAAAATGTCTGCTGTCATTTCTTCAGTAGGACAGTACTCTAACTTCAAGACTCCTTGTTCCTGATGATCTCTCAAGAAATGATATTTCACATCAATATGTTTGGTTCTTGGATTGACTCTTTCCATCTGAGCAAGAACAAGACATCCTTGATTGTCCTCTTTTAGTTTTGTTGGTGCCAACTGTGGTTGTCCTAATTCTGTCAACAATTGTCTTAACCACAGTACTTCTTGACTCGCATGTGCTGCTGCAACATATTCTGCTTCTGTTGAAGATAGTGTCACAATTGACTGTTTCTTACTTGTCCAACTTATTGGTCCACCTGAGAGGAAAAAAATATGTCCACTGGTAGATCTCCTGTCAGTTGGATCTCCAGCCCAATCTGCATCAACATATCCTGTTAAAATGCAATCATCGCTTGTGGGTAATTTCAGCTTAACATTGCTAGTTCCTTTCAAATAACGTATTACTCTCTTCACGGCATTCCAATCAGCTTTATTTGGTTTTGATACCTTTCTACTCAGGATTCCTACTGCTGCTGCGATGTCTGGTCTTGTAACGGTCGCTAGATACAGTAATTTTCCTATTGCTGTTCTGTATTCTTCATTATTTGGTAGCATATTTTGTTCACTGTTCATCTCTTTGAGATAATTAGTTTCCATTGGAGACTTTACTGTTTTTGCATCCTTTAATCCAAATTTTCTGTTATGTCTTGAATCATGTGATTTTGATTCAGTAGGAAACTTCCATCTTCTTCTCTTTCTACTTGTATTCCTAGGTATTGTTTTACATTTCCCAAGTCTTTGATTTCAAAATGTTGCTTCAGGATTTTTAGAATGTTTTCGTTATCCCTTTCTTGTTCAAAACAAATCAAAATGTCGTCTACATATATGAGTATGTAAATCCATCTATTAATCAGCCTTTTTGTGTATAAGCATGGATCAGCTTTGCTTCTTTGAAATTTTTCATTTGTAAGTACTTCCGTGATTTTGTCATTCCACGCTTTAGCTGCTTGCTTTAAACCATATATGCTTTTCTGTAGTTTACAAACTTTGTTTGGATTTCTTTCACCTTTGAATCCTGGAGGTTGTTCCATATAAATGTCTTCTGTTAAATCTCCATTCAGAAAAGCTGTCTTTACATCCAGATGTCTCAGTTGCATCTGTTTCATTGCTGCAACTGTAAGTAAAGTTCTTATTGTAGTGTGTTTGACAACTGGAGCGAATGTTTCATCATAGTCTTCTCCTACAGGCAGTTTAGATATTTCTTCCCAAGAAGTAGGCTCATAGATTTTTCTTGTGCTTGTCTTGTATGAGAGATGTTTTGGTGGTTTTCCTTTGTTCTCTCTCATTGAACGTCTTGGTTCTGTGTCTGTTTGTAGTTGTGATTCTTCACTTTCAGTATTTTGTTCTTCATTAATTTCTGCTTCTTTCTCATCAGATATTTCTTCAGTTGTGTCATTATTGGTTTTCTCATTTTTTGTTTCAACTGAAATCATAATATCTTCATTCAAATCTTCAATGAATGTCACACTGTTACTCACCGTAACTCTGTCTGTTTTGGGATCTAGGATTCTGTATCCTTTGCAATTTTCACTATATCCAACAAATATTCCTTCCATGGATCTGTTTTGAAGTTTGGAACGTTTTTCTGTTGGAATGAATATGAAAACTTTACATCCAAAAACTTTTAAATGATTGACACTTGGTTTCATACCTTGCCACAGTTCATATGGAGTTTTCATCAGTTTTCTAGAAAAAAGTCTGTTCTGTAGATAAGTAGCTGTCATTGCTGCCTCACCCCAATATTTCTCTGGTAGTTTGGAATAAGTCAGCATACATCTTATCATCTCTGTTAGAGTTCTGTTTTTCCTTTCTGCTACTCCATTTTGTTCAGGTGTGTATGGAACCGTTTTCTGGTGTTTTATTCCATTTTGTCTTAAGTAGTCTTCTATTCTGTGACCTGTAAATTCACCTCCATTATCACTTCTGATGACAATCGGCTTCCTTTGAAATTTGTTACTTGATCTTGTTACATAGTCTACAAGTTTATCAAAAACTTCACTTTTGTTCTTAATTAAGTATGTGACTGTGTATCTTGAGTAATCGTCTATAAAAGTCAACATGTATCTATTGCCTCCTGATGTAGTCACTTTCATGGGTCCACATACGTCAGTATGCACCAAATCAAGTGGTCTTTCGCTTTTCATCTCACTTTCTTTTGGAATAGATATCCTTGTGGCTTTGGATTTTATACAACAATCACATCTTATGGTAATTGAGCAATCTGATATCTTTAAATCTTTTGTCAATTCTTTTCTCTGTAGTTCCCTTATACTGTCAGGGTGTCTATGTCCTAGACGTCTATGCCACATGTGAATACAGTTTTTGTGATCATGTGTACATACCTTCATCTGTTCCTTTGGTGTGTCAAAATGATATAATTGTTCATCTGCCTTGACTTTGGTTATCACCTTGTTTCCTGCAATAATTGCACACTCATTGTCTTTGAATTTCACTGTAAGTCCTTTTGCTGTTAAACGTTTCACAGATAATAATCCGCCTTCCAATTTTGGAACATACAACACATCTTGTACAAGTATCTTTGAATCTTGTCCGAACTTGTTTGAACAATTTAGCATACCTTGTCCGATACCTTCTGCGGTTATTTTGCTTCCATCTGCGAGATAAATGGCTTCTTTCTTATCTAAATCAAGATCAGTAAAGAAATTCTTGTCACTTGTCATATGACTCGTTGCTCCTGAATCAATAAACCAACCAAGTGATGATTTCTTGTCTGTTACTTTAAATGTGCCATTCCAATTATTCTCACATGAATCGGAAATTGTGTTTTTTACTTTCTCTGTATGCTTTTTATGTTGTAATTTTTGTTGTTCTGCTTTCCATATGGTACAGTCTTTCTTTAAATGACCTTTTTTCTTACATCTGAAGCATTCTCTTGTCTCTTTATTATAGGGTTTTTGGAATTCTGTAGCTTTAAGAGCGTTTTCACTGTCCTTTTCAGTAGAAGAATCATTTCTTTGTTCTTTTCTTCTCTGATATTCATCTATTAGTCTTGTTTTCACAAAATCTAATGTAATGTCAGTTTCTGGTCTCGTCTCAAGGGCATTTATCAAGGCTGTATACGAATCTGGTAAACTGCACAACAATATAGCTGCTACATGACTTTCTTTAACATCTTCACCAATAGATCTTAGTTGTGATATCACTTCCATCATTGAGAATATGTGCTTCTGCATATCGTCATTTGCACTCAATCTCATACTGTACAGCTTTCTTAATAAAAACAACTTGTGATTCAAGCTAGGTCTTTCATACAGTTTTCTTAATGCTTCCCACATTCCCTTAGCTGTTTCTTCATTTCTTATATGTATTAATTGAGCATCATCCACTAATAAGCTAATGGTGGCTCTCGCTTGTATATCCTTCTTATCCCATGTCTGATTATCTTGATCTGGTCTTGCTGTAACAATTACTTCCCATAGATCATCTTTAGATAACAACATCTCTACTTTGAATTTCCATAACTGTTAATTTTCACTATTCAGTTTAGCTACTGTAAATTTCAGTTCTGTGTTACTCATCATCTTTATATAGTCTTACTTGTTTAGAGAGTTGTACTGAAGATATTCTCCTGTATGTCCTGTGAATTCTCTGCAATTATATCCAGCTCCTGGGATGCTGAATTCCTCTGTCACTCTGTATCTGGATTTAGTTCCTTCTGTTTACAGAGCTTATCTGTGTGCTCCGTTATCTGGGCTATAAACCAGGATCCTTCTGCCTGAGCTTGTAGTGCAGACCTGTACTGTCTGGGGTGCCTGGATTGCCTGGAGTTATCTGGGGTGCCTGGGCTGTTATCTGGGGTGCCTGGGGTGCCTGGGCCCATAACCTGTTGCAGAGTGCGTCTTCTTGCAGTCACCGCTGTACTTAGGGTACCGTCACACAGTGGCATTTTGATCGCTACGACGGCACGATCCGTGACGCTCCAGCATCGTAACAATATCGCTCCAGCGTCGTAGACTGCTGTCACACTTTGCAATGTACGACGCTGGAGCGATAATTTCACGACGTATTTGCGATGTAGAAGCTGTTGGTTACTATGCGCACATCGTATACAATATCGTGCACACCTTTGTTACACCATGCGATCATGCCGCCACAGCGGGACATTAGACGACGAAAGAAAGTTTAAAACGATCTGCTACGACGTACGATTCTCAGCGGGGTCCCTGATCGCAGGAGCGTGTCAGACACAACGAGATCGCTGGAACGTCACAAATCGTGCCGTCGTAGCGATCAAAATGCCACTGTGTGACGGTACCCTTAGGAAAGCTTCAATCAGCAAGATATCTTGAGTAAACAGTATTTACTTCATACTGGATAAACATGAGATACAATTCAGTGTCACACAGTCCGTGCACTGAAGACAACACATTCATGAAGAAAAGCAAAACCGAAAGTAAGAAAAGCAACCAACCACTGAGAGCTTCCCTCCCCACATTACAGCAAGTATATTACTTTACACACTATCGCCATCTACTGTCTGGTTAGTATAAAGTCCTCCTTTCACTTATAATAAGTCCCAATCTGTTGCATATGCCAACAAAAAGCGCCATTTCTCAGCCAATGAAGGTAAACGCAGAGTGTGGGCAGCGTGATGACATAGGTCCTGGTCCCCACCATCTTAGAGAAGGGCATTGCAGTGATTGGCTTGCTGTCTACGGCGTCACAGGGGCTATAAAGGGGCGTTCCCGCCGACCGCCATGTTACTGCTGCTGATCTGAGCTTAGGGAGAGGTTGCTGCCACTTCGTCAGAAGCAGGGATAGCGTTAGGCAGGGTCCATTAACCACCAAACCGCTTGTGCTGTAGCGATTTGCACTGTCCAACACCACCTTCGGTGTGCAGGGACAGTGGAAGCTACATTTTTTTTTTTCCTCAGCGCTGTAGCTCATTGGGCTGCCCTAGAAGGCTCCCTGATAGCTGCATTGCTGTGTGTATGCCGCTGTGCAAACCAACTGCTTTTTTCAAAGCACAAATCCTCTTGTTCCTTCCTTTCTGCACAGCTATCTTGTTTGTTTGTCCACACTTTTTATTTAATTTGTGCATCAATCCACTGCTTATTGCTGCCTGCCATACCTGGCTGAGATTACTGCAGGGAGATAGTAATTGAAGGACAGTTCCTTTTTTTTTTTTTTTGTGGGAGATTAAGATTGGCATTTCTGCTAGAGTGCCATCCCTGTCTGTGCCATCTCTCACTCAGTGGGCCATAGAAAGCCTATTTATTTTTTTGCTTGATTTGGGTTCTAAAATCTACCTGAAAAAATCACTACATCAATCAGTGGGAGAAAAATATTGGCCTCAGGGCTTGTGTGCCACGCCTGACTCCTGTGTGTGCCATCTCTCAGTCAGTGGGCCATAGAAAGCCTATTTATTTTTTTGCTTGATTTGGGTTCCAAAATCTACCTGAAAAAATCACTACATCAATCAGTGGGAGAAAAATATTGGCCTCAGGGCTTGTGTGCCACTCCTGACTCCTGTGTGCATCATCACTCACTCAGTGGGCCATAGAAAGCCTATTTTTTTTTTTTTTTGCTTTATTTGGGTTCTAAATTCTACCTGAAAAAATCAATAAATCAATCAGTGGGAGATTAATATTGGCCTTTGGGCTTGTGTGCCAGTCCTAAGCGTGCCATCTCTCTCACAAATAGTGGGCCATAGAAAGCCTATTTATTTATTTTTTTTTGGTTTTATAAATTCTCCCTGAAAAAAAAAAAAGGAGATTAATATTGGCCTTTGGGCTTGTGTGCCAGTCCTAAGCGTGCCATCTCTCTCTCTCAGATAGTGGGCCATAGAAAGCCTATTTATTATTTTTTTTATTGGGTTTATAAATTTTCCCTGAAAAAAAAAAAAAAAAAGTGGGAGATTAATATTGGCCTCTGGGCTTGTGTGCCAGTCCTGAGCGTGCCATCTCTCTCACAAATAGTGGGCCATAGAAAGCCTATTTATTTATTTTTTTTTGTTTTATAAATTCTCCCTGAAAAAAAAAAGGGAGATTAATATTGGCCTTTGGGCTTGTGTGCCAGTCCTAAGCGTGCCATCTCTCTCTGTCTCTCAGATAGTGGGCCATAGAAAGCCTATTTATAATTTTTTTTATTGGGTTTATAAATTTTCCCTGAAAAAAAAAAAAAGTGGGAGATTAATATTGGCCTCTGGGCTTGTGTGCCACTCCTGACTCCTGTGTGTGCCATCTCTCAGTCAGTGGGCCATAGAAAGCCTATTTTTTGTTTTATTTGTTTTCTAAATTCTCCCTGAAAAAATCATTTTATTTTATTTGGTTTCTAAATTCTTCCTGAAAAAATCATTTTTTTTTATTATTTTTTTTTTCTAAAGTCTCCCTGAAAAAAAATAAAAATCAAATCAGTGGGAGATTAATATTGCCCTTTCTGCTTGTGTGCCAGTCTTGACTCCTGGGTGTGCCATCTCTCTCTCTCTCTCTCCAATTGTGGGCCATAGAAAGCCTATTATTTTTTTTGCTTGATTTGGGTTCCAAAATCTACCTGAAAAAATCACTAAATCAATCAGTGGGAGATAAATATTGGCCTCTGGGCTTGTGTGCCACTCCTGACTCCTGTGTGCGTCATCTCTCACTCAGTGGGCCATAGAAAGCCTATTTTTTGTTTTATTTGTTTTCTAAATTCTCCCTGAAAAAATCATTTTATTTTATTTGGTTTCTAAATTCTTCCTGAAAAAATCATTTTATTCTATTATTTTTTTTTTCTAAAGTCTCCCGGAAAAAAAAAAAAAATCAGTGGGAGATTAATATTGCCCTTTCTGCTTGTGTGCCAGTCTTGACTCCTGGGTGTGCCATCTCTCTCTCTCTCTCCAATTGTGGGCCATAGAAAGCCTATTATTTTTTTTGCTTGATTTGGGTTCCAAAATCTACCTGAAAAAATCACTACATCAATCATTGGGAGAAAAATATTGGCCTCTGGGCTTGTGTGCCACTCCTGACTCCTGTGTGTGGCATCTCTCACTCAGTGGGGAATAGAAAGCCTTTTTTTCTTTTTGGTTTCTAAATTGTCATTGGAAAAATCATTTTATGTTATTTGGTTTCTAAATTCTTCCTGAAAAAATCATTTTATTTTATTTTGTTTCTAAAGTCTCCCTGAAAAAAAAAATAAAAAATAAAAAAAAACAGTGGGAGATTAATATTAACATTTGTGCTTCAGTGACAGTCCTGCGTGTGTGGCATCTCTCTCATTTGGTGCCACCAAAAACAGAGTGTGTAACATTGTGCCTGATTTTCGTTGTGGTCTCACCCACCTGTAAAGGGGTAGCTAAATCATACTGAAGTTATAGCTCACCGTGTAATTTGTGTGACAGCAACAAATACCGTTAGTTTGTTTACATTTTTAAAACAATGAGGAAGTATGGTGGAAGAGGTCGTGGCCGGGGGCGTTCATTGTCAGCTGGTAATGAGGGTAGTGGTAGTGGTGGAGCATCAGCTGGTCGTGGGAAAAAAAATATTGCACCTAAGTCTGGAGCTGTGGAGCCAGGTTCGTCGTCTGGCTACACAAGGCCTCGAACGCTCCCTTTTCTGGGAGTAGGAAAACCGCTTTTAAAGCCGGAGCAGCAAGAGCAAGTTTTGGCTTATCTTGCTGACTCAGCCTCTAGCTCTTTTGCCTCCTCTCGTGAAACTGGTAAATGTCAAAGCAGCGCGTCGTTAGTGGATGTTCACGGTCAGGGACAAGTCGCTTCCTTGTCCTCTTCAGCAAAAACAACAACAGAGAAGAATGCAGCAGGCGACACAACGGGTTACTCCATGGAGCTCTTTACACATACCGTCCCTGGCTTAGAAAGTGAAGCAGTTAACAGTCCATGCCCATTACAAGTTGAATCTGACATGGAGTGCACTGATGCACAGCCACAGCCAGACTACTATGCTGGTCCTTTGACTCAGACCACAACATTGCCCTCGCAGGGTGCTGATCAAGAATCAGACCCTGATGAGACTATGTTGCCCCATCACGAACGCTATACCACCGACCGACACGGTGACACAGACGAAGTTGCACACGAGCTACAAGAAGAGGTAATAGATGACCCAGTTCTTGACCCCGATTGGCAGCCATTGGGGGAACAGGGTGCAGGCGGCAGCAGTTCTGAAGCGGAGGAGGAGGGGCCGCAGCAGGCATCAACATCGCAACAGGTTCCATCTGCCGGGCCCGTATCTTGCCCAAAACGCGTGGCAAAGCCAAAACCTGTTGGAGGACAGCGTGGCCATCCGGTTAAAGCTCAGTCTGCAATGCCTGAAAAGGTATCCGATGCTAGAAAGAGTGCAGTCTGGCATTTTTTTAAACAACATCCAATTGATCAGCGCAAAGTCATCTGTCAAAAATGTTCAACTACCTTAAGCAGAGGGCAGAATCTGAAAAGTCTCAATACAAGTTGCATGCATAGACATTTAACCACCATGCATTTGCAAGCTTGGACTAACTACCAAACGTCCCTTAAGGTTGTAGCACCCTCGGCCAATGAAGCTAGTCATCAACGCAACATCCCTTCCGGCAGTGTAGGGACACCATTTTCCGTAACGCCTGCAGTATCTGTGCAGGTTTCTTTGCCAGGCCAAAGCAGTCAGGGTCAGGGAATCACCAGTTTCGTAGTAGGAAACACTGCATCTAGGGCACCGGCGGCAACAATACCATCTCCCACCGTCTCTCAGTCTGCCATGTCCACCGGCACCCCCGCTAGTTCCACGATCTCCAGCTCTCCAGTCCAGCTCACCCTACATGAGACTATGGTTAGAAAAAGGAAGTACTTAGCCTCGCATCCGCGTACACAGGGTTTGAACGCCCACATAGCTAGACTAATCTTGTTAGAGATGATGCCCTACCGGTTAGTTGAAAGCGAAGCTTTCAAAGCCCTGATGGACTACGCTGTACCACGCTACGAGCTACCCAGTCGACACTTTTTTTCCAGAAAAGCCATCCCAGCCCTCCACCAGCATGTTAAAGAGCGCATCGTCCATGCACTCAGGCAATCTGTGAGCACAAAGGTGCACCTGACAACAGATGCATGGACCAGTAGGCATGGCCAGGGATGTTACGTGTCCATCACGGCACACTGGGTGAATGTTGTGGATGCAGGGTCCACAGGGGACAGCAAGTTTGGGACAGTTCTGCCTAGCCCCTGGTCTAGGAAACAGTTGGCTGTAGCCGTTCGCACCCCCTCCTCCTCCTCCTCGTCCTCCTGCAGAAGCGAGAGCTCGTCCACAGACCGCAGTCGCACAACCACTCCATCCGCAGCTGCGACTGTTGCACACCAGGTCTCCCATTATGGGGCAGCTACTGGCAAACGTCAGCAGGCTGTATTGGCTATGAAGTGTTTGGGCGACAACAGACACACAGCGGAAGTTCTGTCCGAGTTCTTGCAGAAAGAAACGCAGTCGTGGCTGGGCACTGTAGATCTTGAGGCAGGCAAGGTAGTGAGTGATAACGGAAGGAATTTCATGGCTGCCATCTCCCTTTCCCAACTGAAACACATTCCTTGCCTGGCTCACACCTTAAACCTGGTGGTGCAGTGCTTCCTGAAAAGTTATCCGGGGTTATCCGACCTGCTCCTCAAAGTGCGTGGACTTTGCTCACATATCCGCCGTTCGCCCGTACACTCCAGCCGTATGCAGACCTATCAGCGTTCTTTGAACCTTCCCCAGCATCGCCTAATCATAGACGTTGCAACAAGGTGGAACTCAACACTGCACATGCTTCAGAGACTGTGCAAACAGAGGCGGGCTGTTATGTTTTTGTGGGAGGATACACATACACGGGCAGGCAGTAGGATGGCAGACATGGAGTTGTCAGGTGTGCAGTGGTCGAAGATTCAAGACATGTGTCAAGTCCTTCAGTGTTTTGAGGAATGCACACGGCTGGTTAGTGCAGACAACGCCATAATAAGCATGAGCATCCCCCTAATGCGTCTGCTGATGCAAAGTTTGACGCACATAAAGGATCAGGCGTCTGCACCAGAGGAAGAGGAAAGCCTTGATGACAGTCAGCCATTGTCTGGTCAGGGCAGTGTACAGGACGAGGTAGCGGGCGAAGAGGAGGTGGAGGAAGAGGAGGATGATGGGGATGAGTATATTTTTAATGAGGAAGCTTTCCCGGGGTCATTGGAAATTGGTGGCGTGGCAAGGCCGGGTTCTGGTTTTTGGAGGGACACAAGTGACGTGGATTTGCCTGAAACTACCCCTCAACCAAGCACAACCGCAGATTTGAGAACTGGAACTTTGGCCCACATGGCGGATTATGCCTTACGTATCCTCAAAAGGGACACACGCATAACTAAAATGATGAACGATGACGATTACTGGTTGGCCTGCCTCCTTGATCCTCGCTATAAAGGCAAATTGCAAAATATAATGCCACATGACAACTTGGAAATAATATTAGCAACCAAACAATCAACTCTTGTTGACCATTTGCTTCTGGCATTCCCTGCACACAGCGCCCGTGATCGTTCTCACACGAGCTGCAGGGGCCAGCAGACTAGAGGTGTTAGAGGGGCAGAAATCAGAAGTGGCGTTGGCCAGAGGGGTTTTCTGACCAGGTTGTGGAGTGATTTTGCTATGACCGCAGACAGGACAGGTACTGCAGCATCAATTCAAAGTGACAGGAGACAACATTTGTCCAGTATGGTTACAAACTATTTTTCATCCCTTATCGACGTTCTCCCTCAACCGTCATTCCCATTTGATTACTGGGCATCCAAATTAGACACCTGGCCAGAATTGGCAGAATATGCATTGCAGGAGCTTGCTTGCCCGGCAGCTAGTGTCCTATCAGAAAGAGTATTCAGTGCTGCAGGTTCAATACTAACAGAAAAAAGGACTCGTCTGGCTACCCAAAATGTAGATGATCTAACCTTCATTAAAATGAACCACAACTGGATTTCGAAATCTTTTGCCCCACCTTGCCCGGCTGACACCTAGCTTTCCTATGAAAAGGTCTTGCCTGTGGACTATTCTGAATGACTTTTCCAATCTTTTAATTTTCTGCACCTGATTGTCCAGCATACGACATGTTTACACCTCACTAAATGGCCAAACTCCCCACACGGGGCCGTGGTATCGCCACTTGGCGCCAGCACCCGTGAGAGTGCTGTTTGTCTGAAGAGGTGGGTGTGCCCGCTTTTGGTCGACGGCACTGCCACTGGGTCCCTCATAGTACAATAAAGTGTCTCTGGCGGTGGTGGTGCGCACCCAACGTCAGACACACCGTTGTAATATGAGGGGCCCTGGGCCTGTACCGCCGGCCACAAGACAGTTCCCCCCCCCCAGCTCAAACAGTGCTCTACCACTTGCAAAATTATCTCTCACAGCTCCACCAATGTTTAGTCTATGCGCTGACATCCTTCAATGCCTGGCACTGACAATACCATTGTATTGACATTTTTGTTATGTTAGGCCTTCGAAGCCTGTCTGCGGTCCCTCCTTCCACTAGGCCTCCACTGACCATTGTACTGCTGCCCGTGTACCCCTGGAACCAATTTTAAATTGCCAACAGCCCTATTTTTTTATGTTAGGCCTTCGAAGCCTGTCTGCGGTCCCTCCTTCCACTAGGCCTCCACTGACCATTGTACTGCTGCCCTTGTACCACTGGAACCAATTTTGAATTGCCAACAGCCCTATTTTTTTATGTTAGGCCTTCGAAGCCTGTCTGTGGTCCCTCCTTCCACTAGGCCTCCACTGACCATTGTACTGCTGCCCTTGTGCCACTGGAACCAATTTTAAATTGCCAACAGCCCTATTTTTTTATGTTAGGCCTTCGAAGCCTGTCTGCGGTCCCTCCTTCCACTAGGCCTCCACTGACCATTGTACTGCTGCCCTTGTACCCCTGGAACCAATTTTAAATTGCCAACAGCCCTATTTTTTTATGTTAGGCCTTCGAAGCCTGTCTGCGGTCCCTCCTTCCACTAGGCCTCCACTGACCATTGTACTGCTGCCCTTGTACCACTGGAACCAATTTTAAATTGCCAACAGCCCTATTTTTTTATGTTAGGCCTTCGAAGCCTGTCTACGGTCCCTCCTTCCACTAGGCCTCCACTGACCACACCACTGCTGCCCGTGTACCCCTGGAACCAATTTAAAATTGCCTACAGCCAGCCCAATTTTTTTATTTTAGGCCTTCGATGCCTGTCTGCGGTCCGTTCTTTCTACTACTACTACACTGACCAGGCCACTGCTGCCCGTGTTCCCCTGGAACCAATTTAAAATTGCCTACAGCCATGTGTTATTATGTTAGGCCTTCGATGCCTGTCTGCGGTCCCTCCTTCCACTAGGCCTCCACTGACCACACCACTGCTGCCCGTGTACCCCTGGAACCAATTTAAAATTGCCTACAGCCAGCCAAATTTTATTATGTTAGGCCTTCGAAGCCTCTCTGCGGTCCGTTCTTTCTACTACTACTACACTGACCAGGCCACTGCTGCCCGTGTTCCCCTGGAACCAATTTAAAATTGCCTACAGCCATGTGTTATTATGTTAGGCCTTCGATGCCTGTCTGCGGTCACTCCTTCCACTAGGCCTCCACTGACCACACCACTGCTGCCCGTGTACCACTGGAACCAATTTAAAATTGCCTACAGCCAGCCCAATTTTTTTATGTTAGGCCTTCGAAGCCTGTCTGCGGTCCGTTCTTTCTACTACTACTACTACACTGACCAGGCCACTGCTGCCCGTGTTCCCCTGGAACCAATTTAAAATTGCCTACAGCCATCTGTTATTATGTTAGGCCTTCGATGCCTGTTTGCGGTCACTCCTTCCACTAGGCCTCCACTGACCACACCACTGCTGCCCGTGTACCCCTGGAACCAATTTAAAATTGCCTACAGCCATCTGGTATTATGTTAGGCCTTCGATGCCTGTCTGCGGTCACTCCTTCCACTAGGCCTCCACTGACCACACCACTGCTGCCCGTGTACCCCTGGAACCAATTTAAAATTGCCTACAGCCATCTGTTATTATGTTAGGCCTTCGAAGCCTGTCTGCGGTCCTTCCTTCCAATAGTTCTCCACTGACCAGACCAATGCTGGCCGTGTACCCCTGGAACCCAGCTGAAAGTGCATGTAGCCTCCTTTTTTTCTTTGTTTTATATTTAGAAAGCCCAGATGAACTACGCTGTGCAACGGTTCAAGCTACCCAGTCGACATTTCTTTTGCGAGAAAAGCCATCCCAGCCCTCCAGCGGCATGAAAAAGTCTGCATTGTCATAGCACTCAGGCAATCAAACAGTAGAAAGGTGCACCTGACAAGAGACGCATGGACCAGTAGGCATGTCCACAAAAAGTTACGTGTCCATTACGGCGCACTGGGTTAATGTGTTGGATGCATGGTCCACAGGGGACAGCCTACAAAGTCTGTCTGCAGTCCCTAATTCCAATTTTCCTCCGCTGACCACACCACTGCTGCCCGTATACCCCTGGAACCAATTTTACAGTGTCTACAGCCTAATTTTGTTATGTTAGGCCTACTACGCCTGTCTGCGGTCCCTCCTTCCAATACTCGTCCACTGACCACACCACTGGTGCCCGTTGACCCCTGGAACCTATTTTTAATTGCATAGAGCATCCTTTTTTTAATAGTAGGCGTACAAAGTCTGTCTGCGGTCCACTATTGAAATTGTCCTCCACTGCCCAGAGCACTGCTGCTTGTGTACGCCTGTAACTTTTTTAAGCTGCAGTGAGCCACATTTTTGGTTTAAGTCCTACTACCTGTGTCTGTCTGTGCCACTCAATTCAGCTGTGTTCCTTTGAAAAAAGCTGAGCGTCAATAGTCTTGTTTTCAGCCTCTAGGAAATTTAAAACTGCATTGGGGGTACAACTTTGGTAGGGTCTACTAACGGTGTCTGCCTCCCCAAGGTGTGCCCCAGGTTTCCTCGCCATTGCTTCGATCTTAATGCTCTCGTTTAGTAGTTGTTGGAAACTACACTGCATTAGGCCTACAAATTGGGTATGGGGTGTAGAGAGATGGTGTGTTCCACTCCAAGGTGTTCCCCAGGTTTCCTCTCCATTGCTTCGATCTTCATGCTCTCGTTTAGTAGTTGTTGGAAACTACACTGCATTAGGCCTACAAATTGGGTATGGGGTGTAGAGAGATGGTGTGTTCCACTCCAAGGTGTTCCCCAGGTTTCCTCGCCAATGCTTCGATCTTCATGCTCTCGTTTAGTAGTTGTTGGAAACTACACTGCATTAGGCCTACAAATTGGGTATGGGGTGTAGAGAGATGGTGTGTTCCACTCCAAGGTGTTCCCCAGGTTTCCTCTCCATTGCTTTGATCTTCATGCTCTCGTTTAGTAGTTCTTGGAAACTACACTGCATTAGGCCTACAAATTGGGTATGGGGTGTAGAGAGATGGTGTGTTACACTCCAAGGTGTTCCCCAGGTTTCCTCTCCATTGCTTCGATCTTCATGCTCTCGTTTACTAGTTGTTGAAAACTACACTGCATTAGGCCTACAAATTGGGTATGGGGTGTAGAGAGATGGTGTGTTCCACTCCAAGGTGTTCCCCAGGTTTCCTCGCCAATGCTTCGATCTTCATGCTCTCGTTTAGTAGTTGTTGGAAACTACACTGCATTAGGCCTACAAATTGGGTATGGGGTATAGAGAGATGGTGTGTTCCACTCCAAGGTGTTCCCCAGGTTTCCTTGCCAATGCTTCGATCTTCATGCTCTCGTTTAGTAGTTGTTGGAAACTACACTGCATTAGGCCTACAAATTGGGTATGGGGTGTAGAGAGATGGTGTGTTCCACTCCAAGGTGTTCTCCAGGTTGCCTTTCCTGAGCTTCGATCTTCCGGCTCTCGTTTAGTAGTTGTTGGAAACTACACTGCATTAGGCCTACAAATTGGGTATGGGGTGTAGAGAGATGGTGTGTTACACTCCAAGGTGTTCCCCAGGTTTCCTCTCCATTGCTTCGATCTTCATGCTCTCGTTTAGTAGTTGTTGGAAACTACGCTGCATTAGGCCTACAAATTGGGTATGGGGTGTAGAGATATGGTGTGTTCCACTCCAAGGTGTTCTCCAGGTTGCCTTTCCTGAGCTTCGATCTTCCGGCTCTCGTTTAGTAGTTGTTGGAAACTACACTGCATTAGGCCTACAAATTGGGTATGGGGTGTAGAGAGATGGTGTGTTACACTCCAAGGTGTTCCCCAGGTTTCCTCTCCATTGCTTCGATCTTCATGCTCTCGTTTAGTAGTTGTTGGAAACTACGCTGCATTAGGCCTACAAATTGGGTATGGGGTGTAGAGAGATGGTGTGTTCCACTCCAAGGTGTTCTCCAGGTTGCCTTTCCTGAGCTTCGATCTTCCGGCTCTCGTTTAGTAGTTGTTGGAAACTACACTGCATTAGGCCTACAAATTGGGTATGGGGTGTAGAGAGATGGTGTGTTCCACTCCAAGGTGTTCTCCAGGTTGCCTTTCCTGAGCTTCGATCTTCTGGCTCTCGTTTAGTAGTTGTTGGAAACTACACTGCATTAGGCCTACAAATTGGGTATGGGGTGTAGAGAGATGGTGTGTTCCACTCCAAGGTGTTCCCCAGGTTTCCTCTCCATTGCTTCGATCTTCTGGCTCTCGTTTAGTAGTTGTTGGAAACTACGCTGCATTAGGCCTACAAATTGGGTATGGGGTGTAGAGAGATGGTGTGTTCCACTCCAAGGTGTTCTCCAGGTTGCCTTTCCTGAGCTTCGATCTTCTGGCTCTCGTTTAGTAGTTGTTGGAAACTACACTGCATTAGGCCTACAAATTGGGTATGGGGTGTAGAGAGATGGTGTGTTCCACTCCAAGGTGTTCCCCAGGTTTCCTCTCCATTGCTTCGATCTTCTGGCTCTCGTTTAGTAGTTGTTGGAAACTACACTGCATTAGGCCTACAAATTGGGTATGGGGTGTAGAGAGATGGTGTGTTCCACTCCAAGGTGTTCCCCAGGTTTCCTGTCCATTGCTTCGATCTTCATGCTCTCGTTTAGTAGTTGTTGGAAACTACACTGCATTAAGCCTACAAATTGGGTATGGGGTGTAGAGAGATGGTGTGTTCCACTCCAAGGTGTTCCCCAGGTTTCGTCCACATTGCTTCTGTCTTCCGACTCTCGTTTAGTAGTTGTAGAAAACTACACTGCATTAGGCCTACAAATTGGGTATGGGGTGTAGAGAGACGGTGTGTTACACTCCAAGGTGTTCCCCAGGTTTCGTCCACATTGCTTCGATCTTCCGACTCTCGTTTAGTAGTTGTTGAAAACTACACTGCATTAGGCCTACAAATTGGGTATGGGGTGTAGAGAGATGGTGTGTTACACTCCAAGGTGTTCTCCAGGTTGCCTTTCCTGAACTTCTATCTTCAAGCTCTCATTAAATTGTGGTTAAATTGAACAACTGCATTTGGCGTACTAGTTGGTTTGGGGCCTACTATCGGTGTCTGCCACTCCTTGCTGTTCTCCTGGTTTCCTGTCCTGAAATTCCATTTTCAGGCTCTCGTTAAGTAGTTGTTAATGTTAGACTGCATTTGGCCTACTAGTTGGGTTGGGGCCTACTATCGGTGTCTGCCACTCCTTGCTGTTCTCCACTGAACAAAGCTGTGCCGCCTGTTTACTACGGTTGCCAATTTTGAACTGCATTTCGACTACTTACTGATTTGGGCCTACTCTCTGTGTCAGCCTCTCATTCCAGTTGTCCTCCACTGCAATGCCCCCTGGTTAGTCCTGTGTTACCAATTTTGAACTGCATTTAGCCAACTTTATTCTTTGGGCCTATATCTGTGTTTCCTCCTCATCCTGCCCATTGCCCAGCCAGTGATAGATGAGTCTGCTGGTACATTGACCCATAACGCAAAATTCCCCGTGCACGCTACACAGCAAGATTGTGACCCTGCTGAAAGTCAGGTTCCTCTTCCCGCATACCATACCACCTTACACGGGGACAAAGAGGAAGGTGCAGATGAAAGTGCAGGTTCCTTCATCAGGTGGGGGGAGGAATACTAGTTGGCGACGTCACTGGCACAGGGCCTCTCATAGTACGCAAAAGTGTTGCTGCCGGTGGGAGGCGCCCCGCCGTGCAAACACACCGCTGTACTTTGAGGGGCCCTGTGCCAGTGCCAATGCCAACGAGTGGGCCCCCCCTGCTTGCTCAGGATCACAGCACTTGCAAAGTTGAAATACTTACCTCTCCCTGCTCCACTGCCATGACGTGGTCCAGATTTACTGGGCCCACTAATTACTTGAACCAGCCCTACCCCCCACAACTTTAGCCAAATGACCCCCAATTTCAAATGCCTTCCAATTATTATAAGCTAAATTACGATTGACAAGCTTCTGTAACAAGAATGGATGTTTTTGCCATTAAAATGGGCAGTGTAGGTGTTTTCCTGGCCTCCACTCACTGCCGACTATGCTCCCCCATTGACTTGCATTGGGTTTCGTGTTTCGCCATAATCGGCCGATTCCACTCGACTCGACTTCTAAGATAGTCGGGTTTCGCGAAACACGACTCGACTCTAAAAAGGTCAAGGTCGCTCAACCCTAGTGGACAGGGATCAAACAGCAGACAGATGAGTGATTGGTGATGATGAACTTCAAGCACAGTCTGGTGTGTTATAATGGGGGAAATCTTGTAGCAGCTCTGGGCCTAGCCAGTTAAACATACATCTCTTGACTGGTGCATGTGCTGAACATGGTGGTGCAGAGCTTCCTGAAAATTACCCCCATATGTCAGAGCTGCTGTTGAAAGTTCATCGCTGTTCTCACCCTGCTGCTCGCCTGTCTGCGCTGCAGTGTCACTTCTGCCTTCCCACTCACTGGCTGAGGTGCGATGTACCAACAAGGTGGAACTCCACATGCTTGGGAGACAGTGGGAGCAGCAGGAGGCAATAGTGGAGCTTCAGCTGCAGTACGCACGGGTGAGTCGCACTGCAGAGCAACACTACTCCACCACCAATAAGTGGGCCTCCATGCCATGACTTGTGTGCCATTTTGGCTTGCTTTGAATATTCCACCAATATGACCAGCGTTGTTGATGTCATAATCAGTGTAACTATACCACTTATATGCCTGCTGGAAAAAAACAATTCAAGTGAGGATGGATGAGATGGTGGCACAGGAAGAAGAGGTGCAGGAGAAGGGCTGTTATCAAATCTGTCATCCACACATGGCCCGGTGGGTGGGATACTGTCCCAACAGCAGCCAATTACCCAACAGTCCAGCAAGGGGAAAGTTTTGGAGGGTGAGAATGAGGAGGAGGAAGAACAACTGTGTTCACTACAGGGTGGCGTTCAGAGCAGCTCTCGGGCATCACTGGAGTGTGGATTGAGGGAACATTTTTTGAAAAAAAAAATACTAATTTTTTTTATTGGATTACTCCTCCCTTGCCTCTTCCACCTATACCACCATGTCCACCTCCTCCACTTGGACCTACACCTCCTGGTTCAAGATTATAATGTTTTATTTCTGCTATGCTTAGTGTAGGGACAGGACACAGCAGCAGTGAGGGACAGTATTAAGTTTTGTGTGTGGACAGTTTTCCAAAAACACTCTATGTACTCTGAACCCATGTCTGTGATAGTACTGTGCGTACCCAAACGTTAGTCAGTAGGAGAGCTGTGCATCTAATCAAATTTTTCTTCTTTTATGCAACCATATCTGTGATAGTACAGTGCCAAACGCCGCTGTGTGTGCTCTGCAACCCATATCTGTGGGAGTACTGTACCGAAAGACATACAAACATGTTCCTCATCATAGAGACAGACTGTTTGTGCTTCGGGGCGGCCTGTGGACAGGTTTTTCCTTGGTTTCTCTGGTTTAGAGCAAGAGGATAAAGAGCACAAGCATCTCATTAACTGAAAACTTCTAAGGCTGCGGTCACACTAGCAGGATTTGGTCAGTATTTTACATCAGTATTTGTAAGCCAAAACCAGGAGTGGAACAAATAGAGGAAAAGTATAATAGAAACATATGCTCCACTTCTGCATTTATCACCCACTCCTGGTTTTGGCTTACAAATACTGATGTAAAATACTGACCAAATACTGCTAGTGTGATGGCAGCCTAACACTGATTACACAAGAACTACAAGTTGGATTTCTTCATTCCAGGTATCATTTTAATCAGTGTAACAGCGGCAACATGACAATCTCTGTAGTTTACTTAGCAAAATCCTGATGACTGGTTCGCTTTGAAATGTTTGTTATTCATGTACTTCCTATTTTTCTATGATTGCTATGGTGAAAAATCCCCTTTAAGCCATTTCCATATCCCCGTTTGTTTGCAGAGCAATTTTCCTGCTCTTACCCACATTTTGCTCCATCCTTTTTACAGCCATTTTTTCAGCACAGATGGGGTCCCTATTGACTTATATGGTGTCCGGGGTCAAGTTCTTGTTTAAAAAAAACAAAAAAAGTCGGGCAGAACTTGGATAATCACTTAGGGCAGTCCCACACGTCAGATAATTCCGGTACCGGAAAAAATCGGTACCGGAATTATCCGTGTCCCCTACGTTTCTGTGGTACATCAGTGTGGCACACGTGTGCCGCCCGTGTGCCCACTGGGTACCACACGCACGGTGCTGGGTACCACACGTACCAGCATCTGGTGCTGAAGCTGCGATTCATATGTTCCCTGCAGCAGCGTTTGCAGCAGGGAACATATGAATATTAGTGTTTAAAATGCAGATCCAGGTCCCCCCCCCCTGACGTTAACTGCAGAGATTGGAACTTGCTCCAAACACTGCAACTTAGCCACTTAAAGGGAATCTGTCACCTGAATTTGGCGGGCTATGTAAATGCCCTGTTTTCGTTCCGATGGGCAGTGTTTCTTCTTTTTTCCTCCACCCCATCCTTCCCCGCTGTCAGCAATATTTTCCGGAATTGGAGTAGGTGTCCTCCATAGTTTGCGCATGTGCAATGCAGTCTTGTCTCGCGCACGCACAGTATGCTTTGTCCATCTGCGGGCAAAGCCGAAAAGTATTACTGCGCATGCGGCGGCGCACTATGTCCTGGAACACAGAGAAATACTTCCGGAACATAGTGTGCCAGCGCATGCGCAGTAATGCTTTCCGCTTTGCCCGCAGATGGGCAAAGCATACTGCGCGAGACAAGATTGCATTGCACACGCGCGAACTATGGAGGACACCTACTCCAATTCCGGAAAATATTGCGGACAGCGGGGAAGGATGGGGTGGAGTAAAAAAGAAGAAACACCGCCCATCGGACCGAAAACAGGGCATTTGCATAGCCCGCCAAATTCAGGTGACAGATTTAAATGCCATTGTCAATCTCTAACAGTGGCATTTAACTGGCACAACATTGGTGGGGTTTCTGTTCTAGCACCATTTCTCTTGCCGGCAATATGATCACAAGGAGATGATGGGTTGCCTGGCAGCTAGAGGCCTGCTGAATGCACTTGTCGCTGCCATTTTGGTACTCATGAGAAGCCAAGCCAAAGGCTGGGCTTCAGAAGAGATCTTATTTGTATAGTGAAGTATATAGTAAAAGTGATTAAACAATTGCAGGTTCAAGCCCCCTAGGTGTTGACTAAAAATATAGCAAAAAATCATTTAAAAAATAATTAATTTTTATTTTTTTTAATTAAAAACACCTAGATATTGATCCAAAGCATTAGAAAATTAAGAAATAAAAATCACCTTTAGTTTGGTATCGCTGTAATCGTACTGACCTGACAAATCATGTTGCCAACGCCACTTATTTTTTACCACACAATAATGCTTTAAAAATTAAACCCCAAAGACAATGGGAAAGGTGCAGTTTTTCCCTGCTTGTCATTACATTACATGGTAAAATGAACGGTATGATTCACAACTACAAATTGTTTTGCATAAAACAATCCCTCGTACTGCTATAGTGATGGAAATGATAGAAAAATAAATAATGGTACGGTATGTGTCTTGAAAGAAGGAAAGAAAAAAAATGAATATCAGACATGTCATTAATGGGTTAATCATAAGATTAATCACTGCTCACTTAATAGTGAACCTGGAATGTACGGTAAATTATTATGCATCTGCTTTGTTTTCTTCTTTCTTGGTTAAATGTCTTTCTTCCTCTGATTCTCTTCTTCCCTTTTCGTATGTAACCAAATTGTTTCTCTCTTGTACTCTGACCAACAAGCCAAACATATGTTTTAGCTAAAATATTATATTGCTCAAATAAAATAAGATTCCGCAGGCAGAACAGTCACAAATGAGTGAGGCCAAATAATTATCTCCAATCTGTTTAAAAAAAAAAAAAGCTAGAAAGCAAAAAGGGGAAACTCAACCTCTTATATAACGTATAAGTGCTTTTAAATAATACATCAGGAAACCGCTTAACCCCTTCACCCCGAAGCCTGTTTTCACCTAAGTGACAGGGCCAATTCTGACCATTGTCACTTTATGAGGTAATAACTCTGAAATGCTTCAACGGATCCTGGTGATTCTGACGTTGTTTTCTCGTGACCTATTGTACTTTATGATAGTGGCAAAATTTCTTTGATATTTGAAAATTTTGCAATTTTCAAACTTTTAATTTTTATACCCTTGCATCAGAGACTCATTTCGCACAAGTTAGTTAATAAATAATATTTCTCACATGTCTACTTTACATCAGCACAATTTTGGAACCAAATTTTTTTTGTTAGGGAGTTATAAGGGTTAAAAGTTAAACAGCAATTTCTCATTTTTTCAACAAAGTTTACAAAACCATTTTTTTTTAGAAACCACATCACATTTGAAGTCACTTTGAGGGGCTTATATGATTTAAAATACCCAAAAGTGACAACATTCTAAAAACTACACCCCTCGAGGTACTCAAAACCACATTCAAGAAGTTTATTAACCCTTCAAGTGCTTCACAGGAATTAACGGAATGTGGAAGGAAAAAATGAACATTAACTTTTTTTTCACATAATGATCTTTTAGCAACAATTTTTTTTAATTTTCACAAGGGTAAAAGGAGGAAATGGACCACTAAATTTGTTATGCAATTTCTCCTTAATACACTGATACCCCATATGTGGGGAAAAACCACTGTTTGGGCGCACAGCAGGGCTCGGAAGGGAAGGAGCGCCGTTTGACTTTTTCAATCCAAAATTGGCTGGAATTGAGATCGGACACCACGTCGCGTTTGGAGAGCCCCTGATGTACCTAAACAGTGGAAAACCACCACAAGTGACCCCATTTTGGAAACTAGACCCTTCAAGGAACTTATCTAGCTATGTTGTGAGCACTTTGAACCCCCAGGTGCTTCACAGAAGTTTAGAACGTAGAGGCGTGAAAATAAAAAATCACATTTTTTCCCCAAAAATGATCTTTTAGCAACAATTTTTTTTATCTTCACAAGTGCAAAAGGAGAAAATTGACCACTAAAGTTGTTGTGCAATTACTCCTGAATACACTGATACCCCATATGTGGGGGAAAACCACTGTTTGGGCGCACGGCATGGCTCGGAAGGGAAGGAGCGCCATTTGACTTTTTCAAACCAAAATTGGCTGGAATGGGATCGCACACCATGACGCGTTTGGAGAGCCCCTGATGTACCTAAACAGTGCAAAACTGCCACAAGTGACCCCATTTTGGAAACTAGACCCTTCAAGGAACTTATCTAGCTATGTGGTGAGCACCGTGAACCTCCAAGTGCCTCACCAAAAATTATAACGTTGAGTCATGAAAAAAATAAAACACATTTTTTCCACAAAAAATGATCTTTTAGCTATGATTTTTTTATTTTCCCAAGGGTTATAGGAGAAAATAGACAGAAAAAGATGTTGTGCAATTTTTCACGAGCACGCCGATACCCCATATGTGGGAAAAAAACACTGTTTGGGCACACATCGGGGCTCGGAAGGGAACAAGTGACGTTTTGGATTGCAGACTTTGATGGAATGGTCTGCGGGCATCATGTTGCATTTGCAGAGCCCCTGATGTGCCTCAACAGTGGAAATCTCCCACAAGTGACCCCATTTTGGAAACTGGACCTCCCAAGGAATTTATTTAGATATGTGGTGAGCACCGTGAACCTCCAAGTGCCTCACCAAAAATTATAACGTTGAGTCGTGAAAAAAATAAAACACATTTTTTCCACAAAAAATGATCTTTTAGCTATGATTTTTTATTTTCCCAAGGGTTATAGGAGAAAATAGACAGAAAAAGATGTTGTACAATTTTTCACGAGCACGCCGATACCCCATATGTGGGAAAAAAACACTGTTTGGGCACATGTCGGGGCGCGGAAGGGAACAAGTGACGTTTTGGATTGCAGACTTTGATTGAATGGTCTGCGGGCGTCATGTTGCATTTGCAGAGCCCCTGATGTGCCTAAACAGTGGAAATCCTCCACAAGTGACCCCATTTTGGAAACTACACCCCTGAAGGAATTTATCTAGAGGCATAGTTTTATAGTATTGATTATAATTCTTTTGGTTTTACTGGTGTGCGAATTTATAATGTGGCGGTATGTGTAAGATGTGCGGGGTACATCAGATTATAAAAGTGTGTTGTGTCAAGAGGGTATAAACTAATTTTAGTCATTTGTGGACGTGTGTTGCGCTTTGAAGCAATCCTTAATGCAAAGGCCAGGTTTCTCAGGGCAGGTTTCACAATGGTAAATTGTGGCCTTTCGGATTCCCCTCTTGGAACATACTCTGCACCGTTTTTGTGATCGTCCTGTCCTCGCTGTTTGGGGAATCTGTCCTGGGAAATATTGACCTGGGACAATACGGGCACTATCAGATTCAGAAGTACTGGGACCCTCACCTCCCTGAGTGCCAAACATTAGGGCCTTGATGACTACCTCCTGAAATTGAAGGAAACTCCCCCCGTATTGCCTGCAGATCGGAACAGCACAAAAGCATTGTACATTGCCATCTGTACAATGTGCACGGACAATTTTTTGTACCATACGTAAGCTTTTCGCATGGCACTGTATGGTTGGAGGACCTGATCTGAGAGATCCACACCCCCCATGTACCGATGTAATCCAGGATACAATCTGGCTTGGGGACTTGTGTTCTGGTTCCACAAACAGTGACAAGGGTGCTGTTGTCATGGTGTATGGTGGTCAGGATAAGGACATCCCTTTTGTCCTTATACTTGACCACCAGCATGTTGTCGCTGCATTTGGCTCTGCTTTCCCCTTTTCTCAGCATTTGCCCGATTAGCGGCTTAGGGAGGCCTCGCTGATTTTTTCTCACGGTGCCACATGCAGCTGTACCTCTGGCAGAGAGGGCCTTGAAGAGTGGGATGCTGGTGTAAAAGTTGTCAATGTAGAGGTGATAACCCTTATCCAGCAGTGGGTGCAGCAATTCTCACACAATTTTCCCACTCACCCCCAGGATGGGGGGGCATTCAGGGGGGTTAATCTGGGTGTCCTTCCCCTCGTAGACCCTAAATGTTGTGAATTCTGTGGCTGAGTTCACTTCTGTGGTCACAAGTGGTATTGCGGTCTCTGGGCTTCCTCCCTCAGGTGTTTTGGTGAGCTCGTTGGCTGCCTTGCTATTTAGCTCCACCTGAGTCTGTCTTCCTTGCTCCTTGTCAATGTTCCAGTGTTGGATCTGAGCTACTGCATCTTTCCTTGGGCCTGCTGCTCTGCTAGATAAGTGCTTCTAGTTTGTTTTCTGTTTTTTCTGTCCAGCTTGCTATTAACTTTTGCTGGAAGCTCTGAGAAGCAAAGGGGTGCACCGCCGTGCTGTTAGTTCGGCACGGTGGGTCTTTTTGCCCCTTTGCGTGGTTTTCGTTTTAGGGTTTTTTGTAGACTGCATAGTTCTCTTTGCTATCCTCGCTCTGTCTAGAATATCGGGCCTCACTTTGCTGAATCTATTTCATTCCTACGTTTGTCTTTTCATCTTGCTAACAGTCATTATATGTGGGGGGCTGCCTATTCCTTTGGGGTATTTCTCTGAGGTAAGTCAGGCTTGTATTTCTATCTTCAGGCTAGTCAGCTCCTCAGGCAGTGCCGAGTTGCATAGGTAGTGATAGGCGCAATCCACTGCTGCTTATAGTTGTGTGAGGATAGATCAGGTACTGCAGTCTACAGAGATTCCACGTCTCAGAGCTCGTCCTATTGTTTTTGGTTTTTGCCAGATCTCTGTATGTGCGCTGATTACTGCACGCTGTGTTGCCTGATTGCCAGCCATAACAGTACAAGGAGCCACACCAATGATTCCCAATAGAGGGAAAAAAGAAATCCTGACATCATTTTTTTTTCTTAGCTCTGTCTTCAGTCTTTTTTTTCCCCTAGACATTAGAGTGCTTCAGGACACAGCTGTGGACATGGATATTCAGGCTCTGTGCTCCTCAATGGATAATCTCGTTGTAAATGTACAAAAGATTCAAGATACTATTGATCAGAAATCGATGCTAGAACCAAGAATTCCGATTCCTGATTTGTTTTTTGGTGACAGAACTAAGTTCCTGAGCTTCAGAAATAATTGTAAGCTATTTTTGGCCTTGAAACCTCATTCTTCTGGTAACCCTATTCAACAGGTTTTGATTATTATTTCTTTTTTGCGCGGCGACCCACAGGACTGGGCGTTTTCTCTTGCACCAGGAGATTCTGCATTGAGTAATGTTGATGCATTTTTCCAGGCGCTGGGATTGCTTTACGATGAGCCTAATTCAGTGGATCAGGCTGAGAAAAATCTGCTGGCTTTATGCCAGGGTCAGGATGATGTAGAAGTATATTGTCAGAAATTTAGGAAGTGGTCAGTACTCACTCTGTGGAATGAATCTGCACTAGCGGCTTTGTTCAGAAAGGGTCTCTCTGAAGCTCTTAAGGATGTAATGGTGGGATTTCCTATGCCTGCTGGTTTGAATGAGTCTATGTCCTTGGCCATTCAGATCGGTCGTCGCTTGCGCGAGCGTAAATCTGTGCACCATCTGGCGGTATTGTCTGAGAGTAAACCTGAGCCTATGCAGTGCGACAGGACTATGACTAAAGTAGAACGGCAAGAACACAGACGTCTGAACAGACTGTGTTTCTATTGTGGTGATTCTACTCATGCTATTTCTAATTGTCCTAAACGCACTAGGCGGTTCGATAGCTCTGCCGTTATTGGTACTGTACAGTCCAAATTCCTTTTGTCCATTACCTTAATGTGCTCTTTGTCATCGTATTCTGTCATGGCGTTTGTGGATTCAGGCGCTGCCCTGAATCTGATGGATTTGGATTATGCTAAACGTTGTGGATTTTTCTTGGAGCCTTTGCGGTGTCCTATTCCGTTGAGAGGAATTGATGCTACACCTTTGGCCAAGAATAAGCCTCAGTACTGGGCCCAGCTGACCATGTGCATGGCTCCTGCACATCAGGAAGTTATTCGCTTTCTGGTACTGCATAATTTGCATGATGTGGTCGTGTTGGGGTTGCCATGGCTACAAACCCATAATCCAGTATTGGATTGGAACTCTATGTCGGTAACCAGCTGGGGTTGTCAGGGAGTACATGGTGATGTTCCATTTTTGTCTATTTCGTCATCCATTCCTTCTGACATCCCAGAGTTCTTGTCGGACTTTCAGGATGTATTTGAAGAGTCCAAGTCTGATGCCCTACCTCCGCATAGGAATTGTGATTGTGCTATCGATTTGATTCCTGGTAGTAAATTCCCTAAGGGTCGTTTATTTAATTTGTCCGTACCTGAACACACCGCTATGCGCAGTTATGTGAAGGAGTCCCTGGAGAAGGGACATATTCGCCCATCGTCGTCACCATTGGGAGCAGGGTTCTTTTTTGTAGCCAAGAAGGATGGTTCGCTAAGACCGTGTATTGATTACCGCCTTCTTAATAAGATCACTGTTAAGTTTCAGTATCCCTTGCCATTGATTTCTGACTTGTTTGCTCGGATTAAGGGGGCTAGTTGGTTTACTAAGATTGATCTTCGTGGTGCGTATAATCTGGTGAGAATCAGGCAGGGAGATGAATGGAAAACGGCATTTAATACGCCCGAGGGTCATTTTGAGTATCTGGTGATGCCGTTCGGACTTGCCAATGCTCCATCTGTTTTTCAGTCTTTTATGCATGACATTTTCCGTGAGTATCTGGATAAATTCTTGATTGTTTACTTGGATGACATTTTGATCTTCTCAGATGATTGGGAGTCTCATATGAAGCAAGTCAGAATGGTTTTCCAGGTACTGCGTGCTAATTCCTTGTTCGTGAAGGGATCAAAGTGTGTCTTCGGTGTGCAGAAAGTTTCATTTTTGGGGTTCATCTTTTCCCCTTCTACTATCGAGATGGATCCGGTTAAGGTTCAGGCCATCCAGGATTGGACTCAGCCGACATCTCTTAAAAGTCTGCAGAAATTCCTGGGCTTTGCTAATTTTTATCGTCGCTTCATCTGTAATTTTTCTAGCATTGCCAGACCATTGACCGATTTGACCAAGAAGGGTGCTGATTTGGTTAATTGGTCTTCTGCTGCCGTGGAAGCTTTTCAGGAGTTGAAGCATCGTTTTTGCTGTGCCCCTGTGTTGTGTCAACCTGATGTTTCTCTTCCGTTCCAGGTCGAGGTTGATGCTTCTGAGATTGGTGCAGGGGCGGTTTTGTCACAGAGAGGTTCTGGTTGCTCAGTGTTCAAACCATGTGCTTTCTTTTCCAGGAAATTTTCTGCTGCTGAGCGTAATTATGATGTGGGCAACCGAGAGTTGCTGGCCATGAAGTGGGCATTCGAGGAGTGGCGTCATTGGCTTGAGGGTGCTAAGCATCGCGTGGTGGTATTGACTGATCATAAGAACCTTACTTATCTTGAGTCTGCCAAGCGCTTGAATCCTAGACAGGCCCGTTGGTCGTTATTTTTTGCTCGTTTTGATTTTGTGATTTCATACCTTCCGGGCTCTAAAAATGTGAAGGCGGATGCTCTGTCTAGGAGTTTTGTGCCCGACTCTCCGGGGTTATCTGAGCCGGCGAGTATCCTCAAGGAAGGAGTCATTGTGTCTGCCATCTCCCCTGATTTGCGGAGAGTGTTGCAGAAATTTCAGGCTAATAAACCTGATCGTTGTCCGGCCGAGAAACTGTTCGTCCCTGATAGGTGGACTAGTAAAGTTATCTCTGAACTTCATTGTTCGGTGCTGGCCGGTCATCCAGGAATCTTTGGTACCAGGGAGTTGGTTGCTAGATCCTTCTGGTGGCCATCTCTGTCACGGGATGTGCGTGCTTTTGTGCAGTCCTGTGGAATTTGTGCTAGGGCTAAGCCCTGCTGTTCACGTGCCAGTGGGTTGCTTTTGCCCTTGCCGGTCCCGAAGAGGCCTTGGACACATATTTCGATGGATTTCATTTCTGACCTTCCCGTTTCTCAAAAAATGTCGGTCATTTGGGTGGTCTGTGATCGCTTTTCTAAAATGGTCCATCTGGTGCCCTTGGTTAAATTGCCTTCCTCCTCTGATTTGGTGCCTTTGTTCTTCCAGCATGTGGTTCGTTTACATGGCATTCCTGAGAATATTGTTTCTGACAGAGGTTCCCAGTTTGTCTCGAGGTTCTGGCGAGCCTTTTGTGGTAGGATGGGCATTGACCTATCTTTCTCCTCGGCCTTCCATCCTCAGACTAATGGCCAGACCGAACGAACCAATCAGATCTTGGAAACATATCTGAGATGTTTTGTTTCCGCTGACCAGGATGATTGGGTGTCATTTTTGCCGTTGGCTGAGTTCGCCCTTAATAATCGGGCCAGCTCGGCTACCTTGGTCTCTCCATTTTTCTGCAATTCTGGGTTCCATCCTCGTTTCTCTTCAGGACAGGTTGAGTCTTCGGACTGTCCTGGTGTGGATTCTGTGGTGGACAGGTTGCAGCAGATCTGGACTCAGGTAGTGGACAATTTGACCTTGTCCCAGGAGAAGGCTCAGCTTTTCGCTAATCGCAGACGCCGTGTGGGACCCCGACTTCGTGTTGGGGATCTGGTTTGGTTATCTTCTCGTCATATTCCTATGAAGGTTTCCTCTCCTAAATTTAAACCTCGTTTTATTGGTCCGTATAGGATTTCTGAGATTCTCAATCCGGTGTCTTTTCGTCTGACCCTCCCAGACTCCTTTTCCATACATAATGTATTCCATAGGTCGTTGTTGAGGAGATACGTGGCACCTATGGTTCCATCTGTGGAGCCTCCTGCCCCTGTTTTGGTGGAGGGGGAATTGGAGTATATTGTGGAGAAGATTTTGGATTCTCGTGTCTCTAGACGGAAACTCCAGTATCTGGTCAAATGGAAGGGTTATGCTCAGGAAGATAATTCCTGGGTTTTTGCCTCTGATGTCCATGCCCCAGATCTTGTTCGTGCCTTTCATGTGGCTCATCCTGGTCGGCCTGGGGGTTCTGGTGAGGGTTCGGTGACCCCTCCTCAAGGGGGGGGTACTGTTGTGAATTCTGTGGCTGAGTTCACTTCTGTGGTCACAAGTGGTATTGCGGTCTCTGGGCTTCCTCCCTCAGGTGTTTTGGTGAGCTCGTTGGCTGCCTTGCTATTTAGCTCCACCTGAGTCTGTCTTCCTTGCTCCTTGTCAATGTTCCAGTGTTGGATCTGAGCTACTGCATCTTTCCTTGGGCCTGCTGCTCTGCTAGATAAGTGCTTCTAGTTTGTTTTCTGTTTTTTCTGTCCAGCTTGCTATTAACTTTTGCTGGAAGCTCTGAGAAGCAAAGGGGTGCACCGCCGTGCTGTTAGTTCGGCACGGTGGGTCTTTTTGCCCCTTTGCGTGGTTTTCGTTTTAGGGTTTTTTGTAGACTGCATAGTTCTCTTTGCTATCCTCGCTCTGTCTAGAATATCGGGCCTCACTTTGCTGAATCTATTTCATTCCTACGTTTGTCTTTTCATCTTGCTAACAGTCATTATATGTGGGGGGCTGCCTATTCCTTTGGGGTATTTCTCTGAGGTAAGTCAGGCTTGTATTTCTATCTTCAGGCTAGTCAGCTTCTCAGGCAGTGCCGAGTTGCATAGGTAGTGATAGGCGCAATCCACTGCTGCTTATAGTTGTGTGAGGATAGATCAGGTACTGCAGTCTACAGAGATTCCACGTCTCAGAGCTCGTCCTATTGTTTTTGGTTTTTGCCAGATCTCTGTATGTGCGCTGATTACTGCACGCTGTGTTGCCTGATTGCCAGCCATAACACGTAAATCTGTGGGTGTACCCTGAGGTACTCTCGCACAGTTTGTACAGCTTTATTCCGTACCTGGACCTCTTACTGGGCAGGTACTGTCGGAATTTTAGCCTCCCTTTGAAGTGAATGAGAGATTCATCAATAGCGATGTCCCTCTGGGGTGTGTACGCCTCAGCAAATTTTCTGCTGAAGTGTTCAATCACTGGCCGAATTTTATATAGACGATCAAAGTTTGGATCGTCTCGAGGAGGACACTGTGCATTATCACTGAAATGCAAAAATTATTGGATCCCTTCAAATCGTGTCTTTTTCATGGCCATGCGGAATACCGGTGTACTGTAGAGAATTTGAGTACTCCAGTATTGCCGAAGCTTTGGCTTTTTGATTATGCCCATATGCAGCACAATTCCCCAAAATGTCATCATCTCTGCTGCATTTACGGGGGTTCATCTGGCGTGTGATGACATGGGATTTTGGGTGAAAAATTGTTGGGCATACAGGTTCGTCTGGGCCACCATAAGATTTATTACTTCGTCACTGAAAAAGAATTTGAAAAAGTCAATTTCAGTGAGGCCAGTCGTGTCAAACTGGATTCCTGAGCTGCTGCTGAAATCCGGAATGACGGGCTGAAAATTTTCAGGGGGTGCAATCCATACGGGATCGATTGCTGCAGAAGTTGCCTGGGTCCTACGGCGCCTTGTTGGGGGTCCTTCCTCACCAGATGAGGAGGAGGAGGAATAGAGGAATGTGGGATCTTCCTCACTGGCTGTATCCGTGTCAGACGCAAGGATGGCGTAAGCCTCCTCTGGTGAATAGCACCTTGTTAAAAAATGGGCCATTTTTTTTCCCCAAACCCTGGGGATTTGTGTGTAAGTGGTGCTTTTACAAGTGTAATGTGTGGGGCTTGTGTATAGGGTACTCTTTATTATAACCAATCAGAGAGAAAAAACAAGTAGTGATAAAAAATGTAGAAGAAACAAGAAAAAAAGATGAAAAGAAAAATCAGATGTAAAAAAAGTTTGTGTAAAAAAAAAAAAAAGTATAAATTTACCCTACGCAACTAAATCTTTTTTTTTGCGAAAGAAAAAACGAACGCCACTAACAGTGTGACGTACGCTCCCTTAATTAACGCGCTAAAAATTAGATGACGCAACTATTCTTTTATAAAAGAAAAGCGAACGCCACTAACAGTGTGACGTACGCTCCCCTAATGCACTCGCTAAAAATTAGACGACGCAAGTAATTATTCTTTTTACAAATGAAAAAACGAACGCCACTAACAGTGTGACGTACGCTCCCCTAATGCACTCGCTAAAAATTAGACGACGCAAGCAATTATTCTTTCTACAAAAGAAAAAACGAACGCCACTAACAGTGTGATGTACGCTCCCCTAATGCACTCGCTAAAAATTAGACGACGCAAGTAATTATTCTTTCTACAAAAGAAAAAACGAACGCCACTAACAGTGTGACGTACGCTCCCCTAATGCACTCGCTAAAAATTAGACGACGCAAGTAATTATTCTTTCTACAAAAGAAAAAACGAACGCCACTAACAGTGTGATGTACGCTCCCCTAATGCACTCGCTAAAAATTAGACGACGCAAGTAATTATTCTTTCTACAAAAGAAAAAACGAACGCCACTAACAGTGTGACGTACGCTCCCCTAATGCACTCGCTAAAAATTAGACGATGCAACTAATTATTCTTTTTACAAAAGAAAAGCGAACGCCACTAACAGTGTGACGTACGCTCCCCTAATGCACTAGAGATTATCCGGCGATAGCAGATTTTTTTATGCAAAAAAGATGCTACCTCCCTACCTATAAAACTACTCTGTACGATTTTTTTTTTCTAAAAGATGATCGGTCGTCACTAACGCTGTGACGCCGGCTACACTAACACGCTACCACTGAACTACGCTGTACAATTTTTTTTTTCTCTAAAAAAAAAGACCGATCGTCACTAACGCTGTGACACCAGCTAATCTACGTCTAAAACTACACTGTACTAACTACTATTATTAAAAAAAAAAATCGGACGTCGCTTAGACTGCGAAGTCCGCTACACTAACTAGCTAAAAAAAGAAAAAGCGCAGGCTCTGATCAGCAGCAATACTGATCAAAGAGCTGCGGACACAGGAAGAGCACGAATGCTCTGCACGAGACGCCGCGCAAAGAAAAAAAAGCGCAAAAAAGTGCGCTAAAAATTGAATTGGAGGGGAGCGAGGGGGGTACTGGAACAGGGATGGGGGGACATCACCAAACACTGACACCGGCTACGCTACCTTGTTACGTCTAAAACTACACTGTACTAACTACTATTTTTTTTCTATAAAAAAAAACGGACGTCGCTTAGACTGCAATGTTCGCTACGCTAACTAGCTAAAAAAAAAAAGTCCTGTGGTGCAGTCTCTGAGCACGAATGCTCTGCGCGGGATGCCGCGCACAGGAAAAAAAGCGCAAAAAAGTGTGCAAAAAATTCAATTGGAGGGTGGGGGTACTGGAACATGGATGGGGGGATGGGAAAGGAGTGGGGGAGGTGCTGCTGCTGCTGTGATCACAGGCCTCACACAGCAGGCAGATGGCAGCAGAGAGCAGGCAGATCGCAGGAGATTTCAGTGAAGAAGCAGCACTTGGAGGCAGGAGATCGCAGGGTTGATCACACTGGCCACCAATGGATTCTCTATCTCAAGGTACACAGAGGGGCTTTGGCTCTGCACGCCAAATCTGAGGTAAAGATGGCGTGCAGGGCGGTGATCGGTATTTTACATTAACCCCTTTGGCGCTGATTGGCTAGAAGCTATAGTTCAGCCAATCAGCGCCATATGGGTTAATCAGGTGAGGTGACATGGTGATCACCCCACCTACTGTGACGGCTGTGATTGGTGCAATTCACACAGCACCAATCACAGCCTTTTTTTTTTTTAACTTTATTGTCATGTTGCTGTGATTGGCTGGTCAGAAATGACCAGCCATATACAGCGATCGCCGATGCGTAGGGGGCTGCGGGGCTACGTGCAGAGATGGTCTGCTGTTAGTGACAGCAGCCATCGGAACCCGATCACCGCGTGATGCCTCACGGTGACCGGAAAATGGCGGTGCCGTACTAGTACTGCGGCTGGCACAAATGCAGGGCCCGCAGTGCAGTACTAGTACGGCGCATGGTGCGAAGGTGTTAAAGGAGTTTTCCAAGACTTTAATATTGGCGGACTATCTATCCTTAGGGCTCTTTAATATTGGAGGACTATCCCTAGGTCTCTAGGGTTCTTCAATATTGGTGGACTATCCTTAGGGTTCTTTAACCCCTTAGAGACCCTGCCTTTTTCAATTTTCCGTGTTCGTTTTTCGCTCCCCTTCTTCCCAGAGCCATGACTTTCTTTATTTTTCTGTCAATATGGCCATGCGAGGGCTTATTTTTTGCGGGAGGAGTTGTACTTTTGAACGACACCATTGGTTTTACCGTGTCATGTACTATAAAATGGGGAAAAAAATTCCAAGTGCGGTGAAATTGCAAAAAAAGTGCAATCCCACAACAGTTTTTTGTTTGGCTTTTTTGCTAGGTTCACTAAATGCTAAAACTGACCTGCCACTATGATTCTCCAGGTCATTATGAGTTTGTAGACACCAAACATGTCTACGTTCTTTTTTATCTAAGTGGTGAAAAAAAATTCCAAACTTTGCTTTAAAAAAAATGCGCAATTTTCCGATACCCACAGCGTCTCTATTTTTTGTGATCTGGGGTTGGGTGAGGGCTTATTTTTTGTGTGCCGAGCTGACGTTTTTAATGATACCATTTTGGTGCAGATATGTTCTTTTGATCGCCTTCTATTGCATTTTAATGCAATGTCATGACGACCAAAAAAACGTAATTCTGGCGTATTGAATTTTTTTTCTCTCTACTCTGTTTAGCGATCAGGTTAATCCTTTTTTTTATTGACAGATCGGGCGATTCTGAACGCGGCAATACCAAATATGTGTATGTTTGATTTTATTTTTATTGTTTTATTTTGAATGGGGTGAAACGGAGTGATTTAAACTTTTATTTTTTTTTATTTTTTTCATATTTTTTTAAAACATTTTCTTTTTTACTTTTACCATGCTTCAATAGCCTCCATGGGAGGCTAGAAGCTGGCATAGCCTGATCGGCTCTGTTACATAGAGGCAATGCTTAGATCGCCCCTACGTAGTAGAATTGCAGCATTGCTATGAGTGCCGACCACAGGGTGGCGCTCACAGCAATCCAGCATCAACAACCATAGAGGTCTTCAGGAGACCTCTGGTTGTTATGCCATTGCACCGATGATCCCCCGATCAAGTGACAGGGGTCAACGGTGCACGCACCCCTGGCCGCGTGGCCGGGAGCGCTTGTTAAATGCTGCTGTCAGTGTTTGACAGCGGCCTTTTACTAGTTAATAGCAGCGGGTGGATCGCGATTCCACCCACCGCTATTGCAGGCACATGTCAGCTGTACAAAACAGCTGACATGTCCCGGCTTTGATGTGGGCTCACCGCCAGATCCCACATCAAAGGAAGAGATGCGACCTCCGCCGTACTAATACGGCGAAGGACGCAAAGGGGTTAATATTGGTGGACTATCCTTCAGGCTCTTTAATATAGGCGGACTATCCTTAGGGCTCTTTAATATTGGTCAACTATCCTCAGGGCTCTTTAATATTGGCGGACTATCCTTAGGGCTCTTTAATATTGGCGGACTATCCTTAGGGATCTTTAATATTGGCGGACTATCCTTGGGGCTCTTTAATATTGGCGGACTATCCTTAGGGATCTTTAATATTGGCGGACTATCCTTGGGGATCTTTAATATTGGCGGACTATCCTTGGGGCTCTTTAATATTGGCGGACTATCCTTAGGGATCTTTAATATTGGCGGACTATCCTTGGGGATCTTTAATATTGGCGGACTATCCTTAGGGCTCTTTAATATTGGCGGACTATCCTTAGGGCTCTTTAATATTGGCAGACTATCCTTGGGGATCTTTAATATTGGCAGACTATCCTTGGGGATCTTTAATATTGGCGGACTATCCTTAGGGATCTTTAATATTGGCTTACTATCCTTGGGGATCTTTAATATTGGCGGACTATCCTTAGGGATCTTTAATATTGGTGGACTATCCTTAGGGATCTTTAATATTGGCGGACTATCCTTAGGGCTCTTTAATATTGGCGGACTATCCTTAGGGCTCATGCACATGACCATATTTTCGGTCCAAGTGCAATCTGACAAAATATTGGATCACACTCAGCCTAATGTTGTTGCACGGGGCCATCCACATGTCCACAGCATGCTTGATTTGTATCCATGAAAAACATCATACTGCTCTTTAATGACATCTGAGTGCAGTCCCATTTCCACGGACTGACAGAATGAAGAAGATGGTGATGGTGACTTGTTTATCCATCTTCTCCTCATCCAAGAAAATCGGATCACTCTGATTAAACACAAGATTTCTGCATCTAATAGCGTTCTGCCCACGTTTACAGATACCACTCAACACTTTTATATTTTCAGAACAAAGGAAAATATAAAATAGAACCATTACTGAGCCAAGATGGCGGGAGATGAATGTGTGCTCCTCGCACATTTTGGAATCTAATAAAATCTTTCTTGGAAAGACAATCGTGCAGAATGGAGAAGAGATTCAGCAGAACACTCCGTCAATGCTGAAAGCAGACTAGATCTGGGCCTCCGAAAGGAAGTGAATTCATTGTAAACAGTTGGACGTCTTTTTTTTTTTTTACAGATTATAATGAATTCCTCTCAGTAGAGAATAAAAGCCAGAAATCCTATGTCCTCGCCCCACATTTCTATGGCAACAGAGACAATTCCCAGATAGAATGGTGACTGCAAATATACTGTGGATGCCGGGTGCACTCTGCCCCCTTCTAACTGCGCTTTATTATAGGGTGCTGTATGCCGGTGTAAGGCGGCGTTAATATTATTACTCTTGGATGGGAAAGTAAATGATGTTTACTGGCACAATTGTTCCACATCGTTTTCTTAGCATAAAATACTGTGAAAATAAATCTTGCAGAGTTATGATGAAACTTTTCGCAGTGAAGTTTCCAGGTTGGAGCAGCTTTTAGAGGATTTTCTAATTTTAATGTAAATAAAGCTCAGTCGCTGCATATTGAAAATCTTTTCCGATGTGATGTTTATTTCCTTATCATATTGCTGCTCGCTGTCCATTATTATTTGCATCTTGGAACTAAAAAACAGTCCTAACTTAGGCCTGCTAGATACATCAGCTGCACAAACCTCTCTCCTGTCCTCTTAGACTATATAACATGTCTGTATTGCTTTCTTCCATTGAAATAACATAGACACAGCAATTAAATAAATGCAAAAAAATATCGACATAAATTTACCATTACCATAAAGTACAATGTGTCACGCAAAAAAAAAAAGTCTGAAAATCACTGGGATATGTATACGTGTTCCAGAGTTATTACCATATAGAGTGACAGTGGTCAGATTTTAAAAATTTGGCTCTGTCACTAAGGGGTTAAGACCTTTCCATCAACATTAAACTGAATGTACTGGATCGTTTCATTTCTGTTTCTGTTATCCCCAAATGGATCAAAAAAGGGACATAAGTACTGGACATCTGAACATAGGTTTAGAACTTTGCTCAACATGCCATTGTGTAGTGATTAAAGGGACTCTGTCACCTGAATTTGGCGGGCTCTCTGTCCGGTCCGATGGGCGGTGTTTTCTCTCCTTTCATGCACCCCTTCCTTTCCCGCTGGCCGCAATATTATCTTGAATATGAGTCTGTTTCCTCCGTAGTTCACGCGTGCGCAATGCAATCTTGCCTTGCGCATGCACAGTATGCTTTGCCCAACTGTGGGAAAAGCCGAAAAGCATTAGTGCGCATGCGCAGCCGCACTATGTCCCGGAAGTATTTAGCTGTGTTCCAGGATATAGTGCGGCTGCGCATGCGCACTAATGCTTGCAAGCAATATCCTCCTTCTCCAGAAGACCGGCCACTGAAAATCACAGACCGGAAATAGATGCCACCTGTGTGCAATCCATGTTTTCCATTTTTAACATTTCATTGGGCAGGAGAAATCTTGCATTATTGTGGGGTTTTTTTTGCATTTAATTAAATCACTGATGGTAAAAAACTGACGCATTGACCAGACACTGATGAAACTCGGATCCAAAACACTAATGATAACTTTGAAATTAGATCTTTTTTTACATTGAAGAAAAATCACTGATGTCTGAACGAGGCCTAACAGGGTTATAGGATATCGCTTGTGGCTGAGGGGACACTCAGTAACTGCAGTGTATGTACACCGTTGGGTTACATCACACATCAGGTGAAACATAGTGCAGTACAATTGGGTTTTCACGTGTGAACTTGATCTGTATACCCCTGGTTAATGGATTTGTAATGTGTTGTTACTGCACAAGAAAAGTCCGATGATGTCATAACATAGATGGATGCTAAATGCAGTGATGTAACAGTAACGGTTGTTGTGAATTCTGTGGCTGAATTCACTCCTGTGGTCACAAGTGGTATTGCAGCCTCTGGGCTTCCTCCCTCAGGTGTTTTGGTGAGCTCGTTGGCTGCCTTGCTATTTAACTCCACCTGAGTCTGTCTTCCTTGCTCCTTGTCAATGTTCCAGTGTTGGATCTGAGCTACTGCATCTTTCCTGTGGCCTGCTGCTCTGCTAGATAAGTGTTACTTTGTTTTTGTTTCCGTTTTTTCTGTCCAGCTGTACTATTCTCTTTTGCTGGAAGCTCTGAGACGCAAAGGGTGCACCGCCGTTCGGCACGGTGGGTCTTTTTGCCCCCCTTTGCGTGGTTCTGCTTTAGGGTTTTTTGTAGACTGCATAGTTCTCTTTGCTATCCTCGCTCTGTCTAGAATATCGGCCCTCACTTTGCTGAATCGATTTCATTCCTACGTTTTGTCTTTTCATCTTGCTAACAGTCATTATATGTGGGGGGCTGCCTATTCCTTTGGGGTATTTCTCTGAGGCAAGTCAGGCTTGTATTTCTATCTTCAGGCTAGTCAGCTCCTCAGGCAGTGCCGAGTTGCATAGGTAGTGTTAGGCGCAATCCACTGCTGCTTTTAGTTGTGTGAGGATAGGTTCAGGTATTGCAGTCTGCAGAGATTCCACGTCTCAGAGCTTGTTCTATTGTTTTTGGGTTATTGCCATATCACTGTATGTGCGCTGATTACTGCACACTGTGTTGCCTGATAGCACAGCATAACAGTACAAGGAGCCAAACCAATGATTCTCAATAGAGGGAAAAAAGAAGTCCTGACATCATTTTTTTTTCCTCAGCTCTGTCTTCAGTTTTTTTTTTTTTTTTTTTTTTTCCCCTAGACATTAGAGTGCTTCAGGACACAGCTGTGGACATGGATATTCAGGCTCTGTGCTCCTCAATGGATAATCTCGTTATAAATGTACAAAAGATTCAAGATACAATTGATCAGAAATCTATGCTAGAACCAAGAATTCCTATTCCTGATTTGTTTTTTTGTGACAGAACTAAGTTCCTGAGCTTCAAAAATAATTGTAAGCTATTTCTGGCCTTGAAACCTCATTCTTCTGGTAATCCTATTCAACAGGTTTTGATTATTATTTCTTTTTTGCGCGGCGACCCACAGGACTGGGCGTTTTCTCTTGCACCAGGAGACCCTGCATTGAGTAATGTTGATGCGTTTTTCCAGGCGCTTGGATTGCTTTACGATGAGCCTAATTCAGTGGATCAGGCTGAGAAAAATTTGCTGGCTTTATGCCAGGGTCAGGATGATGTAGAAGTATATTGTCAGAAATTTAGGAAGTGGTCAGTGCTCACTCAGTGGAATGAATCTGCGCTGGCAGCTTGGTTCAGAAAGGGTCTCTCTGAAGCTCTTAAGGATGTCATGGTGGGATTTCCTATGCCTGCTGGTTTGAATGAGTCTATGTCCTTGGCCATTCAGATCGGTCGTCGCTTGCGCGAGCGTAAATCTGTGCACCATCTGGCGGTATTGTCTGAGAGTAAACCTGAGCCTATGCAGTGCGACAGGACTATGACTAAAGTTGAACGGCAAGAACACAGACGTCTGAACAGGCTGTGTTTCTACTGTGGTGATTCCACTCATGCTATTTCTAATTGTCCTAAGCGCACTAGGCGGTTCGATACCTCTGCCGTCATTGGTACTGTACAGTCCAAATTCCTTCTGTCCATTACCTTGATATGCTCTTTGTCATCGTATTCTGTCATGGCGTTTGTGGATTCAGGCGCTGCCCTGAATCTGATGGATTTGGATTATGCTAAACGTTGTGGATTTTTCTTGGAGCCTTTGCGGTGTCCTATTCCGTTGAGAGGAATTGATGCTACACCTTTGGCCAAGAATAAGCCTCAGTACTGGGCCCAGCTGACCATGTGCATGGCTCCTGCACATCAGGAAGTTATTCGCTTTCTGGTACTGCATAATCTGCATGATGTGGTCGTGTTGGGGTTGCCATGGCTACAAACCCATAATCCAGTATTAGATTGGAACTCTATGTCGGTAACCAGCTGGGGTTGTCAGGGAGTACATGGTGATGTTCCATTTTTGTCTATTTCGTCATCCATTCCTTCTGACATCCCAGAGTTCTTGTCGGACTTTCAGGATGTATTTGAAGAGCCCAAGTCTGATGCCCTACCTCCACATAGGAATTATGATTGTGCTATCAATTTGATTCCTGGTAGTAAATTCCCTAAGGGTCGTTTATTTAATTTGTCCGTGCCTGAACTGTTATGGCTGGCAATCAGGCAACACAGCGTGCAGTAATCAGCGCACATACAGAGATCTGGCAATAACCAAAAACAATAGGACGAGCTCTGAGACGTGGAATCTCTGTAGACTGCAGTACCTGATCTATCCTCACACAACTATAAGCAGCAGTGGATTGCGCCTAACAACTACCTATGCAACTCGGCACTGCCTGAGGAGCTGACTAGCCTGAAGATAGAAATACAAGCCTGACTTACCTCAGAGAAATACCCCAAAGGAATAGGCAGCCCCCCACATATAATGACTGTTAGCAAGATGAAAAGACAAACGTAGGAATGAAATAGATTCAGCAAAGTGAGGCCCGATATTCTAGACAGAGCGAGGATAGCAAAGAGAACTATGCAGTCTACAAAAAACCCTAAGACGAAAACCACGCAAAGGGGCAAAAAGACCCACCGTGCCGAACTAACAGCACGGCGGTGCACCCCTCTGCTTCTCAGAGCTTCCAGCAAAAGACAATAGCAAGCTGGACAGAAAAAAACAGAAAACAAACTAGAAGCACTTATCTAGCAGAGCAGCAGGCCCAAGGAAAGATGCAGTAGCTCAGATCCAACACTGGAACATTGACAAGGAGCAAGGAAGACAGACTCAGGTGGAGCTAAATAGCAAGGCAGCCAACGAGCTCACCAAAACACCTGAGGGAGGAAGCCCAGAGACTGCAATACCACTTGTGACCACAGAAGTGAACTCAGCCACAGAATTCACAACAGTACCCCCCCTTGAGGAGGGGTCACCGAACCCTCACCAGAACCCCCAGGCCGACCAGGATGAGCCACATGAAAGGCACGAACAAGATCTGGGGCATGGACATCAGAGGCAAAAACCCAGGAATTATCTTCCTGAGCATAACCCTTCCATTTGACCAGATACTGGAGTTTCCGTCTAGAGACACGAGAATCCAAAATCTTCTCCACAATATACTCCAATTCCCCCTCCACCAAAACAGGGGCAGGAGGCTCCACAGATGGAACCATAGGTGCCACGTATCTCCTCAACAACGACCTATGGAATACATTATGTATGGAAAAGGAGTCTGGGAGGGTCAGACGAAAAGACACCGGATTGAGAATCTCAGAAATCCTATACGGACCAATAAAACGAGGTTTAAATTTAGGAGAGGAAACCTTCATAGGAATATGACGAGAAGATAACCAAACCAAATCCCCAACACGAAGTCGGGGTCCCACACGGCGTCTGCGATTAGCGAAAAGCTGAGCCTTCTCCTGGGACAAGGTCAAATTGTCCACTACCTGAGTCCAGATCTGCTGCAACCTGTCCACCACAGAATCCACACCAGGACAGTCCGAAGACTCAACCTGTCCTGAAGAGAAACGAGGATGGAACCCAGAATTGCAGAAAAATGGAGAGACCAAGGTAGCCGAGCTGGCCCGATTATTAAGGGCGAACTCAGCCAACGGCAAAAATGACACCCAATCATCCTGGTCAGCGGAAACAAAACATCTCAGATATGTTTCCAAGGTCTGATTGGTTCGTTCGGTCTGGCCATTAGTCTGAGGATGGAAGGCCGAGGAGAAAGATAGGTCAATGCCCATCCTACCACAAAAGGCTCGCCAGAACCTCGAGACAAACTGGGAACCTCTGTCAGAAACAATATTCTCAGGAATGCCATGTAAACGAACCACATGCTGGAAGAACAAAGGCACCAAATCAGAGGAGGAAGGCAATTTAACCAAGGGCACCAGATGGACCATTTTAGAAAAGCGATCACAGACCACCCAAATGACCGACATTTTTTGAGAAACGGGAAGGTCAGAAATGAAATCCATCGAAATATGTGTCCAAGGCCTCTTCGGGACCGGCAAGGGCAAAAGCAACCCACTGGCACGTGAACAGCAGGGCTTAGCCCTAGCACAAATTCCACAGGACTGCACAAAAGCACGCACATCCCGTGACAGAGATGGCCACCAGAAGGATCTAGCAACCAACTCCCTGGTACCAAAGATTCCTGGATGACCGGCCAGCACCGAACAATGAAGTTCAGAGATAACTTTACTAGTCCACCTATCAGGGACGAACAGTTTCTCGGCCGGACAACGATCAGGTTTATTAGCCTGAAATTTCTGCAACACTCTCCGCAAATCAGGGGAGATGGCAGACACAATGACTCCTTCCTTGAGGATACTCGCCGGCTCAGATAACCCCGGAGAGTCGGGCACAAAACTCCTAGACAGAGCATCCGCCTTCACATTTTTAGAGCCCGGAAGGTATGAAATCACAAAATCAAAACGAGCAAAAAATAACGACCAACGGGCCTGTCTAGGATTCAAGCGCTTGGCAGACTCGAGATAAGTCAAGTTCTTATGATCAGTCAATACCACCACGCGATGCTTAGCACCCTCAAGCCAATGACGCCACTCCTCGAATGCCCACTTCATGGCCAGCAACTCTCGGTTGCCCACATCATAATTACGCTCAGCAGCAGAAAATTTCCTGGAAAAGAAAGCACATGGTTTGAACACTGAGCAACCAGAACCTCTCTGTGACAAAACCGCCCCTGCACCAATCTCAGAAGCATCAACCTCGACCTGGAACGGAAGAGAAACATCAGGTTGACACAACACAGGGGCACAGCAAAAACGATGCTTCAACTCCTGAAAAGCTTCCACGGCAGCAGAAGACCAATTAACCAAATCAGCACCCTTCTTGGTCAAATCGGTCAATGGTCTGGCAATGCTAGAAAAATTACAGATGAAGCGACGATAAAAATTAGCAAAGCCCAGGAATTTCTGCAGACTTTTTAGAGATGTCGGCTGAGTCCAATCCTGGATGGCCTGAACCTTAACCGGATCCATCTCGATAGTAGAAGGGGAAAAGATGAACCCCAAAAATGAAACTTTCTGCACACCGAAGAGACACTTTGATCCCTTCACGAACAAGGAATTAGCACGCAGTACCTGGAAAACCATTCTGACTTGCTTCACATGAGACTCCCAATCATCTGAGAAGATCAAAATGTCATCCAAGTAAACAATCAAGAATTTATCCAGATACTCACGGAAAATGTCATGCATAAAAGACTGAAAAACAGATGGAGCATTGGCAAGTCCGAACGGCATCACCAGATACTCAAAATGACCCTCGGGCGTATTAAATGCCGTTTTCCATTCATCTCCCTGCCTGATTCTCACCAGATTATACGCACCACGAAGATCAATCTTAGTAAACCAACTAGCCCCCTTAATCCGAGCAAACAAGTCAGAAATCAATGGCAAGGGATACTGAAACTTAACAGTGATCTTATTAAGAAGGCGGTAATCAATACACGGTCTTAGCGAACCATCCTTCTTGGCTACAAAAAAGAACCCTGCTCCCAATGGTGACGACGATGGGCGAATATGTCCCTTCTCCAGGGACTCCTTCACATAACTGCGCATAGCGGTGTGTTCAGGTACGGACAAATTAAATAAACGACCCTTAGGGAATTTACTACCAGGAATCAAATCGATAGCACAATCACAATTCCTATGCGGAGGTAGGGCATCAGACTTGGACTCTTCAAATACATCCTGAAAGTCCGACAAGAACTCTGGGATGTCAGAAGGAATGGATGACGAAATAGACAAAAATGGAACATCACCATGTACTCCCTGACAACCCCAGCTGGTTACCGACATAGAGTTCCAATCCAATACTGGATTATGGGTTTGTAGCCATGGCAACCCCAACACGACCACATCATGCAAATTATGCAGTACCAGAAAGCGAATAACTTCCTGATGTGCAGGAGCCATGCACATGGTCAGCTGGGCCCAGTACTGAGGCTTATTCTTGGCCAAAGGTGTAGCATCAATTCCTCTCAACGGAATAGGACACCGCAAAGGCTCCAAGAAAAATCCACAACGTTTAGCATAATCCAAATCCATCAGATTCAGGGCAGCGCCTGAATCCACAAACGCCATGACAGAATACGATGACAAAGAGCACATTAAGGTAATGGACAAAAGGAATTTGGACTGTACAGTACCAATAACGGCAGAGCTATCGAACCGCCTAGTGCGTTTAGGACAATTAGAAATAGCATGAGTAGAATCACCACATTAGAAACACAGTCTGTTCAGACGTCTGTGTTCTTGCCGTTCTACTTTAGTCATAGTCCTGTCGCACTGCATAGGCTCAGGTTTACTCTCAGGCAGTACCGCCAGATGGTGCACAGATTTACGCTCGCGCAAGCGACGACCGATCTGAATGGCCAAGGACATAGACTCATTCAAACCAGCAGGCATAGGAAATCCCACCATTACATCCTTAAGAGCTTCAGAGAGACCCTTTCTGAACAAAGCCGCTAGTGCAGATTCATTCCACAGAGTGAGTACTGACCATTTCCTAAATTTCTGACAATATACTTCTACATCATCCTGACCCTGGCATAAAGCCAGCAGATTTTTCTCAGCCTGATCCACTGAATTAGGCTCATCGTAAAGCAATCCGAGCGCCAGGAAAAATGCATCAACATTACTCAATGCAGAATCTCCTGGTGCAAGAGAAAACGCCCAGTCCTGTGGGTCGCCGCGCAAAAAAGAAATAATAATCAAAACCTGTTGAATAGGATTACCAGAAGAATGAGGTTTCAAGGCCAAAAATAGCTTACAATTATTTCTGAAGCTCAGGAACTTAGTTCTGTCACCAAAAAACAAATCAGGAATCGGAATTCTTGGTTCTAGCATCGATTTCTGATCAATAGTATCTTGAATCTTTTGTACATTTACAACGAGATTATCCATTGAGGAGCACAGAGCCTGAATATCCATGTCCACAGCTGTGTCCTGAAGCACTCTAATGTCTAGGGGAAAAAAAAGACTGAAGACAGAGCTAAGAAAAAAAAATGATGTCAGGATTTCTTTTTTCCCTCTATTGGGAATCATTGGTGAGGCTCCTTGTACTGTTATGGCTGGCAATCAGGCAACACAGCGTGCAGTAATCAGCGCACATACAGAGATCTGGCAATAACCAAAAACAATAGGACGAGCTCTGAGACGTGGAATCTCTGTAGACTGCAGTACCTGATCTATCCTCACACAACTATAAGCAGCAGTGGATTGCGCCTAACAACTACCTATGCAACTCGGCACTGCCTGAGGAGCTGACTAGCCTGAAGATAGAAATACAAGCCTGACTTACCTCAGAGAAATACCCCAAAGGAATAGGCAGCCCCCCACATATAATGACTGTTAGCAAGATGAAAAGACAAACGTAGGAATGAAATAGATTCAGCAAAGTGAGGCCCGATATTCTAGACAGAGCGAGGATAGCAAAGAGAACTATGCAGTCTACAAAAAACCCTAAAACGAAAACCACGCAAAGGGGCAAAAAGACCCACCGTGCCGAACTAACAGCACGGCGGTGCACCCCTCTGCTTCTCAGAGCTTCCAGCAAAAGACAATAGCAAGCTGGACAGAAAAAAACAGAAAACAAACTAGAAGCACTTATCTAGCAGAGCAGCAGGCCCAAGGAAAGATGCAGTAGCTCAGATCCAACACTGGAACATTGACAAGGAGCAAGGAAGACAGACTCAGGTGGAGCTAAATAGCAAGGCAGCCAACGAGCTCACCAAAACACCTGAGGGAGGAAGCCCAGAGACTGCAATACCACTTGTGACCACAGAAGTGAACTCAGCCACAGAATTCACAACACTGAACACACCGCTATGCGCAGTTATGTGAAAGAATCCCTGGAGAAGGGACATATTCGCCCATCGTCATCACCATTGGGAGCAGGGTTCTTTTTTGTAGCCAAAAAGGATGGTTCGCTAAGACCGTGTATTGATTACCGCCTTCTTAATAAGATCACTGTTAAGTTTCAGTATCCCTTGCCATTGATATCTGACTTGTTTGCTCGGATTAAGGGGGCTAGTTGGTTTACTAAGATTGATCTTCGTGGTGCGTATAATCTGGTGAGAATCAGGCAGGGAGATGAATGGAAAACGGCATTTAATACGCCCGAGGGTCATTTTGAGTATCTGGTGATGCCGTTCGGACTTGCCAATGCTCCATCTGTTTTTCAGTCTTTTATGCATGACATTTTCCGTGAGTATCTGGATAAATTCCTGATTGTTTACTTGGATGACATTTTGATCTTCTCTGATGATTGGGAGTCTCATGTGAAGCAAGTCAGAATGGTTTTCCAGGTACTGCGTGCTAATTCCTTGTTCGTGAAGGGATCAAAGTGTCTCTTCGGTGTGCAGAAAGTTTCATTTTTGGGGTTCATCTTTTCCCCTTCTACTATCGAGATGGATCCGGTTAAGGTCCAGGCCATCCAGGATTGGACTCAGCCGACATCTCTGAAAAGTCTGCAGAAATTCCTGGGCTTTGCTAATTTTTATCGTCGCTTCATCTGTAATTTTTCTAGCATTGCCAGACCATTGACCGATTTGACCAAGAAGGGTGCTGATTTGGTTAATTGGTCTTCTGCTGCCGTGGAAGCTTTTCAGGAGTTGAAGCGTCGTTTTTGCTGTGCCCCTGTGTTGTGTCAACCAGATGTTTCTCTTCCGTTCCAGGTCGAGGTTGATGCTTCTGAGATTGGAGCAGGGGCGGTTTTGTCACAGAGAGGTTCTGGTTGCTCAGTGTTGAAACCATGTGCTTTCTTTTCCAGGAAATTTTCTGCTGCTGAGCGTAATTATGATGTGGGCAACCGAGAGTTGCTGGCCATGAAGTGGGCATTCGAGGAGTGGCGTCATTGGCTTGAGGGAGCTAAGCATCGCGTGGTGGTATTGACTGATCATAAGAATCTTACTTATCTCGAGTCTGCCAAGCGCTTGAATCCTAGACAGGCCCGTTGGTCGTTATTTTTTGCTCGTTTTGATTTTGTGATTTCGTACCTTCCGGGCTCTAAAAATGTGAAGGCGGATGCTCTGTCTAGGAGTTTTGTGCCCGACTCTCCGGGGTTATCTGAGCCGGCGAGTATCCTCAAGGAAGGAGTCATTGTGTCTGCAATCTCTCCTGATTTGCGGAGAGTGTTGCAGAAATTTCAGGCTAATAAACCTGATCGTTGTCCGGCCGAGAAACTGTTCGTCCCTGATAGGTGGACTAATAAACTAATCTCTGAACTTCATTGTTCGGTGCTGGCTGGTCATCCAGGAATCTTTGGTACCAGAGAGTTAGTGGCTAGATCCTTCTGGTGGCCATCTCTGTCACGGGATGTGCGTGCTTTTGTGCAGTCCTGTGGGATTTGTGCTAGGGCTAAGCCCTGCTGTTCACGTGCCAGTGGGTTGCTTTTGCCCTTGCCGGTCCCGAAGAGGCCTTGGACACATATTTCGATGGATTTCATTTCTGACCTTCCCGTTTCTCAAAAGATGTCGGTCATTTGGGTGGTCTGTGATCGCTTTTCTAAAATGGTCCATCTGGTGCCCTTGGTTAAATTGCCTTCCTCCTCTGATTTGGTGCCTTTGTTCTTCCAGCATGTGGTTCGTTTGCATGGCATTCCTGAGAATATTGTTTCTGACAGCGGTTCCCAGTTTGTCTCGAGGTTCTGGCGAGCCTTTTGTGGTAGGATGGGCATTGACCTATCTTTTTCCTCGGCCTTCCATCCTCAGACTAATGGCCAGACCGAACGAACCAATCAGACCTTGGAAACATATCTGAGATGTTTTGTTTCTGCTGACCAGGATGATTGGGTGTCATTTTTGCCGTTGGCTGAGTTCGCCCTTAATAATCGGGCCAGCTCGGCTACCTTGGTCTCTCCATTTTTCTGCAATTCTGGGTTCCATCCTCGTTTCTCTTCAGGACAGGTTGAGTCTTCGGACTGTCCTGGTGTGGATTCTGTGGTGGACAGGTTGCAGCAGATCTGGACTCAGGTAGTGGACAATTTGACCTTGTCCCAGGAGAAGGCTCAGCTTTTCGCTAATCGTAGACGCCGTGTGGGTCCCCGACTTCGTGTTGGGGATCTGGTTTGGTTATCTTCTCGTCATATTCCTATGAAGGTTTCCTCTCCTAAGTTTAAACCTCGTTTTATTGGTCCGTATAGGATTTCTGAGATTCTCAATCCGGTGTCTTTTCGTCTGACCCTCCCAGACTCCTTTTCCATACATAATGTATTCCATAGGTCGTTGTTGAGAAGATACGTGGCACCTATGGTTCCATCTGTGGAGCCTCCTGCCCCTGTTTTGGTGGAGGGGGAATTGGAGTATATTGTGGAGAAAATTTTGGATTCTCGTGTCTCTAGACGGAAACTCCAGTATCTGGTCAAATGGAAGGGTTATGCTCAGGAGGATAATTCCTGGGTTTTTGCCTCTGATGTCCATGCCCCAGATCTTGTTCGTGCCTTTCATGTGGCTCATCCTGGTCGGCCTGGGGGTTCTGGTGAGGGTTCAGTGACCCCTCCTCAAGGGGGGGGTACTATTGTGAATTCTGTGGCTGAATTCACTCCTGTGGTCACAAGTGGTATTGCAGCCTCTGGGCTTCCTCCCTCAGGTGTTTTGGTGAGCTCGTTGGCTGCCTTGCTATTTAACTCCACCTGAGTCTGTCTTCCTTGCTCCTTGTCAATGTTCCAGTGTTGGATCTGAGCTACTGCATCTTTCCTGTGGCCTGCTGCTCTGCTAGATAAGTGTTACTTTGTTTTTGTTTCCGTTTTTTCTGTCCAGCTGTGCTATTCTCTTTTGCTAGAAGCTCTGAGACGCAAAGGGTGCACCGCCGTGCCGTTAGTTCGGCACGGTGGGTCTTTTTGCCCCCCTTTGCGTGGTTCTGCTTTAGGGTTTTTTGTAGACTGCATAGTTCTCTTTGCTATCCTCGCTCTGTCTAGAATATCGGGCCTCACTTTGCTGAATCTATTTCATTCCTACGTTTTGTCTTTTCATCTTGCTAACAGTCATTATATGTGGGGGGCTGCCTATTCCTTTGGGGTATTTCTCTGAGGCAAGTCAGGCTTGTATTTCTATCTTCAGGCTAGTCAGCTCCTCAGGCAGTGCCGAGTTGCATAGGTAGTGTTAGGCGCAATCCACTGCTGCTTTTAGTTGTGTGAGGATAGGTTCAGGTATTGCAGTCTGCAGAGATTCCACGTCTCAGAGCTTGTTCTATTGTTTTTGGGTTATTGCCATATCACTGTATGTGCGCTGATTACTGCACACTGTGTTGCCTGATAGCACAGCATAACAAACGGTATCTCAAAACGCTAAAGTTTTCAATCTTGCTTCCATTCTACCCTTTAGCGAATGTGCACACATTAAGTATTTTCACCAGAAATTTCTCCACCAAAAATGAGTCTCTTGGCTGGAGAAATGCTGCATAAAGTACTCTCATTTTTGACACATTTTATCCCATTCATTTGAATTGATGAAAAACTGTAAAAATGCTGAAAGAGTTGACACGCTGCAGAATTAAACTTCATATCTGCAGTGAAAGTTTTCAGAAATCTCATTCACTTTGCTGGGACAATAAAATGCTGCATTTTTTGCAGCTAAAACATGCAAGATAAGCGCAGTGTGTGAACAAGCCCTACACTCCTGTTTTCCTCACAAGTTACTGTCAATGAAAGGACTGCTACGATGCACTTAGTTTTCAGTAGACCTGCACTAAACTTCCATGGACTAGTTCTCTTCTGCAGTTCAGTATCTAGAGAACATAATATTCATCACAGACGTCTCACCGTATGCTACAGCTATGTAAACCCCACTTTTTAGCTATGAGGAGGACACAGTTTTAATAATAAAAATGTTGAAGTGATATATATGACGGTGTCTTTTTAAGGGAATGACATTTATGAGCAGCTTATCTAAAGAACAAATCCTATTTGTTCAGGCGACATATTACACAGAACAGCTTTGGTGGAAAAAAAGCAAACAGAATTCTAAAATAAATGATGTTCGGGAGGTATTTTTATTTCGGTAGACAGCAGAGCATATGGCATGATTTATTATGCATAAAGATGTCGAATTATCTGCAGATCTGTAGCCGGATTTGAACATGAAATTCTGCATTTTCACTTAGAACAGCTGAATGGCCATGACTGTTAAGATCACAAAAATGACAACTTTTATATCTCTTGAGTTATGAAGAATTTATCACTTGTATAGTCGGATGGTTATTGGCTCCTAGGTTGGCACAGGTATTTTTACTGATTAATTAAAGCCAACTGTTGGAGGCAAAGACTATACACTTGCACCTCACTAGACTAGGCTTCAGTCACTAGAAAACAAACCATATTTACCATATTTTTCGGACTATAAGATGCACCTGACCATAAGACGCACCCCAAATTTGGGGTGAAAATTGCAGAAAAAATGATTTTTTACAAGATGGGGGTCCGTCTTATTGTCCGAATTTACAGTATCTTACCTGAGTGCTGGCGGTGGCAGAGCAGGGTCACAGGAGGCATGGTGTCGGCAGAGGTGGGGTGATGCGGTACGGCGTGCATCTGAGCAGGGTCCCTTCCTGCTTAGGTGGGCGACGCCATGGCCTGGTGTCCATGGGGGAGTTGCAGCAGTGGTGTGGCGACGACAGAGGTGCGGGGATAATGAGCAGTATGGCCTGAGCAGGGTCCCTTCCTCAGGTGAGGTGACGCAGCAGCCTGGTATCCATTCCAATGTGAGCAGCAGAGCCGGGTTAATTACCGGTTTATCGGTGGCGGCGGCAATCTTCCTGAGGCCGCGCGTGCGCAGATGGAGTGCTCTGCTTCCCAGGGCTTCCGGAAAATGGCTGCGGGAGGCCACGAATGCGTAGATGGAGATCGCAGCGGCCATTTTCCTGAAGCCGAGATCTAAATCTGCGAACTCGGCTTCAGGAAAATGGCCACCGCGATCTCCATCTGCGCATGCACGGCCTCCCACTGCCATTTTCCTGAAGCCCTGGGAAGCAGAGCACTCCATCTGCACATGCGCGGCCTCGGGAAGATGGCCGCCACCACCGATAACGCCATGATTCACCTGGCTCTGCTGCTTACCGGGCTGCTGCATCACCTCACCTGTGGAAGGGACCCCGCTCACACCATACCGCCTCCTCATCCCCGCATCTCTGCCGCCGCCTCACCGCTGCCGGTAAGCCTGTATTCCAACTATAAGACGTACCCACCATTTTCCCCCCTTTTTTGGGGGGAAAAAGTGCGTCTTATAGTCAGGAAAATACGGTATATCTTAGGCTACGGGTACATGCAGACATCCGTGGAAATAGGTTCCAGCATGTACTGCTAATGCAGAGACTGGCCGCAGCTCTCCCGACCCAGGTATGACAGCCTAATAGAAATACAAGAAGCCTTCACACTTCGGTCAGATCTGCGGACAGTCAGTGCATTGCAGTCCGAGATTGTACCGGGATCCACAGATGTCTGCTTGAGCCCTAACTACTATCTATTCCAACGCTGTTATACGCAAGAGCTCTTGGCTTGGCTGAACATACATGTGTGTTCAATGGGGAGAAAGGGGTAAGCTACTATCAGACAGGACTAGTAGTGGCTTGTAGCTGAGGATATAAAGATCGGACGCGTTAATTTCAATTGTACAATCCCAGTTTCCACTCCATCCTAAGTCAGGGAAGAGTTGGGAAGCCTCCATAAATATCAGATGGATGGCCAACCCTGTTAAAATTGGCAAATTCAGCAGACTAAATTAATGTGTATGGGGACCCAAAAAGATGTCAGTGGACATAGAATCATAGAATGTTAGAGTTGGAAGGGACCTCCAGGGTCATCATCATTCACCAAATCATCTCGGACAGATATGTGTCCAGTCTCTGTTTGAAGATTTCCATTGAAGGAGAACTCACCACTAGTGATGAGCGAACATGCTTGTATAAGGTGTTTTCCGAGCATGCCCATGTGCTAACCGAATGTCTTCAGGGTGCTTGTAAAATATGTTTCAGTCTCCTCATGTTTTGTGGCTGTTCAACAGCCGCCATACATGCAGGGATTGCCTAAGAAACAGGCATGCCTTATCTGAGCATGTTTGCTCATCACTACTCACCACATGTTCCACTCATTATTGATCACCCTCACAGTCAAAAAGTTTTTTCTAACATCTAATCTATGTCTCCTCTCCTCCCTTTCAGTTTCATTCCATTGAATGAGAATAAGGATGATCCCTCTACACTGACATCCCTTCAGATATTTGTAGACAGCTACGAGGTCTCCTCTTAGCCTTCTTTTGTCCATGCACTATATCTTCCATAATGTGGCCGTTCAGGCTGAAGTGCTGAGCTTTCCCAGATTCTTATATGTAACTCACTAAAAATTAAAATGATTGTTTCTTGTCTTCGATACCACAGGAAGGAGTTAATGAGGAGCAGTTTGTCTTGTTTTCTAGCCCTGGGTTTATTTAAAGCAAATGTGAAGGAGTTTAGCGGAGATCACGTGCCCCAAACTAAACTACACTTTCTTGAAGCATAACAGCTGGAAATATCTATACTCAGAAACAATTTTTAACTCTTTATCTTACAATCAAACAAGAAAATGGCAGACTGTCCAATTGATTTGGAAGGAACAGCTTTAGAAATGGCATTTAAATAAGTGTGAAATATCATACTTGTCCTATTGTTATTACAACATTTTTCTCGCAAAGCTGCAAACTGTAATATTAGAAGTATGCATAGGGCAAGTATACAACTAAACATACAGCCAGTATACAGCTACACATGCATAAAGAGGGTATACAGATACATTGGCATGTAAAGGTTTGGACAGCCCTGGTCAAAATTACTGTTATTGTGAACCGTTAAGCAAGTTGAAGATGAAATGATCTCTAAAATGGCTAAAGTTAAAGGTGACACATTGGCTTTGCATTTTAGGAAAAAAATATATTTTCATCTTTTAGATTTTAAAAATTATAAAAAGGAAAATGGACTGACTTCAAAAGTTTGGGCTCCCCACAAGGTTAGTAAATAGTAGCACTCCCTTTTCAAAGTATCACAGCTTGTAAACGCTTTTGTAGCCAGCCAAGAGTCTTTCAATTCTTGTTTGAGGAATTTTCAGCCATTCTTCCTTGGAAAATTCTTCCAGTTCTGTGAGATTCCTGGGTCATCTTGCATACACTGCTATTTTGAAATCTAGACACAGATTTTCAAATCAAGGGACTGTGAGGACCATTGTAAAACCTTATCTTGCACCAATAGGTAGTCTATTGTGGATTTTGAAGGGTGTTCAGGATCATTATCAAATTGTAGAAGCCATCCTCTTTTCAACTTCAGCCTTTTTACAGATGGTGTTATGTTTGCATAAAAAATTTGTTTAAATTTCATTGAAATCATTCCTCCCTCTACCTCTGAAATGTTACCCATGCTATTGGCTGCAACATAAACCCAAACCGTGATTAATCCACCGCCATTCTTAACAGTTGATGAGATGTTCTTTTCCTGAAATACTGTGCCCTTTTGTTCTCCACAGATAACTTTGAAGATTGTGGCCAAAGAGTTATATTTTATCCTCATTGGTCCACAGGACTTGATTCCAAAATGCATCAGGCTTGTTTAGATGGTCTTTTGCATACTTCTGACGCTGAATTTATGGTGAAGACGCAGGAGAGTGTTTCTTCTGATGACTCTTCCACAAAGGTTATATTTGAGCAGGTGTCTCTGAACAGTAGAACAATATACCACAAATCCATGGTAAATCTTTCTGAAGGTCTTTTGCCATCAAGCGGGGGTTGTAATTTTCCTGTCTAACCATCCTACAAGCAGTGAACTGAGGAAAAGACAACTTGACAATGCTTGGCTATCTTCTTATAACCTTCTCCTGCTTTGTGAGCCTCCACCACTCCTATTTTCAGAATGCTTGGCAGCTGCTTAGAAGAACCCATGGCTGCTGTTTTTTGGGACAAGTTCAGAGTAGGCTGGTTTTTATAAAGATGGTAAATTTGCATCACTGTCTTTCCAAACGATGATGGTGAACAAGCCTTAACTCTAACAGGCTAATTAAGGTCTGAAATCTTGGACAAAGGTATCTCAGCACACACATCTCCAAGGGTGCCCAAACTTTTGCATTGGCTAATTTTCCTTTTTGCAATTTTTAAAATGTAAAAGACAAAAATATTTTTTTCCTTTCCTAAAATACATAGGAAATGTGTCATGTTTAACTTTAGGCCTTTTAGAGATCATTTCATCTTCAATTTGCTAACCTGTTCACAAGGACAGTAACTTTGCCCTGCTGACCCGTGATCCCAATATTTAACCCCAGGGCTACGCAAGCTCTGGAGGTGTTCACCTTCCTCCCTCAAGATGAAGACAGAGATTAAGGCCTTAAACCAGGCCCAGATAAGAAAATACCAGCTGATTCCTGAGGTGTACCGGAAAAAGTTCCGGGCTCCCCAACGTGGACCTCATGACAGCTACAGTGATGTGGTGGATGGGCTCAGAACCAAAGTCGACCAATGTGTTCATTGACTATTAGTCACCACCTTCTAGAAACTGAAGAACCTGATGTTGAAGGACCAGTTTCTTCATCTTTGCCCTAAAGAGTTGCAACATTTGTTGATGAATCAATGAGTCAATGGAGGCTGCCATGACTGCACAGATTGCCGATACCTATGAGGCCAACCATATACCTGAGGAGCAGAAATGATCTTTCGCCAGCTAGAAAAAGGATAAAGCTGGCATCCACTGCCCCTGCCAGCCAGTTCTCAGGGGGTCTCACACTATTTTCCAGCACCTCCCACCAGTGCTATGCCTGCAACCAAACTGGCCACATCAGCTCCCCTTGCGTGGAGAGGCAGAAGAGGAACCCTACACCCTAGGTCCAGGGGCCAGCTGTTCTTTTTGTGGGTGGGGAGGAAGGGAGGGCACCTGAAAACTTTTAACCGGTTACTGTGGGAAGCACAGTCACTGTGGGGCTCAAGGACAATGGTGGACAACAAACTCTCATCTGCCCTGAGTTTGTGTTCCCTGAAGAATTCATCCCTGGGAAGACCCCTACTGTCTTACTGGGTTTGTCCGCTGACCCTTACCGATGTGGCCAGGGATTTCCTGGATTCAGGTGCTGGGAGTGGGTTAAGGGAAGTGTGGATGCCAGAAAACCTCCTCACAAATGTTTTATTGGGAACTGATCTGGGAAGGTTGGTCACTCAATACATCCCTGACAACCCTCCCAGATCTGGTATGTCATATGATTCAGCTGTCAATAACGTGGATATCAATGTCATGCATAATGATAATGTAATTTGTGGTACAGGAGAACTCAGCCATGTCACACTGCGGGGTAATGTTGCTGAGGATCCCCTAAAAGAAGCAAGCATCAATGCTAAGGGCGATGGGAACAGGCACGGGGAACATGAAGCAGGTCATCACATGCAGCTATTTAGTGTCTAAGCACCTGAACAACAAGGATCCCTAAAAAATAACTTTTATTAAACAATAATTAAAAAATCTCTAATCATGCCGTAGATAATAATGATAAATACAGTAAACAAAATTGTGTACCTATTAGGTCCTAGGGCGTCCCTACACTGGATCCTACCTGTCAGTGGAGGTTGGCACCCTAATTTTCTGTGGTAGGCGCCCCCACTCCGCGTCGACTCGACCCTCACAGCTCCCTAGAATACCCTAAATAAGGAACCCTAGAAAGAACTAACAATATCCCTATGGGAAAAAGACCTGCCTAACAGTGGGGGTAGGCACCCTAATGTGAAACGGTAGGCGCCCCCACTCCTCGTCGACTGACCCTAGAAACCCTACAAAATCCCTAAATAAGGATAGTAATAAAGTAGTGAACCAAAATACTCCCAAACAACCCAAAAGAAATAGAAAAAACACAAAAAACAAAGTCTCAAAAAATATATAACACTAAAAACAGAAGAGATACACCCAAATAATCAAAATATGGGGCGTCCCTATAGTGAAGCATAGATATGTCCTCACTAAAAATATATATACAAGTGTAGATGCAATAATCTCAGTATGGGTGGATGAGATATAGCAATGTCATTACATCTTGTCCATATCACAAAGTACAAAGAAAAGCGCTCCTGTAATATGATGAAGCGGTGCTCAGAGCATGTATATTAAATGAAAAGCATGCTCCTTACTGCATCATGTTGTGCACTAAAGAAAAACCTCCGAACATAGCAATCATAGATAAATACAGCGTCGTCTCAATGGACTAATAAGCAGAAAACTGGAGAAAAAATGACATTTCGAAGTTTATAGCAATCACCATATATTATGCTTAAGCTGTTTAAAGTGCTAAGTGCTATACCAGGTTATCTAAAGTGCATGCAGCAGTAAAATCACAGGCTGAACCCACGAGCCTGGGGCCCTCAGAGAGGTAATGTGCTTTTTGTATAAAAGGACACAATCATCCCTAAACTCAAAAAAAGAAATGTCATAACATCAATACTCATCTGCAGGCTTGTGGGAACCTTTAAGCACCGCTCGGACGCCAATCACATCAAGCGCTAGATAGCCGTCTCCCCAAAACAATGCCCGACGCGTTTCCCCCCCATTTGTATACAGTGGGGGTTCTTCAGGGGTATACAAAAACTGCTAGATGGCTGTACACAAAATAGGAGCTATTTAGTGTCATTACAGACTGTGACATAGCCGGTGGTAGCTGCCCCATGTTTAGCACTGCTCCTGAGTAGTGATGAGCGAGTGTGCTCGTTACTCGAGTTTTCTGAGCATGCGAGTGTGCTCTGAGTATCTTGGGCATGCTTGTAGATTATGTTTGTGTCCCCGCAGCTGCATGATTTGCTGCTGTTAGACAGCCTGAACACACGCAGGGATTGCCTGTTTGTTAGGGAATCCTCACATGTATTCAGGCTATCTAGCAGCCGCAAAACATGCCGCTGCGGGGACTCAAACATAATCTATGAACACACCCATGATACTCGGACACCCGAGCATGCTCGGAAAACTCGAGTAACAAGCACACTAGCTCATCACTACTCCTGAGGTATTAGGTGAAAATGGGGGCAGGCATGGTGATCTGTTATGAAAGGTAATTCAGTACCACAATGGACATAGAGGTCAGCGCACATACAGTGACCTGGCAATAACCAAAAAAAACAAGAACGAGCTCTGAGATGTGCGAACTCTGTTGACCGCAATCCCTAATCCTCTCCAACAACACTAAAGGCAGCCGTGGATTGCGCCTAACGCTCCCTATGCAACTCGGCACGGCCTGAGAAACTAGCTAGCCTGAAGATAGAAAATAAGCCTACCTTGCCTCAGAGAAATACCCCAAAGGAAAAGGCAGCCCCCACATATAATGACTGTGAGTTAAGATGAAAAGACAAACGTAGAGATGAAATAGATTTAGCAAAGTGAGGCCCAACTTTCTGAACAGAGTGAGGATAGGAAAGGTAACTTTGCGGTCAACACAAAACCCTACAAAAACCACGCAAAGGGGGCAAAAAGACCCTCCGTACCGAACTAACGGCACGGAGGTACACCCTCTGCGTCCCAGAGCTTCCAGCAAGCAGGAAAAAACAAATAGACAAGCTGGACAGAAAAAAACAGCAAACAAAATAGCAAAAGTGGAACTTAGCTATGCAGAGCAGCAGGCCATAGGAACGATCCAGGAGGAAACAGGTCCAATACTAGAACATTGACTGGAGGCCAGGATCAAAGCACTAGGTGGAGTTAAATAGAGCAGCACCTAACGACTTCCCCACATCACCTGAGGAAGGAAACTCAGAAGCCGCAGTACCACTTTCCTCCACCAACGGAAGCTCACAGAGAGAATCAGCCGAAGTACCACTTGTGACCACAGGAGGGAGCTCTGCCACAGAATTCACAACAGTACCCCCCCCCTTGAGGAGGAGTCACCGAACCCTCACCAGAGCTCCCAGGACGACCAGGATGAGCCATATGAAAGGCACGAACAAGATCGGGAGCATGGACATCAGAGGCAAAGACCCAGGAATTATGTTCGTGAGCATAACCCTTCCACTTAACCAGATACTGGAGTTTCCGCCTTGAAACACGAGAATCCAAAATCTTCTCCACAATATACTCCAACTCCCCCTCCACCAAAACCGAGACAGGAGGATTAACAGATTGAACCATAGGTGCCACGTATCTCCGCAACAATGACCTATGGAATATGTATGGAAAAAGAATCTGGAAGGGTCAGACGAAAAGACACAGGATTAAGAACCTCAGAAATCCTATACGGACCAATAAAACGAGGTTTAAACTTAGGAGAGGAAACCTTCATAGGAATATGACGAGAAGATAACCGAACCAAGTCCCCAACCCGAAGTCGGGGACCCACACAGCGTCTGCGATTAGCGAAACGTTGAGCCTTCTCCTGGGACAAAGTCAAATTGTCCACTACATGAGTCCAAATCTGCTGCAACCTGTCCACCACAGTATCCACACCAGGACAGTCCGAAGACTCAAGCTGCCCTGAAGAGAAACGAGGATGGAACCCAGAGTTGCAGAAAAACGGTGAAACCAAGGTAGCCGAGCTGGCCCGATTATTAAGGGCGAACTCAGCCAAAGGCAAAAAGGACACCCAGTCATCCTGATCAGCAGAAACAAAGCATCTCAGATATGTTTCCAAGGTCTGATTGGTTCGTTCGGTCTGGCCATTAGTCTGAGGATGGAAAGCCGAGGAAAAAGACAAGTCAATGCCCATCCTACCACAAAAGGCTCGCCAAAACCTCGAAACAAACTGGGAACCTCTGTCAGAAACGATATTTTCTGGAATGCCATGTAAACGAACCACATGCTGGAAAAACAATGGCACCAAATCAGAGGAGGAAGGCAATTTAGACAAGGGTACCAAATGGACCATCTTAGAGAAGCGATTACAGACCACCCAAATGACTGACATCTTTTGAGAGACGGGAAGATCTGATATAAAATCCATAGAGATATGTGTCCAAGGCCTCTTCGGGATCGGCAAGGGCAAAAGCAACCCACTGGCACGAGAACAGCAGGGCTTAGCCCGAGCACAAATCCCACAGGACTGCACAAAAGTACGCACATCCCGCGACAGAGATGGCCACCAAAAGGATCTAGCCACTAACTCTCTGGTACCAAAGATTCCAGGATGACCAGCCAACACCGAACAATGAACCTCAGAGATGACTTTATTCGTCCACCTATCAGGGACAAATAGCTTCTCCGCTGGGCAACGATCAGGTTTATTAGCCTGAAATTTCTGCAGCACCCGCCGCAAATCAGGGGAGATGGCAGACACAATTACTCCCTCTTTGAGGATACCCGCCGGCTCAGATACACCCGGAGAGTCGGGCACAAAACTCCTAGACAGAGCATCCGCCTTCACATTTTTAGAGCCCGGAAGGTATGAAATCACAAAGTCAAAACGGGCAAAAAACAACGACCAACGAGCTTGTCTAGGATTCAACCGCTTGGCGGACTCGAGATAAGTCAAGTTCTTATGATCAGTCAAGACCACCACGCGATGCCTAGCTCCTTCAAGCCAATGATGCCACTCCTCGAATGCCCACTTCATGGCCAGCAACTCTTGATTGCCCACATCATAATTTCGCTCAGCAGGCGAAAACTTCCTGGAAAAGAAGGCGCATGGTTTCATCACCGAGCAATCAGAACTTCTCTGCGACAAAACAGCCCCTGCTCCAATCTCAGAAGCATCAACCTCGACCTGGAACGGAAGAGAAACATCTGGTTGACACAACACAGGGGCAGAAGAAAAACAACGCTTCAACTCTTGAAAAGCTTCCACAGCAGCAGAAGACCAATTGACCACATCAGCACCTTTCTTGGTCAAATCGGTCAATGGTTTAGCAATACTAGAAAAATTGCAGATGAAGCGACGATAAAAATTAGCAAAGCCCAGGAACTTTTGCAGACTTTTCAGAGATGTCGGCTGAGTCCAATTATGGATGGCTTGGACCTTAACAGGGTCCATCTCGATAGTAGAAGGGGAAAAGATGAACCCCAAAAATGAAACCTTCTGAACACCAAAGAGACACTTTGATCCCTTCACAAACAAAGAATTAGCACGCAGGACCTGAAACACCGTTCTGACCTGCTTCACATGAGACTCCCAATCATCCGAGAAGATCAAAATGTCATCTAAGTACACAATCAGGAATTTATCCAGGTACTCTCGGAAGATGTCATGCATAAAGGACTGAAACACTGATGGAGCATTGGCAAGTCCAAATGGCATTACTAGATACGCAAAATGGCCCTCGGGCGTATTAAATGCAGTTTTCCACTCATCGCCTCGCTTAATACGCACAAGATTATACGCACCACGAAGATCTATCTTGGTGAACCAACTAGCCCCCTTAATCCGAGCAAACAAATCAGATAACAATGGCAAGGGGTACTGAAATTTAACCGTGATCTTATTTAGAAGGCGGTAATCTATACAAGGTCTCAGTGAACCATTCTTCTTGGCTACAAAAAAGAACCCTGCTCCCAATGGCGACGATGACGGGCGAATATGCCCTTTCTCCAAAGACTCCTTCACATAACTCCGCATAGCGGCGTGCTCAGGCACAGATAAACTAAACAGTCGACCTTTTGGGAATTTACTACCAGGAATCAAATCGATAGCACAATCACAATCCCTATGCGGAGGTAGGGTATCGGACTTGGGCTCATCAAATAAATCCCGGTAATCAGACAAGAACTCAGGATCCTCAGAAGGGGTGGATGACGAAATAGTCAGAAATGGGACATCACCATGTACCCTGTTGTGAGTTCTGTTTTTGGGCTCCCTCTGGTGGTTACTGATGGTACTGGGTGATTTGTGTTCTGCTGTCTCTGGTGTCCACCTGTTCTATTAGGATTTGGGAGTTTCCTATTTAACCGGGCTTTCTTGTCATTTCCCCGCCGGCTATCAAGGTTATCAGAGTGTTTTGTTACCTCAGCTTCTGGCTTCAGTAATCTTCAGGACAAGCTAAGTTTTTGATTTTCTTGTTCCACGTTTTGATTTATTTTTGTCTGGTCCAGCTTGCATATAATTGTTTCTTTGCTGCTGGTTGCTCTAGCGGGCTGTAATTGCTCCTCATGTTCCATGAGTTGGAACATGAGTTCAAGTAATTACAGGATGGTTTTTTTGAAGGGTTTTTTGCTGACCGCGCAGTTTACTTTTGTATCCTCTGCTATCTAGTTTTAGCGGGCCTCATTTTGCTGAATCTGATTTCATACTGTGTATGTGCCTTCCTCTCATTTCACCGTCATTATATGTGGGGGGCTGCTATTTCTGTGGGGTATTTCTCTGGAGGCAAGAGAGGTCTGTGTTTCTTCTAATAGGCGAAGTTAGATCTTCGGCTGGTGCGAGACGTCTAAGATCAACGTAGGCACGTTCCCCGGCTATTGTTATTTGTGTGTTCAGGTTTAGGGTCGCGGTCAGCTCAGGTTCCATCACCCTAGAGCTCGTTGGTGCTTGTCCTTTTGTGATTCCCTGCCATTGGAATCATGACAGTATAGCCGGCCCAAAATGTTTGGGCTGAAGTAGGAGGAAAAGTAGTTTGAGGAAGTTTTTTTTTTTTTTTTCCCTCCTCTTAATCCTTGAATGGCTCTGACCTTAGCTGTTTATCATGGACGTCCAGAGTTTAGCTTCCAGCTTGAATAATCTTGCTGCTAAGGTTCAAAATATACAAGATTTTGTTGTACATGCTCCTATGTCTGAACCTAGAATTCCTATTCCAGAGTTCTTTGCTGGAGATAGATCTAGTTTTCTGAATTTTAGGAACAATTGCAAGCTGTTCCTTTCTTTGAAATCTCGCTCTTCTGGAGACCCTGCTCAGCAGGTTAAGATTATTATATCTTTCCTGCGGGGTGACCCTCAAAATTGGGCATTTGCATTGGCACCAGGGGATCCTGCGTTGCTTAATGTGGATGCGTTTTTTCTGGCATTGGGTTTGCTCTATGAGGAACCTAACCAAGAGATTCAGGCTGAAAAAGCTTTATTGGCTCTCTCTCAGGGGCAAGATGAAGCAGAAATATATTGTCAAAAATTTCGGAAATGGTCAGTGCTTACTCAGTGGAATGAGTGCGCCCTGGCTGCAAAGTTCAGAGATGGCCTTTCTGAGGCCATTAAAGATGTTATGGTGGGGTTCCCTGCGCCTACGGGTCTGAATGAGTCTATGACTATGGCTATTCAGATTGATCGGCGTTTACGGGAGCGCAAACCTGTGCACCATTTGGCGGTGTCTTCTGAACAGGCACTTGAGACAATGCAATGTGATAGAGTTCAGTCTAGAAGTGAACGGCAAAACTATAGGCGGAAAAATGGGTTATGCTTTTATTGTGGTGATTCAGCTCATGTTATATCAGCATGCTCTAAACGCACAAAAAAGGTTGATAAGTCTGTTGCCATTAGTACGTTACAGTCTAAGTTCATTCTGTCTGTGACTCTGATTTGCTCATTATCATCCATTTCCGTCGATGCCTATGTAGATTCAGGCGCTGCCCTGAGTCTTATGGATTGGTCATTTGCCAAGCGATGTGGGTTTAGTCTTGAGCCTCTGGAAGTCCCTATTCCTTTGAAGGGAATTGACTCTACACCTTTAGCTATGAATAAACCTCAGTACTGGACACAAGTGACCATGCGTATGACTCCCGTTCATCAGGAGGTGATTCGCTTCCTGGTGTTGTATAATTTACATGATGTTCTAGTACTTGGTCTGCCATGGTTACAAACTCATAATCCAGTCCTTGACTGGAAAACGATGTCTGTGTTAAGCTGGGGATGTCAGGGGGTTCATGATGATGCATCTCCGATTTCTATCGCTTCATCTACTCCTTCTGAGGTTCCAGTATTTTTGTCGGATTATCGGGATGTTTTTGAGGAGCCTAAGCTCAGTTCGCTTCCTCCTCACAGGGATTGCGATTGTGCTATAGATTTAATTCCTGGTAGTAAATTTCCTGAAAGGTCGTTTGTTCAATCTGTCAGTGCCAGAGCATACTGCTATGCGGGATTAAGTTAAGGAGTCCTTGGAAAAGGGACATATCCGTCCATCTTCGTCCCCTTTGGGAGCAGGTTTTTTTTTCGTGGCCAAGAAAGATGGGTCCTTGAGACCTTGTATAGATTATCGTCTTTTGAATAAGATTACCGTAAAATATCAGTATCCTTTGCCTTTGTTGACTGATTTGTTTGCTCGCATTAAGGGGGCTAAATGGTTCACTAAGATTGATCTCCGGGGTGCGTATAATCTTATACGAATAAAGCAAGTTGATGAGTGGAAAACCGCATTTAATACGCCTGAGGGCCATTTTGAGTATTTGGTAATGCCTTTCGGACTTTCTAATGCTCCTTCAGTCTTCCAGTCCTTTATGCACGATATTTTCCGTGAATATCTGGATAAATTTATGATTGTGTATTTGGATGATATTTTGGTTTTTTCTGATGACTGGGAGTCTCATGTTCAGCAGGTCAGGAAGGTGTTTCAGGTCCTGCGGGCTAATTCCTTGTTTGTAAAGGGCTCAAAGTGTCTCTTTGGAGTCCAGAAGATTTCTTTCTTGGGGTATATTTTTTCCCCTTCTACTATTGAGATGGATCCCGTCAAGGTTCGGGCTATTTGTGACTGGACGCAGCCTGCATCTCTTAAGAGTTTGCAGAAGTTCTTGGGCTTTGCTAATTTCTATCGTCGTTTTATAACTAATTTTTCTAGTGTTGTTAAGCCTTTGACGGATTTGACTAAGAAGGGTGCTGATGTTGCTGATTGGTCTCCTGCGGCTGTGGAGGCCTTTCAGGAACTTAAACGCCGGTTTTCTTCTGCTCCTGTGTTGCGTCAGCCTGATGTTTCGCTTCCTTTCCAAGTTGAGGTTGATGCTTCCGAGATTGGAGCAGGGGCGGTTTTGTCACAGAGAAGCTCCGATTGCTCGGTGATGAAGCCATGTGCGTTCTTTTCTAGAAAATTTTCGCCCACTGAGCGGAATTATGATGTGGGTAATCGGGAACTTTTGGCCATGAAGTGGGCATTTGAGGAGTGGCGTCATTGGCTGGAGGGTGCTAGACATCGTGTGGTGGTCTTGACTGATCACAAAAATCTGATTTACCTTGAGTCTGCCAGGCGTCTGAATCCTAGACAGGCTCGTTGGTCACTGTTTTTCTCTCGTTTCAATTTTGTGGTTTCATACCTGCCAGGTTCAAAGAATGTGAAGGCGGATGCTCTTTCTAGGAGTTTTGTGCCTGACTCCCCTGGAAATTCTGAGCCCACTGGTATCCTTAGGGATGGGGTGATTTTGTCGGCCGTCTTCCCAGACTTGCGACGTGCTTTGCAGGAGTTTCAGGCGGGTAAACCTGATCGTTGTCCGCCTGAGAGACTGTTTGTTCCGGATAGCTGGACCAGTAGAGTCATCTCTGAGGTCCATTCTTCTGCGTTGGCAGGTCATCCTGGAATATTTGGTACTAGAGACTTGGTGGCCAGGTCTTTTTGGTGGCCTTCCTTGTCTAGGGATGTGCGTTCTTTTGTGCAGTCTTGTGAGGTTTGTGCTCGGGCTAAGCCTTGCTGTTCTCGAGCCAGTGGATTGTTGTCACCTTTGCCTATCCCGAAGAGGCCTTGGACGCACATTTCCATGGACTTTATTTCAGATCTCCCTGTCTCTCAAAAAATGTCCGTCATCTGGGTTGTGTGTGACCGCTTTTCTAAAATGGTTCATCTTGTACCCTTGCCTAAGTTGCCTTCCTCCTCTGAGTTGGTCCCTCTGTTTTTCCAGAACGTGGTTCGTTTGCATGGGATTCCGGAGAACATCGTTTCTGACAGGGGATCCCAGTTTGTGTCTAGATTTTGGCGGACGTTCTGTGCTAAGATGGGCATTGATTTGTCCTTTTCGTCTGCATTCCACCCTCAGACGAATGGCCAGACGGAGCGAACTAATCAGACCTTGGAAACTTATTTGAGGTGTTTTGTTTCTGCTGATCAGGATGACTGGGTTACCTTTTTGCCGCTGGCCGAGTTTGCCCTTAATAATCGGGCTAGTTCTGCTACCTTGGTTTCTCCTTTCTTTTGTAATTCGGGGTTTCATCCTCGTTTTTCCTCTGGTCAGGTGGAGCCTTCTGATTGTCCTGGAGTGGACATGGTGGTGGATAGATTGCATCAGATTTGGAGTCATGTGGTGGACAATTTGAAGTTGTCCCAGGAGAAGGCTCAGCAGTTTGCTAATCGCCGTCGCCGCGTGGGTCCTCGACTTCGTGTTGGGGACTTGGTGTGGTTGTCTTCTCGTTTTGTTCCTATGAAAGTCTCTTCTCCTAAGTTCAAGCCTCGGTTCATCGGTCCTTATAGGATCTTGGACATTCTTAACCCTGTGTCGTTTCGTTTGGATCTCCCGGCATCGTTTGCTATTCATAATGTGTTCCATCGGTCGTTGCGGAGGTATGAGGTACCTGTTGTTCCTTCGCCTGAGCCTCCTGGTCCGATGCTGGTGGAGGGAGAATTGGAGTATGTTGTGGAGAAGATCTTGGATTCTCGTGTTTCCAGACGGAAACTCCAATATTTGGTCAAGTGGAAGGGTTATGGTCAGGAGGATAATTCTTGGGTGGTTGCCTCTGATGTTCATGCTGATGATTTGGTCCGCTCTTTTCATAGGGCTCATCCTGGTCGCCCTGGTGGTTCTCGTGAGGGTTCGGTGACCCCTCCTCAAGGGGGGGGTACTGTTGTGAGTTCTGTTTTTGGGCTCCCTCTGGTGGTTACTGATGGTACTGGGTGATTTGTGTTCTGCTGTCTCTGGTGTCCACCTGTTCTATTAGGATTTGGGAGTTTCCTATTTAACCGGGCTTTCTTGTCATTTCCCCGCCGGCTATCAAGGTTATCAGAGTGTTTTGTTACCTCAGCTTCTGGCTTCAGTAATCTTCAGGACAAGCTAAGTTTTTGATTTTCTTGTTCCACGTTTTGATTTATTTTTGTCTGGTCCAGCTTGCATATAATTGTTTCTTTGCTGCTGGTTGCTCTAGCGGGCTGTAATTGCTCCTCATGTTCCATGAGTTGGAACATGAGTTCAAGTAATTACAGGATGGTTTTTTTGAAGGGTTTTTTGCTGACCGCGCAGTTTACTTTTGTATCCTCTGCTATCTAGTTTTAGCGGGCCTCATTTTGCTGAATCTGATTTCATACTGTGTATGTGCCTTCCTCTCATTTCACCGTCATTATATGTGGGGGGCTGCTATTTCTGTGGGGTATTTCTCTGGAGGCAAGAGAGGTCTGTGTTTCTTCTAATAGGGGAAGTTAGATCTTCGGCTGGTGCGAGACGTCTAGGATCAACGTAGGCACGTTCCCCGGCTATTGTTATTTGTGTGTTCAGGTTTAGGGTCGCGGTCAGCTCAGGTTCCATCACCCTAGAGCTCGTTGGTGCTTGTCCTTTTGTGATTCCCTGCCATTGGAATCATGACAGTACCCCCTGACAACCCCAGCTGGACACAGACATGGATTTCCAATCTAATACTGGATTATGGACTTGTAGCCATGGCAACCCCAACACGACCACATCATGCAGATTATGCAACACCAGAAAGCGAATATCCTCCTGATGTGCAGGAGCCATGCACATGGTCAGCTGGGTCCAATACTGAGGCTTATTCTTGGCCAAAGGCGTAGCATCAATTCCTCTCAATGGAATAGGACACTGCAAGGGCTCCAAGAAAAACCCACGACACCTAGCATACTCCAAGTCCATCAAATTCAGAGCAGCGCCTGAGTCCACAAATGCCATGACAGAATACGATGACAAAGAGCAGATCAAGGTAACGGACAGAAGAAATTTTGACTGTACCGTACCAATGGTGGCAGACCTAGCGAACCGCTTAGTGCACTTAGGACAATCAGAGATAGCATGAGTGGAATCACCACAGTAGAAACACAGCCCATTCAGACGTCTGTGTTCTTGCCGTTCAACTCTGGTCAAAGTCCTATCGCACTGCATAGGCTCAGGTTTAAGCTCAGGTAATACCGCCAAATGGTGCACAGATTTACGCTCGCGCAAGCGTCGACCGATCTGAATGGCCAAAGACATAGACTCATTCAGACCAGCAGGCATAGGAAATCCCACCATGACATCCTTAAGGGCTTCAGAGAGACCTTTTCTGAAAATAGCTGCGAGCGCACCTTCATTCCACTGAGTGAGTACGGACCACTTTCTAAATTTCTGACAATACACCTCTATTTCATCCTGACCCTGACACAGAGCCAGCAAATTCTTCTCCGCCTGATCCACAGAATTAGGCTCATCATACAGCAATCCGAGCGCCAGGAAAAACGCATCAATATTACTTAATGCAGGATCTCCTGACGCAAGAGAAAATGCCCAGTCCTGAGGGTCGCCACGCAAAAAAGAAATAACGATCCTAACTTGTTGAACTGGGTCACCAGAGGAACGAGGTTTCAAAGCCAGAAATAGTTTACAATTATTTTTGAAACTCAGAAATTTAGTTCTATCTCCAAAAAACAAATCAGGAATAGGAATTCTCGGTTCTAACATAGAATTCTGAACCACAAAGTCTTGAATACTTTGTACTCTTGCCGTGAGCTGATCCACACATGAAGACAGACCTTTAATGTCCATTGCTACACCTGTGTCCTGAACCACCCAAATGTCTAGGGGAAAAAAAAGGCAAAACACAGTGCAGAGAAAAAAAAATGGTCTCAGAACTTCTTTTTTCCCTCTATTGAGAATCATTAGTACTTTTGGCCTCCAGTACTGTTATGAAAGGTAATTCAGTACCACAATGGACATAGAGGTCAGCGCACATACAGTGACCTGGCAATAACCCAAAAAAACAAGAACGAGCTCGGAGATGTGGGAACTCTGTAGACCGCAATCCCTAATCCTCTCCAACAACACTAAAGGCAGCCGTGGATTGCGCCTAACGCTCCCTATGCAACTCGGCACGGCCTGAGAAACTAGCTAGCCTGAAGATAGAAAATAAGCCTACCTTGCCTCAGAGAAATACCCCAAAGGAAAAGGCAGCCCCCACATATAATGACTCTGAGTTAAGATGAAAAGACAAACGTAGAGATGAAATAGATTTAGCAAAGTGAGGCCCAACTTTCTGAACAGAGCGAGGATAGGAAAGGTAACTTTGCGGTCAACACAAAACCCTACAAAAACCACGCAAAGGGGGCAAAAAGACCCTCCGTACCGAACTAACGGCACGGAGGTACACCCTCTGCGTCCCAGAGCTTCCAGCAAGCAGGAAAAAAACAAATAGACAAGCTGGACAGAAAAAAACAGCAAACAAAATAGCAAAAGTGGAACTTAGCTATGCAGAGCAGCAGGCCACAGGAACGATCCAGGAGGAAACAGGTCCAATACTAGAACATTGACTGGAGGCCAGGATCAAAGCACTAGGTGGAGTTAAATAGAGCAGCACCTAACGACTTCCCCACATCACCTGAGGAAGGAAACTCAGAAGCCGCAGTACCACTTTCCTCCACCAACGGAAGCTCACAGAGAGAATCAGCCGAAGTACCACTTGTGACCACAGGAGGGAGCTCTGCCACAGAATTCACAACAGTGATCATAAAGAAGGTGGTCACATGCAGCTGACCAGTGTCACGACAGACTGTAACATGGCAGGTGGTAGCTGCACCATGATAAGTAGTGATCCTAAGGTATCAAGAGATATGGAGAGGTTTTATCCACAGCCTGTAAGGATGGTGGAAATGTGTGTCCTATCGCTGGTCAGGGAGATTTAAAAGGGTTACCCACAGCCTGTCAGGATGGTGGGAAAGTGTGTCAGCCAGCCTGGCAAGAGAGTGGAAAGTAGTTGGAGTCTCTGAAGCCTCCCTGCTTGGATGAGCTCAGCTGTGCAGTATTGGCCACTCAACAAAGACGAGTGCTTACACCCTTACCTAAACTTTTCTGAACTCAATGGGATCACGGTCCGGAATCCATATCCTCTCCCTCTCATCCTGAACCTCTTTAATCAGATTGTGGGAGCCAAATGAATTTCTGAGGTGCTTTAAGAATCTCAGGGGGGCTTATAAGACATCCTTCTATACACCTAAGGGACACTAGGAAAACCCTGTTATGCAATTTGGGTTGACTAATGCTCCCGCTAACTTTCAACACTTTGTTAATGCCATTTTTAGTCAATGTTCTACCTTTATGACTTATAAATTTATTCACCTGACCTTGAGTCAGATCAGGTACGTGTCAGGCAGGTCCTTCAGATACTCAGAGACCATAAATTATTTGTCAAAATAGAGAAATGTATGTTCTTGGTTTAGGAGATCCCTTTTCTGGGTTATTTTTTATCATCCACCAGTTTTCGCAAGGATCCAGCAAAAGTCCAGGCAGTACTGGCATGGGATCATCCTGAGGACCTAAAAACCTTACAAAGTATTTGAGGTTTCATGAATTACTACCAAAAATTCATCAAAAATTTTTTTGTAGAGGCCAAACCTGTCAGCTATGACCAGGAAAGGGACGAACTTATCTAAATGGTCCAGTCTGGAAGGCTTTTGATACTTTGAAAAGATGGTTTTCAACTGCGCCAATTCTTATACAGCCTGACATCCCACTGCCACTTATTGTAGAAGTGGATGCGTCCGAAGTAGAGGTCGGGGCTGTATTATCGCAGGGAAAATCTCCTAGAAAATGGCATTCATGTGCATACTTTACTAAGAAACTATCATCTGCTGAGAAAAACTGACATCAGTAACAGGGAACTCTTGGCAATTAAGTGGGCTTTTGAAGAGTAACATCATTTTACGGAAGGGGCAGTTCAACCGGTCATGGTAATCCCTAATCATAAAAATCTGTTATATTTAGAATCCGATAAATGTCTAACACCTAGACAGGCAAGGTGATCTTTATTCTTCACCAGATTCAACTTTTTTGTTATGTAAGAATAAGAATATTAAGGCGGATGCCTTATCACTTTGATTTCCTGGGGGTGGAGAAAATTGTTAACCGGTTCCTATACTACAGAAAGGAGTCGTTTAGTGCCATAAGATCCGACCTTGAGAAAGCAGTTGTAGAGACTCAGTCAGACGCCCTTGATGCTTGTCCTTTAGGTAAACTGTACTTATGAATCTCCATCTTCAAATTATAAGTGAACTTCATGATTTGGTCTTGGCTAGACACCCTGGTAGTAAAGCCACCAATCTCCTTACATGGTGTTTTTGGTGGTACGGGGTGCAGTAGGATGTTTGGGAGTATGTAGCGGCCTGTGTTGTGTGTGCGCATTCTAAGACCCCTCATACTGTCTGGGTCTTTCCCACCATTCTAAAACGTAACATTTAATATGTATACCTCTAAAATTATGTGTACTTTAAAAACAATTTGGTGCTCATGTTTAACCGTGCACTAGACAAGAAAAATGGCATGATCTCACCCAGTTGCTGTCTCTCTTCTTGTTATAGATTCTTGTGCTTATTGAGAGCACGGCGTGGGACAGAGACCAATAAACCTTTTCCAATGGGGGGGAGAAAACAGATATAGGTAGGTGGGGGAAGGGTTTGAAGCTATCTTCCCTGTCGTGCCCCATGTATAAGACTCCCGCCCTAACAAGGGCAGTCCCCAAGTTTGAGCCTACTTAGTGAAGCCCTTTAGTTAGTATAACCACCCTGGATAATGTGTCCTCTTTCTCTTCCCAACGCGTTTCCCTCCCCGTTACGGGGGTTCATCAAGGGAATAAAATGTCCAGGTTAAATGTCCAGGTTAGTGGAGGTATTCTGCAGTGGCAGACATAACCTCATTCAGCGGCGTCCTCCATGTGAGGATAAGGCAGTCCTTAGGGGGACTCCCCCCCATTGGAAAAGGTTTATTGGTCTCTGTCCCACGCCGTGCTCTCAATAAGCACAAGAATCTATAACAAGAAAAGAGACAGCAACTGGGTGAGATCATGCCATTTTTCTTGTCTAGTGCACGGTTAAACATGAGCACCAAATTGTTTTTAAAGTACACATAATTTTAGAGGTATACATATTAAATGTTAAGTTTTAGAGTCTAGTGGCTGGCTATGCTGGGTTGTTAGTTAAAAGTGGTCAGACGTGATTAGGAACGATACGTTCTGGTTTCTTTCTTTTTTCCTGCTGAATTCACATCTTTCCCACCATTGGAGATTCCAAGACTTTGGATTCATTTATTAGTAGATTTCATTACTGATTTACACATAACTGCAGGTAATAGTTATCTTGGTGTTAGTCGACACCAAGGCGCCTCATTTCATTGCGCTAGTCATCTTACCCACTGCCAAGACCTTGGTGCAAATTTTCATCAAAGAAATCGTGAGATTACATGGGATTCCTACCGATATTGTTTCTAACCAGAGGGAGCAACTTATTTCCAAATTTTTTAAAGCGTTTTGGTCTCGGTTGGGGATCATCTGTTTTCCTCAGCACTGAAAGTGTTAACCAGAATCTTCAGACTTATCTTGGTGTTTTGTGTCTGAGAATAAGGAGTTGGGTTACTTACCACTAGACTCATGAAAACGGTTATTCACCGTGAATTTAGCTACAGGTAAGATCTCTTTCTTTGGGGCCTACGGGTTTCAGCCTCAGCTCAGTACTATTAATAGAAATCATTCCTCAGAAATACCTGAAGAGGAATGGTTTTCATCATCTGTTACGTCTGTGTGGCAAGAGCTTCTTAATAATTTGAAGAAGATGGGGCCCAAATATATGAGCATAGCTGATCTTAGATGTTTGGTGGGTCCGGAACTTTCTTTTGGTGATTTGGTGTGGTTGTCCTTGAGGAACACATGTTAGAATCTGTTTAGTCTGTGACTATTCGCCATTTTCTTGTGGAGTTCTGGCTGCTGGTCTTTTTCCTCTAGTGCTGGGTTTGTGTTGGGTCAGGTGTTTGTTTCACTTTTTATTAACCAGCACCTGCCTCCCAGTCCTTGCTGGACAACAGTGTTCATCTGCTTGAGCTCTAGCTTGGTGCTTTGCTTTGTCTTCTGTGTGTGTTATTTGTGCAGTGCTGGTACATCTGGTTCTGCTAGCATTAGTTTCTGTTTTCTATTGGTTTCTGCAGCCTTCTCTTTGTTTTCTATTAGGAGGTGACCCACTTTTGTACCCATTCCTTAGTTCTTTTAGGGACCCCCTTCCCCTTATCAATAGGTCTTCGCTTGAGATTGACCTAGGATCATCGGTGGGTCTATTCACAAGGAATGGGTCGCCCACTCCATTGTAGGATTTCAGCCTAGTCATAGTGCAGGGTCAGATTTCCCCCTTCTACCTTAGTCCTGTGTTACAGATCCGTAACAACACAAAGTTAAAGGTCTAGTCTTGGAAACTGTGTCTTAAGTTCATCGGTCCTTAACCCCTTTCTGACATTAGACATACTATCCCGTCGAGGTGGGGTGGTCCCGTATGCCCGATGGGATAGAACGTCATATGAGAACGGCCGCGCTCACGGGGGAAGCGCCGCCGATCGCGGCCGGGTGTCAGCTGACTATCGCAGCTGACATCCGGCACTATGGGCCAGGAGCGGTCATGGACCGCCCCCGGCACATTAACCCCTGGCACACTGCGATCAAACATGATCGCAGTGTTTCAGCAGTATAGGGAAGCATTGTGCAGGGAGGGGGCTCCCTGCGTGCTTCCCTGAGACCCCCGGAGCAACGCGATGTGATTGCTTTGCTGCGAGGGTCTTACCTCCTCCCTGCAGCAGGCCCGGATCCAAAATGGCCGCGGGGCTGCATCCGGGTCCCGCAGGGAGGTGGCTTACCAGCGCCTGCTCAAAGCAAGCGCTGGTAAGCCTACCTGAGTGCAGGTCAGATCGCTGATCTGACACAGTGCAAAGAAAAGTGTCAGATCAGCGATCTTACACTATAACATGATGCCCCCCGGGGCAATGTTATATTGTAAAAAAAAAAATATTCACATGTGTAAAAAAAAATTCGTAAAAAATAAATATATATAGATATATATATATTGTTCCTATAAATACATTTCTTTATCTAAATAAAAAAAACAATAAAAGTACACATATTTAGTATTGCCGTGTCCGTAACGACCTGACCTATAAAACTGTCCCACTAGTTAACCCCCTCAGTGAACACCGTAAAAAAAAAAGAGGCTAAAAACAACGCTTTATCATACCACCAAACAAAAAGAGGAATAACACGCGATCAAAAAGATGGATATAAATAACCATGGTAACGGTGAAAACGTCATCTTGTCCTGTAAAAAACGAGCCACCATACAGCGTCATCAAAGAAAAAAGAAAAAAGTTATAGTTCTCAGAATAAAGCGATGCAAAAATACTTATTTTTTGTATAAAAGTTTTTATCGTATAAAAGCCCCAAAACATAAAAAAATTATATAAATGAGGTATCGATGTAATCATACTGACCCGAAGAATAAAACTGCTTTATCCATTTTACCAAATGCGGAACGGTATAAACGCCTCCCCCAAAAGAAATTCATGAATAACTAGTTTTTGGTCATTCTGCCTCACAAAAATCGGAATAAAAAGCGATAAAAAAAGTCACATGCCCGAAAATGTTACCAATAAAAACATCAACTCGTCCCGCAAAAAACAAGACCTCACATGACTCTGTGGACCCAAATATGGAAAAATTATAGCTCTCACAATGTAACACAAAAAATATTTTTTGCAATAAAAAGCTTCTTTTAGTGTGTGACAGCTGCCAATCATAAAAATCCGCTAAAAAACCCGCTATAAAAGTAAATCAAACCCCCCTTCATCACCCCCTTAGCTAGGGAAAAATTTTTAAAAAATTAAAAAATGTATTTATTTCCATTTTCCCATTGGGGTTAGGGCTAGGGTTAAAGCTACAGTTAGGGTTGGGGCTAAAGTTAGGGTTTGGATTACATTTACGGTTGGGAATAGGGTTGGGATTAGGGCTAGGGGTGTGTCAGGGTTGGGGGTGTGGTTAGGGTTACCTTTGGGATTAGGGTTAGGGGTGTGTTTGGATTAGGGTTTGTTATAATTGGGGGGTTTACACTGTTTAGGCACATCAGGGGCTCTCCAAACGCGACATGGCGTCCGATTTCAATTCCAGCCAATTCTGCGTTGAAAAAGTAAAACAGTGCTCCTTCCCTTCCGAGCTCTCCCGTGCGCCCAAACAGGGGTTTACCCCAACATATGGGGTATCAGCGTACTCAGGACACATTGGACAAAAACTTTTGTGGTCCAATTTCAACTGTTGCCCTTGGAAAAATACAAAACTGGGGGCTAAAAAATAATTTTTGTGGAAAAAAGATTTTTTTATTTTCACGGCTCTGCGTTATAAACTGTAGTGTAACACTTGGGGGTTCAAAGTTCTCACAACACATCTAGATAAGTTCCTTGGGGGGACTAGTTTCCATTATGGAATCACTTGTGGGGGATTTCTACTGTTTAGGTACATTAAGGGCTCTGCAAACGCAATGTGACGCCTGCAGACCAATCCATCTAAGTCTGCATTCCAAATGACGCTCCTTCCCTTCCGAGCTCTGCCATGCGCTCAAACGGTGGTTCCCTCCCACATATTGGGTATCAGCGTACTGTGGACAAATTGGACAACAACTTTTGGGGTCCAATTTCTCCTGTTACCCTTGGGAAAATACAAAACGTTGGGCTAAAAAATAATTTTTGTGGGAATTTTTTTATTTTATTTTCACGGCTCTGCGTTATAAACTGTAGTGAAACACTTGGGGGTTCAAAGCTCTCACAACACATCTAGATGAGTTCTTTAGGGGGTCTACTTTCCAAAATGGTGTCACTTGTGGGGGGTTCAATGTTTAGGCACATCAGTGGCTCTCCAAACGCAACATGGCGTCCCATCTCAATTCCTGTCAATTTTGCATTGAAAAGTCAAACGGCGCTCCTTCCCTTCCGAGCTCTGTCATGTGCCCAAACAGTGGTTTACCCCCACATATCGGGTATCGGCGTACTCAGGACAAATTGTACAACAACTTTTGCAGTCCATTTTCTCCTGTTGCCCTTGGTAAAATAAAACAAATTTGGAGCTGAAGTAAATTTTTTGTGAAAAAAGTTACATGTTCATTTTTATTTAAACATTCGAAAAATTCCTGTGAAACACCTGAAGGGTTAATAAACTTCTTGAATGTGGTTTTGAGCACCTTGAGGGGTGCAGTTTTTAGAATGGTGTCACACTTGGTTATTTTCTATCATATAGACCCCTCAAAATGACTTCAAATGAGATGTGGTCCCTAAAAAAAAATGGTGTTGTAAAAACGAGAAATTGCTGGTCAACTTTTAACCCTTATAACTCCCTAACATAAAAAAAAATTTGGTTCCAAAATTGTGCTGATGTAAAGTAGTAATGTGGGAAACGTTACTTATTAAGTATTAAGTATCTTTTAACGTCTAGTGTATGTAGAAGTTCTTCCTTTCTATTTCTGGGTTTTGGACAGAAAGAGGGCAGAGAGATTTCCTGAGATCTATGGAAACGTGACACCACTTTGGGAAGATAGGATGGGTCAGTCTAAAGGATTACTCTGTCATCTAGTATCTGGGTTAGAGGTGGGTATGCTGATAGGGCCTGCATATCACCGATTCTGCGTGCTGACGTTAGTGCCACAAGAAGGGAGGTTTTGAGGGATATTACTTGTAAAGAGGCTTGTGACAGAGGCTCGAAGGGTGCTTTAGTCAGTGCAGAGAACTAAATTTAGATCCCAGGCAGGTGTAGTATGGTGGACAACTGGTCTAGATCTACTCGAGGCCTTAATAAATCTCTTTATCCAGCGATCTCCCGCCAAGTCGCAGTTGTAAAGGGCCCCTAGCGCTGCTACTTGGACCTTAAGAGTGCTTGTTACTAAGCCTTTCTCTAGTCCTTTCTGAAGGAACTCTAGTACCTTTTGAATTGGGATTTCCTCAGTTAATCTGGCACCCGAAACAGATAAAAATCTCCTCCAAACCTTTCCATACACTCTAGTAATCACTGGTTTCCTACTTAACAGGAGTGGAAACTAGGTTTAAAGAGAATCCTGTCTTGGTTAGAAGCTCCCTTTCAAATTCCAGGCGGTCATATGCAAGTTCTTTACTTGCGGATGATTTACCGGACCCTGATACAGCAGGTTCAGAATCCCAAGGGTCTGTTATGGACATTATCTGTAGCCACGGAATCCATGCTCTTTTTGGCCAAAAGGGAGCTATCATGACTCTCGCTCCGTCCTCCCGAATCTTCCTCAACACGAAGGGAATTAGTGCTATTGGGGAAAAGCATAGGCCAGATGAAAATATCAGGGAATTGAGAAAGCGTCTAGGGTCACTGGGCTCCCCCACGGGCTGATCGAACAGAAGGCATGAGTCTTCCGGTTTTGGCTGTTTGCAAATAAATCTATTCCTGGGGAGACCCCACAGCTCTACTATGTGGTTGAATACCGCCTGGTTCAATTCCCACTCTCCCTGTTTCAGCTGTGTTTGGCTTAAAAAAAATCTGCAGTTTGATTTTCCGTCCCTTTGATGTGAAGGGCTGACAGTGACACCAGATTGGTCTCTGCTAACAATAAGATGGATTTTGTCACCTCCATCAATGCCCGAGATCTCGTACCCCTCTGGTGATTCAAGTATGCTACCACTACCCTGTTGTCCAAGAGCACCCTCACGTGGTGGGAATGGAGGGAGTGTAGGAAGTGGTTGAGCGCACATTTCACTGCCAATTCTTTCATGTTTGAGGAACCAAGTTTTTCTTCCTCCGACCACGGACCTTGCGCAATCTGATTGTCTAAATGAGCCCCCCAACCCCAAGGACTCACGTCGATAGTCAGTTATAGATGTTGGCCATACCCATGGAACACCCCTGGTCAGGTTGTCTGGATCCACCCACTAAGCTAGGTAACGTATTGTTCTAAATCCCCCTTTAAAGGGACACTGTCACCTGAATTTGGAGGGAACAATCTTCAGCCATGGAGGCGGGGTTTGAGGTTTTTTGATTCACCCTTTCCTTACCCGCTGGCTGCATGCTGGCTGCAATATTGGATTGAAGTTCATTCTCTGTCCTCCGTAGTACATGCCTGCGCAAGGCAATCTTACCTTGCGCAGGCGTGTACTATGGAGGACAGAGAATGAACTTCAATCCAATATTGCAGCCAGCATGCAGCCAGCGGGTAAGGAAAGGGTGAATCAAACACCCAAAAACCCCACCTCCATGGCTGAAGATTGTTCCCTCCAAATTCAGGTGACAGTGTCCCTTTAAGCGAGATTCTGTTTCTAGTATCTCCCACTGGAGTTCTCTGATGTGACTCTGCGCCCATTGGACCGCTGGAAGACAGGCTGTCATTGATCACAGTATGGACATTGTTTTGCGCAGAGTGACAACTGGGGATTGCCTCAATTGTTCTACCAGTTGACTCATGTTTGAAATTTTTTTCCCCTGGAGGCGGCATTCTAAGGCTAGGTTCCCATTGCGTTAGGGCGATCCGTTAAGCGCATAGCGCTAGCGGATTGCGCTAACGCAATGTTTATTTAGGGGTCGCGTTTGCCGTCCCTGCTAGCGCAGATCCCCGATCTGCGATAGCGAGGAACGGACCTCGGACGCTGCAAGCAGCGTCCGAGGCGTGGCACAAAGGAACGGCACATCGCTAGCACGTGCCGAAAATGGCACGCGCTAGCGATGCGTTACAAAAACAAACATTGCTGTCAATAGGCGCGCTAACGGACCCGTTGCACGGCGTTAATTTCGCTGTGCAACGCTGTCCGTTAGCGCTGTCCCATTAACGCAATGGGAACCTAGCCTTACCTGCTTGAGTCTATTATCCCTAAATACTGTTATACTCGGGATGGGATGATTCTGGACTTTGCTAGGTTCAACATCCAACCTAGATTTGTGAGAGATGTCATCACTTTGTCCAACTGCTGACTGCAATGGAGAGGAGATTCGCCAATTACCAGGAGGTCGTCCAGATATGGGACTATTAATGTTTTGCTCTCTTATGTGAGCCATGACTTCTGCCATCAATTTTGTAAATACCCTCGGGGCAATGGCTAGGCCGAAGGGAAGGGCCCTGTATTGGTAACGCTTCAACTCTCCTTGCATTAATACTGCCACTCAGAAATTTTTGGTTATCTGAGTGGATGGGCACATGGTAATATGCGTCTTAAATCGATGACAGTCATAAAACAAGACGGATAAAGCGTTCTCACACATGTTTTTATTGTTTCCATTTTGAAACTTTGAGTCACAAGGCACTTGTTTAGTTTTTTCAAATTTATTATTGTCCTGTAAGTTCCATCCGGTTTCGTTCGGAGAAACAGAGGGGAGTAGAATCCCATGCCCTTCTCTTGGTCCGGGACTTCCTGTAGGACATTCTTTGTTAGGAGACTTTGTATCTCTTTTTGAAGGTCCAGTTGTTCGGCCTTTACTTTCCTTTGTGGTGTCACAACAAAGTGATGAGATGACATTGTATGGAGCTTCAGCTTCAGCCCTGTTTTTATTATGTGCAATATCCATACACTCCCAGATATTTTTTCCCAGGCTGGAAGAAAGTGTGTCAATCTCCCTCCCACCTGCGGCCCACCATCATTGGGGTTGTTTTTGTTATTTGGTTTGTTAAACATGTAACCTTTTCCCTTAAATCTTTTATCCTCCCATCCTTCTTTTTGATTTTTAGGGGGCCTTCTACGCATAAATTTTCTGTTCCGAAAGGGCCGTCTATATGATTGGTTAGGAAACCCCGGAAAGGCTTTTTTCTTGTCACCCGCTTTCTCAAGAATGCCATCTAGGGTAGGCCCAAATAAGAACTCTCCTTCGCAGGGAATGGAGCATAATTTGACTTTCGTTTGTAGGTCCCCTGGCCAACACTTAAGCCATAAAGCTCTCCTTGCTGCGTTTGAAAAGGAAGCAGATCTTGCCGCCAGTCTTAAGGAGTCTATAGAGGAGTCTGCTAGAAACGCAGCTGCTCCTTTCAGTTCCAGAGTAAGCTGTGCTATGCATGAGCAGGTTCAAACTGTTTTTTTCTAGATGGCTTGCCGCCTTTTTTCCCTTGATTCTGATTGGCAGAGATGAAAAAATGTGGGAAAGAATTTGTATATAAAATAACAGCTGTTTCTAAGGGTCAGACTCATTCCATTTCTTCATATCAATATATATTCTTTTAATAGATTATAATGTATTATTTAATTTATTATTACTACCCTCAGTTGTGTATGATAGATCCCATTAATTATACATAGATTAAAAAAAGGGATATTTTGTCTCCTGGGGCAAATAGTAATATGGAAAATGGAGATATATCGACTGAAGCCTATGGTCAGTAATAGGAGGATAGATGAAATTTCACGTGGTAGTCTACGCAGTCCCTTACTAAAAAAGGACTCAAACAAAAATTGGAATTGGTAACAGTTTTCTTACAAATAAAAAAGTCATCAGCTATATAATCTAAGCATGGCTATAGGAAGCAGGCAAACGACAACTGTTCATTTATCCCTTTTGGCTCAAGGGTCTCCATTCTGAATTTCCACTTTCCCTACTCAATATAGCCCTGTCTATATCACCTCCCCTCGGGTTGATATTCACTACCTCAATCACCGTAAATTTAATTTCAGCCACATTTCCTCTATGGAAGGTCTGCATATGTTTACCAATTCCAATATTTGTTTGAGTTTTTTTTTTTTTTTTTAATCTATGTATAATTAATGGGATCTATCATACACAACTGAGGGTAGTAATAATAAATTAAATAATACATTATAATCAGACATTCCAGTCAGGAAGAAAGAAGATCCCACCCTCCCTATTTTCTTTTTTCTTATGCCGCGTAGTTTAATTTGTGGGAAGAAAATCACCCGGTTTTCCAGGTGGATTGGATGTCTTGGTCATATTTCAATTCAGTTGATGGTTTTATTATTTATTATTATATGAATTGATTAATTTATTAAAGGTAACCCAAAATAAAATGCCACGGCATATTCCATAATTAAAGTTGTTGTGTGTTTATTTTGTTTAAGTGGGTCTTGTGTTACCATGAGACAGTCCAGAACTATGTTCTCTGGATCAATGTGGACACCAGCATTGGGACTGCCAAGGATAAGCGAGTTAAAAGTTACCACCTATCATGTGGATAAGCGATAAGTTGCAATTATATTAACCTTTTGAACCACAAAAATGTCCAATTTACACACATTTAGATCCAAATTAACTATTGAGGGCTGCTGTGAAATATAAAGCTTACAGTTTTGTTGTGTTTTACATCTCTAGGTCAACCACGTATCATAATCTAAATGTCAAATACTGATGTGGGGGTCATGTCTGTATTGTGGGTACAGAATGTGTGAATTTAAGAGGCACATAAACTGAATAACTGAGGGAGCGCAGCTCTGACTGACAAACATCAAACATTTCCAGATAACAGTGTTCTAAATGGCTCCCAGCTACAATGAAATAAACAGGTCGCAAACCATACAAATAAAAATATTTAGGCATCTGATGGATTTTGTTTATTTTCCAGTTTAAGAGCATAGCAACAGAGTAGTGCAAAAATAATTCTTTTGTTACAAAACATTGTAAAAACTGTACAAAGAAAAGAAAAAAAAAAAAAACTTTTGCCCAGCAAATCCCTCAACAATGGTCATTCACAAATGACAAGAGTACATTGCTTGCACTACCCTCGCTTCCTCACGCACATTATTACAGATTTGTTTTATTCCCGGTTGATCGTCAGATTGGTAATCAAGTACAGAATCACAGACACAATTGTTTGACATCCGTGTAAAATCTCTCGGCATTAAGATAATAATACATTTTTTAATTTTTAAAGAAAATGTAAAACATTAGAGCCTTATTTAGGAGGTGAAGACGTGCATCCAACAAGAACATGACCAAGAATACGCCACAACTAAGTACTGTGATTCCAAGGAAAATGCACTAAATCCAAGTGACTAATGCAAGTGCTTTATGGAGATATATTTTCTATCTCATATTTTGAACCCCTATTCAAAAGAAAGAAGGATTTTGGTGTTTTCTCTCGTAGGACCGCTAGCCCAGCTTAGAATCTGCTCTGGAATCATTCTTCATGGACAACCAACTACTAATATTTACTGATGAAACATCATTTTATGTGCATTTTGCACCTACTTTGGCCACTTTTTCACAACCACACAGAACCATGGCAGCTACAGGTATTGTCACCATAACGTGAATACTAAAACGTGCCCATATTATGGCCAGGTGAAAGCCGCCATACTATTTCCAACTTGTTGAATACTTCCTAATTTTTCATATACCTGCTTTGCTATATACGGTAGTTTTAATTTCAAACGTGGCTATTTTGTATAAAGTCCTGAAAGTGTGATCTATACTGCATTATTTCCAGTGCAATCATGCACAAAAGTTGTATCTCCTCTCCAACCGGCTGTTCTAGTGCCATTACTACGAACATTCGCCATTTGAGTAATATGCCTGTAAGGGTTAATTCACACGTCCCAAGGGAAAAGGTTTACCCGCAGAAATTTCTACAACAAATATGCAGTGTGTGAATAAACCCAAGAGAAAATCCATCCTGGATAGCCCAATTCTAAATGATGGTTGAAGTATTCCCAAGTCCTCACGGAGATTTCCCATCCTAAGATCGGGCCATATCTTTATGGATTCTCTATGGAGACTTATTTGGTTTTCTTTGGAGCTGATCATAGTAATGACTAAGTAAATCTGCAAAGGGTGACCACAGCCAATTTTGTCTTGGCACTAATGTAACAGAAGTGGGGAAAAAAAAAGTGCTTGGCAGCAGTAAAGGCACGCGTTTCCACATTACAATCTGCAATATTAAGCAGATATGCTTTAAATAAATTTAGGTGGAGAACAGTTGTGAACACATAAGAAATTCCATAGTAAAGACAAAAGCCATTTCCTATGCCCATGTTTGCTAATAGCGCTTCACTTGGAAAAGGAAGTCCTGCACAGGTCCTCACTCAAAAGGCCCCATAGAATCAATATGAGCTGCCGCTATGGTATGTACATCCTACCTGGAGAACCACATAATCTGGGATTAAACAATTGATCTATGAGATCAATGGGGGTCTGACATCCAGCACCCACCTCGATCAGCTGAAATCTGTTTTAGCAGTGATCTGATGTAAGCAATATGCAGGGGGGAACACAACAGCCCAGTACATTGTTTAGTGAAGGGTGCAGTTGGGTACTGCAGTTTATCTCCCACTTGAACGCCCGCCACCGCCGAAGACTCTGGTCTCCCATTCACCTACAGATAAGTCATCAATAGTGATGCACGAACGTGCTCAGATATGGTGTCGGGTGCTAACCTAGTGTCTTCGGTGTGCTCGAAAAATATGTTCGAGTCCCAGCGCCTGCATGTCTCGTGGCCGGTCGACAGCTTGCCTGTTTGTTAGACAATCCCTGCATGTGTTGCGACTAGCGAACAGCCGCGAGACACGCTGCTGCAGGGACTCAAACATATTATTCAAGCACGCTGAAGTCAGTTTGAACGCGAGCATTCTTGGATAACACCTTATCGTAGCACGTTCGCTCATCACTAGTCATCAATAGTTTAGTCCTGTGTAACCCCTTTATAATGAGCAAAGAGACTTCAGGTCTAAACATAGGATCAAACTCAGCCGAAACCACTTATTTTAGCAGGTCTATCTTAGGTGTATATTGATGGCCTCCCAATTCTACCCTGATAGATGAATGTGGCGGTGGGAGGGGGTGTTGAATCGAACATATTGAATTTCTACGCCCAATCCTCACAGGAGGTTGCTGCCAACAGAACTGGCTGCTAGAGACTTCTCTCTACATGCATGGTCTGCTGTATATAGGAGAAGCAAGGAGGGGAAACAGCTGAGAGCCAAACTCAAACACATATGAAGTGTTTACCACCAGAAACAATGGCCTCTTCACATGCGATGTGGACATACCACTGGTGCAACCTGTGCAGCCGCACAGGGGCTCCAGATATAAGGGGGTTACATACACCTCTGAAGCGGGTGGGATTCTGCATCAGGATAAACTATTGGACCCATATATTGTTCTGGCACAGAGACCGTTTTTTGTGACCGCCCCTGATGCAAATCATTCATAAAATATCAAATGGGTTATTTAACCAATGTTAATTCTGAGCCACGAGAATACTTCATGTTTAAACATACTGGGTGCAAATGAAATCTTGCAGGGAGGAACTGAGGAATATTTGTATATTTCAGACCAAATGTATGGGCCCGTAATCCTGCCACAGACGACGCATACAATTAGGTCTTATGGTATTAGTATCCAGGAAGCCGGCAGTTCCTGCTTCCAACCCCTTTCTGTTCTCATCTTAACACACGGTGCTGGCAGCGAGGACAGGAGGGGGACTAGCAGCCAGAACAACAGGATAAAAATGTATTGGCACCGCTACTACATTTTCCTGCTTAAGTCAGTCTTGGCAAGAGCAGCAGCTATACTTCTCTCGTTTTCACATTACTCTGCCTCACAATAACAGCGGAAGACGCAAACAATAAGATGTTGAAAAGACAGGAAAGATGCTCGGGTCTTTAAAAAAAAAAAAAAAAAAGGGAATTAAAAAAAAAAAACCTCTCAAACTGAAATATGTCCTACTGAGGAGTGCTAAAAACAAGTAGGAGATCGTATTGACGGGCATTAGGTATAGCATACCCATGGACTGTAGAGGCGTTCAAATAAAGAAGCATAAAATTCAGACTGAATAAAAGTAACTAAACATATATTAAAAAACAATAATAAAACGGAGTAAATGTTTCTTAAATATTAATACCCAAGTTCTACTTGGCAAAGAAAAAAAAAGAAAATTATGCATTTAATATACAAGTCATTAAATAACCTTTCAGCTACCACAGTGCCCAGCAACATATTGCTCTGCAATACTCACTGGATACCTCCAACAGTCAAAGGAAGGAAATACAAAAGTTGAATTTAATGAAACTATACCTAGAAAAAAAAAAGAAAATTAAGAAATAAAATGACAAAAAAATAAAAATCAGATTAAATGCTCCTATCTGGCAGTGCAAAGTCATCAACGGAACAACGTGCTCAGGAAAAAAAAAAAAAGTCTTGATACTACGCATAATAACCCACAAAACATTCAGCAGGTCAAAAAGTATTTACATCTTCAGCATATGTACATTGTTTTCCATCCCGTAACCGTATCTGCTAAGCAACGATGCTTCAGGCTTCTACTTCTGAATACTGTCTGAATTTAATTAATTTTATAATAATCTCCTTCATTTATGAGAAGAAATCTCAGTCTACATATTTAAAATATATATAGAAAGCATGTCGCCGATCAGCTGAAATTCCAACTACATGGGAAAAAAAATATTTAAAAAAAGTGATTTGTGAATCTGACTGAATGAGATATGGTTAATAAAAAAAAATATTGGTAATTTAAGAAAAAAAAGTTTGCATTTCCACAATGAATGGTAAAAAAAAAAGTCTTGACAGTTATTTGTAACCTAAACAAACGTAACAGTATATTTTGTAGCCTAGACCAGGGTCAATAAATGACAACGCAAAGAAGGTTGTCACAAAGGAAAAGTGCCACAGAGAAGAGATGCCGCAAAGAGGAGGTGCCACAAAGAAAAAGTGCCACAAAAAAAAGTGCCACAAAGAGGAGGTGGATACAGAAGAGGGCAACCATGGAGAACATTATAAGCTTTCATAAAACAAGTATTTGCACCTTTTGAGAACTGTGGTTATTCATTTGTGTCAAACCATACAGGGAAGCAAAAAGTAGCACCCATTATTAGTGTAGCTCTAGAGTATGCAAAATTTTGCCATACACCCTTCACTAACCTATCATTTAGGCCCTATAAAAAAATCATCTGTGGTCTAGCAGTTTGTGGATACTCCTTTGTAATTCAGTACGTACACCTATTTTTCACAGTGATGCCATAATTCAATTTCTTTGTTAATTTCTGGTGACGTAAAGGCGACCAACATGGATTGCTGCATGTGGCGACAACGCTAGGATCATAATGAATCCATGGATCAGTAAACGGATAGCTACAAGAGGTTATTGAAAATTGTCCCCGTCATGACTGAATTTTGTAATGTCCCCCTTCTGGATTTTGTAAGCACTGTAACTGTGCAGGACTTGGTCCAAGAAATGTTCAGACACATAGACTAAATCCTAAATGCCATATCTAGGTTGAGGTCTAGGAGCTGGGATGTCCAACACTTGACAAATGGGTGCTGGCACGTGGGGCTAGGTTATATAAACCAATGAGATCATTTTAAAGTTTGCCAATGAGAAATGCTGGGATTCATTTGTGCAAACAATGGGGTAATCCCAACTTCTAGACTCAAATCAACGTGACCTTCCTATATGTCAGCAAATAGCATTCCAATATAAAGCAATGTGCCATGCAATCACCTTCACAGGGTCAGAGGGCAAAACAACAATGATCCAGTCTATGGCAAACCAGGGCAAGTAAAAGCTTGCAAGTGAAGCCATTGCTATTGGAAACAAAGTTCATTCCCTCGTGTCCCTACTACTTGAGTCCTATTTGCTTTTAAGAACATGCAATATCTTTCTACATGCATCCTTAGCATACATATTCTTCAGTAAACTGCTCTGAATTTATTTGACTCATTTTCTGTGCATATATGTTCAGGCATTGTAGATTACAAAAACACTGCAAATAATTATGCATGAATTACACAATGTAATTAGAACAATGGAATGTTAGATGCAGTTCACAATTCAGGGTGAAAAATGGTCATGCTCCCATGGAGGGTTCGCCATCATGCTCCCATGTGGGTGCTCACCATCGTGCTCACGGGGAGGGTTCGCCATCATGATCACAGGGGGGTAGGGTGCTCGCCATCATGCTCACATAGGGGTGCTCATCATCATGCTCACATAGGGGGTGCTCGTCAACATGCTCACATAGGGGGTGCTCGTCATCATGCTCACATAGAGGTGCTCATCATCATGCTCACATAGGGGGTGCTCATCATCATGCTCACATAGGGGGTGCTCGTCAACATGCTCACATGGGGGGTGCTCGCCATCATGCTCACATGGGGGGTGCTCGTCATCATGCTCAGCTGGAGTCGTCACTTTCTCACCATCATGCTCATTAGTATAAAAGCAATTCTTCTATATTTTAACAAACTAGACCTCTGAGATATATATATATATATCTCATGGGTTGGTCTTTTGTTTTCTTTTACCATCAGTTACATAATGTAAAAACTAGTATGTTTCCATGCTCTGAAAAGTGGGTCGGCAACATAAAGGTATACAGCTGCCAGAAGAACGCTCAATTCTTTCCCCATTCAAATGATCGTCTAAGTATCCCCCAATGCCATCCAAAAAGACCAGGTGCCAAGTCTTCTGCCAGCAGATAGGCCATTTGCTTTAAGCTACAAAGAGAAATTGGTCATAGGCTTTCCATGCCAAGAATTATAGATTACTTTCAACACTTCGGACTCTTTAGTTCTGTACAAAAGGCATTAATGTAATTTACAAATATAAAAAGTCAGCTTGACTGGAAAAAAGAAAAAAAAAATTGGGTATAAATATCTTTGAAGTAGATCTTCCTATAAATACCATAATAGTTCAAGTAAAAAAACAAAAAAGAAGATAGAAATTTCTCATTAGATCAGATATTCCACCAGTTCCCCATCTGTAAGATCTTGGCTCAGGGACGGAATCGGATTTTTTCGATCCAAGGTGTTGGACTGAAAAACTGAATCTGTAGGGAAGAAAAAAACACAATTAATGTTGATAGTAAAATTAACCCCTTAACCACAGGAGCTTTTTTCAGTTTTGCGTTTTGGTTTTTCGCTCCCCTCTTTCCCAGAGCCATAACTTTTTTATTTTTCCGTCAATTTGGCCATGTGAGGGCTTATTTTTTGCAGGACGAGTTGTACTTTTGAACGACCCCATTTGTTTTACCATGTCGTGTACTAGAAAACGGGAAAAAAATTCCATGTGCGGCGAAATTGCAAAAAAAATTGCAATCCCACACTTGTTTTTAGTTTGGCTTTTTTGCTAGGTCCACTAAATGCTAAAACTGAGCTGCCTTTATGACTCTCCAGGTCATTACGAGTTCATAAACACCAAACAAGTCTAAGTTATTTTTTATGTAAATGGTGAAAAAAAATTCCAAACTTTGCTAAAAAAAAAATTTTTTAAATTGTGCAATATTCCAAGACTCGTAGCGTCTCCATTTTATCGGTTCTCGGGTCGGGTGAGGGCTTATTTTTTGTGCGCTGAGCTGACATTTTTAATAATACCATTTTGGTGCTGATATGTTCTTTTGATCGCCCGTTACTGCATTTTAATGCAATGTCGCGGCGACCAAAAAAAAACAATTCTGGCGTTTGGAATTTTTTTTCTCGCTATGGCGTTTAGCGATCAGGTTAATTCTTTTTTTATTATTGATAGATCGGATGATTCTGAACGCGCCGATAACAAATATGTGTAGGTTTGCTTTTTTATTGTTTTATTTTGAATGGGGCGAAAGGGGGGTGATTTGAACTTTCATATATTTTTTTTTTCATATTTTTTTTAAACTTTTGCCATGCTTCAATGGCCTCCATGGGAGACTAGAAGCTGGCACAACTCGATTGGCTCTGCTACATAGGAGTAATGCTCAGATCGCTCCTATGTAGCTGAATTACAGCATTCCTATGAGCGCCGACCACAGGGAGAACAGCAATCTGGCATCAACAACCATAGAGGTCTGCAGGAGACCTCTGGTTGTTATGCCAACGCATCGATGACCCCCGATCACGTGACGGAGGCCACCGCTGCGTGCATTTCCGGCCGAAAGCGCTTATTAAATGCCGCTGTCAGCGTTTGACAGTGGCATTTATTTAGTTAATAGCGGCGGGTGGATCACAATTCCACCCGCCGCTATTGCGGGCACATGTCAGCTGTACAAAACAGCCGACATATCCCGACTTTGATGCGGGCTCATCGTCGGAGCCCGCATCAAAGCAGGGGATCTGACATTGGACGTACTATCCCGTCCGATGGCAGAAAGGGGTTAAAACGTTCTAAGTTATGAAGGCCAAATAATTCAAAACTGGTCTGCTATTATCATGGTACTGAAACCATCTGAGGTATGGAGGAATTCAGATTACTGGATGCAAGAAGCAGAAGACGTGACAATTTAAAAAAGACAAATCGCATAGTCTGTAGACATCGGTCATTGCTGGATTGACAACCAACCTGTTTTCTCAGAGTTGTACATTGGGCTAGGAGTGGCCAGCCTCCCCGGGCCTGGAGATGCACTCGCTGAAGGGGCTTTGCTTTGCTCATTATTTCGATCTGTCTGCGTGCAGCAATCTCTGCTACCAGTCTTTGAATGTCCAGAAAGTTGTGGTGTGGATGGAAGTACAGGAGAAGGAGTGGATGAGATGGACTCCGCTCGATATTCTGTCCCTAGCAGAACACCTAAAAAAGAATAAACACCATATATTTAAGAAATAACTCAACATTATATATATTATACACCCTTTGCTTTTTCTATTATGAATTATAGTTTTGCCTATGTCTATAAAAAAAAAATTCTAGACCTAAAAAAATGAAGTCAATATTTATTTTTATAGAGACGAACCACTAAATATCTTTCTTTAAAAAAAATACTCAAAAATCACCGGAATAAATGTGTGGGCAGGATTACTAACGATGCCATTCATAGAGGAGAGTGAGATGGAAAACAGTATGAAATACACAAAGCATTGGCACAACGTGGAGAAAGCTACGGCTGTACATATGGATTCACATTTATTGATAATGTATATAGTATTGGATCATACCCAAACTGCCTTTCCAGCTTTTGTCCTCTCGCTTTTCCTCCATGATGGGCGTGCTGCTGAGTGTAGAAGAGTGAGAGAGTAGTCCAGAGCTTGCATTGGAGATAGACATTAAGGACTTTGATGGGCGCATGGAAGATGGTTGATCTGTCTTGTTGGGATCTTTTCGAGAACGTTGTTGAAGCACCTTAATCATGGCGTCCTTCTCAATTATCTGAGCATGCAGAGTCTTTATCCTGGCACAGATAAAAGAGAGACATGTTTACATTTAAACTTGGATCAATTAAATCTCGTTAAATCTCAACAGAACTGTGAAGATCTTAATTCTGACACCTGCTGCTTAGAAATGTTGCATGGTGGATTCACCGCAACATCATAACTTCTGCTGTCTTGTCAGTCCACTGTCCGCCAAACAAAGATAAAATTGTGAATTCTCTAGGGAAACTGACAATGAGATGTTCCACCGGTGTACCTGCTTCTGTTTGCCGGTTACTAAAGGTACCTTCACACATAACGATATTGTTAACGATATCGTTGCTATTTGTGACGTAGCAACGATATCGTTAATGAAATCGTTATGTGTGACAGCGACCAACGATCAGGCCCCTGCTGGGAGATCGTTGGTCGCTGAATAAAGTCCAGAACTTTATTTCGTCGCTGGACTCCTGCTGACATCGCTGGATCGGCGTGTGTGACACCGATCCAGCGATGTCTTCACTGGTAACCAGGGTAAACATCGGGTAACTAAGCGCAGGGCCGCGCTTAGTAACCCGATGTTTACCCTGGTTACCATGCTAAAAGTAAAAAAAAAACAAACACTAGATACTTACCTACCGCTGTCTGTCCCCCGGCGCTGTGCTCTGTTCTCCTCCTGTACTGGCTGTGAGCCGGAAAGCAGAGCGGTGACGTCACCGCTCTGCTTTCCGGCTCCCAGCCAGTACAGGAGGAGAGCAGAGAAGCAGAGCGCAGCGCTGGAGGACAGACGGCTGTAGGTAAGTATCTAGTGTTTGTTTTTTTTTTACTTTTAGCATGGTAACCAGACTCATGGCAAAACTCGTCTTATTTTAGAAATCTCCCAATAAATCAGAAGAAAGAAGGTGTTATGCACTAATCTACATTTACAGTATGTGACCCATTTGCTCGGAATAGGCAGGTTCATCATAGATTTATATTTGGAAGCAAATTGGAATGTTAAGAAAACATCAGCTACATCAGTCATCTAGTGGTCTCAGATAATCCAATGTTTCATGAGCATTATGAAACCAAAAAGGTATTCAGAATCATGACACCTTAGATCTCACCTTCCTTCCATATCTACACATCTTCTATTGGCTAAAAGTATCTCTTCTTCTTCCTTCTGGATACGGGCCTCCAGGGTGATATCAAAGCTGGCACTGGGAGAATGGCTTATTGAACTGGTGTCCCTGGAATAAGATATGTAAATGGCATAGAAGTTAGGACACAAGACACAAGCAAAATAAGTCATGGTCAATACGGTGGTATTTCCTGATGAAGGGGGCATGTGACCCCTGAAACGCGTTGAATAAAACCACTGTGAATCAACTACAGGTCCTTCTCAAAAAATTAGCATATAGTGTTAAATTTCATTATTTACCATAATGTAATGATTACAATTAAACTTTCATATATTATAGATTCATTATCCACCAACTGAAATTTGTCAGGTCTTTTATTGTTTTAATACTGATGATTTTGGCATACAACTCCCAAAAAACCTGTCTCAATAAATTAGCATATCAAGAAAAGGTTCTCTAAACGACCTATTACCCTAATCTTCTGAATCAACTAATTAACTCTAAACACATGCAAAAGATACCTGAGGCTTTTATAAACTCCCTGCCTGGTTCATTACTCAAAACCCCCATCATGGATAAGACTAGCGACCTGACAGATGTCAAGAAGGCCATCATTGACACCCTCAAGCAAGAGGGTAAGACCCAGAAAGAAATTTCTCAACAAATAGGCTGTTCCCAGAGTGCTGTATCAAGGCACCTCAATGGTAAGTCTGTTGGAAGGAAACAATGTGGCAGAAAACGCTGTACAACGAGAAGAGGAGACCGGACCCTGAGGAAGATTGTGGAGAAGGACCGATTCCAGACCTTGGGGAACCTGAGGAAGCAGTGGACTGAGTCTGGTGTGGAAACATCCAGAGCCACCGTGCACAGGCGTGTTCAGGAAATGGGCTACAGGTGCCGCATTCCCCAGGTAAAGCCACTTTTGAACCATAAACAGCGGCAGAGGCGCCTGACCTGGGCTACAGAGAAGCAGCACTGGACTGTTGCTAAGTGGTCCCAAGTACTTTTTTCTGATGAAAGCAAATTTTGCATGTCATTCGGAAATCAAGGTGCCAGAGTCTGGAGGAAGACTGGGGAGAAGGAAATGCCAAAATGCCTGAAGTCCAGTGTCAAGTACCCACAGTCAGTGATGGTGTGGGGTGCCATGTCAGCTGCTGGTGTTGGTCCACTGTGTTTCATCAAGGGCAGGGTCAATGCAGCTAGCTATCAGGAGATTTTGGAGCACTTCATGCTTCCATCGGCTGAAATGCTTTATGGAGATGAAGATTTCATTTTTCAGCACGACCTGGCACCTGCTCACAGTGCCAAAACCACTGGTAAATGGTTTACTGACCATGGTATTACTGTGCTCAATTGGCCTGCCAACTCTCCTGACCTGAACCCCATAGAGAATCTGTGGGATATTGTGAAGAGAAAGTTGAGAGACGCAAGACCCAACACTCTGGATGAGCTTAAGGCCGCTATTGAAGCATCCTGGGCCTCCATAACATCTCAGCAGTGTCACAGGCTGATTGCCTCCATGCCACGCCGCATTGAAGCAGTCATTTCTGCCAAAGGATTCCCGACCAAGTATTGAGTGCATAACTGAACATTATTATTTGATGTTTTTTTTGTTTGTTATTAAAAAACACTTTTATTTGATTGGATGGGTGAAATATGCTAATTTATTGAGACAGGTTTTTTGGGTTATCAGGAGTTGTATGCCAAAATTATCAGTATTAAAACAATAAAAGACCTGACAAATTTCAGTTGGTGGATAATAAATCTATAATATATGAAAGTTTAATTGTAATCATTACATTATGGTAAATAATGAAATTTAACACTATATGCTAATTTTTTGAGAAGGACCTGTATACTCTCCTGAAATTCATCTTAGCGGCAGCGCAGAATGTTAACTACAAATCTCCCTTTGAAGACATGGTCAATACAAAGGCATTTCGTAGCACTTATAACACTTAATGTGTAACTGCACTTCCACAAAACATTTGACATATCAGAGACATGTCAGAAGCTGTGATCGGTGGAGGTTTAGCTGCCGAGCTGCAAACGGAGGATCGCTAAAAAAAATTGCGGGAAAAGTCGAGCAATGTTCTCCGCAGACACTGAAGAAAGGCTCAAGAAAATGTACGAGCCAGTCCTTAGTCAGAACAGTGCTCGGTGGATTGATGCTGCTCCCTAGTTTTAGCAGTGGAGAGCTCAGCAACCAAAACTTCTGAAATGTGAAAATGCAGTTATACTTTAAAGGGCTCTCACACGAGTGAATAACTCGAATGAGTGCTATCTAATGTTTTGTTGAATCGCACTCGGACCAATGTTATGCTATGGGGCAGTGAAAATCTCCAATTTTTTCCAATTCAGCATGAGAAAAAACAATGGCAGCATGATGTGAGTGGCTCCACACGTACCCATACAAGACTCTGGGTGCATGTAAAACACTGGACTGCATGCAGATGTCATGGAATGGAAAAAAATGGAGAAATTAAGTTCCCCATGTTCTCTGCACCTGTTATACGATTTTCTCATGCGAGAGAATCTTATCAAGCTCTGATCAGAGTATCATGATCATAATCGATCCTATTCTCGCGGCATGAGCAAGCCCTAAGTGTAAGTGTAGAAATGCCCTTTCCAAAATCGTACATGGATAAAATAATCCATCAGGCTATGGGGGGGTGAAAGGAACCAAAAAGCACTCTAATGAAAGACTATTTTTTTAAGAAGTCATACTCCTATACTTAAAAAGATAAGTTTTTTAAGATCACATGGTTATCACATATTTAACAAAAAGAAATCGGAATAATTATAATGTCGTTTGCTTCCAAGACACAATAAATCAGCATGAACATTCAATTCCATTATGTGAGCGAAAAATTGTAGAGCACGAGAAGGGAAAAGCTATGCAGAACACAACTTAAAAAAGTGTGGTAATGTGGACCAAGGTTGAGCAGGATTTCTAGCCATCACCCAGAAAATACAGCGCTGCATTATACTATCCAAATTACTAAGTTAGTTTTCCAATTTTCTGATTTTAACATTGCTCTCATTCAGTGACAGTGTTGGGAATGTTGTGTCTGTCAGATTTTTTTTCTTAACTTCTAAACCACCATTTTGTGATCACAAACCCACATTCTGAGGCCATATTTATCAGTTATGACATGGAATTTACAGTTACTCTGACTTTCCATGGAAGCTAGGCAAGGGTTAAAGGACTAGTCCTGCCTGCTCACTTCTGCATTGAGAAGTACAAGGGCAGATGATATCAAGGCTCTTGGGTTTCGGGAGGTATCAATAGGTGTGACGTCACCTGCAACACTCACTTGTCAATGAGGAAGAGATGAGAGCAGGTCTAGCCCTTAAAGTTGTAGGTTTTACAGCAGAACGGTAATGAGATTTTCACACAAAATAAATATCAATAAAAAAATCGGACTTGTATTTGCTCAAAATATCCGGTCATACCTGTCTTTTTTTCCCTACGGATTTGCAGTTTAAACTACGACTGGTCTACACAGGGATTAGCCCCACTATCCAGGACAGTTTGGGAAGAATTCACCCCATTAAGAGACATGTCAGTTACTGAGGGGTTTCGGGAAAAAAATAAATTGAGAATTGTGAAAACCGCGACTGTATGTAAAGCAATGTAGCACATCGATTTAAAACAACAGGGCATAATTTGAGCCACCTCCAATTTTCCACTACAAAATCTTTGCGCAAAAACTGTATGAACAGGATACAATATAGCTTGCAAAAAAACACAGAATGTTTCTTATGTAACCTAGTGATTCCCTTCCTGTCTTCATACAGCTTATGCCGTGAAAGTAAAATTCTGGTGATCCTCACTGCTGCTCGATGACACTTACGGAAGATGGATATTTATTGCAGAGAGTGAACTCAATGAGGCAGTTTTGTAAGGTGTGAAAAAGTTTCAAAGTTTTCCCCCTACAAAAAGGTTGGGATGGGCGACAACTAGTGACAGTCACTATATAGAATTGACTAGTATTCGTGAATATTGTGCAAATATCTTGCAGAAAGTTCGGCAAGAGCGCATACAGTTAAGTCATTTGCTTACACCAGCTGGCTCAGAACCCAGATATGCAGTTTTACAACTTTCAGCTCTTCAAACAGCCATGTCCCTGAAATAACTAGTGAATTCCAACACTGAGTCCTGAGAAGAGCACACCAGCAGATAAGATAAGGGCAGAATGCACAGCACACCAAAGAGCCATCTATAGGGTCTAAGCAATTTTTCACTACATCAGCGCATACTTGGATTTGCAGGCTGACCATTAAGTAACCTACACCATGACAATAACAAGCTTCTTTATAGTGAAAAGTGCAGGGTAAAATGTTACCCAAAGAAGGAAAATGCAGCATTGCGCAACGTGTTCAGTTGTGCCCATCTCTAGTTAATACTCAATTTATAATGAAGATATAACCAATCTAACCTTTCCAATGCAACTACCGTATATTAAAAGTTTTCAGCTTCCACATTGAGTTCTTCATTACATCTGAATGTACACCAGCAGAAAAAAGTATGGCTAAGGTTACACAAAAAGGTTAAGGAATAGTGATGAGCGAGCATGCTCAGATAACGGGTTATCGGAGCATGCTCATGTGTTATCCGAGTATCTTTGGGCATGCTCAGATAATGTATTAGTGTCCCTGCGGCTGCATGTTTTGCGGCGATAGAAAGCTGTCAACAGGAGGGGATTGTCTGTTTGTTTGGCAATCCCGCATGTGGTGCAACTGTCTACCGCCGCAAAACATGCATCCACAAGGACCCGAATATATTATCCCAGCACTCCCAAAATACTCAGATGTGATCAGAGTATATTCACTTATCACTATTAAGGAAGTAAGATGATTAACTTAAAGGGGTTGCCCAAGTCTATTTTATTTTTCTTTTTTTTTTTTTACAATGGGTCTAAAAAACTGACAGATAATTGCTATCAGAAGCATCTACCTGTCTGTTCTACCCAGCCCTGGCTCAGAGTAGTCACCATCCGCTCCTGACAGCGATTCAGCTGCTCCATGTCAACACAGTAGCTCTTCCTTTTCCAAGCTGCTATGTCGACAGGGCATGACTGTAGACGTCATGCTGATTGACAGTCCACTTCCCGCAGTTAGGCAGCAGAGCGCTAGCTGTCAATCAAGCATTATCTCAGTAGTCACATCCCATCAACAGAGCAGAACCGAAGATAAGCCGCTACTCCTGAGATGTGACATCAGTGAAAGCTGCTTAATCGCTGGTATGAGCAGTATGGGACTGCTCCATGCTAGCAGAGTTCGGCACCAGGCATGAAGGGCAGGTAGTAAGCAACCACCTGCTTCTAAGCTCTTAGGTCTGTACTAAAAAAAAAAAATAGTCCTGAATAAAAACTTTAATAGGGAACCAGTCATGTTGAAAACTATATTTACATTTACATTTTATAGGGGCAATCTGCAGGTAAATAGTGTTAAATCATGCCTGTGTCTTACTGGAGCAGTGACTTCAAGAAAATGAACTTCTATCCTCCCTGCAGCCACCCGCATCTAGTCCTAGGTGGGTGCAGGGGGCTGTTACAGTGACCATGTACTTTTTGGTGAGCAGCAGCTGTAATCACTCAACCGGCACTTTAATTGACAGCCTACTCTGCACATACTCGCTGTGGAGTGGGCTGTCAATCAATATGCCGAGGAGTGATTACAACCGTCGCTTACCGTGTAGTGAATGGTAACTGTAATAGTCCCCTGCTCTCCCCCTATGACTGATTGCGAGAAGTCGCAGGGAAGATATAGGTTCATTTTTTTCTCTGTAGCTGAACTCCCAGTAAGGCAGGCAGGCAAGATTTGAACGCTATTTGCCTGCAGATTACCCCTATACTTGCAAGTAAATAGAATTTACTGACATGTCAGGTTCCATTTAAAAAAAAAAAAAGGGGGGGGATAATAATTAACAATATGTCCACAAAATATCAGTCACCTCTGAGCAGCCACAGTAGCAGCAGCATCCAGTGCGAATTGTCTCATTACGCTCTCCTCCAAATACTTCTGCTCCCACTTGGTCATGTCTGCTTCCAGAGCCAGTACCCTCTCTTCTTTCTCTCGGAGAAGCTCCATTAGGGCGGCAGCATTATACTCAGAAACACTGGTAGACTGAGTATTTCCTTGGCGCTGTAACAAATATTAACTTGTGTAAGTTTGACTTAATATGGACAACAGGACACTATAGCTTCCATAGTTGTGCAGCATCTTCAGCCATAGAGGCATCAATATTACATAAAGTTACAAAAATTATGCTTCAACCAAAGCCAAATATCTCATATTAAAATGTTTACTGTGTGGTTTCCTCCAACACTCCAAAGACATATTGATAGGGAATGTAGATTGTGAACCCCAATGGTGACAGCGATGATAATGTCTGTAGAGCGCTGCGGAAGTAATGGCGCTATACAAGTGAGTAAAAGTAAATAAAATTCAGCACCGAAGAAGAGGTTCAATTAATCCACAACTTTATTCAGTTAGGTTAAAAATATGTCATAAATGCACTATTCAACAGCAGCCTGACACACTTTGAGAGAGGACACCCCTGGGGACTAGCACACACCTAGACATAATACCCTTAGAATTTTTGACCTGACTGAACAAATTAAACTTCTTGTCCGATTCCAGATTTTACCCTTTGTATTCGAAAAATAATGGAATACCTTAAAGGGGGCTGAAAACCTTCATGTCAGACCCAATTTCTTCTCATTTCTTAGAGTTGCAGCCTTTCTTGTAGCCCCCGTTTTACCCATAACGCCGATGTGTAACAGTAGATACTCATGACTTCCACGATTCACCCACGTGAACCACTACCCCAGCTGCATCCTTTTTTATGTCTGCTCTGAAAGCGTTCGGCGCACAAACAGATAAAGCACCATTATGCTGCCTTTATCTGCACACGAGCTGAACATTTAGTTCCAGCACAGAAAAAGATGAAAAGATTGAATAAATCACATGGAGCCATGAGTGTCTTTTCCTTACACGCTGATGCAATGGAATGCATTGGGGTAAGAAATCGGGGAGTAGGTAAGGGTCTACCATGCCAGTACACACAAGTTTAGGACAACTTTGCAAAATGGTCAACTCCTCTAAATGACCACAAGGTGGGCTCCCAGTTTGGCCAAAGTAACACTTTGACATTACATAGGATGGACACACTAAAATATAAAGCAGCATTGAGTAGACATAATAGTATAATGTTTGGGAAACCAGAACAATGAAGCATTGATAGAGAGAAGAGACTCTCCACATGTTAGCATACAAGACACTGGGAACTCCGCGGACAAGTCCAGTCCTTGAAAGAGCAGCAGGAGAGGAGCAGGATTAGGTTTTCCTTCTGGACACAATACACAAGACGATTGTTGTGCTGGCTCTCTCAGTCTGCAGGAGCTGCTGACCATAGTTCACCCTTGCTAGTTTTTGCAGGACTCTTGGAAGGCTGGGGGTTTGCAATGACCTGACTGTGCAAATAATTTAGTAGTAATGTGCACACACAGCACTTTGCTCCAGCCAAAGAAAGAACTAAATTTATACCGGCTATTTCTGGGGCGTCTGTCGGTCTGCTATATGAAGGCCAATGTATATTTAATGTGCGCGTGGATTATGATAATAACATAAATACAAAGGGGAACATTCAGAAAAGCTGAAAAAACACAAACAATTTAAAAGCTAACCAGTAGCATTCTGAAAACTGGTAACACCGCTCTTATCACAGTTTTACTAAACTTGTACCAAACATAATCCAGACACCCTGCACCACTGAGTTACTGCAAGCCCATCAAAAAATAAGGATATTTACAGTTCTTTTCACTGCACCATACTTGTACAGTACTTGGGAAGTGTGGTTGGGTAACGGATACAGATCATCAGCTAGACCGTTATCTCATTATCATCAGCCTTTTACATGTGCCTTTAAAGCAGAGCAGTTATCCACTACTCCGACACCCTTTCTTATAGGCAATTCTCCCCAATGTAAAATTTAAAAAAATAACGCCAGTGAGATACTCCCCTGATGCATCGGTGCCACTCCAGTAAAGTCATTGCCGGGTTTCCAGTTACTCACTTGACATTGTTATGTGAAGGCTGCAGACAATCAGAGGCCGCTAATGTGCTGCAGTTCTCACACTTCCATTGGACATCAGAGTTTGATCTTGAGGGATGTCTGAGTGATGCAGCCCATTAGAGACCACCGATTGTCTGCAGGCCTCACAGGATCGTGACTCCACTGGTGGCTATTGCGGGCACATGTCAGCTATTCAAAACAGCTAACATGTCCCCGGAAAGATGTAGGCTCACCACCTGAGCCCACATCAAAGGGAGTCCGACATGGGCATAAATGTACGCCCGATATAGGAAATGAGTTAAAATCCGAAATGTTGGCCTACTGAAATGTATGTTCAATAAATGCACTCCATACTTGGTCGGGGCACCTTTTGCATCAATTATTGCATCAATACGATGTGGCATGGAGGCGATCAGCCTGTAGAACTGCTGAGGTGTTATGGAAGCCCAGGTTGCTTTGATAGCAGCCTTCAGCTCGTCTGCATTGTTGAGTCTGTTGACTCATCTTCCTCTTGACAATACCCCATAGATTCTCTATGGGGTTAAGATCAGGCGAGTATGCTGGCCAATCAAGCATAGTGATACTGTTGTTTTTAAACCAGGTATTGGTACTTTTGGCAGTGTGGACAAGTGCCAATTTCTGCTGGAGAATGAAATTTCCATCTCCAATAAGCTTGTTGACAGAGGGAAGCATAAAATGCTCTAAAATTTCCTGCAGACGGCTGTGCTGACTTTGGTCTTGATAAACCACAGAGGACTTACACCAGCAGATGACATGGCTCCCCAAACCATCACGGATTGCGGAAACTTCACAATAGTCCTCAAGCAGCTTGGATTATGTGCCTCTGCACTCTTCCTCCAGACTCTAGGACCTTAATTTCCAAATGAAATGCAAAATTTACTTTCATCTGAAAACAGATCATCACAGTGGGTGCAAGACACAGTGGCTTGTACGCCTCCAGGTCTCTGTGTAACCATTAGATGACCAGATGTTGATCTGGGGGTGCTTCAGCAAGGCTGGAATTGGGCAGCTTAATCTTTGCGAAGGACCTATGATTCAAGGTGCATACAAGGTTAACCTGGAAAAACAGTTGATTCCTTCTGCTCAGAAAAAGTTCCCCAACTCTGAGGACTGTTTTTTCCCAGCAGGACAATGTGCCATGCCACACAGCTAGATCAATCAAGGTGTGGATGAAGGACCACCACATCAAATTCTGACATGGCCAGCCCAATCTCCACACCTGAACCCCATTGAAAACCTCTGGAATGTAATCAAGAAAAAGATGGATAGTCACAAGCCATCAAACAAAGAAGAATTGCTTAAATTTTTGTACCAGGAGTGGCATAAGGTCACCCAAAAGCAGTGTGAAAGACTGGTGGAAAGCATGCCAAGACGCATGAAAGCTATGATTAAAAATCATGGTTCCACAAAATATTGATGTCTGAACTCTTCCCGAGTTAAAATAATAGTATTGTTGTTTCTAAATGATAATAAATTTTTTTTTCAGCATTATTTGAGGTCTGCAATTAATGCATTTTTTGTTATTTTGACCATTTCTCATTTTCAGAAAATAAATACAAAATTTATTGCTTGGAACTTAGGAGACATGTTGTCAGTAGTTTATAGAATAAAAGAACAATTTACATTTTACTGAAAAATATACAGTACAGACCAAAAGTTTGGACACACCTTCTCATTTAAAGATTTTTCTGTATTTTCATGACTATGAAAATTGTACATTAACACTTAAGGCATCAAAACTTTGAATTAACACATGAGGAATTATATACTTTAACACTTTTTTTTAAACTTTTTTAACAACTGAAATTGTGTCTTATATTCTAGGTTCTTCAAAGTAGCTACCTTTTGCTTTGATGACTGCTTTGCACACTCTTGGCATTCTCTTGATGAGCTTCAAGAGGTAGTCACCGGGAATGGTTTTCACTTCACAGGTGTGCCCTGACAGGTTTAATAAGTGGGATTTCTTCCCTTATAAATGGGATTGGGACCATCAGTTGTGTTGTGCAGAAGTCTGCTGGATACACAGCTGATAGTCCTACTGAATAGACTGTTAGAATTTGTATTATGGCAGGAAAAAAGCAGCTAGGTAAAGAAAAACGAGTGGCCATTATTACTTTAAGAAATGAGGGTCAGTCAATCCGAAAAATTGGGAAAACTTTGAAAGTGTCCCCAAGTGCAGTGGCAAAAACCATCAATCGCTACAAAGACACTGGCTCACATGAGGACCGCCCCAGGAAAGGAAGACCAAGAGTCACCTCTGCTTCTGAGGATAAGTTTATCCGAGTCACCAGCCTCAGAAATCGCAGGTTAACAGCAGCTCAGATTAGAGACCAGGTCAATGCCACCCAGAGTTCTAGCAGCAGACACATCTCTACTACAACTGTTCAGAGGAGACTTTGTGCAGCAGGCCTTCATGGTAAAATAGCTGCTAGGAAACCACTGTAAGGACAGGCAACAAGCAGAAGAGACTTGTTTGGGCTAAAGAACACAAGGAATTGACATTAGACCAGTGGAAATTTGTGCTTTGGTCTGAGGAGTCCAAATTTGAGATCTTTGGTTCCAATCACCGTGTATTTGTGCAATGCAGAAAAGGTGAACGGATGGACTCTAAATGCCTGGTTCCCACCGTGAAGCATGGAGGAGGAGGTGTGATGGTGTGGGGGTTCTTTGCTGGTGACACTGTTGGGGATTTATTCAAAACTGAAGGCATCCCGGACCAGCATGGCTACCACAGCATCTTACAGCGGCATGCTATTCCATCCGGTTTGCGTTTAGTTGGACCATCTTTTATTTTTCAACAGGACAATGATCCCAAACACACCTCCAGGATGTGTAAGGGCTATTTGACTAAGAATGAGAGTGATGGGGTGCTACGCCAGATGACCAAGCCTCCACAGTCACCAGACCTGAACCCAATCGAGATGGTTTGGGGTGAGCTGGACCGCAGAGTGAAGGCAAAAGGGCCAACAAGTGCTAAGCATCTTTGGGAACTCCTTCAAGATTGTTGGAAGACCAATCCCGGTGACTACGGTACCTCTTGAAGCTCATCAAGAGAATGCCAAGAGTATGCAAAGCAGTCATCAAAGCAAAAGGTGGCTACTTTGAAGAACCTGGAATATAAGACATAATTTCAGTTGTTTGACATTTTTTTGTTAAGTATATCATTCCACATGTGTTAATTCATAGTTTTGATGCCTTCAGTGTGAATGTACAATTTTCATAGTCATGAAAATACAGAAAAATCTTTAAATGAGAACGTGTCCAAACTTTTGGTCTGTACTGTACCTATAAAGAGGAAAAAATCAGACAAACTGAACATTTTGCAGTGGTCTCTTAATTTTTGCCAGTGCTATATATTATATATATAATATACTCACACACACACACACATTGCCCAGACATAGTAACTAACTGCCATCCCCGCTCCCCACTCACCATCCCGCTCTCTCCCTCCGAAACCCGGCTCTCCACCCGCTGTCCCACATTCTCCCTCAGCAGCCCCGCTCTCCATCCACTGTCCCACTCTCTCCCTCAGCAGCCCCACTTTCGCTCCGCAGCCCCGCTCTCTCCCTTCACAGCCCCGCTCTACTGTTCCCAATGTGTCTCTCTCTGCAGTGGTGGTGAGGTTCCAGGACTCCTTCTGACTGCGGGACCATTTCCCATCAAGCCTTTCGTGCCTCTCATTTTCCCTCTCACGCCTCTCGTTTCCCCCCTCACGCCTCTCATTTCCCCCCTCACGCCTCTCATTTCCCCCCTCACGCCTCTCATTTTCCCCCCTCACACTGCACAACTGTCTGTTCCCGTTGGGTCTCACTCTCCAGCGGCAGAAAGGCTCCAGGACTCCTTCTGACTGCCGGGATCCGGAATCGAGTATAACGGATATCAATGCTGAGCCTGCGCCTGCCGCCAGGGAGGAAAAAGAATGCCGGGGACCACACCGTGGATATCTGCTGAGGAGGTGCGCGGTCAGATGGCCCTGCTATACTGAGACTGGGGAAGCCCACTGGGGTTTCCCCAAACCAAAGAGAACTGGGAGGGAGGAGGAGCTTTATTGAGATGAAACCCCCACCGGGGGAACAATGAGAGAAGATGCAGGGAGAAAGGAGTATGTGAATGCCGCAATATAACTTAAATGACACTGGTGATTATTGTGACCCCAGTGTCTGGGAAGCCTCAAAGGCCTTTGCCAGTTCACCGGGGTCCGGGAGGAGATACCTGCCATATCGCTACTGTTTCCTCACCAGCAGAGGAGGGGACTTTGAGTGTGGCTATGTGGAGTGGGCGTGGCTTGATACATATACACACATACATACACTCAGCTTTATGTATATAGAGTTATATAATTTATTTAATTTTTGAGGTGCATTTAGAAAAAAAAAAAGACATGTGAATAGGTTAAAAGTTAACTATAACCTGTAAATAAGTGGTGTTCACAATAGAAATATAGAAATAATAAGAAGCAGCATAATGAAATGATGAAGAGCAGTAATCAAATGCAAAATTGTTCCTGTTGAACCAGGGAAAAGCGGGACACGAAATACCACAACCTCACTGGTAAATGTCTGCAATGACAACAGTTTGTATTAACTGAACCATTTCCATTTTAATTTATGTATTTAACCCCTATCTGACCTCGGACGGGATAGTACGTCCGAGGTCAGATCCCCTGCTTTGATGCAGGGCTCCGCGGTGAGCCCGCACCAAAGCCGGGACATGTCAGCTGTTTTGAACAGCTGACATGTGCCCGTAATAGGCGCGGGCAGAATCGCGATCTGCCCGCACCTATTAACTAGTTAAATGCCGCTGTCAAACGCAGACAGCGGCATTTAACTACCGCTTCCGGCCGGAAATGACGTCATCGCCGACCCCGTCACATGATCGGGGGTCGGCGATGCGTCTCCATTGTAACCATAGAGGTCCTTGAGACCTAAAGGGTTACTGATCGCCGGTGGCTGTGAGCGCCACCCTGTGGTCGGCGCTCACAGCACACCTCCATTTCTGCTACATAGCAGCGATCAGCAGATCGCTGCTATGTAGCAGAGGCGATCGCGTTGTGCCTGCTTCTAGCCTCCCATGGAGGCTATTGAAGCATGGCAAAAGTTAAAAAAAAAAAAGTTGAAAAAAATGTTAAAAAAATAAAAATAAATATAAAAGTTTAAATCACCCCCCTTTCGCCCCAATCAAAATAAATCAATAAAAAAAATATCAAATCTACACATATTTGGTATCGCCGCGCTCAGAATCGCCCGATCTATCAATTAAAAAAAAGCATTAACCTGATCGGTATACAGCGTAGCGGGAAAAAAATTCGAAACACCAGAATTACGTTTTTTTTTTTGGTCGCCGCGACATTGCTTTAAAATGCAATAACGGGCGATCAAAAGAACATATCTGCACCGAAATGCTATCATTAAAAACGTCATCTCGGCACGCAAAAAATAAGCCCTCAACCGACCCCAGATCACGAAAAATGGAGACGCTACGAGTATCGGAAAATGGCGCAATTTTTTTTTTTTTTTTTTTTTTAGCAAAGTTTGGAATTTTTTTTCACCACTTAGATAAAAAATAATCTAGTCATGTTAGGTGTCTACGAACTCGTACTGACCTGGAGAATCATAATGTCAGGTCAGTTTTAGCATTTAGTGAACCTAGCAAAAAAGCCAAACAAAAAACAAGTGTGGGACTGCACTTTTTTTGCAATTTCACCGCACTTGGAATTTTTTTCCCGTTTTCTAGTACACGACATGCTAAAACCAATGATGTCGTTCAAAAGTACAACTCGTCCCGCAAAAAATAAGCCCTCACATGGCCAAATTGACGGAAAAATAAAAAAGTTATGGCTCTGGGAAGGAGGGGAGTGAAAAACGAACACGGAAAAATGAAAAATCCCATGGTCATGAAGGGGTTAAAAAAAAAAAAGACCTGGATAAGAAAACTTAAGAAAAATAACATAGTAACATAGTTAGCAAGGCCGAAAAAAAGACATTTGTCCATCCAGTTCAGCCTATAATCCGTCAGAATAAATACCCAGATCTACGTCCTTCTAAAGAATGACAACCCCAATAGTGGTACCTGCTGCATTCGTAGAGACTCCAGTTCTCTTTCCAGCCTGGTGCGCAGTCGATGTTCCAGTTGTTCTCGCTTCTCACAGGCAGCCTGGAGCTGAGCCAAGGCCTGCTGCATCTTTTCTACTTTGTCAACATAAACCTGCTTCTTCTTCAACTAGAAATGAGATGAGAAGTGTGGCATTAACAAAAGTCCCTTTGTGAAGTTCAGGTGTCTACATCAATGGCCGTCAGCCAGTGATTTCTTCACCATTAACTACCTGAAGGTACAATTTCTATATACCCCGTTATTTTACAGTTAACACTTACATAAAAAAAAGTCTTTGCCCTTTTATATCAATTCATAAATTAAAAAAGTTACTTTTTCCAAAGGAAATAAACAGATTATTCTCTAGTGTTGGGTAAGTTCTAACCCAGTGATATTTGTTGGAGCACCCATAATGAAGGACAGGATTGGAACAAAAAACAGGAGACTCAAAATCTAGACAAAGTTACTTGTCTCCAGATCTGGACATAACGCTATGAGTAAAGGTGTCCTAAGCGGTCAGGCAAACATTTGTTGGGTCAAAAGCTCTCACGTCTGTCTTCCTATTACACAAACGCTGACTGGACAAGTTTTTGTGGGTTTTCAATGAGAAGAGAGGCAAAAGTTCTTGTTTTAATTTAAACATTATTGTAATTTCAATATCATCTGATAGGAAAGAGTAAAGGCCACAAGCACATTAAACCATCATCGTCCGAACCTGCCTACATTGCTCCTGTGTATGTAGGAGTCAGGAATGATACTTGTTGGTTAGGTACGGGGGCTCAGTGACAACATTTGCTCTCCGGTCTCCTCCCACACTCCAAAGACATAATGATAGGGAGTTTAGATTGTGAGGCCCAATTAGGACAGTGATGATAATGTCTGTAAAGCGCTGTGGGGTATGACAGCACTATGTAAGCAATAATAAATAAAACAAAGCAATCGGCTTAACCAATATTCAGCTTTCTCTTGTGTATCCGGGGCTTTAGGAAGCCCTGAAACACATACACAGTCAGCTGATCCCAATGATATCAGCAAGTTCATCCAATCTTAATTTAATGTATAAATTGAAGACAGTAAACTGTATCCAGCCGCAATCTGCATATATCTGTCTTCTAAAGGAAGTGAAGTCTAAACCCGCTTGTTGGAAAGGTCTTTGGATGACTTGATATTCCACATCCCATAACTGGCAAAACAGGCGAGTGAGAATACCACTTAGGAGACCTGTCCTTACCTGCTCGTATGGGAGGCTGAGCAGCACTATACCAGTTTGGTCACATTTCAAAGAGATGAGAATTTTCCTTAACCACTTTATGCCCATGACGTAACAAAAATCCAAACAGACACTTTTCAGAGTTTAATCACTCTTACAAACAGAGAAGCATATAATTTGAAGGATAAAGAACTATTCCCAGTTCATTTCCATGAATCCGACCTTACATACTGGGCTTAAACTCCTTCACAAGACCCCTCCTAATTTTACTAGGTTGGGCCACAGAATCAGCATTTACACAGCAAAGAGCATGTAAGTGATATTCTGCTTTGCTCTGTGATAATCAGTGTTAGCCTTTGCCATGGAATACAGTATACATATAAGTCCGGACTCCTGAGCCAAGGAAAGAGGAGAATGCACAGAGTCATGCAGGACATAGGCAGCGATGTGCCCACATTATGTTCTCCTGCCTTTTATGGTCCAGTTCTAGTATGTAAAGCATCCAGTATATCCCAAACCCTTGCCAAGCAAAGTCTCTTTTAGTATGCACTTGACAGAACTATGAGAGGAATCCCCTCTGTTTATACTTGTGGCTTAGGATACCTCTTATGGTATAAGGTTGGCCGGAGATGCCGGTCCATCACACAGTCATAATTGTCATCACACTTGAGAAAAACACAGGAGATGGCCAAGAACATGCCACTGAACTACGACTTTTCGCCCTAACACTTAATGATATATTGATGTGCATGATCTGTATCGTGACTCCTTTGTAGGATCTGTGTGATACTAAATCCCACTCACCTTCTGCATACTTCCACTAGCGGGGGTGCCATATACACACTAGAACTGCCAGGCTCTGCACTAAAGCTATTCAGGGTTGCTGACATTGCTTTGTATCATCAACAAAAACGCTGGCCTAATTTGTCCAATTGATTATTAATTTACAGCTACGATATTTATTACTGTGTGCAATATCCTAAATAGCTCAAAATTACGACATGATGCGAAACTGTTCCTTACTTATTATGTAGTCCATATGGGTTACCAATATGGACTAAAGTATTACTGTCACATAGTCTGAATGTATACTTTTTATTCGATTTTTCAATTTTAATTCTACTGAAAAATTATTAGGCATTTGCTTCATGTAGATGCTGACGGCAGGCAGAAGTGTGGGTTGTCCCACCGGTCTTGCAGCCTAATCAACAACGTTCCTCTCCTTTTGGAATGTTACAAAGAGTCTGATGAGTTCCAGACCGTCAAACAAGAAATTTTTCTGAAAAAAATACATCTTCATTTACTAAAAATTCCTTTCTCAAGACACTGCCCAGACTCCCAGCAGAGTAGAAGGCATTTCTAGTCTAGCTTTTTAATGAAGTGGGTAAATGCAGCAGTAAAAGTCAAAGCTGGCAATCTGTGCATCATTATGAGCCGGGAGCTGACAGTCTGGGGGATATTGAGCCACTTACGGAAGCACGAGTGGTAAAACTCTGGTGGAATGTGTGGAGTGAAGAGAAGCAGGGTTTTTATTAATCAGTAACCAACATTTAAAATCTTTATGAAGGTGATTAAAAGGTGGCCAAAACCACATTTCTCAGCTTTGACAACTTTTCTCATCGTTTGAGAAAATAGTGTGATCTCACCTCACAAATTAAGTATATTATCAATTGCTTATGTAAAGGTCATATCATATTTTTGCTCAAAAAAAACACTAACAAGTTTCCCTTAACACGGACTTGTTTGGAAAACTAGACTGAAATGGTTGCACCTCAGACTAAGATTTAACCGATCGTGTGTGTTATAAATTAAAGATGCCTGCTGATCAGCTTCATATGATCGATTGGCCGAATAAAACTCACTTCACTATATCCCCTGCAAACCACGGTCTGGGACTCGTCTATATCCAACAGTCTCCGCTTCTTGATTCCATTCTCAACACACAGGAAATGGTCAGAAATGCCAGATCAGCAAATCAATGGTCGAAATGGGAACTACCTAAAATACTGGTTAGCTAAGCAGGAATTTGCAGTAGTTTCCTGTATGCTGCAGATGGGACCAGGAAGCAGAGACCTGAAATGGATCATGGAGGGTGAAATTATTTTTTTTAAGGTTGGCACACACTTTGTAACCCTTCACACCCAAGATATTTTTTTTCTTTCCATTTTATTTCTTTCTACCCTTCTTCCAAAAACTATATTTTTAAGTCAAGATAGTCATACCAGGGCCTGTTTTTTTGCAGGAAGAGTTGTTGTTTTGAACAACATTATTCAATTCACTATCCATTGTACTGATAAATAGAATTTTTTTATTCAGCAATTCCATCATCGTTGTTTGGGTTTTCTTTTTAAAGTATTAATTGTGCAATGAATTTTAATCAATGTACTTGTGTGTAGGCCGCTATGGCTGCATTGTGTGGGGGTGGGCAAGAGTGAGCTATGGGCATCTAAATGGTTAAAACTGCAGCAAATACTGAGCTTTGATCGCTGCAGTTATACGCAGGTGCAAGCTGTATAACACAGCTAGCACTTGCCAGGTGTGGAGCAGGCTCGGCTCCTGAGCCCGCACCAAACACCTGCACCTGATGTATGAGGCACTGCACTGGAAAGACATTAAGTTATCATAAGAATATAATCTTGGATATTTTTGATTAAACACTATAGCACTTTAAAACTTACTTCTTCCTCCAGCTTCACCACCTTGGCTTGGGCATTGTTTAGGGCTTGGTCTCGGATCTCAATATGCCTCCTTTGGTCCTCAGTCATGGACCGCAAGGAGGATAACTCCATTTCCAGCTTCTCTTTTTCTCTTTGCAGGTCTTTATCTGCAATAAAAAAAGAAAATGTTAAGAGTCTTCTCCAAATTGTACAATAGATACAAAAGTAAATGATATCTGCAGATTGAGGAACGCATGTTTCAGTTTTAAGCATTGCGATAAAAGTAACATTTGTCATATATTTATGAAAATTTGCTAAAACACTATAAACAAAAATTGTTAAATTTCGGAAAGTGATTTTGTCTTGCATTGACGTGACACTTTATGGAGTAACCAGGTAGACGAATCAGAGTTGCGAAATTTATCATATTTTTGCTCATTACTGAATAATATAGTATATCAGACGACAGCCCCTTCTCATGTTATCTGAACATAATGCTGCTCTTTCCCGTCAGAAAGAAGAAGTTGTTCAATCTCCCCAGTGACAGATCTCCGACCTCGAATACATAATACTCATTTTATTCTGCGGAGAGCACGGCAATCTTTAAATGGCCGTCATTGTTCCCGCAGTCGCTCCCTCATTGCTGGTGCCAATCCTTTGACTCATTCAGTTAAAACGTAATTATAAACAACATCACCCACATCCCTCTATTCCCAGCCACGCACAACAAACATCTGGGCGTTGCTGGAGTGATGGGTGTATTTCGGTACAACTCTCTAGGGCATAAATCAATGACAGAAACAAAAGTTGTTAACAGGGTAAAAAGTGGGTGTAGTTTCACCAAGAAAATGCCATCATGATGCACGAATCATCCGAGGAAAAGTTTGGGTGATACTGAGAGAGGACTCTACTACTAGCAAGAATATGATCCGAACAGAAATGAAAAATGATTTTACATTTTTTTTGACAAATCATTTATTGAGCTTGTGAAGCAAACATGATTATATTGCCTTTTTTTTTTTGTTTACACCATCGTTAGATAAAAGTATAAAAGCTAAAATTTAGAAGAAAGAAAAATGTCTCGTTCTATGCCCTAAAATGATGCATAAGTATGCACAAGTATCCACAGGGATGCGGATAGGTCACTTTATTTTATCTTTAATATATTGTTACTACACGTTTCATTTTTTATTGTACCTGATGTACCCTATTCTGGAGAATTTTTATTTTTAAGTGGTGGTCTCATCATTATAAAATGGTTAAAATTACAAAGTGCTTATAAAAATAAGCAACTTTGCAAATTACCGTACTTCTTGCTAGAAATCCTCTCCGTTCACAAAAACAGAGGGATATGTGATGCTTTAGTGCACTGCCTGCTGACCAGGTTACCAGCCAAATCTGCAATCCGCAGTGGCCGGACTCCTAGGCAATGAATGCTGCACAAACTAACTATTCCAAATAGAGCTTGTAAGTGCTGCTCTGAAGCCGGTCAGATTGGCCTCTGAGCTCCTAAATAGCACACACAGTTAAAGCGACTTGTCCAAACGGTCAATCAAAAGTGTCTGCCCCTTTCCTTTGTAAGCAGAAAGCCGTGAGGCGGGATCGGTGGTACAACCCCTTTAAGTGAAGCGTTCATTGGCCAAGTCATAAACGTGCTACAAGCAGAAGAAGCTTCATCTTCCAATTAGATTTTGAAAAGTGTCATGAAGCAAGAAAGTTGCAAAATGCACAAGTATGATATGTCCCCCCAGTTACCATCAGCAATTGTGTGATATTGAAATCTAGAATTATCTGATTATTAGCTATGAGCATTTTGGGCAAGTTTTATTTTGATATAAAAGTAAAATTTGAGGGTCTTTTTTTGCTGGCCAGCGACAAATGTCAGTGCTTTCCCTGCTGAGTCAAGTTTCCGTCCTAAAAGGAGCCAACATGAAATAATTACATCAAATCTATATGAAATCTTACATACGGTAGATGGAATAACTTCATACTTATCAATGTACAATCAAATGACGAAAATTATTTTTGTCACATTTCTTTTAGAACTTTTGGTAGTTATTTCACCGTAGATGCCAAATTTAGAGAATGATTTATGCTTTACAAAAGGACAAATGATGAAGTCATAAAAAAAGGAAGTCATGTAAGTGATCTAGAGGAATTTACAAGGGAAAGTAATAATTTGGAAAGTCCCAGTTTAATGGAAAAGGAACAAATATCAATTCCAACAAATGAGTACAAGAATGTAGCTGATCAGACGAGAGAAAGTCATAGAGGAAGGAATTAAATGGTGGTACTTTTTCCACTATGACAGAACAGGAATGGTGAAATTATAGACATTGCTACACTGCATGAGACTAGTAACAGTAACTAATGACAGTCCCTGCAGCCATTACCACCCAGTCACTGGCCGACCTGTAAAGCTGCATTCCTAAACCAAGGCCGTGGGAGGAAGGTGAATCAGGGCAAAGGTTTGCACGTGAACAAGACTAAAGCAAAGCCTGCCACTTGTAATGAGCTCTTGAAGACGCTTTCATCTTTCTGCATCTACTGAAAGTGTAACACTGACACAACTAATTGCTGTCTTTACCGGCTTACGAGAACAGGCCTAAGAAACCTAGGATAGACTTTTCTCCGCCAGCCAATATAAATGTAAAGGACGGCGCTAAATTAAAAATTACATTTATGCAATAATTTAATAAAGGATAGCAGGCTGATCGTCACGAGTCCAGCTTCTCTAACTATTCCTCTGCATACCACATTGAAAGGAAAATGTAGCACTACAAGGCGGTTTGTTCCAACGAATGCCTGTATATACACCGTATAATGTATGGATAGGCCAGGTCCCCAAAAAATGGGGATCCCTCTCTGATGTTCATGGGATCTAATTCGGGATATAATAAAGGGGATCGTCTTCATGAGACAACCAACCCCCCAAAAATGTTAAAACTATTTTTTGCAGCCATGTGCATATGAAAACAATAGATAGCTAATCTCTTAATGGTGCCCTCCCGACTGATTATGTGGGTAGACATAAGAATTGGGCAGCTGGAATTCAATCGCCAAATCATTTTATTTGATGGAAGACGCTGCCAGATTTTTCTGGTTAGTGGCTCTCTTATAGAAAACGCAGGAAGACTCCGCCAAATTGATAGTTCGGCCAATAGCCATCTAATGTCTAGGTCCAGATTTTGTTCTTGCAACATGTCTCTGTATGATGTTCTTCTATTTCTGCAATTGGCCAACTACTGCTGATCTAGTGAAGAGCGGATGGGTTAGAAAGAAGAGTAACAAGACTCTGTTCAGGCAGGTCGAATTAAAATGTTGTTGCCTGGATGATAAGTCATCATTTTCCACATGTACTGTGACTCGGGGCTATGTATCGTCCATCCCTGACTGTGAGCCATTTCATACAAGCAGACTACGGCCCAGGTACTTTATTTTTACATCATTTACACCAAACCGTCATGGAAGGCCAAGAAATGTGTAAACTTAACATGTGTTCTTGTCTAATTTGATTAGGTGATTTTTAGCTCAAAGAACACAATGGTAATATACTTTAATATACTGTACATTAATGTTGTACTGTTGAAAATATATTCAAAGGGGTTGTTGGGCCACTGAAACTAAATGTCTTAGTATGCTACAAAATAAGTAACAACTTAAGGATCTCCAATTGCTCCCATTCCGACACTTCTTGGGTCTACCAATCGGTTTCTGATCAGTTTGAACACGTGACTACTGTAGCCAATCACTGCCTACAGTTGTGATCAATCATCAGTGTTACAGCCAGTAATTGGCTGCAGCAAGCACATGTCTGTCTGGATGGAAAATGAAGTACATAGACCAGTAGTGAACTTGAAAAGTGCCAAAAAAGAAAGGCAGAAGATCAGAACTTTTGAGTTTCACTTATTGAGTTAATTTAAAGCATTCTGAAAGTTTTCTTCTAAATGGTCAGTGGCCGGATGTCCTTTTTTTTCATACCCTGTTCAGGTCTTTGAAGCGCGAGTTGATAGGCTATCTGTCCAGCAATGCTAGAAAACTAATCTACAATAAACATCTCTCCATTTCCCAGTACTCAAAAGGCGAACAAATATACTAGGTATTAAAAATTTCATTGTAAAAGAAAAATGAGACAACTCCCACAGAAAGTATGGTCTGGCTGGTTAACTCCCACAGAAAATATGTAAACACCTTTAATTTGCACAAACAATTAGTAGTGCTTCTGAACAAGATTGTCTGCTTTACTGTAGCTCAAAATTCTTTTAATTTTTCTAAAGCTTGGCTACATACAAGGAACCACATAATATCACCCCTCCTTCAAAAGGGTGGGAAAATGGAGATGAAAGCCTCAAAGATCAAACACCGGAGGATCCAGATGAAGCAAAGTAGAAAAATACAAAATCAAACCGCAGATTCAGACATCAATACAAGGAGTTTTAAAAGCCTTTGTTTCCACAAATTATTGAAGACAATGACATATAACCCAAATCTTCACTCATTTCATTTACTGGGATGGAGTTGCCTCCCCACGCCCAGCTACTAATCATTAGCTACACTTTTCATTTCATTTGTATTGTTTAAAAAGGAAGGAATCAATTTTCAGCATCAATTGCTCAACACTATAGCAGCTTTCGTTTTACTTCCTTCTTCACATCACTTGGGGACACAAGATCACCAACCACACACACACACGTGCTTTTATGGAGGATCTGCCATAGGGTTTTTCCAAAAATGTCTTTTCTATGACATAAAATGTAAGGAGCTCTTTAAAATCAATCATACTGACTGGCCTTGATCAATGATGTCCCAGAGTGAAAAGCATACACAAGCAGACATTTTCCCCATATATATTAAATTCCTAAAACACATTCAAAAACTGTAGATTTTTTTTTTTTGCTCATCTGGACACCAACAACTACTGCATTTTCACATCCTGAGCCTAAAACAGGCCATAGATACCCACATGACCCTATATAAATTCCCTTTGCCTGAGTTAAATTAGAGGAAGTCCGAGTGTTGTAGCTATAATATGCCCACTATAATGCGGTCTTTATTTGACTGTGGCCTTAATACTTACTCGCCAACTTCAAGTATATAGGCAATGAGAGATAGACAGAACTGGGAGTTACACTTCACTACTGGTTGCATGTTCTTACTCCCTATTAAGAGTATTCAGATGTCATGAAAATAGATATCCCTTTATAAAACAGAGCAATGCGTTATTTAGGAAAGCAGCAGGAAAGGTCCTGGATGGAAGGTATGAGTCAGCGAGACGCATAGCCTTGGTAATGTAAATCCCAGAAAACAAGGCTCCAGCAGCGATATTTTGCTGCAAAGTTGTTGTTTTTTTTAAGAAAAAACGAAAAGGGGACCAGATTTTTGGTTCTGGGTTTTAAGAGCGACCAGAAGAGCTGGGTGGGACTGGCTGCTTCCATAATTCCACTCCCCACTCCTGGTTTTGGTGGGACTATTTAAGAACTCTGTGTTGTCTGTGTGTGGAGGTGGAAAGTCCTTTTTGTATGCTGGTCATTCTCTGCCAGGGGCTGACTAACACTGGAGTGCTTGTTTAATTTTTGGCTTACCTTATTGTTGGAGAAAAGGCTGTTTGTTTTCCTTTTGTGTTGGAGATTTATAGACTATAATAAACCTACCTGTTTGTACCAAGCAACTTGGTGCCTGTGTGGATCTGAGGACTACCAAAGAGCACGTATCCCCAGAGTCATTAACTAGTGGTGAATCTCTCTCTGGCTGAATAGGATCATTCATGCACTACATACACAGCCCTGCAGGCCAAGGGCTCCAATGTATGCAACATTGCACTGAAAAAGTAGCCATTCACCCTTTGATCATGTCTCTAATTAACCCTGCTGTTCTGTTCGGTCTGGGGAGACCTATTTTGAACTTTGGTATTTTTTGGGGTGTTCAAGATGCGGTTCTGAAACTTGTGTTTGATTGACTTAAATGAGGATGGGTCGGTCGGCCACGGGTTTCAGAGCCGCATCTTGAATATTTTAAAGAATATTGAAGTTCAAAGTCGGTCATTTTTGACCAACAGAACAGCAGGGTTAAAGGGAACCTGTCGCCCCCAAAATCGAAGGTGAGCTAAGCCCACCATCATCAGGGGCTTATTTACAGCATTCTGTAATGCTGTAGATAAGCCCCCGATGTATCCTAAAAGATGAGAAAAAGAGGCTGGATTATACTCACCCAGGGGCAGTCCCGGTACGATGGGCGTCGCGGTCCGGTCCGGGGCCTCCCATCTTCTTACGATGACGTCCTCTTCTTGTCTTCACGCTGCGGCTCCGGCGCAGGCGTACTTTGTCTGCCCTGTTGAGGGCAGAGCAAAGAACTGCAGTGCGCAGGCGCCGGGAAAGGTCAGAGAGGCCCAGCACCTGTGCACTGCAGTACTTTGATCTGCCCTCAACAGGGCAGACAAAGTAGGCCTGCGCCGGAACCGCAGTGTGAAGACAAGAAGAGGAAGTCATCTGATGAAGATAGGAGGTGCCGGACCGGACAGCGATACCCATCGGACCGGACCGGGACCGCCCCTGGGTGAGTATAATCTAATCTCTTTTTCTCATCTTTTAGGATACATCGGGGGCTTATCTACAGCATTACAGAATGCTGTAGATAAGCCCCTGATGCTAGTGAGCTTAGCTCACCTTCGATTTTGGGGGCGACAGGTTCCCTTTAAAGAGAGATTCTTCTAAAATGTTTTTTTTCCCAAGATCAATCTTAAACAACTCCTCCCAGCTTCCTGCTTGCCAGGTGCGATGTGCTCCTGAATTCATTGAACTAAGGGGTCTTCGATGCTGCAAGCAGAGGCAGCTTTTTCTCTGCAGCATCCGAGAAATGAGGGGGCAGCTACAGCTGATCCCGGACATCCTCTTCATGTTCAGTGTGTAGAAGGCGGAGACAGTGACGCCAGCACCGATTGGACACTGGCGTCACGTGTCACAACACCGCATCACAGCGCCGGGAGAGCGAGTGCCACCATTACGGGAACGGTGCAGGCACGGGAGGTGAGTATAGGCTTTAATATTTTATCGGGGCCCAAAATTTAGTTTAAGAAGGGGTTGTCCTAGTAGTGGACAACCACCTTAATTCAGTTTGTTTTACTTACACAAATTAATTTAAAGTATTGAGACCAAGTGATCACAGCAGAGAACTCACTCTGTCCTAGTAGTTGCGCTATGGTCTTCCTGTTGTCCTCCGATCCTTCAATCTCCTTTGCTGCCAGTTGCTTATTTGCAGTTTCCATTCGTTCTTAAAAAGAGAAAAGAGTAAAAAAAAAATCATAAATCATGAACTCACCCGACAGGGCATATACACATGAATACGTAGACAATGTGCCATACACGGGTAAGACTTTATTGGGGCATCCAGCACCACGCACCTTTATGAATAGTGGCTCGTCTCGTAAATGATTTGTAGAGAATGGACCTTTCACATCCATTATCTGCAGCTTATTATGCTGCATGCTTTGGATGGCCATTGTGCTTTATAAGACTCGATGAATAGGATGTGCAGATTAAAAGAAAATGACTCCTTATTTTTGCAGGAGTCACAGTGCAATGACGAGTGTCAGGGCCTTTAATACAAGAAACACCCAAACAATTTGAAGAGAGAGAATGCCTAAACTAAATAGTCATGTGAACAAATCCTCCTAATAACCTCACTTCCGAAAAGCAAATCATTCAGTTATCAGCATTCCCACGGCACAGGTAGGGGTACAGATGACTACGAGAAAAGGAAATTTCAGCTCTGGTCTTCAAAGATAAAGCAATCGGAATTATTTACTTCATAAGATTAAAATCCAATATGATGATGAAAAAAACAACAACATGTAAGGTTAAAATAACTATGATACTACACATTTTGAGCCATTTGATATGGCTTGAAATGCGTAGGATCAAAAGGCTATTTTTGCCTACATGGGTACACATGATCTCTAGATCATACTACGTAAGAGGTAAAACAGTAGTGCAAGCTTTCTATAAATCATATATCAGACTTCTTATGGAATACGGTGTTTGCTTGGTTATATATGTGATTGTGTCAATTTATATAATGAACGATAATACACAAAATGGGTCAATTTTAGACCGAGTCATTTTTTATTTTTTAGGTTATAAGGGCTCTCTTTATCTACCATGGTGGGTGGCAAGATCTTAAATGGGAATTGCTAAATTTTGTTCGGTATCCTCCGAAAATAATTCTAGTTGCCTTAAATTGGAATTCTTGATAGAAACAAAACCTGACACATACATGCAGCCTGATCTGTAGACAGCAGGGCATAGAGGAGAAGCTGAGCAGAATGATACAGAAGTGTGTTGGTTAGGATTCAGTATAACTTGACTTTCATTCATTGTAATCCCTGGTGTTTGTTTGGATGACTCCAGTGGGTGGTCCTAAGAGTGATTGATAGCTATATCTGCAAGCACGTATACAGGGAAGATAGGTAATGACTAAATAGGACCACCCACTGGACTCATGAATGCAAACAGTGATATCAACAAAGAAAATCCTAATTTTACTGAAACTTTTGCAACAAACTAGATATCATTCTGATCAGCGCCGCCCGTTTTACAACATCCTTTCTGCAAATCAGATACCATTTTCAACATTACAGGTTCCCTTTAAAGAAAACATTCACAGGGTGTAAACCACCTTGATTCTGCCTGGCACAGAGGCAAAAGAGGTCAGCACCGAGCTGACTGGTCAGCTGTAATAAGACCCGACCTGCGAATGGCCGAGTGTTTCAAGAGCAGAATACAGGGGAGGTGAGCAGTGTGGGGGACTAGAAGTCAACCACTCGGGGTCTTCACCGCAACGTGCGGCATACTCAGCTGTGCATACAGTGCAAAGATAAAGACATCTCTGGATACCAGCAGCACCAGGAGTGTTGGCAGGAAAAACATTGCATCAAATACACACTTTAACATTTTTTCCCAATCATGTAAATCCTTTGATGGTTGTAAATCCATAAAGAAATAATCGGCAATTATTCACTTTGCTGGTATTGAAAATTGCAGCACTTTTTACCCTTGAATAACGTGCGGGGAAAAATGTGGCAAAAACCCAGCATGTGAACAAGCCTTAAAAAAAGAAGTATAATTCTGAGAATTATTATTTTTATGTTTGGATGTAGCAGAAAACACCAAAACAGCGTGAATAAAGAATTAATCATTAGAATTAAGTCCAATCCTAATAAGAGATTTACCGAAGGTAATTTACAGCAATAGAAAATAATAGAAAATCTGTTGGAAAACTTAGGTCTAAATTCCAGAAAGCAAACAATTATGTTGGTGCCTTAACATAGGCATTATTGTGTTGTGCATAAGGAAAAGTCATCTCTGACAGAGCAGTAATACATTTTCTCACTGTTATAATGTACCTCTGAGGTCCCTGTTAAAGTCATGAATCCTTCGGATCTCGCCCTCTAGTTTTGTTCTCATAGCTTTCTCCAAAGTCTCTCTCTTGGATGAAGATTTTACAAGATTTTCATACGCTTCAGAGACTCGCTGGATTTCCATCTCCATCTACAATGTGCCAAGACAACGTCATGAGGAGCATGGCCAACTATACACTCCCTTCGTAATGACACACTGCACCTGTTTCCTCCCTTCCCAAAAGAGACCTCAAACTCAGAACGATAGAAAAGCATATGCTCGACAAAATGCAGTGCAATTTTTTTTCTTTTACGGGAAAAAAAAAGTTAATAAAAGATGGTAAAACAACCAGGGCTGTGGAGTCCGAGTCGGAGACCATTTTGGTGGAGTGGGTGTCATGGAAATTGAGGAGTTGGAGTCGGGGAGTTGGAGTCGGAGGTTTGGCTTACCGACTCCACAGCCCTGGTAGAGCTGTGGAGTCAGAGCACATTTTGGTGGAGTTGGAGTCATGGAAATTGAGGAGTCGGAGGTTTGGCTTAAGGTACCGTCACACTAGACGATATCGCTAGCGATCCGTGACGTTGCAGCGTCCTGGCTAGCGATATCGTCCAGTGTGACACGCAGCAGCGATCAGGCCCCTGCTGTGATATCGCTGGTCGGGGCAGAAAGTCCAGAACTTTGTTTCATCGCTGGCTCTCCCGCTGACATCGCTGAATCGGCGTGTGTGACGCCGATTCAGCGATGTCTTCGCTGGTAACCAAGGTAAACATCGGGTTACTAAGCGCAGGGCCGCGCCTAGTAACCCGATGTTTACCCTGGTTATCATCGTTAAAGTAAAAAAAACAACCACTTCATACTTGCCTTCCGCCTTCTGTCCCCGGCGCTCTGCTTCTCTGCACTCCTCCTGCACTGACTGTGAGCACAGCGGCCGGAAAGCAGAGCGGTGACGTCACTGCTCAGCTTTCCGGCTGCCCGGCGCTCACAGCCAGAGCAGAGAAGCAGAGCGCCGGGGACAGACAGCGGTAGGTAAGTATGTAGTGGTTGTTTTTTTTACTTTAACGATGGTAACCAGGGTAAACATCGGGTTACTAAGCGCGGCAGACCTTATATTGTGATGTTATCACAACAACAAAACTAAAAATACAATGCCATGTAATTACTTTTTGAAATCTTGCCACTTTGTCGTAGCATCCTTCTAGCTCCTGGCGCAGAGACCTGTTCTCTTCAGACAGAACAGCAACCATCTGCTGTGCTCGGGAAACAATGGCAAACGGGTCACCCTGCAGCTGGGAATAAGGAGAGGATATCGGAGGAGGCCTTGCAGGGTCCATTTGTGAAAGCTGCTGATGCTGCTGACCAAGGTATGTCTGAGACATGCGGTAAATATCTCCATGGTGAAATTGACTGGATATTTGATGAGGCCGTGGTGTCCCAGAGAAGAATTCCCCATGGCTCGGGGAGGGAAGTTGTTGTTGAGATGGTGACATGCCGGATGGTAGAGGGGACTGTATGAGGCTCATAGATCCCAGGGATGTAAGAGAAGAGGTGGGACTGTGGTAGTGTGGGGACCTCTGCTGAAAATGTTGCTGCACATCCTGATTTTGCCTGAGGGATGAAAAAAATTCCAAATTATAAAAATATATATATATAGATAGATATATATACATATATACACACAGTATATATAGATATACACATATACACACACACACTGAAGAACCAAAGTGACATGAAATACAGGACGAGAATTATAACTAAAACTACTGAGCATGGCATATGGCGATCAATTTTTGCTCCAATTCACAGCTATGCAGAATTTATATGTGTGTTAAAAGGCATTGTCAAAACAACTCTTTTTTCAGATTAAACTCAAATTGCTGATCAAAGCCTATTCATACCTTATACCTGAAGTATTATATATCATCCATTCAAAAATGATGTTTAGGCATCTAAATGTATCACAGTAGACAAAGTGCACTCAATATTTCAATGCACAACTCTCTTTAGTGCAAACCATAAATCACATAAAAGTATAAGCTTTTCTATGGCTTCATGCCTCTTTTTGTCAACCAAGTCCAATTGGGAGCAAAAGGCAAAGATGATATAGCAGAAGAAAGAAGAAAAACTAAAACCAATAAAATAAAAAAATGCATAAAACAACATTGCAAATATAATAGACAAACAGATCAAGGCACAGTCTAATTTTAATTCGCTAGCATAGCCAATATAGTGTTCATAGAAAGCCAACAATCAAAAAACAAAAAAAGCAACAACATAGGAATAGACTCAAAAACAATGCTATAAAAGCACAAACCAACTACTACAATAGAAAAAAGTAACTGACAAGCAGGAATAACATTTAAGTATACAGAGATCTTACAGCTTTCTCCAGTTTATTTGGTGGTCTCGCCCTTCTTCATCCTCTAGAAGAACCAACTCATTTGTCAACATCAAATCCCTTGGTCTATTCCATCTTCTATGCAGAGGAGTCGGCCAGAGAGCGATGAGGCAAGGATTCTGACAGGAGGCACACCAGCTTTTTAATAAAAAACCTTTACGGAGACGCTTGTGTTCTTCGCAGGACTAGTAAATTATAAACTCTTGAAGGCAGGAAGCCTGTGATGTTCTGGGTGACGGCAGCTGTTAGGACCAGTCAGTAACATCGCTTCTGCCCACATCCAGAAGGTGGATCTATACATGTGTCACTAATAGGAATGTAGGTCACATCCCTCATAACTCTCTATTCAGAGGTGTAATTTATCAGCCATCAAGAATGCACAGGACTGGTTTCCCTACCTCATTTCACTACCTCCTTCTTCCACACGATCCCAGACACATACTTATTAAGAGATTAAGCTCTTGTACAAACTATTTTATAGGCTACGGCAATACGGTGTCACGTCCGACTAGCATCTCTGCAATGCACCTGGACACAACATAAGGGGGAACTTAAATGCAAACATTTTTCCATACACCAATCCATGTACCATCCACATGGATGCCAGGACCTGAGGTTCCCAGCAGAACATTGCCTCCATTGGCTGCTCTTCTCTATCAGGCATTTTGGTTGCACCTCTTTCACTGGTAGGGAACATGCATACGGCCATCCACAATGTCAAAGAAAACGTGATTGATCAGATCAGGCCACCTTCCCCCATCCGTCTATGATCCAGATCTGATGTTCATATGCCCAATATTGATATTGGCAGTGGACTGAGATCAGAAAAGGCACCCCCGACCTGTCAGCAGCAGATGCTACACCGTCATCCAATGTACTGTGTAATCCGACAGCTTTCTAACATTATCCTTTCAGCATTTTGTACTAAACTAGCTCTTCGGTGGGACCAGACCAGAGGATAAGTCATCGCTACCCTCACACATTCAGTAGCATCTGGGTCCTTCGACCCTGACATTAGTTCAATGGCTCTCCTTCTGTGGACAGCCCCACTAGATGCGCTTTCCTTTCCTAACCATTGACTTTAAACGGAACCTGTCACCCCCTCAGGCGTTTGTAACTAAAAGAGCCACCTTGTGCTGCACTAATGCTGCATTCTGACAAGGTAAATAGATACAGAGAAGATAGGCTAACGGAGCGATAGGCAGGCGATCAGGGGAGATGTTGCTTGAGAAAGGTCCGATGCAGCTCCTGACAGGTGCCTCAGGAGAGGAATAAACAGTGAGTTGCAGGACACTCCAGTCACATGGGCCGCCTCCTCTTCCTTGATTAGCGTCCCGGGCACCTGCGCTGTTTTTCGGGCATGCGCAAATGCACAGGCGCCGGGGACGATAATGAAGGAAGAGGAGGCGCGCAGAGGCCATGAGTGATGGCTGTGAGGCGTCTGGATTAGGAGGGAAAGACCTGCCCCCGTGGCGATTTCGAGGTATGAGGGACAAATTTCAAAAACGATTATTGCAGCAGTGCCAGGAACAAGAACTAAAAGAGCCTTTAAGAACTGTTTGGTGCCTAATACATCCCATTCCTGTACCAGTGCTTTTGTAATAAGATAATCGAGGTTATTCACTTGAGGTTATTGCCGATAGTGTATATTCTTCTAAAATTATTTTGTTGACATCACATCCATATACAGTAAATGTCTGCAAATCGAAATTCTGGTTTAGCTTTTATACCGAGTCATGTGGCAAGGCTCGTTAAAGGGTGAATATTGAGTTTTAGGATTGCTCTTTCCAATACGCAATTTTCATATTTATTTTCCCAGGAGGAGCATTGAATTGTTTACAAGGCTCCTTACATTGTCATGTCACAAGGAGAGACGCTACCCCTGAAATTCATATAAAGGATCACTGCAGATTCACATTTGGAGTCAATTAAATAGGAGCATCACCTATATTCTGTAGCAAAGACCGTATGTTGCATGCAGATTTTTAGGTTGATTCACATTTAATCGATAACGAAAATCGATCTTTACATCTGCAGCTTAAGAAAAATTCCACAGCATATGGGTAGATTTCTCATCCACTTACCCACTACTATAATGTGCCATTGACTTCACATGCAAAAACCCACAGGTAAAATCCACACAATTCCACCCCTAATTGTTCTACAATTTCCTCTGCAAAACCAAGCAGCAAAATAGGACCTGTCATCTCTTCTGACAAGTCTGTTCTAATAAATTCCTGCATTACCCATGAATTAACAACTCTGAAGCATCTTCTCTTAGAATTCTGTGTTGTGCTCCTTTTTTGTTATTCCTTCTTAAAATTTATGAAAAAAAACTGACAACTAAGTGTTATCATTCCTCTTGTCAAAAGAGTGTGTTCCTATCAGTGTTAACTAGAGTTGAGCGAATTTGTTCGTATTGTGGACCACACTTGGTGCCTCTCTCCATCTTGTAACGCTGCTCCTCCACCTATGATTGATATACACCGATGGCAGAGAGCCTGTGCCTGTGCAGACGTGAGGCTTAGCTGGTTATGTGAAGTATAAGTCCTCATCCACATCAATCACTGGTGGAGGAGCGGCGTTACAAGGAAGAGAGAGCTGCTAATCACGGTCAGTCCGTAGACACCCATAGGACCTCAAAACAACGTCAAAGCTTTTCTTAAGGTATACAGATGTATTGATGTATTAGAGAATCTGCCAGCAGGTTATTACAATGTAATCTGAGAGCAGCAGGATGTAGGGGCACAGACAATGATTCCAGCGAAGTGTCACCTACTTGTATGCATGCTATCGTTTTTCTACAATCACAGTTTTCTCTGTTGTAGATCTAGCAGTACTCAGAATGCTGTTCTGTGTATAACCCTACCCACACCACTGATTAGCAGCTTTCTGCCTATGTACAGTGTACACAGAAAGCTGCCTATCAGTGGTGAGGGCGGGGTTACACAAAGCAGTGGACTAGGAGGCACCAGACACCTAGTCCTGTAGAGATAATCTCCTGCTGATAAAATAATGATTTTATTGAAACAGCAACACAGTCTACTAAAGGTACCTTCACACTCAGCGACGCTGCAGCGATACCGACAACGATGTCGATCGCTGCAGCGTCGCTGTTTGGTCGCTGGAGAGCTGTCGCACAGACAGCTCTCCAGCGACCAATGATGCCGGTAACCAGGGTAAACATCGGGTTACTAAGCGCGGCCCTGCGCTTAGTAACCCGATGTTTACCCTGGTTACCAGCGTAAAAGTAAAAAAAAAAAACAGTACATACTTACCTTCCGCTGTCTGTCTCCGGCGCTCTGCTTTCCTGCACTGACTGTGAGCACAGCGGCCGGAAAGCACAGCGGTGACGTCACCGCTGTGCTTTCCGGCTGGCCGACGCTGACACAGGATGCAGGAGGAGTGCAGAGAAGCAGAGCGCCAGGGACAGACAGCGGAAGGTAAGTATGTAGTGTTTGTTTTTTTTACTTTTACGATGGTAACCAGGGTAAACATCGGGTTACTAAGCGCGGCCCTGCGCTTAGTAACCCGATGTTTACCCTGGTTACCAGTGAAGACATCGCTGAATCGGCGTCACACACGCCGATTCAGCGATGTCTGCAGGGAGTCCAGCGACGAAATAAAGTGCTGGACTTTCTGCAGCGACCAACGATGGCACAGCAGGGGCCTGATCGCTGCTGCCTGTCAAACACAACGATATCGCTATCCAGGACGCTGCAACGTCACGGATCGCTAGCGATATCGTTGTGAAGTTGTTTAGTGTGAAGGTACCTTTAGTGACATCACTGGACTCAGGCTCTCAGCCCCTACATCATGCTGAAATCAGATTACATTGCAACAAAACTGATGCCAGATTCTCTTTAAAAGGTCGGAGAATGTGGTGGCAATAGCAGACCGGATTATAAATTCCCTACTAAGGGAGTCTGGTACCCCCAAAACTCAAGTTAAACTATTCAGATAGTTACAGTACATAAAAGTCTTAGCCCAATGAAACCATGCCTTTTTTTTTTTACCACAATACAATTTTTATTTATAATGCAAATGAGGGTCTCTCTCTTGTGCCCCCCAGGCATGCCCAAGCTCTCAGTGCACAGTTATGCCTCCGACCCCTATGAAGACTGAGTGACTAGCACAAATCCCTGCTTGCTGTGGCCTCTCACTCGCTGCACTTCTGCAGCAGACAAGAGAGCGCGATGAAGGTGTGCCGCTTGTTGCCTGCACTGACACGGTGAGCGCTCACCTTGGCCACCCCAATTGTGCACCAGCAGGTCTAATTTGCATGATACAGATTGATTAAAATGGAGTTTTGCTAATGACAGCCTCCATTTAACTATGGAGACCCCACCGTCACAATACTATTTTTTTCTAACTTTTCCAACTAACTACTGCGCTACCCGTTGCACCCGTTTGGTACAATTGGTAACTCATACACCTGACTATATTCCTAACCAATTCCTGTGTGCACGAGTACCTAGAAAAATAGGTCTCTGGTCTCGGGTTCCCTGTGTGACTACTACTTTACCATTTGCGGTTTCTTATATTTGGTAATATTCTGTTTCAACATTATTGTGTATTTTTAGACTAGTGGGTGGCGTATGTGTATTATTTTTTGTATTACTATTTTTAATGAGTATCTGCTCTGTATCATTCTCACCACTATTGTGTATTTTTTAATCTCTTGATCATCCACTACCACTACTTGCCCTGTATATTTATGCCTTAATCTGTCGTGATTCCAGGGTGTCTTTCTTAATGATTTATTTAACTTTTACACTATTTATGAATTTAATAAAAGTATTTGATTTTTTTTAATGTTGCCTAGCATCTATGTTTAATATGGTTGGTGCCTATCATGGTGATGCGTTGTTGACGACGTGCCTTGGTATTTGGATTATAGTTATAGGTGTTCTAAACATAAAATGAGTTACATCAAGCTAAGTAACAGGAAAAAGAAGCCTACCTGGATGAGCCATACTCTGGAGGAGGCTGGTAGCGGACCATCGGCCCATCTGAACGGTTCTGTAGGCTGCCTCTAGGATCCCCATAGTGATACCCCATGTCCTTAGCTTTTCCTAAAGTTGGTAGAGTGGAAATAGTTTTGAAGGGGTAATCAGGAGGAGGCCCCCTTTGTTCCATCTTTTGTCCACCACCCAGTGATAAATTCTTGTATACTTCATTTGATCCAGAGGTTTTATAGAAATCTCCCGGCTGTGGGGAAAGAGGAGCACTGGTTACAGGGGCATGGGCTTTTACACCGCTAGTAGCCAGTGAAAGCTGCATGAGTCGTTCACTAAGGGACCGTACATGGCCCTGCTTTAGGTCCTTTAGGCCATCATCCTGATGAACTTTCCCCGTGTTAACTCTTTGAACTGTGGGGCGCCCCTCAGTCCTCATTTTTTGATTGGTCACACCAGTGACATAGAAAGCAGCTCCAACGCTAGCATGAGGTTGTCCACGGAAGTACTGAGACTGAACCTTAGCCTCTTCGTAAGTCGGAAGCTCTTCACTGTTCTGACCTCTCAATGGTATCTGTTTCTCCATCATATTCTCCACTTGGATCTCCTGCCCTTGTGGCTCCTGGCGGGCAGCATGTGGAATTAACTGGGGGTCTTGATGATTCAGTCCTTCGCTCTGCCCGCCACCATAGGGGGGCACGTTCCCTGTAGCTTGATGATGCAAGGCCAGCAAGTTACGGTTGTCATTAGGATTCCCGTAACGTAGCTGCTCCTGCAGCAGTCTTTGCAACACTGTGGTGGCTGCTTGCTCTTCTGAAGTCCTCATCTCCAACAGCGTCACCTCAAAACCGGAATCCAAGGGACCTGCAACAGCAGCAATTGTGCATTAAATTACAAGCACAGTCATAGATAAAAAGTAGACGCCATCCACACTGACCCTAAGCAAATAGAAAATTCTGGTACACAGCCGATCACCCCTAACCAATGCAAAATTACCATTTCCTATTCTTATGAAGGATTTCCCCAATTTGAACCCCAACCTATAAACCCCAGTCTACAAGAAAGTCCATTTTTACCTATTTCTGTCTGGTGAGAGTTGCAGCCCACCAACACTGTAATGTTTTTCTGGTCATGAGGAGGTCTGCCAACCTGTGAGGAATCGTCACTCTGCTGCTTTCTTCAGTCTGAAATCGCAATAAAAAGCAATATTAGACATTACGTGTCTAGATGAAAGAAGACAGCAATTAAGAAATAGAATTCAGAAACAGACATAACATGTTATTCCCAAAATCACATGTTAGCTATCCACTATGCTTGGAATAGGGGATAAGTTGCTAATCACTGGGGTTCCGACTACTGGGACCACCAGTAAGCTCAAGATCGGGGTCTTAGAAAAAGAATCTGAAGAGCGCCCTCTTGAATGAAGTACAGTTGTGCATGCTAGTCCTCTGATCCATTAATTGTCAATGGGTCTGCCAGACATGGCTGATGACAGTGCACAGCTTAGCATAGCAGTCCCAAAAACAATGTATGGAGCGGAGATTGAGCATGCGCAGCGGCGCTCCACTAAAGATAGGGCTCAGCAGACCATATATGGCGGGTCATATAAGACATATGAGCATGCGCAGCGGCGCTCCACTAAAGACGGGGCTCTGCAGAGCATATATGGCGGGTCATATAAGACATATGAGCATGCGCAGCGGCGCTCCACTAAAGATGGGGCTCTGCAGAGCATATATGGCGGGTCATATAAGACATGAGCATTCGCAGCGGCGCTCCACTAAAGACAGGGCTCTGCAGAGCATATATGGCGGGTCATAGACAAATGAGCATGCGCAGCGGCGCTCCACCGAAGACGGGGCTCTGCAGAGCATATATGGCAGGTCATATAAGACATATGAAATCTAGCTACGAGTTATTATCAGATCACTCATGCAGTGTAAGATTACAAGTGAAATTGCCATTTAACCCATTTTTTTCACATATTCATCAACTGCAATGGTAATAATTAAAAACATTGTTGCATGTAGTGCTGGAAGATGATATAATACATTTCCACCTCAGACTGCAGCTACTATTACAATATCGCCTTTCCTTGATTTGTACGTTGGTAAAATAAATAAATAAATACATTTTTTACTCACATTCGCTTGGAGAACGAAATTATATCAATCAAACCATTGCAGCATTTCTATAAAGTAAGGCATAATCAGACACCTTAGGTAGTATAACCTATGAAAGGTGGAGGGTGGATCGTAAAACACAACAGCAAACACCCAGTCCACATTCTTTGTAGATGACAAGCTAGAAAGCTGTAAGGAAGTGACAGACAGGTGAGGAAAATGGCAGCAAGGCCTTCAAGAAGGTAAAATGGCCCATACATGCTATTCCACATGCTCTGCTGAGCAAAGTCTAACCAAAGAACACAAAAAAGCAGAGTCATCACAGGTCCAGTTCTCCATTCTCTAGCCATCCCTACGGTCAGATACTTTGCCGGGATACCCAACAAAGAAAAGTCCAATTAGAAAACAGATGGAGTAAGTGTCCCGGCAGGATTTAATGTTAGAGGTGGCTTGCATTAATGGACAGTAAGTGCTGTCACGCAATGTCACATTGTATAGCAATGCATAGCTCCATAAGGGCAACTAAACGCAAATGGTTTTGTGAGACTTGATCACGGCTCCAAAACAGTCGCGTGGCATTTATACTTAGCAGGAGACAAGTGGTTGCCATGCCCCAGTCTTGCCCACTTTGTTGGAGCTGGGCGAAAATGGCGGAAGAACACCAAATGTCGCAAAATTTTATCCCAGCCTTGAGTTGTGCAAATATTATGCAAAATTTCAAATTTTTTTTCACCAGAATACAGGAGTAAAAGCTTGGATGAATCGCGTTCTATGTGCATTCGTTGGGTATTATCTCCAGGGTGGACTATCCAGAGGCAAGTGGGCATCCCAATACAGTAACAGCAAAGTAGAGCAGAATCAACAAGTCTCATCCACACGTTATGGATATTTCCGGCATGAAAAAAAAACAATAGACTTGTGATACGGTATATGAAATATGCAGCAGGACAATTCTTTTGGAGATTCCATAATAAAATATATGTGTCAGAACCAAACGTAGATCTGTAGAATCTTTTCCTGAAAATGTGTAATAGATTTGCTGCAAACAAATCTGGCAAGTGGCCTGTAGACCGAGCCAAGCAAAAATAACATTGAAGGCTCGTCACTTCTCATGCATAAGCCTAGCTAAACAATGGACGGACATCTATTGTCCAGTTTGACAAAGTATTATAACATTTATAAAACAAAATGCACATTAAATTAGTCATTTTTTTTCTATCAGACTATTAAGAATATAATGCACGTGGTATCTGGTAAGGATTTCCTTAGACGTCCACCACACCTTTCAGTTTGGATAAGTTTTTGCTCCTCATTGACAGATCTCCTGACACTAAACTCCAATCAGAGGACACAGACTGGATCATTTCAAAGCAACACTTCGCCATTTCCTTTACTCAAATTTCACCAGAAAATAGCAAAAACCCCATCAGGTTTAACCTCTCACCCCCAGGTTCACAAGAGGAGGTGCGTTGTTTAATATCACCCGACCTGTCCTTACATTGTAACATAAACCTAATAAATTAGATACTCCCAAAATGACAGGTTCAGGCAGAGATACATGGAGGGCGAGTGCTGCCCTGAGGTGGTATGTTATACTCTACCAGCATATCCCAAACAATGGGCACATACGGCTCAGCCCCCCCGAGACCGCAGCAATGCAGGACACAATGAATAGTCCATTCTGCCGAGACTCGGCGGCTTCCTGAAGCCGTTCATTAATTGTAATATTACACCACAATAACCAATGGGTATTCTCATCTGTCGTCCGTTTCCACCAATAATTAGTAAATCTAGAACCATAAAAAGGTGTCAGTATAGTCATATGTTCTTCAGAAAGAGGTCGAAGAAAGGAAAGTTCTCTACGATGCTGATCTGGACTTACAACACAAATACATGCAATGATCAATCGTTTCCTCCAGGTCTATCAATGATAGCATTTTCTCGTACAGGTCCAAGCCTGCACTGTTTACTGGATACATGCAGCTTTGGCACGTGTAAGTAAGGCACCCTGTCTAATCTAAAAACACAAGGTGTAGTAACATACCTCCGCTCACCACGGCAGAGAGCAGCGTTTCCTCATCACAAAGGTTATTGTGAGGCAATCTGCATCATTAACCAGTCTGGATACAGAGACTCATCCCAATGACCATTGTGCCAATACTGCACCTAGGGAGCTAACAGGTTAATATAACCCAGGACCAAGTGTACCCCATCTATAGAACACCCAAATAAGACAGACAAAGTCAAACATTATCGTCAGACATTTCTGAAAGATTGCAGAATGTCCTTAGTAACATTTGCCTGAATACACAAGATTCTCAGTAGTAAAACGAGAGATTAAAAACTGCAGGAAATCAAACTGGTTTGTGAACTTCCTTCCCTTTGTCAGAGACTGTGAAGGACTAATGGCAGATATTAGCATGGAATTACAGGACTAGGCTTTTATCTATCACTAGATGGTGGCCCGATTCTAACGCATCGGGTATTCTAGAATATACATGTCCACGTAGTATTTTGCCCAGCCACGTACTATATTGCACAGCCCACACAGTATATTGCCCATCCACGTAGTATATTGCCCAGTCACATAGTATATTGCCCAGCCACGTACTATATTTCCCAGCCACGTACTATATTTCCCAGCCACGTACTATATTGCACAGCCCACACAGTATATTGCCCAGCCACGTGGTATATTGCCCAGCCACGTGGTATATTGCCCAGCCACGTGGTATATTGCCCAGCCACGTACTACATTGCCCAGCCACGTACTACATTGCCCAGCCACGTACTACATTGCCCAGCCACGTACTACATTGCCCAGCCACGTACTACATTGCCCAGCCACGTACTACATTGCCCAGCCACGTACTACATTGCCCAGCCACGTACTACATTGCCCAGCCACGTACTACATTGCCCAGCCACGTACTACATTGCCCAGCCACGTACTATATTGCCCAGCCACGTACTATATTGTCCAGCCACATACTATATTGCCCAGTCACGTAGTATATTGGCCAGCCACGTAGAATATTGGCCAGCCACGTAGAATATTGCCCAGTCAAGTAGCATATTGCCCAGCCCGGTAGTATATTGCCCAGTCACGTAGTATATTGCCCAGTCACGTAGTATATTGCACAGCGACGTAGTATACAGCACAGAGCCACGTAATATATTGCCCAGCCACGTATGTAACAGGTTAAAAAATAAAAAAGAAAAATATACTCACCTTCCGAAGAGCCCTTTGTAGTTCCGGTGCACCCGGCAGCTTCCGGTCCCAGGGTTGGTATGAGCGCAGGACCTGTGATGACGTCGCGGTCACATGACCGTGACGTCATGGAAGGTCCTTCTCCCATAGCATCTTTGCTATGACGTAACGTCGGAGGGTGAGAATAAGGGTTTTTTTTATTATTATTATTATCATTTTTAACATGAGATCGTTTTACTATTGATGCTGCATACGCAGCATCAATAGTAAAAAGTTGGTCACACAGGGTTAATAGCTGCATAACCGAAGTGCATTACGCCGCGCTCCGGTAATGCTGGCATTAACCCTGTGTGAGGGCTGACTGGAGGGGAGTACGGAGCGGGCACTGACTGACTGCGGGGAGGAAAGAGCGGCCATATTGCCGCCGGACTGTGCCCATCACTGATTGGTCGTGGCAATGGTCGTGGGTGTTTTGCCACAACCAATCAGCGACTTGGATTCCATGACAGACAGAGGCCGCGACCAATGAATATCTGTGACAGGAAGACAGGCAGACCGACAGAAAGACGGAAGTGACCCTTAGACAATTATATAGTAGATACCTGTAAGACTGACTTGAGTAAATAGGACATTATTTTTCAATATTTTGCTAGCACTTTTTAGACATCTAGATTTTACATATTGATAGTTCTCCAGGCGGCCAGCGCAGACCACCACGGCGCTCCAGGCGGCCAGCGCAGACCACCACTGCGCTCCAGGTGGCCAGCGCAGACCACCACGGCGCTCTAGGCGGCCAGCGCAGACCACCACGGCGCTCCAGGCGGCCAGCGCAGACCATCACGGCGCTCCAGGCAGCCAGCGCAGACCACCACGGCGCTCCTGGCGGCCAGCGCAGACCACCACGGCGCTCCTGGCGGCCAGCGCAGACCACCACGGCGCTCCAGGCGGCCAGCGCCATGTATCTTTAGTGTCTTGGATCCATAAACTATTATTTTTAGTTCAGTAATATAATACACTCAGCATTGTGGATTGAAGGGTTTTTTCAGTTTTTTTCCCCTCAGCCTATGATGAATGCAAAGTTACGGTATATTTATAAAAAAAAAATTAGGTCACATGCATATAACTTGATGTGCTGTCTTATTTACGGTATGTGTAAGAAAATACCAATACTTAATTATTATACCGACAAATCATTTAGGTTCTGCTTCCATATGGCTGCTACAGGATGAGAAATGTGGGACAGGCTATAAACCTTCTGATTACACAAATTATTACGTTTCCATGAATATTGCCCACTTAAGACTCCTTTTCCCCCAGTCTTGTTTTTTAGACACTTTATTTAACATGTGTTCAATTACTTTGGGGCCATTTGGTAGGTTTTGTGCAAAAATAAAGTATTGATGTTTTCTGCCATATACCTAAATATGCAGTCTTGTCTATAAGTATGGGGAACTTTCTTTTTGGTCCTCCATGTCACAGTTGCCACTGGCATAGTCATCGCATATTATATATATATATATATATATATATATATATATATATATATATATATATATATATATATATATATATATATATATATATATATACACACTATATTTATGTATCTACTAATTGTCTAAGGGTCACTTCCATCTGTGTCTGTCCTTCTGTCTGTCACGGATATTCATTGGTCGCGGCTTCTGTCTGTCATGGAATCCAAGTTGCTGATTGGTAGTGGTAAAACGCCCACGACCATTGCCACGACCAATCAGTGACGGCCACAGTCCAGCCGCAATATGGCCGCTCTTTCCTCCCCGCAGTCAGTGCCCGCTCCATACTCCCCTCCAGTCAGCCCTCACACAGGGTTAATGCCAGCGTTACCGGAGCGCGGTGTAACGCACTCCAGTTACGCAGCTATTAAACCTGTGTGACCAACTTTTTACTATTTATGCTGTGTATGCACTTCAGACCATGTGGGGTCATCATAACAGAACCAGACCCCAATCAGAGGATAACAAAACATTCACTCCTAATCTACTAGGAACTTTCCAATATTTATGGACACAACTGTTTATCACGTATCACTCTCCCATAATGACAGTTCTGTGCTATGTTGTGCATAAATATGTGATTCTTCAGAATTTGCTTTAGTCTTTGCCTGATGAAGAGACCTGATTAGTCTGAAAGCTTGTAATTTGTTACCATGTTTTCAGTTAGCCATTAAAAGGTATCAACCACTGAGGACTCAATTCTAAATATTTTTCTATCTACTGGCTAACACGGTACCAAGATATTTATCTTTCCTGCATCATGAATATGGAGAATTACATGCCAGCAGGTTAACTAGTCCCCTAGTGATAAAATCCATGTTTTACCAGCAGGAGATTATCAGAATTATACAGCAGCCTAGTAAAAGACACATTGCTGGAATCAGGGTCTCAGTCCCTACATCATGCTACTCCCATATTAGGTGCACAAAATTTTTGTGACGGATTCCCACCAGCACCTAAATGGCATATATCTCTGCAGTATTATGGAGTTACATTCCCCACGCAAAACGCAAAGTAGTACAAAATGCAATTTAAACAGGTAACGAGGGTAACTCGTGAGGTTCAGTAAACATATTCCAGCGCTGTCCGCATTCTTCTGCAATGTAGGGTGTGGTGAGAAGCAGGTGTATGGATCCTCGCCAGCACTGACTATCCATACCACACAGACTGAGTCACCATGTAGAATCAGGAACAACCCATACATACAGGGTAAAAGAAAATTAAGAAATCATTAAACATTTTCCCAGAGCTAGAAATGAGAATTGTAAATGCTGGACAATGGGAGATACTGTATATATCAAAACTGCTGCAGATGAGAAGTGAAGCAGTTGCTCTTTACAACCCATCAGATTCCAGCTTCCATGTTACTCTGTCCATCAGTCTGGAATTGGTAGGTGATAACTACATAGGTTTATCCCACTGCTGCAACCCCCAGATTGGGGACTTGTATCCCCCCGTGGTCCCCTGGTTGAATGGAGCAGCAGCAGGTTGCACATCTACGGCTGTGTAGATACCTAAAGACCGTGAAGAACATCGGCCACCCTTATAAGTGTCATACACTAGCATGGAGAAGCAGGGCTCGTAAACAACCGGCATGTCCATTTCGTTTTTACACGCCTCTATTTTATGGCCAGGGGGAAGGCAATATTCTAGCAACTGATGGGGGTCCAGGATCCAGTGCCGATCTGATAGGTGATAACTTGTACTGTAAAACCCCAAAAGGCAGATTTATTTTAGACGTAAACATAGTTTGAATCCGGAGTTTTATTTAACATCAAATTAAATTACTATGAATTTTTATATACCGTAAATATTTTTTTTTTTTGGGGGGGGGGCATTGTTTATTTTATAGATTCACTGCAATAAAAAATAAACAAATGTCAACTGCTGTGATCTGTGAATTCTGAAGTGGCGGTATATATTTAAGTGATCTTGAGTAGTGATGAGCGGACGTGCTGGGATAAGGTGTTATCTGAGCATGCTCGGGTGTTAATCGAGTGACTTCAGCGTGCTCTAATAATATGTTCGAGTCCCCACGGTTGCATCTCTCTCGGCTGTTTGACAGCCGCAACACAACAAACAGACAATCCCTACATGTGTTGCTGCTGTGGAACAGCCGTGAGACATTATTATTATTATTCATTTTTATAGCGCCATGTATTTACATTTGAACGGGGCAAATATAGACAAGTACAATAAACATGAGTAAAACAAGGCACACACAAGAACAGGAGGAGAGAGGACCCTGCCCGCGAGGGCTCACAAGAGACATGCAGTTGTGGGGACTCAAACACATTTTTCGAGCATGCCAAAGACACCCAGTTAGCATTCAAGCATGCTCAGATAACACCTTATCCAATCTGCTATATAAGGAAGTTTTCTATGGCCGGCGCTACACAGTGACATTTGTCGCACGACAGCAATTCTTCAAAATTTGTGCAATGAAATATATGTGCAACTTGTCTACAATTTGCTGTCATGTGATAATTTTGAGCTCCGATTTTGCTGCAACAAAACAGTCATGGTGCAAGTGACATGGGACTTGCACTAAAGCCTATGGTGAAGGAGTCTGGCAACAAAAAAAATCCAACTCATTTGGAAACATTTCCGATCTTGTGTAGCAGGAAGTCGCAGTTTGCAATGAGACACGGCAATGTCAATGCTGCTGTGTAGACAGAACCTAATGGCCACTTGATGTTTTCTTTTAAAGAAAATAAATCCCATCTTTACCCGTTGGAGACAAGTCGCATATTTGACCGCCAGCCATATCTATTCTCCAATTACAATGTCATACGGTCTCAGGCCTAAAAAGTCCAATCCTAACATCTGTTTTGTCTTTTAGATATAAATATATAGAATGGCGGATGAGGATTGCATTTCCTCCTGAAATTAGCCAGGCAGCCAGCCCCCTTTGCAACCACCGCTCAGGACATGCCGGCATAGACCCAGCACAGACCAGCAGTGGAGCTGCTTTGACCCAAGAACAATGGAGAACCCAGAACATTAGTGATGTTAGGGAACCACGACTATATTAGGACGTTCTACATATTTATAGAATTAACTATTTTGTTTATTTATATGTAAACTAGACAAACCCCGTTCGGTCGCATGTTCATGGACGAGCATCTACATTACAGCTAGGTATAGGAACCCTGTGAGCTTGGAAATAGTGACAGAAGCGGCACTCATATATACATAGCTTTGTGGGTAAAGAATTCCTATAACTTGTAGAGCATTTACAGTAATTAACTTTCAGGGCTAAGGGGACAACAGGGTTGTCCTAATTAGTGACTGACAGCTATCTCTGTATACACAATGAAGGCTTTCAGTCAGTCGATCATTACGACCAACCGTCTGCCTCCAAACAACAGAATAAAGCATTTAAATGACTTTAATAAGAGGTATTCTAATCTAGATCCACAAACCTATATCATTCAGCCAACCCACTCAACCTCTCCAGCTCCATGAAATGCTGCTGTCGGATTACATTGCCTGGTTCATGTGCCAGTTCTCCTTTAAGAGAAATTGATATTGTGAGATCCACAGGTTTCAAAAAGCTACAGTACTCAAAAGCGTGAACATCTAGAGGGCAACAAGGACCTCAATTTACCAACTGGTCGCAGCAATTCTGAAAAGCAGAAAACCAGACACACAAGCACCAGCTAAAGGCAATGTCGCTGACATTAGAATTATTGCTGCAGGTCCATGATACATTTAGGCTGTAATATATGGAAACAACGGTTTGTTTTTGTGGGGTGGTTACTGCAACAGAATATTGTAAAGGCCAGAATGCAAAAATCGGCAAATAATAATTTGGCCTAAGAGTGAACGCTCTTTATAAAGAGGAAGGGGGCGCAGTTTTCGTCTCCAGGATTATAAACGACAGAGCAAACGTTCATTCTGCCGGTACATGTGCCAAATCCTGTTTTCTGGGGGTGTTCTTGCGTAAACCCCAACAGGACCAATAAACGGGTGCCACAACAAAGTGTGCAAGCGCCCTGACTAATACACACTGGCCTTTCTGTAAGCATCTTAGCCGCCCTACATACTGACACTATACGATCATGGACGCCAGAGCTGGTCCAGGACTCCGCATACATACGCATACCACCGACATATACCAGGGAGGCGACATCAGTGTATTTCACTGCGGATAGAAATCTGTTCGCTGCAGATTCCAGAGGGAAAGAAGAATATAAAACCGCGGAATGCAGAACAAAGGCCAGAACTGGGCGGAAATCTGAGTCATTTCAATCCTCTGCATACACTTAACAAGGGGACACTGATCAAAGGACAACTGATACTTCAGATTTTTCAAGGCCGCAGCAAACCTCCTAGAGGTAAGGCTATTCAGCAGAAAGACAAAAAGGTAGGCTACCTTTGTACTCCCAAGGAGATGTCAGTTAACCCACCTGCTGCCAGAGGCAGAGCACCAAGGACCAGCTGCCAGAAAAGGTATGTGGAAATCTATAAAAGTGGCAAGAAAGGAATGTAGCTCATGTTTTTTTTTAGGCTATACACTGAGCACCCCAAACTATCGTTAAAGGGCAAGTCTACCTTCAAGCAACTTTTCAGAATAAGATGCTATGTGTTCACATGAGGAATAACACTGTCTGGTATACGTCTTGGCTCTTGCATTTTCACCAGGCTTCCCCTCTGCACGCTCTCTCATTTTGCAATGGACTCAGTTAATGGGTCGAGACTAACTTTTGTGATGTGTCATAGCACACAGAGATGGAATCCTGCTCTTATTTCCCTATGTAGCAGACCGAGAGAAACAGAAGATGTATGGAGGATATTATACTGCAGGACTGAGCAGTGTAGATGTGAATCAAGCTCTGGAGTAAGGTAAACGTCTTGTTGAAAAGCTTAGCCTGATCTGCCTTTGCCATTTTCTCACTCAAGGTGTAATTGGACACCTCACTGTTTTGGCAGTCCATATTTGCTGAGCAAGAGGCGGGGGATGGGGGAGGGGAGGAATGGGCTCATAAGTGGGGAAGGAAGCATATTTCTCTGATATGGTATATTGCAAAGTTTATTACATTGTATGCACTATTGATTCATATTTGTTGCCTGTACAATTCCCATTTAAGTAAAGAATTAAATAAAAAAAATTTAAAAAAATGGTGACTACTGAGGAGAGTAGGCTGAGCCAGAAAAAAAAGGAAGGGTTCAATGTTTTTCTGCAGTGTGTGGTGTTCTGCGATACAGAATTTTATAAGGTGTCTAGAAAGATAGAAATCCTCCCATTTCAACAGATCAAACACCAGCTCTGAATCTACTTTAGTCAGACAAAGATAGTAAAACTGGTCAGATCCTATAAATGTGGCTTAAATGTGCTAAAGATCCACATTAACAATCATCTGGCGACTACAAATACAGCTAAAAGGCCTTTCCTCGAATGGTCACTATCGTCTCAACAAACTTTGATCAACTATACAAGCAAATATAATAAACTTTGTAATTTAATCAGAAAAATCTGCTTCTCTCTTAACTTCAAGATATTGCAAAGAGTGGAAAAATGGTAAAAAAAAAAAAGCAGGTACAGGAAATAATAGGGAGAAAACTCCACTCAGGACAGACAACCAATAAATCTAAGAAACCAATATTTATTGAAAATGGTGAGAAAATAGACTCACATATATCAGGTAGGGGGGAAATATAGAGTAACATCTTGGTATGCTTTCTATTATATGGATTATCCAATAAATATGCTGAATCTGAAGTGGATTGGACCTGGGTGCATATACTGAGAGACTATGCGGATACAGGGTCGTCAAGTGTGTTGTTCCTCCTGATATAGGCAAGTCTATTTTCCCACCATTTTCAACCATTCCATCAGTTGCCTATCCTGAGAGCTAATTTCCTCCATATTTTTACTTTTTTTTCCCTGAATATCATATGGACCACATAATCTTGCCTGGAAGGTTAGGAGACGCTTCTGATCCCTAAAAGGGTTTTGTTCTGTGGATGGTGGGTGAGAAGGCGGACATTCTACTTTATATTAGTGCTGGATGTATTTGGTGTGATGTCACTGGACGCCGCACATATGGTGGTACACTACTTTATCCCATTGGCAGCCAGCTATTATAATTTGTGTGCGCCCTCTAGGATACAAGTCACATAGTGGGTGGAAATAGTTATTCCTCAGGCACACACATGACAGCTTATTCTGAAAAGTTTGCCAATATGACAGATACGCTTTAGGCTACTTTCACACTGGCGTTTTTTTTAATACGTCGCAATGCGTCGTTTAGGGGAAAAAACGCATCCTGCAAAGTTGTTTGCAGGATGCGTTTTTGCCCCATAGAGTTACATTACCGACGCATTGCGACGTATTGACACACGTTGCAACCGTCTTGCGACGGTTGCGCCGTGTTGTGGCGGACTGCCGGGAGCAAAAAACGTTAAATGTAACGTTTTTTTGCAGCCGACGGACGGCTTTTTCCGACCGCGCATGCGTGGCCGGAACTCCGCCCCCACCTCCCCGCACCTCACAATGGGGCAGCGGATGCGCCGGAGAAATGCATCCACTGCACCCGTTGTGCGGCGCATCAAACGCTAGCGTCGGAATCTCGGCCCGACGCAATGCGACGGGCCGAATCTGACGCTAGTGTGAAAGTAGCCTTAAGGGTATGTGGACACAAATTTTTCAGGTAGGTATACTCATTAACCTTCCTAAAAAAAAAAAAAAAAAAAAGCACTAAATTTAAAAAAAATCAGTGAGTGCATTGAAATGTAAAAATGACATTGTTCTGATGTTTAGTGTTGAGTTTCTTTTACCGGCATCATGTTTGTAAAGACCCCGAGCGGTTAAAAGTAGTGACTAGTGATGAGCGAACATGTTGGGATAAGATGTTATCTGAGCATGCGCAAGTGCTAATCGAGTGTCTTCTGTGTGCTTAGAGTCCCGCAGTAGCATGTCTCGTGGCTGTTTGACAGCTGCAACACAGCCACGAGACATTCAGCTGTGAAGACCCTAACATATTATTCGAGCATGCTGAAGTCACTCGTTTAACACCTGAGCATACTCAGATAACACCTTATCCCAGCACATTTGCTCATCACTAGTAGTGACCTGCCCATTTCTGCAAGTGGATTCCGTTTGTAAGCCGCTCACTATTTTATACAGGCAACTATGAAAAAAAAAAAAAAACAGCTGCCACGGAATAAAATGAAAAAAAAAAAACCTCAGGAAAAAACCCCTGCCATTTTCTTCAATGGATTCATGAGTGTCTAAAAGGCATCATATGCACATACACAGACAAAGGCCAGCTGAACCTGCCAATTTCAAAAGGTTCGGGTAATGGTCTAATGTTTATGGGGGCACCAGCCAACTGATGGTCAGGAGAGATGTCAATCACGCAAGTCTAAGTTGGATTGCCAATCGCACTGTTCTCCCTAAAAGAAGCCAACCGGCCTACATATCAGTGGGTGGCTTTCTCATAAAGCACACAGGAGCGGTGGGCTGTGCGAGCACTCCACTGTATGGGAGAGTTAAAGCAGCACTCATCCTCCCCCATCTAAGTTTTTGTCCTCATAATATATTGCAGTCATCATACTATACAGCCCCGTGTAATTACAATTGCTCATTTTGTCTTTCTACCCACATAATTGTTCTCTTCCCCCGGATTTTTCTGCTACGTATTGCTGTAACACACATTTGCACATTATGCCGTGGCTGTATGGTGAGGACTAGCATTCCACACCCAACAGTTTCCATGTTCCTACAGCAGTTGTATCGCCCAGTGGAGCCATATCTCCATAATACAGGGCATTATAGAGGCACGATATAGCGGCACACACTCCCTATGGCCCCACAGTGGGCCTCATGTCCTGCATGAGAAGCGCTTAGAGATTCAAAGTCTTATTTTGTTGTTGTTTTCACAATGAACCATAACTATGTAACCAGAGTCAATCGGTAATTACTTCCAAACAGATTTTATACTGATTAAATGCAGACGGGTGTTGGGAAAGTCGTGTTCCTGAAGCAGGGGATAAGGTACGTGAATGCAGAGGGATCTGACTGTACTAGTTTAAAGAACACACAAATAAATAAATGACAAAATACAAGTTGCAGCTCCATCCCCCACTGGGATGCCTCCCCCAACACAATAATAACAGGGATGCTGATGTAAGAGCCTGGGAGCCGCGGCCTCCTCACTGATGAGAATCATGTGAGGCTACAAAACTCAATGCAGAGCGGCTCTGCAGCCAACGCTCTGCAAGTCATTAGCCACAGGGAGAAGTGTCACCTCGCTGCTCCGCAGAATGTGCAGCGCCAGCAAAGGAGCACAATTAATAATAATGTCTCCTTCATTTAAAGATACAGCAAAGTCTCCTCCCAAGACATCTATAAAACGCTGTGTGATTTGCGCTGGTAAGCTGAGAATTGGGAGAGGTTCCATTTCCTCTGTCTGCTCCTCGCATGTCTGATGTCATTGTATTCGGCAAGAATTTTCTAACAATGCCCCCTCCTCCCATTTATTGAGTGGCTGATAAGAGTATTCATGTATGTCATGCTTCAGATTGTTCTGCGTCTCTCTCCACAGCAACTTAAGAAATACCGGTATAATGAGTTGACGTAAAGTTTGCCTTCCGTCCCTCCAGGTAGAGGTGCTAATATTTGTTTTCTTAATATACTACAACAACAAGACTGTTCAATCAATAGCATGGAGATTAGGAGGGAGAAGAGTGATGCAAGAAGAAAATATCTGAAGACAAAATACTGGACTACAGAACTCCTAATCAGCTGCCATTAGGCCATGTTCACACATTCAGTATTTGGTCAGTATTTTACATCAGTATTTCTCAGCCAAAACCAGGAGTGGGTGATAAATACAGAAGTGGTGCATATGTTTCTATTATACTTTTCCTCTAAATTGTTCCACTCCTGGTTTTGGCTTACAAATACTGATGTAAAATACTGACCAAATACTGACCAAATACTGCTAGTGTGCATGTGATATTAGAAAGCAAACAGACCTAAAGCGTTTCAGTGTTTCGGACTCAATCACACAGAATTGTTGCATGCAACGACCTTGTATAGCATAGTTACATAGTTATTAAGGTTGAAGGAAGACTATATGTCCATCTAGTTCAACCCATAGCCTAACCTAACATGTTGATCCAGAGGAAGGCAAAAAAAACCCATGTGCAAAGAGTAAGCTCCACATTGGGGAAAAAAATTCCTTCCCGACTCCACATACGGCAATCAGACTAGTTCCCTGGATCAACGCCCTATCAAGGAATCTAGTGTATATACCCTGTAACATTATACTTTTCCAGAAAGGTATCCAGTCCCCTCTTAAATTTAAGTAATGAATCCCTCATTACAACATCATACGGCAGAGAGTTCCATAGTCTCACTGCTCTTACAGTAAAGAATCCGCGTCTGTTATTATGCTTAAACCTTTTTTCCTCCAACCGCAGAGGATGCCCCCTTGTCCCTGTTTCAGGTCTATGATTAAAAAGATCATCAGAAAGGTCTTTGTACTGTCCCCTCATATATTTATACATTAACATAAGATCACCCCTTAGTCTTCGTTTTTCCAAACTAAATAGCCCCAAGTGTAATAACCTATCTTGGTATTGCAGACCCCCCAGTCCTCTAATAACCTTGGTCGCTCTTCTCTGCACCTGCTCTAGTTCAGCTATGTCTTTCTTACACACCGGAGACCAGAACTGTGCACAGTATTCTAAGTGTGGTCGAACTAGTGACTTGTATAGAGGTAAAATTATGTTATCCTCATGAGCATCTATGCCTCTTTTAATGCATCCCATTATTTTATTTGCCTTTGTAGCAGCTGCCTGACACTGGCCACTGAATTTAAGTTTGTCATCCACCCATACACCCAGGTCTTAACAGAACACTTTAAAAGGATCAGTCACAAAATTACCATAAGAGACCAATTTCTGCTCTAATTTTAATCCCGCTGTTCCCCGAAGTATTCCACTATTTTAATTTCTTTTTTTTTTAAATCCAGAGATAAGGGCCTTTTTATATACCGCTAATTTGATTGATTGCCTTTTACGGGCGTGGCTTGCAGGGTAACAATGCAGAGTGGTGTAAAGACGCGCCCCAGAGGATCCGGTGAGCCATGTCCTCCTGTAAAGACCAGATAAATGGGCGCTAAATATTAAGTCCCGTATCTCTGGAACTGTATAGTAGATTTCAAAAAATGAAAAAAAGTGCAATAATCAGGGGAGAAGCAGGAAAAATAAGCAAAAACTGCACATTTTTGACCTGGTGACATGTTCTCTTTAACCCCTTCACGTCCATATAATAAAACATAAAAGCTCTTTATTTGTTGCATCATGAACTTATATTTTCCATAGAAAGCATTTCTTCTAGGATAGAGCGAGGTATAGAGCGCACCACGCTTGTCCAAACCATGTGAAGGTGGGAATCCTGCATCAATGGGTGCCAAATCAAAACAAAAATAGGAGAATTTTGCGCCACTTCCACCCAATTAAAGAAAAAAAAAAAAAAAACTTTATCATAACTTCATAAAAATGAGCAAATCCACGTGGAGGTGAATTCAAAACGGACGACAGTGTTTAATTCACCTAAGCATGGATTAGTTCGCTTTTTTTAGATTTGTAATAAAAAAAAAAATATTCCCTGGATGGAAGCGGCGCAAAATTCCTCTATTTTAGTTTGGTTTCCAAGAGAGATTCCGTCTTTTTTATGTAAAATAAATACGGTACTTCCTCCAATTGCCACTCTTCCACTGATTCTGGGACAGTTTGTCCTCCTTCTGTGCCCCTTCATTCCAAAGTTATACCCATGGGAATAAAGATGCAAGTTTTCCCTTGAACCAACTGGGCTTGTACTGCAGAGCTTCTATCATGGAGGAGAAAGACAAAGAAGTTCTGGTCTATAGGCCCAGTCGATTGAAGGGCAAATTTGCATCTTTATTACTGGGGAACAGAACTTTGGAACACGAAAAAAAAAATTCGAAATCAATGGAAATAGGAAGAGGTACTGGGTTTAAACAAAAAAAAATTCCAGTGGAAGGTCAGCTTTAAAGCCAGTGTCCAGTCAGAAGCTCAAAAATGGTATGTAAGTCCGTGCCCATGGAGCTAGTTACCTGCTATTTACTTTCTCTAGTACTTGCTGTTTAGCTCCCTTCCATTTGGACAGAGCTGCGATCACTGACTACAGCTTAGCTACAGTGCATACAGGGAGTTTCAGGTAGTCTGAGACACACCCCCATCTCATCATTGGTTCATGGTGCTGCATTATCCCGCCCCCTGCAGCTCTAGCTGCTCAGATTGGCTACTGTATAAATTCACAGGCTCGTTAAAGGGGCCAGAGCTGTTCAGTTATGGGAGGATAGATCTGTATTACAAAAAGGCTAAAATAGTCATGAAATACTGAACCAACAGTAAGTGTTACACTTTCCTATACAAATAACCATGGAAAAAAAAAGATACTTATGGGACACATCACAGCCTCTGCCAAAGGTATAGGTTGGGACAATTTCCAAATTCATACGGCTGAAATAAAGGCTCAGATGAAGTGTGAAATGACCAATTCTGAGTGGTCTCCAATCCTATGTGCTAGAGGCAATGAACGATCGGTTGGTAAACCATAAATGCAATATATTCCATCAGCATTTTTGTGACAGATTACAAAAGTACTTGTCATTCCTTTCATAACACAGCAATGAAAGGGTTATTATTTCTGTAACCAGGAAGCCGGGGAGCCCTCTGCAGCTGAGGCCAATGAAACGGAAACTCTATATTCAGTGGCCAGGGACAGACAAGGAAAGATCAGCAAAAAAAATCCCACTTTGCAGGAAATCCGTCAGCATGTAGGAATCTGTGTGTGCTTTCCCTATAATCACATACACATTAACATCTCCTGGATGCTAGCCTCTGAAGAGACTGTAACTACTGCTAAAAATGGGGCAGAAACTAAGAAAAACAAAGATGTGTGAGAAACTGAGCTACGTATGCAAGTAATCTATATTATACTGAGCTCGTGTACCTGGACACACAGGCAACAACAACAAAACATTTATTAGCACTAAGAAAAGGATGAATATACAAAGAATAAGATTTAACATACACAGATTAATAATAATAAATATTACAAGCTATAAGTAAAACAAGAAGAGAAAGGAAGTTCACACATTACATACGGATTTTGCTGTGGGCATTGTTGCAGATTTGACATAGATTTTCCTAACTTCCCACAATGAGATTTTGATACGTTTGTGACTCCGTATATTTTCTCTGTGCAAAAACAAAACAAAAAAAAAAACAAACACTGCATCTTACAATTTCAGAAAAATGGATTGGATTTTAAATAAATCTCATGCCCACCGTTTTTTTTTTTTTTTTGAACACTGGGTAAACTGACCTGTGTTGCATTTTTTCATACTTGCATCATGGTAATTTCTCTTGCAAGTACAGAGTTTTATGTGCGGATGTTCCCTACAGAATTGCTTTAGATATGGGGAAATCTGCAAATATAATCCGCACAAGACTATCAATAACGTTTTGCCAAAGCAAAATACCAGGAAGTATCAAAAACAAAGAGAAAAATAAAAAAAAATAAAAAAATTATACATACCAAAAACAGACATAAACCACAGCATCAAAAATGTAATAAGAATGCATGAAAAAAATTGCACTTAATAAAGCAATGAAAAACGTAAGTATTAGATAATAGGTGCAGAAATCCTGCAACATCAAAAGATCACCAAATATTCATTGTGGAACATAGCATTCGTATGTGCACACGTCTATCAGACACATTCCATTCTGAAAACTGCCAGAAAAAAGGTCTGTATGGGTAATTCCATAGGTGCAGAAAACTGAAAGCACATTATGGTTTGGGGATTATCCCTTCTCAGGCAGTTTTCACTCTGAAACCCACCTGAAAAAGTGAGGGCTAAACTCTCAAAAGGTTGAGCATATGCATTTCTATGTAAAAACAACTTCCCGTGCATTTGTTCAGTCTTTTTAGCAACGCTTCAGGTCTCCAAAGACGCCAAGCGGTTATAAAAGTGAGCTGACCAATCTTCAGGACTTCCCCTGGATTGCGGATATAAAATCCACACTACATTCCACACAAAAATTGACAGCAGATCCTGCAATCTGCATCAACCTGTGCACAGACCTTGTCAACTAGTAGATTAAATTTATATACGGTAGATCTCATTGATTTAGCTAGTGCATGCAAATCAGCAAGGAAAATCACGTGAAAAATACACTACAGATTTTACCAAAGAATTGCAAACCAACTGAGTTCCGCGGTATTTTCAGATATTACGACAGCCACGATACACAACCTGTATTCGGCTGGACAATGCCAGATATTATACATTTCCCGCACCTTATCACTCCCGCATATAAAACTAGCCATTCTGATAATCCCAGATTTGCAGACTATGCAGATCTCAGATATAATCTTACTGAAGGATTGCAAAATGTGAAACTGACTGATCAGGAAACTAAAAGATAAAAATGTTCTTTGTTTTTCCTTTAAGACCTTATTTCAGGAGTTTTCCTTGTAGATCCCCTGTTCCACAAATGTAACAAGTACCCATTATGGTCTATGTAACAGTTCACACATCGGTGTCTAAAAAATAAAAAATAATGGACACATGACTTTTTTTTTTTTAAATGGATCCAACGTACCCATACAAGTTTATCTCAGGGCATTTTTTAACATAGTAAATGGGTAGGAGATGCTTTGCCATTTTTTATTTCTTACCAGAAAATCAGTGATGGCTGAATGAGTGCTTAGGTAAGTTTAGTAAAGGCTGAGTAACAAACGTAAAACGCGTTGTGCATAGAAAACAAGGGTTAGATTACAATCACTGATTCTCCACAGCTTAATTTTGTCCCAAACAGTAACCCATGTTAGCGAAAATCAATCCACGGGCGTGCAATGTCATCCCAACCTACACGCTAAGCTGCGAGTATCGCCACCATCTGTACGACAAGCTTTCTCCCGTGTAGCAAACTGGAAATGACATACAGCACAACGTGATAAAGCAAACAGCACGGAACGCAGTTTCGATAATAATGAATCAATCTGGAAATTTAAGTGTTTCCATAGGAACTTCATCTCAGCAATGTCCACGATGCCTCCTCCACACTTCTGCAGTTGAAAACGGGAGGTAAAAAAAAAAAAATTCTCAAAGAGGCCTTGGCCAGCGGGGGGGCAAATATTCTCTTTAATCTACAGATTCTTTCACATTTGATAGGCTTTAATCCTCTGACCCGACAACCTCACATTCCTCCGTATCTCTGTCACAAATGGACCATTCACAGGATGAAACTGCAGAACACTGCGCAGCAGCTACTGCACCGCCACAATCCAACAGTTGTTCCTAACGTGCCATGTGTAGTGGTAAATCCATCTATTCATGCTGTCACTTTAATACACTTACACCCCTACTAGAGGACATGGAGCAGGGGGATCAGAGCGCCACATGACCTGGAGATGCCCTGAGCTCTGCCCATTCGGGAGACTTGCTGCATTTACAATCATGGGAGGTCATAATATCAGGCTATGAATGACGTCCAATAATAACAGCATGGAAACATTCCCAGACAGAACCCTCGGCTCTATCACTATATTACACTCTGAACTATAACAAACTTCTATTTGAAGAAGTTATCTCCGTTCACCAAACTTCTGCCCAAGACTCAATTACATGTTAAAAAAAAAAAATGTTTTACTCAACCTCCCCAGGTCCAGCAATGTCTTCACCACTGCCCCAGGCTCTTGTTTGGCCGCAGTGATGATAGCACGTTGTCAGTGCTGCAGCCCATCACCTAAGGCTGCTTTCACACTAGCGTCGGCACGGGGCCGTCGCTATGCGTCAGTCCGACGCGCATTGTGAAAATAATGCCCGACGTGGGCAGCGGAAGCAGTCTTACGACGCTTCTGCTGCCCCATTATAAGGTCCGGGGAGGATGGGGCGGAGTCCGAAAATGGTGGACACGACGCGCAAAAAAAGTTACATGTAACGTTTTTTTGTGCCGACCGTCCGCCAAAACACGACGCAACCGTCGCACGACAGATGCGACATGTGGCCATACGTCGCAATGCGTCGCTAATGTTAGTCTATGGGGAAAAAATGCATCCTGCAGACAACTTTGCAGGATGCGTTTTTTCTCCTAAACGACGCATTGTGACGTACAGCCAAAAACGCTAGTGTGAAAGTAGCCTAACTTAGTAGCTCTACATCTGCAGCTGCTGAGGTTAGTGACTGACTGCAGTGCTATCGATGTGATGCCACCACTGCAGCCAAACAACCCAGAGCCGTCACATCACTGGACCCGGCGAAGGTGTTAAACAACAAACCATGTTTTGTTTTGTTATTTTGTAAACTTAATTGAGGTGTAGAAGGATGAATAAATCTGAAGGCTCGATTCACATTTGCGTCAGAGTCTTTGCAGGTTCTGAGAAAAAACAAGAGGAATGAAATGCTATTTTTCTTGTAAACGTGACGGACATCTCGGCGTTGATTGTGCGAGTCATGTATCAGATTCATTTTTTTTATTTTAAGATATAGGAGAAGTCACAAAAGACCCCATTAAGATTTTTCTGGAAAACTGTGTGACCGATCAGCTTAGGCAATGGTCACGATGAACTCAGTGAATAATGGGTCAAGTGTAAACCCAGCGCTACACATAAAGGAGGTGGCGGGCAGATGGTCGTCCGCTCCGCAGGGCTGCTCCAGGACAAATCATGCATGGCACAGGGACGCCGGCTATTGTGGTCCTGCCAGAATACACCATCGCAGCCCCCCAGTCTGACATCAATACGTCACAGATAAAAACTGCTGAGAGAGACACATACCGTACGTAGAAAACCTGAATTATACGGCGTCTTTCACCAGACTACAGAGTCACAGGTCACAAAAGAGATGTAACCACAGAGTCAGCACAGGACAATAATCAGCGCTCTCCTGGAAAGAGAATATTGTTACAAAACTGCAAAACATAAATAAATAAACAAATGATAGAAAGTTTCCCGGATATAGGAAATAAATGTAGACTCCGCGGTTTGTCCGTATTATTGCTTAGTGACTCGTGAATCGCTCCCTGGACGTTTGTATGGAGGGGGAGGAGAGGATTTTGTGGAGGGAGAATGTGGTACTGCGGTTTCCTGGAGACAGGAATCTCATGCTCCCACCCCAGGTCTCCAGCCACGTAGGAGCCCTCCCTGCCAAACTCCACTCCGCCCTGGAATCCCTGGCCAGAGGTGACTGACAAGAGGAGGAAGGCGAGAGGTGGGACACAAGAGAACAGGTGGCGGATGTCACAGGGAGACAGGTGTTCTCAGCCAAAAAGCATCCTGCCGGGTGAGCGCCCCGTACAACCGGTGATGCCGCACTGCAAGGACGCGGCGGACACCCCAAAGTATTCACATCAGAGACCAAGAGGGAACAGAACGGGCGACCAGGAGGATGAAGAGTGTAGGGACGGGGACATGAGGACGGCTCTGAACGAGAGGAACATCCGTCTCAGGAGACAACTCCATGCTGTACCCCGAAGTGTACGGGCGGGAAACGCGTGGGCACGACGACAGAAACATGGGGGAAACGCGTGGGCACGACGACAGAAACATGGGGGGGAAGCACGTGGGCACAACGACAGAAACATGGGGGGAAACGCGTGGGCATGACGACAGAAACATGGGGGAAACGCGTGGGCACGACGACAAAAACATGGGGGAAACACGTGGGCACGACAATGGACACATGGGGGGAAACACGTGGGCACGACGACAAAAACATGGGGGAAACACGTGGGCACGACGACAGAAACATAGGGGAAACACGTGGGCACGACGACAAACATGGGGAAATGCGTGGGCACGACAATGGACACATGGGGGGGGAAACACGTGGGCACTACAAACATGGGGGAAACGCGTGGGCATGACGACGGACACATGGGGGAAACGTATATAAAGGGGAAGAATGGAGTGCGGGACACTAGGTGAGGAGCGACGTCCCACAATGGACAATTGGAGGGAAAAAAAAATTATATATATATATATATATATATATATATATATATATATATATATATACATACACACACACAAGGGTGAAGTTGAGATCCAATAGTAAATAATTCCAACACGTTTCAGGCAGCGACAACAAACGCGTCAGTCTCATCACAGTGCAGACGCGTTTCGTACAGATGGATTTCTTCACTCCTTTAAAGTATGAAAAATTCAACAGACATTTGTAAAAAAAAAAGTCTGTCCGGCACTGACCGCAGCATGTGAACAGGACATTGGCAGGACCTGCACTTAGTAACGGAGCACAGCGGCAGAAGAGCAGGACCGAGCTCATCCCAATGTAGAGGCGGCACCGGCACTGCCGGCAGGAGGATGCCGGCCACAATGCACGGCTGCCTATGTCGTACACATGTCACACAGCGGTACCGCAGCCACAGAAAATACTGACAAAGGCACAGCAGAGCGCGGCCCGGAGGGCAGGGTCATTACCGACAAGCCTGTTACTGACCATATGGTCGCCGTGGTCCCGGCCGCAGTCCGGACTTGCTCAGCTCCTGTCCCCTCCGCGCAGCCCCAGCTCACTCTACACGACTCACTGGCCGGGAAACGCTCAGCTCACACTTCTGTCCCGCCTCCAAGCTCCCATTGGACGAACGCCACAACACCTGGTCTTCCATTGGATGAGAGCGCTGTCGGTCACGGACACACAGGCGTCTATTGTGCTCCGGAGGTTTATTCAGGGCAAGGTTTAGTAACTCTTCCAGCGCTGAAGAAAATGCAGCAACAGACGCGGCCAGAACACAGCACCTCAATGTGTACGGGCGCGTAACGTCTAGCGGACAGCTAGTGCAGCGGAATACCTCAGCCGCGGCCGCGCAGAGCAGACTATCAAGGCTTTGTACTCTCCGGTCAGCCTTACAAAAAGAAGAATTTCACTATGGCGAGCAGTGAGCCCCATCACTTGTCCTCTGCCTCCCCTTCTCCACCACTTCTCTGCCTCCCCTTCTCCACCACTTCTCTGCCTCCCCTTCTCCACCACTTCTCTGCCTCCCCTTCTCCACCACTTCTCTGCCTCCCCTTCTCCACCACTTCTCTGCCTCCTCTTCTCCACCACTTCTCTGCCTCCCCTTCTCCACCACTTCTCTGCCTCCTCTTCTCCACCACTTCTCTGCCTCCTCTTCTCCACCACTTCTCTGCCTCCCCTTCTCCACCACTTCTCTGCCTCCCCTTCTCCACCACTTCTCTGCCTCCCCTTCTCCACCACTTCTCTGCCTCCCCTTCTCCACCACTTCTCTGCCTCCCCTTCTCCACCACTTCTCTGCCTCCTCTTCTCCACCACTTCTCTACCTCCCCTTCTCCACCACTTCTCTGCCTCCCCTTCTCCACCACTTCTCTGCCTCCCCTTCTCCACCACTTCTCTGCCTCCCCTTCTCCACCACTTCTCTGCCTCCCCTTCTCCACCACTTCTCTGCCTCCCCTTCTCCACCACTTTTCCTCTGCACCACTCTTCTCTACTATTCCGCACCACTTTTCTTCTATACCGTTTCTCTTTCTCTTCTGCACCAGTTTTCTTCAGAACTTCTCCTCTACACCACATTTATTTTGCACTACTTCCCCTCTGCACCACTTCTCTTCTGCACCACTTTCCTGCACCACTCATTTGAATCACTTTTCTTCTGTGACACTTCTCATTTCGCACCAATTTTCTGCAACATTCTCTTCTGCCCCTCTTCTCTGCACATTTTTTCTTCTGCACCACTTTTCCTCTGCTCGGCTTCTCCCTTGTACCACTTTTTCTTTTGCTCCACTTTTCTATAGCACTTTTCTTCTGCATCACTTTTCTTCTACACCATTTTTTTGGCACAGGTTTTCTTGCACCACTTCTTTTCCGCACCACTACTCCTCTGTCACTTTTCTTCTGCATCACTTCTTTGCACCACTTCTCCACTCCACCATTTCTCATCTGCACCACTTCTTCGCTGCACTACATCATCTCTGCACCACTTCTCTTCTGCACCACTTCTCTTCTGCACCAGTTCTTATACAATTTCCTCCAACACGTACAGTGTATGGCCACTTTCGTACTATTTATTCTTACGTCCTATTACCCCCATGTTCTAGCACATTGGACTTCCATTGACTTTCAGAACCCCAGTAACTCATTGAGGCACAGATTGCAATATGTATTGAAGTCGTACTGCAAGAATATTGTCCCATACACAGAAGAAAGCTTCTCATAGTGGCCACACATTAGTCGGATGCACCGACATGCTCTGACCAGCCTGTTCTATGTCATCCCGGGATGTTTAGGCAATGATCTGTGAACTGGGAAAATTCACTGCCATCTTCCTGAAGCCAACCCATGACTACATGTCCCCTTGTGGCACAGGTCATTGGCCTACTGAAAGTCTCCTTCTGCCAGAAGGTAAATACAGTTAAGTCCATATATATTTGGACAGAGACAACATTTTTCTAATTTTGGTTATAGACATTACCACAATGAATTTTAAGCAAAACAATTCAGATGCAGTTGAAGTTCAGACTTTCAGCTTTCATTTGAGAGTATCCACATTAAAATTGGATGAAGGGTTTAGGAGTTTCAGCTCCTTAACATGTGCCACCCTGTTTTTAAAAGAACCAAAAGTAATTGGACAATTGACTCCAAGGGTATTTCATGGATAGGTGTGGGAAATCCCTTCGTTATGTCATTCTCAATTAAGCAGATAAAAGGCCTGGAGTTGATTAGAGGTGTGGTGCTTGCATTTGGAAGGTTTTGTTGTGAAGTAAACATGTAGTCAAAGTAGCTCTCCATGCAGGTGAAACAAGCCATCCTTAAGCTGCAAAAACAGAAAAACCCAACCGAGAAATTGCTACAATATTAGGAGCGGCAAAATCTACAGTTTGGTACATCCTGAGAAAGAAAGAAAGCACGGGTGAACTCATCAATGCAAAAAGACCTGGGCAGCCACGGAAGACAACAGTGGTGGATGATTGCAGAATAATCTCCATGGTGAAGAGAAACCCCTTCACAACAGCCAACCAAGTGAACAACACTCTCCAGGAGGTCGGCGTATCAATATCCAAATCTACCATAAAGAGAAGACGGCATGAAAGTAAATACAGAGGGTTCACTGCACGGTGCAAGCCACTCATAAGCATCAAGAATAAAAAGGTTAGACTGGACTTTGTTAAAAAAAATCTAAAAAAGCCAGCACAGTTCTGGAAGATCATTCTTTGGACAGATGAAACCAAGATCAACCAGGATGATGGAAAGAGAAAAGTATGGTGAAGGCGTGGTACAGCTCATGATCCAAAGCATACCACATCATCTGTAAAACACGGCGGAGGCAGTGTGATGGCTTGGGCATACATGGCTGCCAGTGGCACAGGGTCACTGGTGTTTATTGATGAAGTGACACAGGACAGAAGCAGCCAAATGAATTCTGAGGTATTCAGAGCCGCCATACTGTGTGCTCAGATCCAGCCAAATGCAGCCAAACTGATTGGTCGTCGCTTCATACTACATATGGACAATGATCCAAAACATAAAGCCAAAGCAACCCAGGAGTTTATTAAAGCAAAGAAGTGAACAGAAGGGCCCACAAACAAACAGCAACTGAAAACCACCGCAGTGAAGGCCTGGCAGAGCATTAAAAAGGAGGAAACACAGCGTCTGGTGATGTCCATGAGTTCAAGACTTCAGGCAGTCATTGCCAACAAAGGGTTTTCAACCAAGTACTAAAAATGAACATTTTATTTAAAATTATTGAATCTGTCCAGATAATGAACAGACTACATTATTAACCTGCATGAGAACAATGATCCGTCAGGAGGTTCAGGCGTCCATCTCGAACCTGAATCTTCCTCAGACAGGTCAGACAGAACCGCAAACATCACGGAAAAGACCAAGAGAGTCTAGTCCTTCCGAGGAAGAGGATTCGGAAGAATCAAACCAGGAGGTAGAGACGAATCACTGGGTAGAGGAAAAAGATATTTCTTCTCGGCAGCAGATACAGATGACCTTCTTCATTCAGTTCGTAACACCATGCAGTTACAGGACACGCCAGAGAAAACCTCGATTCAGGATGAAATGTTTGGCAGTTTACATGCCCACGTTACAAAAGTGTTTCCAGTCAACAATCATTCGTTCCATGATTTTGGAAGAATAGCAGGAAGCGGAGAAGAGACTGGTAGTGCCTAGAGACTTCAGACTCCGTTTGCCTTATAATCCGGATGATATTAAAGTTTAGGATGAAGTTCCCAAGATTGATGTTCCATTGGCAAAGGTGGCAAAAAAAGACATCAATCCCATTTGAAGATTCCTTCGCTTTAAAGGATCCAATGGATCGCAAAGCAGATGGACTGCTCAGGAGAACTTGGGACTCTTCGGCGGCAATAATACGGGCAAATATAGCTGCAACATCTGTAGCCCGGTCCAATCACCTATGGGTGGATGATTTGGAAGAGCATCTCAAAGCTAAAACGCCCAGAGATGTTATTCTCAAATCCCTTCCATTACTTAAACTCGCAACAGGATTTATGGTGGATGCTTCAGCAGAGTCTGTACACTTCGCCGCCAGAAGCGAGTCGTTGTCCAACGCGGCCAGAAGAGCTATCTGGCTAAAGACTTGGTCAGGGGATATCCAATCCAAAAATAAATTGTGTGGAATCCCATTCTCAGGGAGTAAAGTATTTGGGCCTATTCTAGATGACATTTTAGAAAAAGCCTCAGATAAAAAGAAAGGGTTCCCTGAGGAGAACACTAAAAAATTCCAGCCCTTTCGTAGGCCCCGACCTAGTTAGTCAGAAGTCATACTACAAAGAGAAGGGGAAGTCGGGGAGGTGGTCTTATCCCAAGGGTGGAAAAGGTAGAGACTCCATCTTTCCAAGGACAGGTGCAGGAAAGCCAAACAAATGACATCAAGGTGGGAAGTCGGTTACGAAGATTGCTAGGGGGTTGGCAGAAAATATCCCCAAATCCTTGGATTCTGCAGGTAATTGCTCAGGGGTACAAACTAGAGTTCTCCAACCGTCCACCAGAAATATTTGTAGTAACCAGACCCTGTTCTCTCTCAAACTCCCCTATGTGGATAAACATCCAGGAGTTGTTGGAGTTAAAGACTATCATCCCAGTACCTGTCTCAGAAAGAGGTAAGGGCCATTATTCTCACCTGTTCTCAATAAAAAAAAACCTTCGGGAGACTCCCGAACGATTATAAATCTAAAACCCCTGAACAGGTGGATCAGATACAAAAGATTCAGGATGGAATCTATAAGGTCCACAACACCTCTCATAGACAAAGACATGGTAATGTGCACCTTAGATCTAAGCAATGCATACTACCATGTCCCAATACACGCTTCCTACCAAAAGTTTCTGAGATTCGACCTGATGAACAAAGGAGTTATGTATCACTTCCAGTTCACGTATCTCCCCTTCGGTCTTGCTTCAGCACCCAGAATTTTTACCAAACTGATGTCAGAGGTGGTAGCCTATCTAAGGAACCAGAATATTGCCATAGTGCCATATCTGGATGACTTTCTGGTAATGGCGAGATCGGAGAAACTTCTCAGAATAGACTGCAGCTTCACACTCTCCATTCTTCAAGATCTAGGGTGGATTGTGAATTGGAAAAAAATCATGCCTAGACCCAAGTTCCAGAATAAAATTTTTGGGGGTCATATTAGACTCAAACGCCAGAACATCTTTTCTATCAGAAGACAGACAAGAGACCTTGATCAGGTGCATACACCAATTCAGGAAAAGTACTCCCTCCATAAGGGAAGCAATGAGGATCCTGGGCTTGATGATGGCATGTATACCCTGTGTGAAATGGAGCCAGTTCCACTCGCGAGGGTTACAAAAGGAGATTTTGAGATCTTGGAACAGGAAGCAGGAATCTCTAGAGAAGAAAATGATTGCTTCCCCGTCAGGAAAGAGATCCCTAACCCGGTGGACCACACCGGAGAACCTAAGGGTGGGAGTTCCATGGGTCCTCGATCCCTGTGTCACCATTACCACAGACACCAGTCAGTTCGGTTGGGGCAGACACATAGGAAGGACATACTACCAGGGGGAGTGGAGTCCTCAGATCTCTGCAAGATCCTCAAATTTCAGGGAACTGTATGCGTTCTGGAAGGTGCTATACCAAGCCCAATCACAGGTCAGAAACAGACACGTAAAAATCCTGTCCGACAATGTGACATCAGTAGCATTTCTAAGGCACCAAGGAGGTCCGAGACATCCACTGCTGCAACACCTAGCAGGCCAGATCTTCAGATGGGTGGAGAGATCTGTCAAATCCATCTTGGCAGTTCACCTGGAAGGCGCCAAAAATCAAGTAGCAGACTTTTTGAGCAGAACGACTGTAGATCCCGGAGAATGGGAATTAAACCCAGAAATATTCAACAGTCTGTGCCAGCAGTGGGGAACACCTCAAATAGATCTGTTTGCCACCAGGTCAAATGCAAAGACCAGAGCATTTTTTTCTCTCAAACCTCTAGATGGAGCCACAGGAGTCGACGCTTTGTCCCAACATTGGGGAGAAGGTCTCCTGTACGCATTTCCACCTCTTCTTCTGATACCGAAGACACTCTGGAAAATACTGGATGAAAGGGCAACAGTAATCCTAGTAGTTCCCTTTTGGCCAAAAAGGAGCTGGTTCTCTCTACTATCCAGAATGTCATCAGTGAAACCAATCTTGCTACCGAAAAGGCAGGACCTTCTTCTACAAGGGCCAGTGTTCCACAGCAATCCAAACTCTCTGCATCTATCAGCTTGGATCCTGAACGGCGAATTCTAAGATCCAGAGGCCTGTCAGAGGATGTCATTACCACACTCCAGGCAGGCAAGCAGGAAGCCAGTAACGTCAGCAATCTATAACAAAATCTGGAAGCGGTATTGTTCGTTCTTAGGGGAAGTTCCTGTAGATACTTTACAACCCGACATTCCCAGAATCCTCGACTTCTTACAACTCGGCTTTGAAAAAGGCCTCCGGCCTAGTACTTTAAAAGTACAGATTGCAGCGCTTAGCGTTTTCTTTGATATGTCACTAGCATCCCATCCTTGGATAGCAAGATTCTCCAGGGCCACACAGAGAATGAGACCACTTATAAGGAGATCAACCCCTCCTTAGGACCTGAACTTGGTCTTTAATGCCCTGTGTAAAACCCCGTATTTGTTATCAGAAGATATGGACATAGCCAATCTCTCCTTTAAAACAGCCTTCCTAATTGCCATTACGTCAGCTAAAAGGCTAGGGGAGATGCAGGCTCTATCCATCCAAAATCCATATCTTCAGATCTTTGACGACAGAATAGTCTTAAGACTCAACCCAGCCTTCCTCCCCAAAGTAGTGTCCTCAACAAATATAAATCAGGAGATAATTCCCCCCTCATTCTGCCAACACCCTAGAAACACGAAGGAAGGGGTCTACCATAACCTTGACGTTAGAGAGACTGTTCTAAAATACCTGGGGGTGACGGAAGGTTGGAGACGGGACACTAACTTGTTCATACAGTACGGGGGTCCAAATAGAGGTTGTAAGGCAGTAAAATCAACCATTGCTAGGTGGATTAAGGCCATGATAAACCTAGCATATACAGACCAAGGGAAAGATCCCCCAGATATCCTTAGAGCCCACTCAACTCAAGCTATTGCTACATCATGGGCAGAGAAGGGGGGAGCCTAAGCAGGGCGGCAACTTGGACCAGTCTTTCTACCTTTGCCAAACACTATAAATTAGATGTCTCTTCAGATCAGTTAGCTTTTGGTAGAAAATTATTACATGCAGTAGTCCCACCCTATTTCTCCATCCTTTGGTATTCCTCCAATGGTGCTGTCAGGTGGTGAACTGGAAAACGGTAATTAGACCTACCGGTGATTGTATTTCCAGGAATCCATCCTGACAGCGCTACTAGTTCCCTCCCACTGCAACGTTGTATTATAGACTAATGTGATGTAACATTGGTGTATGACTGTTAATAAACTCTCTTTTTTGCATCCATCCAGATGTGATACTTAGAAAATCACTGGTGGGTGGAGTGGGAAGGGTCCTTTTAACCGCTTGTTGTTCCTGTCCCACTGAGGGTAAGAAGGACGTCCTCCAATGGTGCTGTCAGGATGGACTCCTGGAAATAAAATTACCGGTAGGTCTATATACCGTTTTTCTATAGGCTAAAGGGACTTTTAGGGCCCCCTAGGCTCCAGGCCCCGGGTGCGATTGCAACCCCTGCACCTGTTGTAGTTATACCCCTGGTTGTGCATGCAGATATGTTAGTTGGAGCCCAATGTTATCCTCAGCTGCAAGATGACTGGATAATTAGTGAACGTAAAAATTGTCCTTAGCACATCCTCACAGGACCAAGTCAGAGCAGCTAAGCACCAGTTTGCTAAAGCATGCATTGTCTGTCTTACCCACTTTGACTGGTTTCACTTGTGCACAGCCCTTCATTTTTCATTTGTTCTCTTAGTGTTGTGACTGTCTCACTCCATCGTTCCCCTCCTCTAGTCTTCCATTAGTACCACTGCCAGCCTGGAGTTGGGTCTTCTAGCTGCCAGGCAGGGTCTTCACTGGAGTGAATGGAGGAGAGCAGGATCGGTACTGATTTGGTGGAGCAATATTTCTGCTGTCCGTTCTGATTGACAGGGAGCCAAACATAGAGAGGGGAGATTGATATAGACTCAGTATTGAAATTGCCACATCAAGAAGAGGCCTTCATGAGAGAACGTCACACCTGATCTACTCCTGGGATTATGATGTGGAGTGGCATACTGGATAGTAGGAGGACTATTGTTGATTCCATTACAGGTACATTAACAGTTCGGCGCTCCCTTGATTTGGTTATGGAACCAGTGGTACAGCCATTTCTCCAAAGTGGAGCAGTTTTTTGACACAACACCAGACTACTTGTTGCTCGTACTACTGTGAGCAGCTTGCCTTGCATAAATGCGCTACCGTGGCCTACAGCATCTCCGTACTTCTCTACTAAGGCTTCTTTCACACTTCCGTCAGTACGTGGCCGTCACGAAGTGTCGGCGCAACGTACCGACAGAAGTGTTTTCTTTCACATTTCCGTCTGCGTTGCCCAGCAGGAAAGATCATGAGAGCGATATTTCCTGCTGGGCATGCGCAGTGCGAAACACTTGGTGTGACGTACGGAAAAACGTTCCCTTGAACATTTTTCTGACACAACGGGCCGCCAAAACCTGACGCATCCAGTGCACGACGGATGCGACGTGTGGCCATATGTCGCGATCCGTCAGCAATACAAGTCTATGGGGAAAAAACACATCCTGCGTGCAAATTTGCAGGATGCGTTTTTTTACCTAAACGATGCATTGTGACGGATCCAAATAAACGGAAATGTGAAAGTAGCCTAACGCCCACATCAGGGACGTCATTTGTCTGCAAAAGGGAGCTGCCAACAGCGGATCTTGAGGATTCTCATGCCCAAGTGACTTTACTATGACAGACCATTCCTCAGACAACCGTTAATAACCTCATCGATAGCACCCAAGGTGTGTAAGTGCTGGGATTTCATACTTGATAGTAAATCAAGATGTTTTGAACATTTTTTCATCATTTGCATATCCTTAGCATGTTACTCCATCCTGTGATTTCCACAACTCCGTGACTGTTTCTTCTTGATGTTGCATTTTTAATGGTGAGGAGTGTATATAGAAGCGTTGCATTTGTAGGTGTATAATTTCTGTCTTGCAATAGTCCTGAAGTACACTTTAAATGCCTCACATGCATTGCCATGGGTAAAATACCGAAAATCTGGAAAATGTCAGCGTGCTCTCACGTTTCTGCTTATTTTTTCCACACATTGTTGCATGCCTTATACTTTAGCTTGTTGCAGATTTTCAGTACAAACCCCAATATAAGTACACCAGTTGTGAACCATAAATTATCTGGCGCGGTTTTTCTGATTATTTGGAATGCTAGAGATCTTCTCACTACTCTGTTGTAAAGTAGAGGTGCAAGTTTCTAGGTCCCATTGTAAAATCAGCTCTATTTGTCATTGAAAGTACTGATATCCTATGTACTAAATGTCCTAACTTAGTCACCAATGACAGGGTGCTACTGCAACCGCTGCACCTACAGTACCTATGGTCCTGGACATGCAAACAGCCTTGTCTCTGCACAAGCATAACAAAATAATAAACATAATAAACTCTCAGTGCATGGATGATAAGCACATTCATTTCAGTGTATAAGTAAAAAAAACTGATGTCACAGAACAGAGATAACTAATTGTGATGTCACAGCACATGTATATGACCAAAGTGATGCATATGTACAAGAATAATATGCACAGTGATGTCATAGGACAGGGTAATAAATAATGTGAAGTATTAGGAAAGGGATACTGAGGGATAATAAACTTAGTGATGTCATGGCTAAAGGGAAAGGACCACAGTGACATCATAGTGGTAATATAATCCTTGCATAAAGATAATGGACACCATGGTGTCACAATGAAGAGATAACGGCACTGATAGTTCATTCCTGTATGTTCCAAGGAACTTCAAGGTCTTAGTAGTTTGCATCCGTCATCCCGAACCGGAGATCTCAGAATATTATTCAGGATCTCTTGTATGCGGAAAATAAGCATCAATGCAGCAGTGTGGGAAAATAGTTCCACATTACTGCTCCGGCTCTACCTCACTTGTAGGAGCCAAGTTGTAATGCATTATTTTATGAATAACATTACAAAACAACAATGTAGAGAAAATCCAGAATGTGCCTGATCTGATTTTCATACTTGCGCTCATATGCCAACTAGAGGTTCAGCCGCTTAGCTATAGTTGGCACGTGATCACAAGAGTGCAAATCACATAGATGGCGTCATGTGACGACCGCTGGAATCGACAAGATGAGCTGAATCCTAACAGTGTGCACATTACGTATTACACACCGTTAGGACTTGGCAAGCTGCAGTGCTTGCTGACTATATACTCAGTTGGACAAACAAATATGTTTGTGCAAAGACTAATGTTAGTTTCAATACCGCAATACAATAGCCAATTAATACTACCCTTCCATAACCAAATACTACCAGCATGTATTGTAGTGCCAATACCACCATACTGATCACTAAGCAAAATCTCTGTACTAAATTTGATATATTACCACAATACAGTGACCATTATAGCAGTAATATCCGGTCTACACCAGTGCTCTGCAGACCCTATATGTGTATACTGTACAGGTTCTCACCAGTGACATTCTTGCTGGTAGTAATCATTCACTTTCCCTTTTATTTTCCATTTGGCCCAGACCACCACGACCACTTCCTTGCAGAATGTAACACCCAGACAATTTAGACTTACTGCTTTCAAGCAACCTCCTCACATACCACAATGTCTACGTAAACCACATATTACTGACTAAGGCAATGGTTACAGCACTAATTGCCCTCGCTGAGCCATGTATAGAAATACAGTGGCTTGTGAAAGTATTCACACTCTTGGCTTTTTACCTACTTTGTTACATTTCAACCTGTGTTTAAATAGTTTTGTTATCCGATTTGTGTGTGAGGCATCAGCACTAAATAGTCTAAATGAAGTGAGAAAAATATAGGCATACATTAAATTTATGGAATTAAATAACTAAAAATTGGCATGTGCATATGTATTCACTCCTTTTCCTATGAAGCCCCTAAAAATTTCTGGTGCAAGCAATTATCCCAGTGGCAAGATGTGGAAATCTCATAGAGACTTATCTAAAGCGACTTGCAACTGTAATTGCAGCAAAAGGAGGCTGTATAAAGTACTGTCTTTAGGGGGTTGAATAGTTATGCACCCTGAAGCTTTCAGTTATTTTGTCCTATTTGTTGTTTGCTTCACAATAAAAAAAACAAAACGTATATTACTTGCCAGTAGTGTGTTTCTACGAAGCCCATGACAGCACCAACGAGAGAAGGGATCTGTTCCACAAGGACAGCGAACTTTTAAGATAAAAAGGCGGCTCCTCTCTCCACAACAGTGCTTTACAGAGCTCAAGAGGACCTCCTGGTTAGTGTACACACACATATATACATTTATACAATTTCATTGACTATATGAACTATTCTTAATTCCATCTTAAGTGGTAACTATATACAACGACCCACCAACCAAAAGGTGAAAGTTTAGTAACGGGGGGGGGGAATACAAGGCTGCTGTCATGGGCTTCGTAAAAACACATTACCGGCAAGTAATATACGTGTTTTCCTAGCACCCATGACAGCACCAATTAGAGAATTACAGAAAATTACTCTATCAGGGAGGGATCACAGCTTGTAGAACCCTTTTCCCAAAAGTTAAATCAGAAGAAGCAGAAAGATCCAGTCTATAGAGACTATAGAAAGTGAAAGGTGATGACCATGTAACCGTCTCACAGATTTGTTCGATAGACACATCGGCCCTTTCTGCCCAAGAAGTTGCCATCGCCCTTGTGGAGTGGGCCCTCAGATCGACCGGGACCGGTCTTCCCACACACATATAGGCCAACTAGATCGCTTCCCTTATCCATCTGGACAAGGAACCCTTCGAGACTTTTATCCCCTTCCTAGAACCCTGGAAGGAGATAAACAAAGCCCTATCCTTCCTACAAGACTTTGTTGCCTGCAAATAGTGAAGCACCTCCTGACATCTAGGGTATGAAATTTCTTTTCCCTATCATTTTTTGGGTCAGGACAAAAGGAAGGTAAGGATATCTCTTGTGATCTATGGAATCTCGATACTACTTTGGGCAAATAGGCTGGATCAGGCTTCAGAACTACTCTATCACTCATTACCACCGTGAAGGGAGGATCTGCTGAAAGGGCCTGTATGTCTCCAATTCTATGTGCTGACGTAAGGGCTACTAGGAGTATGGTCTTAAAAGTAATCAGTTTTATGGACGCATCTTCTAAACGCTCAAATGGGGGTTCAGTCAAGGCATTTAGGATCAAGTTCAAGTCCCATGGAGGGACCCTGGCTATGAGGGCTGGTCTGGATCTAGTGCAGGCCTTAATGATTCTAACCACGCACCGGTTGCCCAGTAAATTGTAATTATAAAGTGCCCCCCAACGCTGATACCTGAACCTTTAGCATGCTTAGCGGCAGACCCTGATCTCGCCCTTTCTGAAGGAATTCCAGAATCTCTTTCATAGGCACTTTCCCTTCCAGAGAACACCCCGTAGATGACAAAAATATTTTCCACATTCTACCATAAATTCTTGTAGTGACCGGTTTCCTACAAGCAAGCAAAGTGGAAATCAGGCTAGCCGAGAATCCCTTACCATCTAGCACCGACCTCTCAAGTTCCAGGCTGTTAAGTGCAGCCCAGTCACCTGAGGATGAAGTACAGGCCCTTGAGCCAGAAGGTCCGGGATCTCCGGAAGGATCAAGGGATCCGAGATTGACATACTCCTCAGCTAGAGGAACCAGGGCCTCTTGGGCCATAAAGGGGCTACAAGCATTACCCTCGCCCTGTCTTGCCTGATCTTCCTGAGGACCGACGGTATGAGACAGACTGGGGGAAAAGCATATGCCAACTTCTATCTGATCCGGAAGGCATCTACTGCATGGGGGTTTTCTCTTGGATTCAAGGAGCAGAATTTCTCTATCTTGGTGTTTTGTCTGGCGGCGAAAAGGTCGATCTCTGGTTCTCCCCACATCTCTACCAGATGTCTGAATACTGCCGTCTTGAGGGACCATTCGCTTTGTAGAAGCGGCCTGCGGTCAGAAAGTCTGCTGTTACATTGTCCCTCCCTTTGATATGGAGGGCCGATAGTGAAAGGATGTTGCTTTCTGCTAGATCGAAAATTCATCTGGATACCTGCATTAGGGTCTGGGACCGCGTACACCCCTGATGATTTAAATATGCCACCATGACTTGGTTGTCCAACAGTATTCTTACATGACGGCCCTGCAGGAATGGCAGAAGGCTCTGCAATGAATTCTTGACTGCCCGAAGTTGTAACATATTCGAGGAGGCTTCCTTCTCTAACAGTAACCATTTCCCTGAACGAGGTGGCTGTCCAGATGTGCCCCACACCTCTGGGGCTGGCATCTGTGGTGATTATCCTGGAGATGTGGGGAAACCACGGGACCCCCTCACGAAGGGATTTTATCCTCAACCATCAGTGGAGAGAATCCACAACTTATTGTGGTAGAGTTAGCGTACTATCTAAATGCCCCTGCAACACGGGCTGGATTTTGAGAACGAAACCCCTGTAAGTCTCTTGAATGGATCTGGGCCCACCTCACTGCTGGGATACACGAAGTTACCCAGGAGTGACATCGCACTTTTGAGAGTCATTACTGGATTTTTTATTGCCCTGGAAATGAGATTGAACTACTTTTCTTTCTTCTGCTCCAGCAGCCGACATTCCTGCTGGTGGGAGTAAAGCAAGAGTCCTAAAAAGACCTGTATCCTCTGCGGCTGCAACCTTGATTTTTCCAGGTTTAAACATCAACCTAAGTTTCTCAAGATGACGACTATATCCTCCACTTGACTGCGGCAGTGAATAAAGAAACGGCCTACTATTAGGAAATCGTCCAAGTATGGAATGACTAATCTGTTCCTCTCCCTCAGGTGGGCCATAACTTCCGCTATTAATTTCCTAAAAACTTGGGGAGCCACTGCCAGGCCAAATGGAAGCGCCCTGTACTGGAGGTTCTTTACAACGCCTTCCACCGATACCGCCACCCTGAGGAATTTTCTGAACGCTGCATGAATTGGCACGTGATAATATGCTTCCTTTAAGTCCAGGACGGCCATATAGCAATCCGGAAAGAGTAGCTGAATCGCCGATCTTATCGATTCCATTTTGAATTTTGGGATTTTTAAATACTTGTTCAGGCCTCTTAAGTTGAAGATGGTTCTGTAAGAACCGTCCGGTTTCTTTATTAGAAACAACGGAGAATAGAACCCTTCCCCTTCTTCCTCCGCTGGTACAAACTGCAGGACATTCTTTCCTAAGAGGCATAGAACTTCCGTCTCTAGAGCTTTTTGCTCTAACATGGATGCCAGCGGGGCCGTAATGGTAAACTTGTTTGGGGGATATCTCCCGAATTCTAGCCTCAACCCTGTCTCCACCAGGTTGAGAATCCAAGGACTGGACAATATTTTTTTCCCATGCTGGAAGGAAGTGAGAGAGCCTTCCTCCCACCTTGGAAAACAAAGTCATTTGTAGGGCGTCCAATCCCTTCGGGAGGAGGAACCGAACAGGAACCCTTTCGATCTTTTATGACCAACATCTTGTCTCCTTTGATCCATGGACCCTCCCCTTCTATCATACCTTTTCCTCTGAAAGGGCTGTTTAAAGTAAGACAAGGGAGGCTTAGGGAATCCCTTTTTCATGTCGGATGCCTTTTCCAAAAGGTCATCCAAAGCTGGGACAAACAAATATTGTCCTTCACAGGGAAGAGAGCATAACCTCCCTTTTGCCTGAATATCGCCGGGGCAGCTCTTCAACCAGACCGTGTTACGGCATGCATTAGATAGCGCTGAAGGAGTGTGCACAGACTGCAAGGTATGATGATTAATGCACGCTACTCTGCTCTCATTGTAGATTATGTAATAAGGGGACAGGTCGTTTCTTCTATCAGAAATACTCAATTTATTTTACATAAAATAGTGCAGGCCCTAAGGTGTATCTACTTACATTTTTATTTATTTTTTAACCCTTCAGTAGTCTTATTCACATGCTATGAAATTAATGCAAATTGAGAAGGGTTTTCCAGGTTAAAGGTCATGATACCCATCTTGCCCGAAGCAAAGGGAGACATGTAGGAAGAGACCTGTCAGCCTAGGGGAGTGGGGTGAGGAGAAACCTGCCTTTAGATGCATTTTTCCCGGCCGGCTTTACACAAATACTGCCCGATTCATCATGCCATTTCCACCAGTATTTTGGTGTGAAGAGTTCTCAATTACTAACTTTTTGATTTGCAATAAATTCATCAAACGATTTTAGCCTTTTTTTCCCAGTTGTCTCATTTCTTAGTTTTCTGAATTTAATGTGTAGGTGGTTTTTTTTTCTAGATGTTTTAGATTCATGAAATGCAACTTTAAAAAAAAAAAAAAAAGTTGCAAAATTTGGTGCAACTTTACTATGAGATTTTACATACATGAATTGAAAAGTCATTTTTTATTTTAGGTGTTTTGCAAAATGTGTGTTAGGAGTCGAGTTTCCTCTGCTGCACAGGGGGAATCTCGATCCCTGTCTGCTGCGGTCTCCCATTCCGTACCGGCCGCAGTGGGGCCTGCTCGGCGGAGGCGTCGCTCCCAGCGTCTTGCTGGGACTGATTCTGTGCAAAGGGTTACTGTTGCCTTTTCTGGCTCTCCTGTTGTACCCTGCACTGATCTGCGGCGAGCGGGCTTCTCTGGGACTAAGTCCTTATTTGCACACACTGAGCATGCCCAGGGCAAGATCTCCCGTTGGAGATCGAGGGTCACATGTGTTATGTTTGCTAATGACAGGTGTTATGAAGGCAATCCAGAAACACAGTGCTTAGCGATCAGAGCGCCCAAAAATACAAGAACGAGCTCTGAGACGTGGAAACTCTGTAGACTGCACACCTGATCCTATCCTAAACACAACTAAAAGCGGCTGTGGATTGCGCCTAACAACTACCTAGGCAACTCGGCACAGCCTAAGAAACTAGCTAGCCTGAAGATAGAAAAATAGGCCTGACTTGCCCCAGAGAAATTCCCCAAAGGAAAAGGCAGCCCCCCACATATAATGACTGTGAGTAAGATGAAAAGACAAAACGTAGGGATGAAATAGATTCAGCAAAGTGGGGCCCGATATTCTAGGACAGAGCGAGGACAGTAAAGCGAACTTTGCAGTCTACAAAAAACCCTAGAGCAAAACCACGCAAAGGGGGCAAAAAAAAACCCACCGTGCCGAACTAACGGCACGGCGGTACACCCTTTGCGTCTCAGAGCTTCCAGCAAAACAAAAGACAAGCTGGACAGAAAAAAAGCAACAAAAAAGCAAAAGGCACTTAGCTATACAGAGCAGCAGGTCACAGGAACAATCAGGAGAAGCTCAGATCCAACACTGAAACATTGACAAGGAGCAAGGATAGCAGCATCAGGCGGAGTTAAGTAATGAAGCAGTTAACGAGCTCACCAGAACACCTGAGGGAGGAAGCTCAGAAGCTGCAGTACCACTTGTGACCACAGGAGTGAATTCAGCCACAGAATTCACAACAGTACCCCCCCCTTGAGGAGGGGTCACCGAACCCTCACCAGAGCCCCCAGGCCGACCAGGATGAGCCGCATGAAAGGCACGAACAAGATCGGAAGCATGAACATCAGAGGCAAAAACCCAGGAATTATCTTCCTGAGCATAACCCTTCCATTTAACCAGATACTGGAGTTTCCGTCTAGAAACACGAGAATCCAAAATCTTCTCCACAATATACTCCAATTCCCCCTCCACCAAAACCGGGGCAGGAGGCTCAACAGATGGAACCATAGGTGCCACGTATCTCCGCAACAACGACCTATGGAATACATTATGTATGGAAAAGGAGTCTGGGAGGGTCAAACGAAAAGACACAGGATTGAGAACCTCAGAAATCCTATACGGACCAATAAAACGAGGTTTAAATTTAGGAGAGGAAACCTTCATAGGAATATGACGAGAAGATAACCAAACCAGATCCCCAACACGAAGTCGGGGACCCACACGGCGTCTGCGATTAGCGAAAAGTTGAGCTTTCTCCTGGGACAAGATCAAATTGTCCACTACCTGAGTCCAGATCTGCTGCAACCTATCCACCACAGAATCCACACCAGGACAGTCCGAAGACTCAACCTGTCCTGAAGAGAAACGAGGATGGAACCCAGAATTGCAAAAAAATGGAGAAACCAAGGTAGCCGAGCTGGCCCGATTATTAAGGGCGAACTCAGCCAACGGCAAAAAGGACACCCAATCATCCTGGTCTGCAGAAACAAAACATCTCAGATATGTTTCCAAGGTCTGATTGGTTCGTTCGGTCTGGCCATTAGTCTGAGGATGGAAAGCCGAGGAAAAGGATAGGTCAATGCCCATCCTACCACAAAAGGCTCGCCAAAACCTTGAAACAAACTGGGAACCTCTGTCAGAAACAATATTCTCAGGAATGCCATGCAACCGAACCACATGCTGAAAGAACAAAGGTACCAAATCAGAGGAGGAAGGCAATTTAGCCAAGGGCACCAGATGGACCATTTTAGAAAAGCGATCACAGACCACCCAAATGACTGACATCTTTTGAGAAACGGGAAGGTCAGAAATGAAATCCATCGAAATATGTGTCCAAGGCCTCTTTGGGACCGGCAAGGGCAAAAGCAACCCACTGGCACGAGAACAGCAGGGCTTAGCCCTAGCACAAATCCCACAGGACTGCACAAAAGTACGTACATCCCGTGACAGAGATGGCCACCAGAAGGATCTAGCCACTAACTCTCTGGTGCCAAAGATTCCAGGATGACCAGCCAACACCGAACAATGAAGTTCAGAGATAAGTTTATTAGTCCACCTATCAGGGACGAACAGTTTCTCTGCTGGACAACGATCAGGTTTATTCGCCTGAAATTTTTGCAGCACCCGCCGCAAATCAGGGGAGATGGCAGACACAATGACTCCTTCCTTGAGGATACCCGCTGGCTCAGATAAACCCGGAGAGTCGGGCACAAAACTCCTAGACAGAGCATCCGCCTTCACATTTTTAGAGCCCGGAAGGTACGAAATCACAAAGTCGAAGCGGGCAAAAAATAACGACCAACGGGCCTGTCTAGGATTCAAGCGCTTGGCAGACTCGAGATAAGTCAAGTTCTTATGATCAGTCAATACCACCACGCGATGCTTAGCTCCTTCAAGCCAATGACGCCACTCCTCGAATGCCCACTTCATGGCCAGCAACTCTCGATTGCCCACATCATAATTACGCTCAGCGGGCGAAAACTTCCTGGAAAAGAAAGCACATGGTTTCATCACTGAGCAATCAGAACCTCTCTGTGACAAAACCGCCCCTGCTCCAATCTCAGAAGCATCAACCTCGACCTGGAACGGAAGAGAAACATCTGGCTGACACAACACAGGGGCAGAACAAAAACGACGCTTCAACTCCTGAAAAGCTTCCACAGCAGCAGAAGACCAATTAACCAAATCAGCACCCTTCTTGGTCGAATCGGTCAATGGTTTGGCAATGCTAGAAAAATTACAGATGAAGCGACGATAAAAATTAGCAAAGCCCAGGAACTTTTGCAGACTTTTCAGAGATGTCGGCTGAATCCAATCCTGGATGGCTTGGACCTTAACTGGATCCATCTCGATAGTAGAAGGGGTAAAGATGAACCCCAAAAATGAAACTTTCTGCACACCGAAGACACACTTTGATCCCTTCACAAACAAAGAGTTAGCACGCAGGACCTGAAAAACCATTCTGACCTGCTTCACATGAGACTCCCAATCATCTGAGAAGATCAAAATGTCATCCAAGTAAACAATCAGGAATTTATCCAGATACTCACCGAAGATGTCATGCATAAAAGACTGAAACACAGATGGAGCATTGGCAAGTCCGAACGGCATCACTAGATACTCAAAATGACCCTCGGGCGTATTGAATGCAGTTTTCCATTCATCTCCTTGCCTGATTCTCACCAGATTATACGCACCACGAAGATCTATCTTAGTGAACCAACTAGCCCCCTTAATCCGAGCAAACAAGTCAGATAACAATGGCAAGGGATACTGAAATTTAACAGTGATCTTATTAAGAAGGCGGTAATCAATACACGGTCTCAGCGAACCATCCTTCTTGGCTACAAAGAAGAACCCTGCTCCCAGTGGTGATGACTATGGGCGAATATGTCCCTTCTCCAGGGATTCCTTCACATAACTGCGCATAGCGGCGTGTTCGGGCACGGATAAATTAAATAATCGACCTTTAGGGAATTTACTACCAGGAATCAAATTGATAGCACAATCACAATCCCTATGCGGAGGTAGGGCATCGGACTTGGGCTCTTCAAATACATCCTGATAATCAGACAAGAACTCTGGGACCTCAGAAGGGGTGGATGACGAAATCGACAAAAATGGAACATCACCATGTACCCCCTGACAACCCCAGCTGGATACCGACATGGAATTCCAATCCAATACTGGATTATGGGTTTGTAGCCATGGCAACCCCAACACGACCACATCATGCAGATTATGCAACACCAGAAAGCGAATAACTTCCTGATGTGCAGGAGCCATGCACATGGTCAGCTGGGCCCAGTATTGAGGTTTATTCTTGGCCAAAGGTGTAGCATCAATTCCTCTCAATGGAATAGGACACCGCAAAGGCTCCAAGAAAAACCCACAACGTTTAGCATAATCCAAATCCATCAGATTCAGGGCAGCGCCCGAATCCACAAACGCCATGACAGAAAACGACGACAAAGAGCATATCAAGGTAATGGACAGAAGGAATTTGGACTGTACAGTACCAATGACGGCAGACCTAGCGGACCGCTTAGTGCGCTTAGGACAATCAGAAATAGCATGAGTGGAATCACCACAGTAGAAACACAGACCATTCAGACGTCTGTATTCCTGCCGTTCAACTCTAGTCATAGTCCTATCGCACTGCATAGGCTCAGGTTTAACCTCAGGCAGTACCGCCAAATGGTGCACAGATTTACGCTCGCGCAAGCGTCGACCGATCTGAATGGCCAAAGACAAAGACTCATTCAAACCAGCAGGCATAGGAAATCCCACCATGACATCCTTAAGAGCCTCAGAGAGACCCTTTCTGAACAAAGCTGCCAGCGCAGATTCATTCCACTGAGTGAGTACTGACCATTTCCTAAATTTCTGACAATATACTTCTATATCATCCTGACCCTGGCACAAAGCCAGCAAATTTTTCTCAGCCTGATCCACTGAATTAGGCTCATCGTACAGCAATCTGAGCGCCAGGAAAAACGCATCGACACTACTCAATGCAGGTTCTCCTGGCGCAAGAGAAAATGCCCAGTCTTGAGGGTCGCCGCGCAAAAAAGAAATAATAATCAAAACCTGTTGAATAGGATTACCAGAAGAATGAGGTTTCAAGGCCAGAAATAGCTTACAATTATTTTTGAAACTTAGAAACTTGGTTCTATCTCCAAAAAACAAATCAGGAATAGGAATTCTTGGTTCTAACATAGATTTCTGATCAATAGTATCTTGAATCTTTTGTACATTTATAACGAGATTATCCATTGAAGAGCACAGACCCTGAATATCCATGTCCACACCTGTGTCCAGAATCACCCAAATGTCTAGGGGAAAAAAAGAAGTGAACACAGAGCAGAAAAAAAATAAAAAATGATGTCAGAACTTTTTCTTTCCCTCTATTGAGAATCATTAGTTTGGCTCCTTGTACTGTTATGTTTGCTAATGACAGGTGTTATGAAGGCAATCCAGAAACACAGTGCTTAGCGATCAGAGCGCACACAGTGATCTGACAAATACCCAAAAATACAAGAACGAGCTCTGAGACGTGGAAACTCTGTAGACTGCACACCTGATCCTATCCTAAACACAACTAAAAGCGGCTGTGGATTGCGCCTAACAACTACCTAGGCAACTCGGCACAGCCTAAGAAACTAGCTAGCCTGAAGATAGAAAAATAGGCCTGACTTGCCCCAGAGAAATTCCCCAAAGGAAAAGGCAGCCCCCCACATATAATGACTGTGAGTAAGATGAAAAGACAAAACGTAGGGATGAAATAGATTCAGCAAAGTGGGGCCCGATATTCTAGGACAGAGCGAGGACAGTAAAGCGAACTTTGCAGTCTACAAAAAACCCTAAAGCAAAACCACGCAAAGGGGGCAAAAAAAAAACCCACCGTGCCGAACTAACGGCACGGCGGTACACCCTTTGCGTCTCAGAGCTTCCAGCAAAACAAAAGACAAGCTGGACAGAAAAAAAGCAACAAAAAAGCAAAAGGCACTTAGCTATACAGAGCAGCAGGTCACAGGAACAATCAGGAGAAGCTCAGATCCAACACTGAAACATTGACAAGGAGCAAGGATAGCAGCATCAGGCGGAGTTAAGTAATGAAGCAGTTAACGAGCTCACCAGAACACCTGAGGGAGGAAGCTCAGAAGCTGCAGTACCACTTGTGACCACAGGAGTGAATTCAGCCACAGAATTCACAACACACATGCTCAGGTACTGCAGCACATTCCATTGGTCCTCCATGAAGGTCCTGAAAGGGCAAAACTTCAGTAGCAGCTTCCTGTGCTGCAACTATATAAACTGCGCATGACCGCACGGCCATGCGCTAGTATTGTCTTGATAATATGTGTGTGTGTTGTGAGTGAAAGTCGCTCTTTAAAATACCCTCCCTATTGGATGACTGTTCGTGGAAGGTGTATGTTTGCTATCTAGCACCCGACTTATCCAACAGCACGTTACACACACAACAGCGTCTAGTTGCTGTGACCGCCTGTACGGCGCCGTGCGCTTCATCTGCGCTTTCCTTACCCAAGCCTGGGTGGTTAGTGGCGTCCGTCAGTGCGGCACTGCCTGCACTCTCGTGCCTTTATATACTTTTTTAATAGTTTCCTTACACACCCAGTTGCGGTGTTGTGCCAGCAAGTGGTCTAATCGGACTTCAATCCTGTGTTGGGGTTGTGTTCGCTGACTTCTTGCTCGCGCTCTATGTGCGGTACTGCGGTCCTGTGACACAACAGGATCGCTTCCTTCACGCAGGGTGAAGTTAACCCGTGCGTGTATACTTATAGTACCGCCATATAGTCCATCTTACTAGCAGCAGGGTTTTTACCTGCATGGTGGACCTCGGACTGCGAACGCACCTAGTTTCATATCATCTATACTTGGTGCGTTCCGCCAGTCCTTAACATAATACTAGCGCCAAGGTCTGGCTAGTAATGACGGACGATCAGCGTTTACAGCGGTACATCCAGCAGCTGGAGGGAAGGTTGGCGGCTCTAGAGCGTTCAACCTCAGCTGTCGATGTTACTGCTGTCGCTGTTCAGGCTGCAAGTGTGGCTGCAGCTACTTTGTCCACTGCCACCCCTGTACCGATGCTATCTCGCCTCCCGCTACCAGAGAAATTTTCTGGTGACAGTAAGTCCTGTAGGGGTTTCGTGAGTCAGTGCTCAATACATCTCGAGCTTCTGGCCTCTCGTTTCCCTACAGAGCGGGCTAAGGTGGGCTTTATCATATCCTTATTGTCGGACAGGGCGTTGCAGTGGGCTACACCGCTGTGGGAGCGTGGCGATCATGTGGATTAGAGTGCTCCGTTATTCCTGAGCACTCTGAAACAGGTCTTTTTAGGACCTCGTGTCACCCATGATACGGCGCTCCAACTGTTGGCATTGACTCAGGGCTCGTCCATGGTCAGCCTTTTTGCCGTCCACTTCCGCACTCTAGCATCTGAGCTGGAGTGGTCAGATAAAGCCCTTATCCCTATATTTTGGAGGGGGCTGGCTGACCACGTTAAGGACGCCCTGGCCACTAGGGAGATTCCCGCCACACTGGAAGAATTAATAACAGTATCTACTCGTATTGACCTCCGTTTTCACGAGCGGAGGTTAGAGCGAGCCCAGTGTAGGCAGAGGTTTCGGCTGGCTCCCACCTTCGCCAAACCTTTGGAATCTCCAGTCCAGGCTCCTGAGCCCCATGAACCTAAGATAGTGTCACGAGCGGGATCTAAGTCCCGGACCGCTCGTGCACCCCAGGTTTGCCATGTATGCCAACAGTCAGGACATCTTGCCACCAGATGTCATCAGCGGTCGAGGAAACGTCAGCGTCTAGTGGTAGTAGGTGGAGGTGCACTAGACACTGCGACGTTTGCCTCCAAATTGTCCTTTAAGGGGACAATTACTTTTGGCTCATCCTCCCATTCGGTAGAGCTCTGCGTGGATTCTGGGGCGGAGGGCAATTTTATGTCTTCTGCTTTCGCCCAACGTCACGCAATACCCCTGGTTATGCTACCTCAACCAGTAATGGTACGAGTGGTGAATGGGTCGACACTCCCCGCACAGATAACACATCAGACCATCCCTTTTACTCTGTCCATGTCACCATCCCATCAGGAGATTATATCCCTGCTCATCATTCCTGAGGGGATTGATGAGGTCCTGTTGGGGATACCTTGGTTACGGTACCACTCTCCTCACATCGAGTGGTCCTCAGGCAGAATTCTGGGATGGGGTGAATCATGTGGGGGTAGGTGTCACCGAGAGTGCGTTCAGGTTGCTACTACAGAGGTACCCGCAGATCTTTCCTCTCTTCCCAAGCAATATTGGTCTTATGCAGACGTGTTCTCCAAAAAGGCGGCGGAGACCGTTCCGCCCCATCGCCCCTATGACTGTCCTATCGATCTCTTGCCAGGTGCGGAGCCTCCCCGGGGTCGAGTTTATCCATTATCTCTCTCGGAGACGGAGGCCATGTCTCAGTACATTCGAGAGAATCTGGCAAGAGGGTTCATCAGGAAGTCAGTGTCACCTGCTGGGGCAGGGTTCTTCTTCGTGCAGAAGAAGAATGGGGAATTACGTCCATGCATAGACTACAGGGGTCTTAACGCTATCACCGTTAAGAACAAGTATCCTTTGCCCTTGATATCCGAGCTCTTCGATAGGCTTCGGGGAGCTAGAGTGTTTACTAAATTAGATCTGCGGGGTGCTTATAACCTGATTCGCATCCGTGAGGGGGACGAATGGAAAACGGCGTTTAACACCAGAGATGGGCACTATGAGTATCTGGTGATGCCCTTCGGGCTCTGTAATGCCCCAGCCGTTTTCCAAGACTTTGTCAACGACATCTTCCGGGATATGCTTTCCACCTCAGTTGTAGTCTATCTGGATGATATTCTCATCTTTTCTCCAGATATTGACTCCCACCGGAGAGATGTTGGCAGAGTCTTCGACCTCCTACGGGCAAACTCTCTTTATGCTCAGTTGGAGAAGTGTATGTTTGAGCAGGAGTCCTTACCTTTCCTGGGCTATATCATCTCCGCCCAGGGATTGGCTATGGATCCTGCCAAACTACAGGCTGTGATGGACTGGCAAGAGCCCCATTCTCTTAAAGCGGTGCAGCGCTTTATGGGGTTCATTAACTATTACCGCCAGTTCATTCCCCACTTCTCAACTCTGGTAGCTCCCTTGGTAACCCTCACCAAGAAGGGAGCGAATCCCAAAATGTGGTCGGAAGAGGTCTCCAAGGCCTTCACTACTATTAAGTCCCACTTTGCTAGCGCTCCCATCTTGCATCGTCCCGATGTGGATAAGCCATTCCTAATGGAGGTGGATGCCTCATCCGTTGGTGCTGGAGCAGTCCTCTATCAAAAGGATGCTCAAGGTCGGAAGCATCCATGCTTCTTCTTCTCTAAGACCTTCTCGCCAGCGGAGAGAAACTACTCCATCGGGGATAGGGAGCTGCTAGCAATGAAATTGGCCTTTTCTGAGTGGAGACATCTTCTGGAAGGTGCACGCTTTCCCTTCCAAGTTTACACGGACCACAAAAATTTGGTCTATTTGCAAACAGCCCAGCGGCTAAATTCTCGTCAGGCCAGATGGTCCTTGTTCTTTTCCCGGTTCCACTTTTCCCTTCATTTTCTCGCCGGGGAGAAGAATATTCGTGCTGACGCTCTCTCTCGCTCCCTTATGTCAACTGAAGAGGAGGAAGAGGAGCCTCGGCTTATTGTCCCTTCCGAGAGCCTGAGAACCGTAGCGCCGGTTTCGCTGGAGTCTGTGCCTCCGGGCAAGACTTTTGTGCCCATTAATTTGCGACCGGAGGTTCTCTCTTGGGCTCATTCGTCCTGGGTGGGTGGACACTTTGGGACAAAGAGGACATCTGAGCTACTGGCGAGGACGTACTGGTGGCCGCATATGGCCCGGGATGTCAAGGATTATATTCTGGCGTGTGTCTCCTGCGCCAAAAATAAATCTCCGCGTCAAAGGCCAGCTGGGTTGCTCTATCCCTTGCCGGTGGCAGATAGGCCCTGGGAGATGGTCGGGATGGACTTTGTTGTGGGTTTACCCAAATCTCGCGGCTGTACCATTATTTGGGTCATCACCGATCATTTCTCAAAAATGGTGCATTTGGTGCCGCTAACACTGTTACCTTCTGCACGGGCCTTGGCAGCGTTGTTCATTAAACACATCTTCTGCGTACATGGTATGCCTGACAAAATTGTCAGTGACCGGGGTCCCCAGTTTGCGTCTCGGTTCTGGAGAGAGCTTTGTCGTCTTCTCAGTATTGAGTTGAATCTCTCTTCCGCTTATCATCCCGAGACGAATGGGTTGGTAGAGAGGGCCAACCAGACCTTGGTCACATACCTGCGACATTTTGTTTCAGCCAGGCAGGATGACTGGGCATCCTTGCTATCATGGGCAGAGTTTACGCTGAACAACGCCGTAGCCGACTCCACTGGACAAACCCCATTCCTCCTCAACTATGGTCAGCATCCACGGGTACCTGTGCCTATGCCCGTGTCTTCCGCAGACTCCAGGGTGGCAGACTGGGCTGTGGAGGCACGGGATATTTGGGACCGCACTCAGGATGCCATTCGGGCCTCTAAGGAGAGAATGAGGTCCTCCGCCGATGCTCATCGGCGCCCCGCTCCGACCTTTGCTCCTGGCGACTTGGTGTGGCTCTCCGCCCGTAACATCAGGCTGCGAGTTGAGTCCACTAAGTTTGCTCCTCGCTACTTGGGTCCCTTCAAAGTGCTCGAACAGGTTAATCCTGTGGTTTATCGCTTGGCTCTTCTGCCACGCCTGGGTATCACCGACACCTTTCATGTGTCCCTCCTGAAACCCGTGTACATGTCCCGGTTTTCCGAGTCATCTGCTGGGACATCGGGTTCGTCTTCAGACGATTATGAGGTGAATGCTATTTTGGGGTGCAAGGTGGTACGTAGCAAAAAAATTTTTTGGGTGGACTGGAAGGGTTATGGTCCTGAGGACAGGTCCTGGGAGCGTGCTGAGCACATTCGGGCTCCACAGCTCATTGCTGCCTTTGAGCGTAGCGAGGCCCAAGGGGGGGGCCTAGGAGGTGGGGTAATGTTAGGAGTCGAGTTTCCTCTGCTGCACAGGGGGAATCTCGATCCCTGTCTGCTGCGGTCTCCCATTCCGTACCGGCCGCAGTGGGGCCTGCTCAGCGGAGGCGTCGCTCCCAGCATCTTGCTGGGACTGATTCTGTGCAAAGGGTTACTGTTGCTTTTTCTGGCTCTCCTGTTGTACCCTGCACTGATCTGCGGCGAGCGGGCATCTCTGGGACTAAGTCCTTATTTGCACACACTGAGCATTCCCAGGGCAAGATCTCCCGTTGGAGATCGAGGGTCACATGCTCAGGTACTGCAGCACATTCCATTGGTCCTCCATGAAGGTCCTGAAAGGGCAAAACTTCAGTAGCAGCTTCCTGTGATGCAACTATATAAACTGCGCATGACCGCACGGCCATGCGCTAGTATTGTCTTGATAATATGTGTGTGTGTTGTGAGTGAAAGTCGCTCTTTAAAATACCCTCCCTATTGGATGACTGTTCGCGGAAGGTGTATGTTTGCTATCTAGCGCCCGACTTATCCAACAGCACGTTACACACACAACAGCGTCTAGTTGCTGTGACCGCCTGTACGGCGCCGTGCGCTTCCTCTGCGCTTTCCTTACCCAAGCCTGGGTGGTTAGTGGCGTCCGTCAGTGCGGCACTGCCTGCACTCTCGTGCCTTTATATACTTTTTTAATAGTTTCCTTACACACCCAGTTGCGGTGTTGTGCCAGCAAGTGGTCTAATCGGACTTCAATCCTGTGTTGGGGTTGTGTTCGCTGACTTCTTGCTCGCGCTCTATGTGCGGTACTGCGGTCCTGTGACACAACAGGATCGCTTCCTTCACGCAGGGTGAAGTTAACCCGTGCGTGTATACTTATAGTACCGCCATATAGTCCGTCTTACTAGCAGCAGGGTTTTTACCTGCACGGTGGACCTCGGACTGCGAACGCACCTAGTTTCATATCATCTATACTTGGTGCGTTCCGCCAGTCCTTAACAATGTGTGATTTTTTTTTTTGCACTAAAAAAAATAATCACAAAAACAGATACAGGCACAAAAAAAGACAATTTTCAACTTTACGCAAATTTATGAATTGCATGCACCGTTCTGATGAATTTGGCGCAAAAAGAAACCAATGAAAACCACAAGTTTTCCCTGAAACACGAGCATTTCAGAGTAAAACACACATGGCTGCAGCCGGTGTCTTATTCATGTTTGGGCAGCATGAATCTCATGACAGGTTTCTTACCTTTATATAAAAATTCTAAACAGGCAGTCAGTGGTGTAAAGCAATTAGTGATGCTCTACTCACCATGATTCTCTACTCACCATGGTGAACCCCTGTAGCTCTAAGGCCGATCACACTTGCGAATGCAATGCGAAAAACACGTGAGAGTCTCTCGCATCAATACCCGGCCGGCACTGCCGCCGACAGTCAGGACCAGAGTGTGCGGCTCCATGTATTTCTATACAGCTGAACGCTCCAGTCCCGAGTGCCGACGGCAGTGCCGGGTATTGATGCACGAGTTTCTCGCATTGCACTCCCAAGTGTGACCCCGGCCTAATTTATCATTGTTGGCCAAACCTGCGAGTTTCGTGAGGACCTGCTGACCACTTAATGTGCATGGGGTCTCAGAGACTTTCTCACACAGCTGATGTTCGGGAAGAGAAGAATCAGTTATGTTCAATGAAGAGGTGTCAGACAGTGGATTATACTCCTTTCCCCATTGAAAAGACACATTGATCCAGGAGTCCACTTGGATAGGTGAGATAGGTGTCAGCCAAGCACATGGTGCAAGTGACATAAGACACCACGATGATGCAGCATGTGTACAGATCATTACTGATACTATTGATTTATATACCAATAGTTTAAAAAACCCACCAAAGAAGCATCATTGTAATATGAGATGGTGGTATAATTAACACAACAAAATTGCTGATGATAAGTTAAGTATGAATAAATAAGTAAAACATATTTATACAAAAGATAAAAAAAGACTACGTATGGATATTCCCAAAGACGTGTTACGACTTGAGAAAGCTGTAAACTCTTATTGCTTGTAATGGTTTCATATTAATTATGATGACACTTCTTTGGCGGGCTATATAGAATATTTAAATCAGTGGTTTCTGTAATGATACACTGATGAGCAAAAGGGGAACAATGTTTTGAACTTATGACTTTCAGGTTCCATATCTCACATCCACTACGGCTTAGGACGCGAGACTGACATTTTATAGACAATTATCTTAGTACTAGATGGTGGCCCGATTCTAACGCATCGGGTATTCTAGAATATGCATGTCCACGTAGTATATTGTCCATCGACGTAGTATATTGCCCAGCGACGTAGTATATTGCCCAGTCACGTAGTATATTGCCCAGCCACGTAGTATATTGCCCAGCCACGTAGTATATTGCCCAGCGACGTAGTATATTGCCCAGTTACGTAGTATATTGCCCAGCCACGTAGTATATTGCCCAGTTACGTAGTATATTGCCCAGTTACGTAGTATATTGCCCAGCCACGTAGTATACAGCACAGAGCCACGTAGTATATTGGCCAGCCACGTAGTATACCGCACAGAGCTACGTAGTATATTGTCCAGCCACGTAGTATACAGCACAGAGCCACGTAGTATATTGCACAGCGACATAGTATATTGGCCAGCCACGTAGTATACAGCACAGAGCCACGTAGTATATTGCCCAGTCACGTAGTACATTGTTCAGCCACGTAGTATATTGCACAGCGACGTAGTATATTGCCCAGCCTTGTAGTATACAGCACAGAGCCACGTAGGATATTGCCCAGTGACGTACTATATTACCGAGCCACGTATGTCACAGGTTAAAAAAATAAAAAATAAACATACTCACCTAACGATCCGAGGGCCCCTTGTAGTTGAACATACTCACCATTCTGGTCGCTGCTCCTCAGCATCCCGTCTCTCCGCTTCCTGGGATCCAACGGCGCTGTGCAGATGGGTGCGCGGCTGCCACTATCTTGCGTTCCCAGGATGCTTCGCGAAATTAACCATATGACTTAGCGGTCTCGCGAGACCGCTAGGTCTTATGGGTAATTTCGCAAAGCGTCGCTGGGAAAGGAAGATGGCGGCAGGCGCGAACGGCTCAGCGGACAACGGAGGGTGAGTATAGCAGGTTTTTTGTTTTTGTACTATTTTTAACATTACTTTCTTTTACTATTGATGCCGCATAGGCAGCATCAATAGTAAAAGGTTGGGGACACACAGGGTTAATAGCGGCGGTAACGGAATGCGTTACCGCCGGCATTAACCCTGTGTTAGCGGTGACCGGAGGGGAGTATGGAGCAGGCGTCGGGGACACCGAGTGCGGGGAGTAAGCAGCGGAGCGCCGGGGACACTGACTGCGGGGAGCGGAGCGCCGGGGACACTGACTGCGGGGAGCGGAGCACCGGGGACACTGACTGCGGGGAGCGGAGCGCCGGGGACACTGACTCCGGGGAGTATAGAGCGGACATTTTCTTCCGGACTGTGCCTGTCGCTGATTGGTCGTGGCTGTTTTGCAGCAACCAATCAGCGACTTGGATTTCCATGAGACAGAGGCCACGACCAATGAATATCCATGACAGAAGGACAGACAGACAGATGGAAGTACCCCTTAGCTAATTATTTATATAGATATGATTAGTTATGCAGATTCTTGTCATGTCACTGCATTGTCACTGTTTTGCTCCTAAAAATCTAAATTTACATTTTTTATTATGTTGTTAGTATTTTGTAAATCCATCTTTGGCTTTCATCACTGCCTGAATCCTGTTGGGCATGCTCTCGATCAGATTCAAGCATTTCTTGACTGGAATCTGACCCCAGGTCTCTTCTACACATTCCTAAAGTTAGTGCATATTGGTCGATTTACTTGAGTATGTATGCAGCATTTTCTTCAACTTTACCCACAAGTGTTTGATTGGGTTGAGGTCTGGAGACTGCGGGGGCCAATCCAGCACCTCTTCTTCATTGTCTTTGAACCATTTCTTCGCCAATCTAGACAATTCCTTCTGGTCTTTGTCCTACTGGAACGATTCTCCTTTCCATACCCATAATACTCGATTGTACGAAGGAACTCGTCTTGTAAGATACTCATACAGCTCAACTGACTTCTCCTACTCCTGCACTGTTTCAAAGCACTTCATCTTCATATTAACCGCTTAATGACCACAATACATCTTTTTATTGACCTGAGATATAAGTGAATAGCATCCCCATACAGGTGACAATCCAGCAGCTGTCGGCCGTGCATTATAGCTGACAACTTGCTGTATCAGCCACGATCAATCAGTGTTGGAACCGTCCATATCTGTTTATCCCCTTAGATGCTGCAGTCAATATTGACTATATCATATAAATGGTTAACAGAGTGTGGGGGCTTCTGCTTTATCCCCATCGGCACCGTGAGATCATGATTGCATGGTGCTGATGTTTGCCATGGCAATTCACAACCAAATAGTGGCTTTCGAGTCTGCGGGCTATAGTAACATTACAGAAGTTTACAATATGTAAGGGGGTGCAGTTTTTAAAATGTATCATCTTTGGAGGTTTTCCAATATATAGGACCCCCAAAGTCACTTCAAACCTGGATAGGTCCCAAAAAAAAATAAATTGTAAATTTCCTTGAAAAAAATGAAAAATTACTGCTACATTTTTAAACCTTCTAAAATGCTAACCAAATAAAATAACATTTTACAAATGGTGCTGAATGCTGATGTAAATCTGACATGTGGGAAATGTTATTTATTAATGCTTTTCTGTGGTATGACTATTTGGATTAAAGGAATAATCATTCAAAGTTTGAAAATTGCACTTTTTTTTTTACATTTGTCAAATTTCAGGGTTTTTTTTTATAAATAAACACAAATCACTGGGATTTGTTGAAGCATTCCAAAGTTATTAACACAAAGTAACATTAGTCAGATTGAAAAAAAAATTGGCCAGGGATTAAACAATGCAGGTTTATTTTTAGCAGGGCAGGGGTTAATATGCTCAGTTGAGCGCTCCTGGAAGCTTTCCTGCATTAAGGCTCTCAGCTGTTCACTGTTGGTCTCTCTCCTCTCCTATATATTCTGGGCCCTGGCAAGCACTCTGCCAGAGCTGTTTCAAAAGGCGTTTGGTGGATTTATCTAAAACTGTTGCTAGGTTTTGGTTGTGTACTAATTTCCTTCCTTCTACTTTGATTTTAGCCCATCCTCCACTCCCTGGTGTTTATCTCTGTTATTTGTGTGAGGATATTTGTATGATTGGTATTTCCTTTATCCCGGTTTGTATTACCTTGTCAGTCTGGTTGGTGTATTACGGTACACTACTACTCCCCTCTTCCCTCGGTGGCGGAAGGGTATAGACTGAGGGCGGATTCAGGAGTTAAGGCAAGGTATGTGGCCCCAGCATCTTCACCATCAGAAATTACCTGGGGAACAGAGCGAGCTAGGGTGCCCCTAACATTAGGGACAGGGAAGGAGCCCATTGTCCCGGGACACCCGACAACAGAATTATGACATCAACATTGAGACCACCATCAATCTTGGCCAAGTATCTAACGCCTTTGACTGTGAAACATCCCATATCATGAGGCTTCCCCCACTGAACTTGACAGTTCCTTCAATTTCTTGATCCATTAGCCCCTTTTCCTTTGTTTCTTCCAGACCCATTTGCACATATCAGAGCCTAGTCTACTGACTTTACTCTCATCACTCTAAATCACCCATATCCAATCTTCTATCGTCCATTTTTTTACTTTTTTGTAAACTCGAAATGACTCTTCTTAGGGCGATATTGAAGCTGACGCTTCTTCCCCTTTTTTGGGGCCACCATTCCAGACTTGTGTAACATGTGGCACACGGTGCTTCCATGGATGTCTGTGATCTCTCTATTATGAAACATACAAGCCACCTCCACTGCCATGTTTGTCACACCAGAACTGATAGACCTTGTGATGAGCCAACTTGTTGACTCCTTTTGGCTTTTGAATAGATGGATGGACTTCATTTTGTATTCTTCCAACTGTCATGGTGCTCACATGATGCAGTTTGGCAATTTTCTTGGCCAAGAGACCGATATCGATGAGCTGGATGATCCAGTTTCTCTTTTCTTGGAAAATCATCTTCATGGCTGCTCCTCAATTGGAGTCAGTGACCTTTCACTTGGGAATCAACCTAATAACACACTGAGCTATTAGGAATGTGAAAACAGGTTATAAAAGGTAAATTGGACATCATTTCACACAAAAAAAAACAAATGGTCCAGACAAAATTGTTGGCACATTTCCGAAATTGTGGGTAAAGAATTTTGTTTCAAGCATGTGATGCTCGTTCAAACTCACCTGTGGCAAGTAACACGTGTGGACAATATGAAAATCACACCTGAAATCAGATAAAAAGGGGAGAAGTTGACTCAATCTTTGCATTGTGTGTCTGTGTGTGCCTGTTATGATCAGGTGACCTTGGAGCAGCATGAAAACTTTCACTGGAATAGGTGGTAACTATACTGATCGCAAACCCTGATCTTATCACCGCAACTAGAAGTAGCCGTGGGGTGTACCTAACAAAACCTAGACACCTCGACACAGCCGGAGGACTAAATACCCCTATAGATGGAAATAGGAATTTCTACCTTGCCTCAGAGAAGAACCCCAAAGGATAGGCAGCCCCCCACAAATATTGACTGTGAGTAGTAGAGGAAAAGACACACGTAGGCAGAAAACAGGATTTAGCAAATGAGGCACACACTAGCTAAATAGGAAAGGATAGGACAGAATACTAAGCGGTCAGTATTAAAAATCCTTCCAAAAATATCCACAGCAGAAAATACAAAAACTCCACCATCTAACTAAAGATGTGGAGCGTATATCTGCATCTCCAGAGAATCCAACAAGACCGAAAAAACACTGCCACAGTCTAAGCTGGACAAGAGAAAAACAAATGAATAGCACAGAATATAAGCACACTGCATGTGTGCCACAGGAACAAAAACCAGACACTTATCTTTGCTGAATTGACAGCTGAGCAGGAGAAGCCAGAAAGTGATTCAACACTTCAGAAGAAACATTGACAACTGGAAAGGGCTAATGAATCCTGCAAACTTAAATATCCCAGTCAGAACAGCAATCAGCAGATACACCTGGCCAGGACTGTGACTCAGAGACAACTGAATTCCCACCTACAACCACTGGAGGGAAGCCAAGAGCAGAATTCACAACAGTACCCCCCCCCCTTGAGGAGGGGTCACCGAACCCTCACCAGGGCCTCCAGGACGATCAGGATGAGCCAGATGAAAGGCACGGACCAAATCAGCAGCATGGACATCAGAGGCAAAAACCCAAGAATTATCCTCCTGGCCATAACCCTTCCATTTGACAAGGTACTGAAGCCTCCGCCTCGAAAAACGAGAATCCAAAATCTCCTCAACCACATACTCCAACTCACCATCAACCAACACAGGGGCCGGAGGATCAACAGAGGGAACAACGGGCACCACATATTTCCGCAATAAAGATCTATGGAAGACATTATGGATAGCAATAGAGGCCGGAAGAGCCAAATGAAAAGACACTGGATTAGTAATCTCAGAAATCTTATAAGGACCAATAAACCGAGGCTTAAACTTAGGGGAAGAAACCTTCATAGGAACATGACGGGAAGACAACCAGACCAGATCCCCAACCCGAAGCCAGGAACCAACACACCGACGACGGTTAGCAAAACGTTGAACCTCCTCCTGAGACAACACCAAATTGTCCACCACATGAGCCCAAATCTGCTGCAACCTGTCAACCACAGAATCCACACCAGGACAGTCAGAAGGCTCAACCTGCCCAGAAGAAAAATGAGGATGAAAACCAAAATTACAAAAGAAAGGCGAAACCAAAGTAGCCGAACTAGCCCGATTATTAAGGGCAAACTCGGCCAATGGCAAGAAGGCCACCCAATCATCCTGATCAGCAGACACAAAGCATCTCAAATAAGTTTCCAAAGTCAGATTAGTTCGCTCGGTCTGGCCATTTGTCTGAGGATGAAATGCAGAAGAAAAAGACAAATCAATGCCCAGCCTAGCACAAAAGGTCTGCCAAAACCTAGAAACAAACTGGGAACCTCTGTCGGACACAATATTCTCCGGAATCCCATGCAAACGAACCACATGCTGAAAAAACAACGGAACCAAATCTGAAGAGGAAGGCAATTTAGGCAAAGGCACCAAATGAACCATCTTGGAGAACCGGTCACAAACAACCCAGATAACAGACATTTTCTGGGAGACCGGAAGATCAGAAATATGCGTCCGGGGCCTCTCAGGGACTGGCAATGGCAAAAGCAACCCACTAGCATGGGAACAACAAGGTTTGGCCCGTGCACAAGTCCCACAGGACTGCACAAAAGAACGCACATCACGCGACAAAGAAGGCCACCAAAAAGACCTACCAACCAAGTCTCTGGTACCAAAAATGCCAGGATGACCAGCCAACACGGAACAGTGAACCTCAGAAATCACTCTACTAGTCCATCTGTCAGGAACAAACAGTTTCCCCACAGGACAGCGGTCAGTTTTGTCAGCCTGAAATTCCTGAAGAACCCGTCGTAAATCAGGGAAAAAGGCAAAAAAGGACCACCCCTTCTTTCAGAATACCGACCGGTTCTAAGACCTCAGGAGAATCAGGCAAAAAACTCCTAGAGAGGGCATCAGCCTTAATATTCTTAGAACCCGGAAGGTACGAGACCACGAAATCAAAACGGGAAAAAAACAAGGACCATCGAGCTTGTCTAGGATTCAGCCGTTTGGCAGACTCGAGGTAAATCAGATTCTTATGATCGGTCAAGACCACAATACGGTGCTTAGCTCCATCAAACCAATGTCGCCACTCCTCAAACGCCCACTTCATAGCCAACAACTCCCGATTGCCAACATCATAATTGCGTTCAGCAGGCGAAAACTTACGGGAAAAGGAGGCACACGGTTTCATCAAGGAACCAACAGGATCCCTCTGTGACAAAACGGCCCCTGCCCCAATCTCAAAAGCGTCAACCTCAACCTGAAATGGAAGAGAAACATCCGGTTGGCGCAACACCGGAGCAGAAGTAAATCGACGTTTAAGCTCCTGAAAGGCAGAGACAGCCGCAGAGGACCAATTCGCCACATCAGCGCCTTTCTTCGTCAAATCGGTCAAGGGTTTAACCACGCTGGAAAAATTAGCAAAGAAACGGCGATAAAAATTTTCAAAACCCAAAAATTTCTGAAGGTTCTTCACGGAGGTGGGCTGAATCCAATCATGAATGGCCTGAACCTTAACCGGATCCATCTCTATAGACGAGGGAGAAAAAATAAGGCCCAAAAAACAAACCTTCTGCACCCCAAAAAGACACTTAGACCCTTTCACAAACAAAGCATTGTCACGAAGGATCTGAAATACCATCCTGACCTGTTGCACATGAGACTCCTAATCATCTAAAAAAATCAAAATATCGTCCAAATATACAATCAAGAATTTATCAAGATAAGTCCGGAAGATATCATGCATGAAGGACTGAAAAACAGATGGAGCATTAAAGAGTCCGAATGGCATCACAAGGTATTCAAAATGGACTTCAGGCGTGTTAAACGCAGTTTTCCATTCATCACCCTGCTTAATACGAACAAGATTATATGCCCCCCGAAGGTCAATCTTAGTAAACCAACTAGCTCCCTTAATCCTAGCAAACAAATCGGAAAGCAAAGGTAAAGGGTATTGAAACTTGACCGTGATCTTATTCAAGAGGCGATAATCAATACAGGGTCTCAAGGAGCCAACTTTTTTAGCAACAATAAAGAACCCCGCTCCCAACGGTGAAGAAGATGGCCGAATATGCCCTTTCTCCAAAGACTCCTTAATATAGCTCCGCATGGCGGTATGTTCAGGCACAGACAGGTTGAAAAGTCGACCCTTAGGAAACTTGCAGCCTGGAATCAAGTCAATAGCACAATCGCAGTCCCTGTGCGGTGGAAGGAAACTGGACTTGGGCTCATCGAATACATCCTGAAAATCAGACAAAAACTCTGGAATTTCAGAAGAGGAAGAAGAGGAGATTGACATCAAAGGAACATCATTATGAACCCCCTGACAACCCCAACTAGTCACAGACATGGACTTCCAATCCAACACAGGATTGTGTACCTGCAACCACGTAAAACCCAGCACGATAGCATCATGCAAATTATGCAACACCAGAAATCGACAATCTTCCTGATGGACCATGCGCATGGTAACCTGTGTCCAAAACTGGGGTTTATTTTAGCCAAGGGTGTAGCATCAATGCCCCTTAAAGGAATAGGGTTCTGCAAAGGCTGCAAGTGAAAACCACAACGCTTGGCAAACTCGAAGTCCATTAAGTTGAAGGCAGCGCCTGAATCCACAAACGCCATGACAGAAAATGATGACAATGAGCAGATCAAGGACACAGATAATAAAAATTTAGGTTGTACAGTACTGATGGTAATTGAACTGGCGATCCTCTGTCCGCTTAGGACAGACAGAAATGACATGAGAAGCGTCGCCACAATAATAACACAACCTATTCTGACGTCTGAAACCTTGTTGTTCCGTTCTAGACAGAATCCTATCACACTGCATTGGCTCAGGAATTTGCTCTGAGGATAACGCCACAGCGCACACAGTTCTGCGCTCCCGCAAGCGCCAGTCAATCTGAATGGCCAAAGACATAGAATCACTCAGACCGGAAGGCGTGGGAAACCCCACCATAACATCTTTAACAGATTCAGAAAGACCCTTTCTGAAAATTGCCACCAAAGCATCATTATTCCATTTTGTCAACACCGACCATTTTCTGAATTTCTGACAATACAATTTTGCCGCCTCTTGACCCTGAGACAGGGCCAACAAGGTCTTTTCAGCTTGATCCACAGAATTAGGTTCATCATATAACAATCTCAAGGCCTGAAAAAAGGAGTCAACATCAAGCAAAGCCGGATTCCCAGATTCCAGGGAAAATGCCCAATCCTGCGGGTCGCCACGCAGCAGGGAAATGACAATTTTTACTTGCTGAATGGAATCACCGGAGGATCGAGGTCTCAGGTCAAAAAACAGTTTACAGTTGTTTTTAAAACTCAAAAATTTGGACCTGTCACCAAAAACAAATCAGGAGTAGGAATCTTCGGTTCTAAAACAGGAGTCTGAACAATATAATCAGACATGGTGGGGGGGGGGTGGGGGCGGCTTGCTCTCACTCACCTATTTCAGCCGGCGTCACTTCCCCTGATACCAGACCCGTAGAAGCGCTTGGATCAGCGCGAAACGGCCGTCGTCATTCCCTGCTCACCTCCCCTCCATCTGCACTCCCTCGGGTCGTGAAGCTGTTATTTTTCATGTCTTAATAAAGAACTGGACCACACAAAGCTGGGTGAGTGCTGCCGCATATTTTTCTTCATTTTCATGACATGTGCATCTGGTTTCCATGCGAGCACATCCAACGCTGAAGTCAGACTGTTTTCATTCACCGCTATTGAATCGCTGAAAGGAGTGAGGCTGTGCAGCACCACTTTTTTTCTTTGTTTGAACAATATAATCAGAAATACCCTATACCCGAGCAGCAAGCTGGTCTACACGAGAAGCTAATTCCTGAACATTCATGCTAGCACAAGGCTCTTCAGCCACCCAGAGATAAAGAGGGAGGAGAAGACAAAGTAGACTGAAGAAAAAAAAATGGCTCAAGACCTTTCTTCCCTTCTTCTGAGATGCATTTAACTCATTATTGGCCAGTTGTACTGTTATGATCAGGTGACCTTGGAGCAGCATGAAAACTTTCACTGGAATAGGTGGTAACTATACTGACCGCAAACCCTGATCTTATCACCGCAACTAGAAGTAGCCGTGGGGTGTACCTAACAAAACCTAGACACCTCGACACAGCCAGAGGACTAAATACCCCTATAGATGGAAATAGGAATTTCTACCTTGCCTCAGAGCAGAACCTCAAAGGATAGGCAGCCCCCCACAAATATTGACTGTGAGTAGTAGAGGAAAAGACACACGTAGGCAGAAAACAGGATTTAGCAAATGAGGCACACACTAGCTAAATAGGAAAGGATAGGACAGGATACTAAGCGGTCAGCATTAAAAATCCTTCCAAAAATATCCACAGCAGAAAATACAAAAACTCCACCATCTAACTAAAGATGTGGAGCGTATATCTGCGTCTCCAGAGAATCCAACAAGACCGAGAAAACACTGACACAGTCTAAGCTGGACAAGAGAAAAGCAAATGAATAGCACAGAATATAAGCACACTGCATGTGCCACAGGAACAAAAACCAGACACTTATCTTTGCTGAATTGACAGCTGAGCAGGAGAAGCCAGAAAGTGATCCAACACTTCAGAAGAAACATTGACAACTGGCAAGGGCTAATGAATCCTGCACACTTAAATATCCCAGTCAGAACAGCAATCAGCAGATACACCTGGCCAGGACTGTGACTCAGAGACAACTGCATTCCCACCTACAACCACTGGAGAAAACCCAAGAGCAGAATTCACAACAGTGCCACACTAAGCATGGAGAACAGAAAGGGGAGAAGAGAACGGCCTGCATTCTGCAGCCTATGTACACACACAAATTAAAAAGAAAGCCCAGACAGCCCCTCTAAGGTTCACATATTGCGGCCACGGTGCATTACCGCAGCCAAAGGGCTCATGCATTTGTCCATAAAACTCGCTCCGAGTACGGACCGTAATGCATGGATTGTCCGCAGGTTTCCTGACCCAAGCCCTTCAGCCTCATAAACCTTTAAGAGGCTGTTGAGTTTGGCTTGGGAGACCCACAGAAGTCCCTGCATAAATCATACACAAGATAGTGTAGAGAAAATCTATCATATTTATTGGAAAAAACTCATTTGTTAATAAGTGAGTCAGTCAACAAAACTGGCGACACACGCAGCAGGATATAGAGAGCAATAGAAGTATCTAATCTAGTGTAGGATAAGGAACAACCACTTTAGCCAAGACTTGCTGCATGCAAAACTGCAGTGTGTGAATTCAACCCAACACACATTTTTATGGCTTTTATTTCATTGGATAAACGCTGTCCAGAGCTGCTCTAATTATCCCATATCTCGTCAATAATCTTGATGCATCTGGCCGGCATTAGGTGGTATGTTAGTGTTGTGTACACATTTATTTAGCTTTTTCTGAGTTTGTATAAACTGAACAAAAGGGCTGATCCTTCTACATAACTATGACATCAATCAGCAACATGTTTAGCTACTTTAAGAGAGTCTTTCATCAGCTGTATGCATCTTGGTGTAATTGCTGTACGGAGAGATGATGAGAGTGAGCGCTGGAGAATGTTTACTAGAGGAAATGGTTTTCAGGTTATCAGAACCTATTACATTCCAGGTTCCATCATTTCTCACAGCTTTCTTTTAATGCATAACATACTCCGTCATCCTGAAGAGTTATGTAAGTTTAATTGTCTGGAATTCCACAAGTTTTGCTATAATAAACATTAGTAACATAGTAACATAGTTAGTAAGGCCGAAAAAAGACATTTGTCCATCCAGTTCAGCCTATATTCCATCATAATAAATACCCAGATCTACGTCCTTCTACAGAACCTAATAATTGTATGATACAATATTGTTCTGCTCCAGGAAGACATCCAGGCCTCTCTTGAACCCCTCGACTGAGTTCGCCATCACCACCTCCTCAGGCAAGCAATTCCAGATTCTCACTGCCCTAACAGTAAAGAATCCTCTTCTATGTTGGTGGAAAAACCTTCTCTCCTCCAGACGCAAAGAATGCCCCCTTGTGCCCGTCACCTTCCTTGGTATAAACAGATCCTCAGCGAGATATTTGTATTGTCCCCTTATATACTTATACATGGTTATTAGATCGCCCCTCAGTCGTCTTTTTTCTAGACTAAATAATCCTAATTTCGCTAATCTATCTGGGTATTGTAGTTCTCCCATCCCCTTTATTAATTTTGTTGCCCTTCTTTGTACTCTCTCTAGTTCCATTATATCCTTCCTGAGCACCGGTGCCCAAAACTGGACACAGTACTCCATGTGCGGTCTAACTAGGGATTTGTACAGAGGCAGTATAATGCTCTCATCATGTGTATCCAGACCTCTTTTAATGCACCCCATGATCCTGTTTGCCTTGGCAGCTGCTGCCTGGCACTGGCTGCTCCAGGTAAGTTTATCATTAACTAGGATCCCCAAGTCCTTCTCCATGTCAGATTTACCCAGTGGTTTCCCGTTCAGTGTGTAATGGTGATATTGATTCCCTCTTCCCATGTGTATAACCTTACATTTATCATTGTTAAACCTCATCTGCCACCTTTCAGCCCAAGTTTCCAACTTATCCAGATCCATCTGTAGCAGAATACTATCTTCTCTTGTATTAACTGCTTTACATAGTTTTGTATCATCTGCAAATATCGATATTTTACTGTGTAAACCTTCTACCAGATCATTAATGAATATGTTGAAGAGAACAGGTCCCAATACTGACCCCTGCGGTACCCCACTGGTCACAGCGACCCAGTTAGAGACTATACCATTTATAACCACCCTCTGCTTTCTATCACTAAGCCAGTTACTAACCCATTTACACACATGTTCCCCCAGACCAAGCATTCTCATTTTGTGTACCAACTTCTTGTGCGGCACGGTATCAAATGCTTTGGAAAAATCGAGATATACCACGTCCAATGACTCACCGTGGTCCAGCCTATAGCTTACCTCTTCATAAAAACTGATTAGATTGGTTTGACAGGAGCGATTTCTCATAAACCCATGCTGATATGGAGTTAAACAGTTATTCTCATTGAGATAATCCAGAATAACATCCCTCAGAAACCCTTCAAATATTTTACCAACAATAGAGGTTAGACTTACTGGCCTATAATTTCCAGGTTCACTTTTAGAGCCCTTTTTGAATATTGGCACCACATTTGCTATGCGCCAATCCTGCGGAACAGACCCTGTCGGCTGTCGCTATAGAGTCACTAAAAATAAGAAATAATGGTTTATCTATTACATTACTTAGTTCTCTTAGTACTCGTGAGTGTATGCCATCCGGACCCGGAGATTTATCTATTTTAATCTTATTTAGCCGGTTTCGCACCTCTTCTTGGGTTAGATTGGTGACCCTTAATATAGGGTTTTCATTGTTTCTTGGGATTTCACCTAGCATTTCATTTTCCACTGTGAATACCGTGGAGAAGAAGGTGTTTAATATGTTAGCTTTTTCCTCGTCATCTACAACCATTCTTTCCTCACTATTTTTTAAGGGGCCTACATTTTCAGTTTTTATTCTTTTACTATTGATATAGTTGAAGAACAGTTTGGGATTAGTTTTACTCTCCTTAGCAATGTGCTTCTCTGTTTCCTTTTTGGCAGCTTTAATTAGTTTTTTAGATAAAGTATTTTTCTCCCTATAGTTTTTTAGAGCTTCAATGGTGCCATCCTGCTTTAGTAGTGCAAATGCTTTCTTTTTACTGTTAATTGCCTGTCTTACTTCTTTGTTTAGCCACATTGGGTTTTTCCTATTTCTAGTCCTTTTGTTCCCACAAGGTATAAACCGCTTACACTGCCTATTTAGGATGTTCTTAAACATTTCCCATTTATTATCTGTATTCTTATTTCTGAGGATATTGTCCCAGTCTACCAGATTAAGGGCATCTCTAAGCTGTTCAAACTTTGCCTTCCTAAAGTTCAGTGTTTTTGTGACTCCCTGACAAGTCCCCCTAGTGAAAGACAGGTGAAACTGCACAATATTGTGGTCGCTATTTCCTAAATGCCCGACCACCTGCAGATTTGTTATTCTGTCAGGTCTATTAGATAGTATTAGGTCTAAAAGTGCTGCTCCTCTGGTTGGATTCTGCACCAATTGTGAAAGATAATTTTTCTTGGTTATTAGCAGAAACCTGTTGCCTTTATGGGTTTCACAGGTTTCTGTTTCCCAGTTAATATCCGGGTAGTTAAAGTCCCCCATAACCAGGACCTCATTATGGGTTGCAGCTTCATCTATCTGCTTTAGAAGTAGACTTTCCATGCTTTCTGTTATATTTGGGGGTTTGTAACAGACCCCAATGAGAATTTTGTTACCATTTTTCCCTCCATGAATTTCAACCCATATGGACTCGACATCCTCATTCCCTTCGCTAATATCCTCCCTTAAAGTGGACTTTAGACAAGACTTTACATAGAGACAAACCCCTCCTCCTCTCCGATTTTTACGATCCTTTCTAAACAGACTGTAACCCTGTAAGTTGACTGCCCAGTCATAGCTTTCATCTAACCATGTCTCGGTTATTCCCACTATGTCAAAGTTACCTGTAGATATTTCTGCTTCTAGTTCTTCCATCTTGTTTGTCAGGCTTCTGGCGTTTGCGAGCATGCAGTTTAGAGGATTTTGTTTTGTTCCAATCTCCTCACTGTGGATTGTTTTAGAAATGTTCTTACCTCCCTTCAGAGTATGTTTTCCTGGGTCGTCTTTGTTCGAGTCTAATGTTTTTCTTCCCGTCCCCTCTTTGTATATTGTATACAACATTGTATACAATCATATGTGAAAACTAAAAAGTGATTAAAATTAGATCAAAGGATCACTTGTCTAAGATCACTTTGCAACGGGGTGTAAATAATGGACCCATCCTGCAGCTGCTTCACCCTACATGTCCCTCATGCCAGGAAGGAGGGTCTCTTCCAGAAAAGAACTCAGTTTTCCATTACACTTTTTTTTTTATTAAACACCACCTTGTGAAATGATTATAAAAGAAAACAGAAGGTTATAGAGGATGCCCACTTTACCAATGGTCGCATGGCTTTTGAAAGGAACAATACTTTTTTATTCCAGCAACAGATTTTTCCAAGTACTTTGGCTCGTCCTCACGGCACTTCCAGCCTATTCTAGAGTTTGCTCCATTGGCACATCTGGTTTAACATTTTATTTAGGGACCCATTATGTAGACAGTATTACAGGCATTAAAGCTGTTCTCTGGGGCAATGGCTACTTGTGAAACGGGTCCTTTGACAATCTGGCACCACTAGCGATCAGCTCGTTTGGGTGCAAACGCCTTGCAGTTATCTTTGCTTTTTCTTGCAATGCCACCGAAGCAGAAAAAGATAGTAACAATGTCTTGAAATAATGAACATTCTATGTAAAGCATCAAGGAGAGATCCTAATTTGGGAGATAGAATGGTTAGAAAAAGTCAATCTCTTACAGGTACCTCAACAACACGTTTTTGCAAAACTGAACTTTACATAATTGTTTATTGTTAAAATGGTAATCTTCTCTCTCACATCCTATCCCAACATGTAGTAGATAAAATAATAATATCAGCAAATACCTACAATTAGAAATGCAGCATAGTTCTTCTGATTCGCTATGTAATTTAACCTATGTGTCGGGCAAACCAATGGCTTAGATGTATATGGTTATGGACACTCACAAAGTGACAGTTAGAGGTCATAACCATGGATACCTTGGCTTCTGTAATGTCCTGCACATGGGGTAAAAATGACATAGCAAATCAGAAGAACTATACATTTCTAATTGGAGGTATTTGCTAATATTACTACAGGGTGGGCCATTTATAAAGTTGGATCCAAAATGGCTGACTACAAAATGTCCGCCATGGTCACCACCCATCTTGAAAAGTTTTCCCCCTCCCATTTTCTAATGTGTCACAAACAGGAAGTTGATATTACTAACCATTCCCATTTTAAGTGTATCCATATACATAGCCCAGGTGTATCCATATACATGGCCCACCCTGTATGTGTAATGATTGGAATAGCCCTTAAGACAAGCTGGGAACATAAGGAGAGTTTAGGGGCATTTACACTGCAAAATAATCATGAATGAGTGTAAAAATACTGATTTCATGATTATATGCAATGTAAAAAGACTGCTAATCACCTGATGAACACTCAAAATGCTTGCTCATCAGGTGAAATGATCTTTTGTGCTTGATAAAAGATCGTTGTTCTTGGTGGTCCATCTTCCTGTGTAAACAGGACTCACCGACAACTATAGTGGCCTATGTGAGCTGAGTGATTTCGTATAGATTGCTCAGTGTCAGTGCACATCAGTTACTTTGGTCTGCCTGTTTAAATTGGCATTCAAAATACGATCCATTCAGAAAAGTTTACCCATCGGTGGTCGTATCATGCTGCCGGACGGCCCTTGTAAATGAAACTTTTATCTTTGCAGGGGGTCACCCCTTCTGGGTTAATGACGTTTTGTGATTCCCCCTCATACTCTTATGTCCCTTCGGCTAGGGTTTGCAAATATTTCAGCCTGGTTCTTGGCAACCACTTTTCTGTATGGAGGAAGTGGCTACGGAGACAGAATAGAAGTTAGAATCCTTGGAAACAATGTGAGTCATCTCACCTTATTTATACTGTTCCATATTTATGGCTGTGTTGACTGCCGGAGGGAGACAGACATTGCTTTAAAACTGTATTCAAGTTAAAAAAGGGTTTTCGGAGCGTTTGACATTTACTGTGGGTTACACAAGTAGATACTTAGCTGTGACTACTGTTAAAGTGCCAATTTCCTTCTTGACTTCCTGTGCTGCGCATCCTGCCCGCTTCCCTCCTGTCCAAATTCTTTAGCCTGTACTTAGGACAAAGCATTTGGAAATGTAAATATATGCGTCTGACAATAGAGCCATGTAAAAGTGACCATGTAAAAGGAGCTTGTCCGACATGGCTATGTTTAGTTTAGTTAGATGCCAAATAATAATGTTTTACACAATAACATTGACTCATGTTTATTGGGGTGAATTTCCTAATATCACTGTGGATAGGTTTTGTTATTTAAAAAAAACAAAAACATTAATTTGAGTAGTGTCAGTGGGAAAGTTTTAAGAAATTGGACTGCTCATAAAACATTTTCCAATATAGTATAATAAGCTTTTTCTTTTTTTTCCGCGTATGTTCGAGCAAAGTAAATCTGATTTTATGATAACTCGTTTCCACTGTACGTTTAAAAACGGTGTTTTTTTTGGTGTTTTTTTCCCCTATAGGCTTCTATGGGGAGCTTTGAAAAATGTATGTAAAAAAAAAAACACTATTGCATTTTCAAGTGCAAAATCCCAGCATTTCTGCAATTAAAAAAAACAACAACATTAAAAATAGAACGACGCTTTAATAAAAGGAGCAAAAATGCAATGATTAAAGCAGATTGCTATTGTCTGCAGAAAAAAATGTAGCGTTTCTGCACATAAGAACATGTCATAAATGTCTCTAAGATTATAGATCTGTAAAACTGATAAGCTCTGTACCAGGTCTGACTGGTTGCAATGTTGGAAGAAAACTTTCTGCCTTTATACATTCAGATAAAAGGCTAAAATCTACAACTAACTATGTACACCGCCACTATGACAAAAGAGAAGCCAATATCTTACCGTCTCACATAATACTGCAGACGTTTGAAAACTATCCTATAAATCACAGGCAAAAATTTTCCCGTACCATTTTTAATGGATTATTTTCATTAAATTGAACGGTTAAAGGGAACCAGGATTGCGCTCAGTAACCTACAGACAGTGTCAGGTCGGCGCCGTTATACTGATTACTGATACCTTGGGTGATGAAATCAGTCTTGTGGTTCTTGTTTAATCTTTATTTTCAGTTAATGAGATTCTCAGGCTTGGTGGGGCTGTGGGTGGCCTGTGGGCGGGGCTGTGGGTGGCCTGTAGGCGGGGCTTCATGTGGTTCTCTGCTTACATATGCAGCTGTATGAGCTTATGACCGGTCACTGACCCTTCAGTCACCTGCCTCCTATTGTAAATACTGCGTTTGCGCAGATCACATTGTTGTCTATGAAAAAAAAATAATAACTACAGCAAAATGGAGGCGGCGCATGCGCAGTAGCATCTATCGCTTGCCAATAGATGCTACAGTGCATGTGCCGCCAGCACTATTTTCCTGCAAATTTATGTTTTCCTCCAACAATATGGCGCTGCTTTCAGCGCATGCACAGTAGCATCTATCGCCGATAGATGCTACTGCACAAGCGCCGCTGGTGCCATTTTGCAGCACACTGGGGATTCTTACAATGCACTCTGTTGCTGGCTTGATACTGCTGATCTGAGTCGGCGAGAGGAGGCGCGGTCATTGCTCACATTGCTCAGAGCAGGGACTAACCCAGCCTCTGAAATGAGTGCCACTGATGACACTTTGTTTCAGGGAAGAGGCAAAGGCTGTAGCAGTGACCTCAGCCTCTGCCTCCTGATGACACTTTGTTTCAGGGAAGAGGCAGAGGCTATGGCAGTGACCACAGCCTCTGCCTCCTGATTACACTGTTTCAGGGAAGAGGCAGAGGCTATGGCAGTGACCTCAGCCTCTGCCTCCTGATGACACTTTGTTTCAGGGAAGAGGCAGAGGCTGTAGCAGTGGCAGTGACCTCAGCCTCTGCCTCCTGATGACACTTTGTTTGCATATCCCACTGGGATTCTCAACTGAAGCATCATCAAAAAGGAAGTGGGGGAAAAACAGTGTACTTAGGGTAAAATTTTTAATTCAAGTATATACGATATGATACCATAATTTCCCTCGGGATCAATAAAGTGTATTACAGCAGTGTTACAAACAGCATTCCAAACATTGCAACATTACAAATAGCATTACATAAAAGTAACTCCTAGACACAGATCGGTACTTAAATCTCTGATCATTGCCATTAGTGCACCAGCCATAGGTCATTGTTGTCTACCACCCTTAGGAAATTATTAAACATCCTCATAGCAGTAGGTACAGACGATTTCCTGAATTTCTCCTTCTTGCACCTTAGTAGGATTAGACGGCTGCTGAATGTGCTCTTCTGCTTCAAGAACAGCTCTTATAGTGGTGTGTAATATTGATCATTATAGCCCTACACTTCTTCTGAATTCTATCCTCCAATACCTCCTAAAAGGAGTCCAGATGGAGGCCAACAGTCATGCTTGCCTTCTTGATAAGTTTGTTGAGCTTATTAGCGTCAGCTACTCGCACACTACTTCCCCAGCATATGATAGCAAAAAAGATGGCGCTTGCCACAACGGACTGGTAGAACATTTCCAGCATTTTACTGCACACATTGAACGACCTGAGCTTCCGTAGAAAGTACAGTCTGCTCATTCCCTTCTTGTAAACCTTTTCTGTATGACACTTCCAATCGAGTTTACTGTCAAGGTGAACCCCCAAATATTTGTAGCTCTCAACCATCGCCACCTCATGGCCAGCAATAGTGATCGGTAAGTAATCCTCATTTTTCATTCTATAACTCACCATCATCTGCTTGGTTTTCTTTACATTTAGTTCTAGACAGTTAGTCCGGCACCAATCCACAAAGCTAGAAACCACCCTCCTATATTCCTCCTCCCCCCACAATGCCCCCTACAATCACTGAGTCATCTGAGAATTTTTGTAGGTGACAAAAATCTGATTTATACTGAAAGTCAGCTGTATACAATGTGAAGAGAAAGGGCGACAGCACTGTACCCTGAAGGTCTCCAACACTGCCAGATACCACCTCCCCATCCTTACAAACTGCGGCCTGTCCGTCAGGTAGTCGCTTATCCAGGTCACTATCCCCTCATCTACCGCCATATCAGTCAGCTTATTACATAGTAGGGGCGGCTGTAAGGTATTGAAAGCACTTGAGAAGTCAAAAAACATGGCGCGAACTACAGATCCATCATTGTCCAAGAATGAATGTACTGTATGTAGCAGAAACATTACAGCATCATTCACCCCCAATCTCTGCTGGTACGCAAACTGTAGGGGGTCAGTGTAGGCCCTCACCCTCGGGCACAAGTAGGTAAGTACTATTCTCTCCAACAACTTCATAGCATGCGCTGTTAATGCCACTGGACGATAGTCGTTGTTACAGCGGCTGCTCACCGCTCTGTTCCTGGTCCTCAGCGTGCCGCCTCCGCCCCCCTCGCGCACTCTTCTTTCAGCGCTCGGCGCGTTGTCCTCTCCTCCTCTCGGGCGGCGCCATCTTCTTCCGGCATCGCTCGTTCCTGTGCCCCTACTTCCGGCGCTCCTGCGCAGGCGCACAGGCTTCAGCATTAGATACAGCCTCACAGCTCCGGATCACCTAGCACCGGGTGTGGTGCATCTGCAGCCAATCACCATGGAGAGCACGGTATTTCAGGCCACCTCCTCTGCTAGGAGGGGCCTGAGTATCTTTAGTGTTTGCTTAGTCTCTGGCCGTTCGCTGTGTCTCTGTACTTGCTCTGCGCTCCGGCGCTACTATTTACTGTGTTTGTTTTCCGTTACTTTGTTTCAGTTCCCTCTCCGTCCCTGGTTCTCCTCTGCCGATTCCTGCCTTCCGTTCCCGTGTCTTCTGCCTCTGGATTTTCCGCTGCTGATTCCGGTCCTCAGTTTTGTCTACTCTTCAGCCTTCCCTTTACTTGAGCCGTCCCTTCTGGTATCCGCTACCGTGGTAAGGTAACCTCTGGGCCTGCTCCTAAACAGCCCCTGTATAGGGGTTGGTTAACATCGGGTCTGCTCGCCCACGAGGGGGACTTCTACGGTCCAGAGGGTCCACTCTCGTACCCATCTCTGTAGTCCTAACAGTCGTGTAGGGAAGTCGGAAAAGTGGTCTTGGGAACCGGCACCAGGCAGGTGGTCTTTAACAGCATTGGTATTATTATATCATCATATATTATTGGTACTATCATATAATATATTATATTATTATATATTGATATTAGAAAATAGTTTAGCTTATGGCATTAACTAGGGATAATTTCCTCGATACTGGTCTAGGAGAAGCAGACAGACTCTGGTGTACTGATTATTACCAAAGTTGTGAGCGTTGTTTGGTTAACCCTTTCCTCTTCCCTTGGTGTCTTTATATTACTTTGTTGCCTCTGTAGGGCTTTACACATTGTGTATCTCCCTGAGAGCGTGTTGTGTGACTGCATTTCAGTTCGGCCCTGTCTGTCTTGTTTTGTATTTTCCCATACACACTTCAGACTAGTGTTGCTTCAGGGCATAGTAGGAAACAAGGCCCAGGCATGTCCACCAACAGGAGTACTCCTGGGTACAGGGATGGCTAGGGACCCTTAGCCTTAAGGCCCCGTCACACTTAGCGACGCTAAAGCGATCCCGACAACGATACGACCTGTCAGGGATCGTTGCTGCGTCGCTATGTGGTCGCTGGTGAGATGTCAAACTGTGAGATCTCCCCAACGACGCAGCAGCGATGCGGCGACCTGTACAACGATGTCACATGGCAGCTATTTCATGACGATTAACAGACCTCAATGAGGGATGTCCTGTCATGAGGTCGTTGGTAAGGTGTCAAACACAGAGATGTGTGCTACCCAGCGGGACCTCAACGATCAAAAAAAGGTCCAGGCCATTCCGACACGACCAGCGATCTCACAGCAGGGGCCTGGTCGCTGCTACGTGTCACACATAGCGAGATCGCTACTGAGGTCGCTGTTGCGGCACAAAACTTGTGACTCAGCAGCGATCTTGCTAGCGATCTCGCTTTGTGTGACGGGGGCTTTAGGGTCAGACTAGGAGAACACTTGCTATTCCACAGTCCTATCATGACAATTATCTATACAAGAAACTTTTGGATACCAGAGACTTTTCATATTTTTTAATAGACTATTTCTACGCTCCATGGGAAACTGGTTCATGTACAATTAATATTTCACAATTACTACTTATACACTTTTCCAGCAGCTGGAATCAGTGCTAATCACTCTGGTTTCCCTGGTTTATACTCAGAAGAAAACGGAACTATTTGTAGGCAAGAAATGTTTTCAGGAATTCCCCTGAATTTTAAACAGAGGAGGAAGCTGGCAGGAAGCCACGCTTTCCTATATTTTGCTCTAAATTGATCTTGTTCCAAAATCATCTTTTCCCATTCAACATATTTTTTGCAAGGCCAACTTTCCTTTCAGTTTCCGATCAGATTTTTACCAAATATGGCACAAGCGGATTTAGGATATCCGTAATTGTTGAGAGCAGTCCTGAGCAACTTATTGACTCTCCGGCTGTGGTGTTAGTAGACTATACGAGAGAGTCATTATTGTCCGACCACTAGGCTAAACCAATTAATTCAAGTTCATTTATCTCTCAGGGATTCAACACATGCAAATGGCCAGAACGTTTTACTCTTTTTGTGGACATTGCTGGATACAAATATCTAGTTTCGAGATATGTTCTATTTTTGAAACTACTATTGTAAGGAAGACACATTTAGCCTTGTGTTCAATTTTAATATATATACATATACATACACCCACACATACACACACACATACATACACACACACATACATACACACACATATACATACACACATACATATACACACATACACATACATATACACATACATACATACACACATACATATATACACACACATACATACACACATACATACTGTGAGGCTGTGGCCTCTGATACAGCTAGAGGGCGCTGTTGTTCTCCCCAGAATGTGCATGCAGATGGATGAAGTCCATAGGTGTGCATGAGAGTCACGGATCTCCGGTCCGGGTTTTCCAGGTGGCTGAAGGCCACAGGTTTGTGTGTGTTTAAAAACCCAGCAGTAAGGTGTATGGGTGTGTCAGGTGTCTGGCCAGGTGTGCGAGGTGCACGTCAGTGTCAGTCTGGTGTGTGCTGGTCTGCAGAGTGCATGGAGGCCAGCAGAGCTAGCACCCAGGGCAGCTGAATAGCCCTGGCACCCGCAGTGTACACAGAGATGCAAGTCGTCCATGGTACTGGTCTCGGATGTGGACAGTCCTGTGCATGGAGGTGGATGTCCTGTGCCCGTAGGAGTCAGATGTGGACAGTCCTGTGCCCGGAGGTGGATGTCCTGTACCCGAAAGAGGACTAGCATGTGCAACGATTGCAAACAGGTGGATATGTGTTATGGTCTGGTGATTAAGGAGCGACAAGCGACTAGCTCTGAGCAGGTGGTAACTATACTGACCGCAGTCCCTAAGCTCGACACAATACTAGAAGTAGCCGTGGAATGCTCCTAACTCTCCCTAGGCATCTCGTCACAGCCTAAGAGCTAACTACCCCTAAAGATAGAAGTAGGAAAACTATCTTGCCTCAGAGAAAATCCCCAAAGGATAGATTAGCCCCCCACAAGTAATGACTGTGAGAGGAGAAGGAAAAGACATACGTAGTATGAAACAAGATTAAGCACAGGAGGCCACTTCTAGCTAGATAGAAAAAGTACAGGACAGAACGCTGTGCGGTCAGTAATAAAAACTAGAAAAAGTCCACCGCAGAGGAATGCAAAAATCTCCACACCTGACTAAAGGTGTGGAGGGCAAACTCTGCTGCCCAGAGCTTCCAGCCTAGCTGAATAGATCCATACTGATAAGCTGGACAAATGAACAAAACATAGAAAGTGCTGAACAACAAGTCCACAACAAGTGAACTGCAAAAGGAAAAGCAAGGACTTAGCTTTTGCTGAACTGGTCAGAGTGTCAGGAAAATCCTAAGAGCAATGACTCCACGCAGGAACAATTGACAACTGGCATTGAATGAGGGATAAGGCCAGACTAATATAGCTGAGCCAGAAAGACGATCAGTGAAAACAGCTGCTGAAGCTAAATCCAAGAAGCAGCCATACCACTCAAAACCACAGGAGGGAGCCCAAGAGCAGAACTCACAAAAATGCTACTTACAACCACCGGAGGGAGCCCAAGAGCGGAATTCACAACAGTACCCCCCCTTGAGGAGGGGTCACCGAACCCTCACCAGAGCCCCCAGGCCGATCAGGACGAGCCAAATTAAAAGCACGAACCAAATCGGCGGCATGAACATCGGAGGCAACAACCCAAGAATTATCCTCCTGGCCATAACCCTTCCACTTGACAAGATACTGAAGCTTCCGCCTCGAAAAACGAGAATCCAAAATTTTCTCAACCACATATTCCAACTCCCCCTCAACCAACACCGGGGCAGGAGGATCAACAGATGGAACAACGGGCACCACATATCTCCGCAACAAAGATCTATGGAAAACATTGTGGATGGCAAAAGAGGCTCGAAGGGCCAAACGAAAAGACACAGGATTGATACTCTCAGAAATCTTATAAGGACCAATAAACCGAGGCTTGAACTTAGGGGAAGAAACCTTCATAGGAACATGACGAGAGGACAACCAGACCAAATCCCCCACACGAAGCCGAGGACCAACACACCGACGGCGGTTAGCAAAACGCTGAGCCTTTTCCTGGGACAACGTCAAATTGTCCACCACATGAGTCCAAATCTGCTGTAACCTGTCCACCACAGAATCTACACCAGGACAATCAGAAGGCTCAACCTGCCCTGAAGAAAAACGAGGATGGAAACCAAAATTACAAAAGAAAGGCGAAACCAAAGTAGCCGAACTGGCCCGATTATTAAGGGCAAACTCGGCCAACGGCAAGAAAGTCACCCAATCATCCTGATCAGCAGACACAAAGCATCTCAAATAGGTCTCCAAGGTTTGATTAGTTCGCTCAGTTTGACCATTTCTCTGAGGATGGAACGCCGAAGAAAAAGACAAATCAATACCCATCCAGCACAAAAGGCCCGCCAAAACCTGGAAACAAACTGGGAACCTCTGTCAGACACAATATTCTCCGGAATGCCATGCAAACGAACCACATGTTGAAAAAACAATGGAACCAAATCAGAGGAGGAAGGCAATTTAGGCAAAGGTACCAAATGTACCATTTTAGAGAACCGGTCACAAACCACCCAGATAACAGACATCCTCTGGGACACAGGAAGATCTGAAATAAAATCCATGGAAATATGCGTCCAAGGCCTCTCCGGGACGGGCAAAGGCAAAAGCAACCCACTAGCGCGGGAACAGCAAGGCTTAGCCCGGGCACAAGTCCCACAGGACTGCACAAAAGAATGCACATCCCGCGACAAGGAAGGCCACCAAAAGGACCTAGCAACCAAATCTCCGGTACCAAAAATCCCAGGATGACCGGCCAACACAGAACAATGGACGTCAGAAATTACCTTACCTGTCCATCTATCAGGAACAAACAGCTTCCCCACAGGACAGCGGTCAGGTTTATCAGCCTGAAACTCCCGAAGCGCCCGCCGCAAATCAGGGGAGATGGCAGACAGAATCACCCCTTCCCTAAGAATGCCAACTGGCTCAAGGACTCCAGCAGAATCCGGCAAAAAACTCCAAGAGAGGGCATCCGCTTTAACATTCTTAGATCCTGGAAGATATGAGACCACAAAATCAAAATGGGAGAAAAACAGGGACCACCGAGCCTGTCTAGGGTTCAGCTGCTTGGCCGACTCAAGGTAAATCAGATTCTTATGATCGGTCAAGACCACAATGCGGTGCTTGGCTCCCTCAAGCCAATGTCGCCACTCCTCAAATGCCCACTTCATAGCCAACAACTCCCGATTGCCAACATCATAATTCCGTTCCGCAGGCGAAAACTTTCGGGAAAAGAAGGCACATGGCTTCATCAAGGAACCATCAGAATTCCTCTGTGACAAAACGGCCCCTGCCCCAATCTCAGAAGCGTCAACCTCAACCTGAACTGGAAGAGAAACATCCGGCTGACGCAAGACAGGGGCAGCAGTAAATCGGCGTTTAAGCTCCTGAAAGGCCTCAACAGCCTCAGAGGACCAATTAGTCACATCAGCGCCTTTCTTCGTCAAATCGGTCAGGGGTTTAACCACACTAGAGAAGTTGGCAATGAAACGGCGATAAAATTTAGCAAAGCCCAAAAATTTCTGAAGGCTCTTCACAGATGTGGGTTGAATCCAGTCATGAATGGCTTGGACCTTAACAGGATCCATTTCTATAGACGAAGGGGAAAAAATAAACCCCAAAAAAAGAGACCTTCTGAACTCCAAATAGGCACTTAGACCCCTTCACAAATAGAGCATTATCACGAAGGATCTGGAATACTATCCTGACCTGCTTCACATGAGACTCCCAATCATTGGAAAAAATCAAAATATCATCCAAATACACAAGAATTTGTCAAGATAATTGCGGAAAATATCATGCATAAAGGACTGAAATACAGAAGGAGCATTAGAAAGCCCGAAAGGCATCACTAGGTATTCAAAATGGCCTTCGGGCGTATTAAATGCAGTTTTCCATTCGTCACCCTGTTTAATACGAACAAGATTATATGCCCCTCGAAGGTCAATCTTGGTAAACCAACTAGCCCCCTTAATCCTAGCAAACAAATCAGAGAGCAAAGGCAAAGGGTATTGGAACTTGACCGTGATCTTATTAAGAAGGCGATAATCAATACAGGGTCTTAAGGAGCCATCCTTCTTGGCAACAAAAAAGAATCTTGCTCCCAATGGTGACGAAGACGGCCGAATATGCCCCTTCTCTAAAGACTCCTTAACATAGCTCCGCATGGCGGCATGCTCTGGCACAGACAGATTGAAAAGTCGGCCCTTAGGGAACTTACAGCCAGGAATCGAGTCAATAGCACAATCACAGTCCCTATGTGGAGGAAGGGAACTGGACTTGGGCTCATCGAATACATCCTGGAAATCTGACAAAAATTCAGGAACATCAGAAGAGGGGGAAGAGGAAATTGACATTAAAGGAACGTCACTATGTACCCCTTGACAACCCCAACTAGTCACAGACATTGATTTCCAATCCAGCACTGGATTGTGTACTTGTAACCATGGAAAACCCAGTACAACAACATCATGTAAATTATGCAACACCAGAAAACGGCAATCTTCCTGATGTGCAGGAGCCATGCACATAGTCAGCTGAGTCCAATACTGAGGTTTATTCTTGGCCAATGGTGTAGCATCAATACCCCTCAAGGGTATGGGACTCTGCAAAGGCTGCAAAGAAAAACCACAGCGCCTAGCGAATTCTAAGTCCATTAAGTTCAGAGCAGCGCCCGAATCCACAAATGCCATGACAGAAAAAGATGACAATGAGCAAATCAGGGTCACAGACAGGAGAAACTTAGGCTGCACAGTACTAATGGTAACAGATCTAGCGACCCTCTTAATACGCTTAGGGCAATCAGAAATAGCATGAGCAGAATCACCACAGTAAAAACACAGCCCATTCTGACGTCTGTATCCCCTCTGTTCCGCTCTAGTGAAAATCCTATCACATTGCATGACCTCAGGACTCTGCTCAGAGGACACTGCCATATGGTGCACCACTTTGCGTTCGCGCAGGCGCCGATCAATCTGAATGGCCAGAGACATAGATTTGCTCAATCCAACAGGCGTGGGAAACCCCACCATAACATCTTTAACCCCTTCCCGACCCATGACGCCACGTAGGCGTCATGAAAGTCGGTGCCAATCCGACCCATGACGCCTATGTGGCGTCATGGAAAGATCGCGTCCCTGCAGATCGGGTGAAAGGGTTAACTCCAATTTCACCCGATCTGCGGGGACAGGGGGAGTGGTAGTTTAGCCCAGGGGGGGTGGCTTCACCCCCCCGTGGCTACGATCGCTCTGATTGGCTGTAGAAAGTGAAACTGCCAATCAGAGCGATTTGTAATATTTCACCTATTAAAACTGGTGAAATATTACAATCCAGCCATGGCCGATGCTGCAATATCATCGGCCATGGCTGGAAACACTAATGTGCCCCCACCCCACCGATCGCCCCCCCCCCCAGTCCTCCGATCAGTGCTATGCACCGCTCCGTCCTGTGCTCCTCTCCCCCCGTGCTCCAATCACCCCCCCGTACTCCGATCCAACCCCCCTGCACTCCGATCCACCCCCCCGTGCTCCGATCCAACCCCCCGTGCTCCGTTCCACCCCCCCCCCCCGTGCTCCGATCCACACACACCCCCACCCCATCATACTTACCGATCCTGCCGGGGTCCGTCCGTCTTCTCCCTGGGCACCGCCATTTTCCAAAATGGCGGGCGCATGCGCAGTGCGCCCGCCGAATCTGCCGACCGGCAGATTCGTTCCCAAGTGCATTTTGATCACTGAGATACCGTATAATCTATCACAGTGATCAAAATAAAAAAAATACTAAATGACCCCCCCCCCTTTGTCACCCCCATAGGTAAGGACAATAAAAAAAATAAAGAATTTTTTTTTTTCCACTAAGGTTAGAATAGGGTTAGGGTACGGTATGTGCACACGTATTCTGTTCCTCTGCGGATTTTTCCGCTGCGGATTTGATAATTCCGCAGTGCTAAACCGCTGCAGATTTATGGCGGATTTACCGCAGTTTTTCTGCGCATTTCACTGCGGTTTTACAACTGCGATTTTCTATTGGAGCAGTTGTAAAACCGCTGCAGAATCCGCAGAAAGAAGTGACATGCTGCAGAATGTAAACCGCTGCGTTTCCGTGCAGTTTTTCTGCAGCATGTGTACAGCGATTTTTGTTTCCCATAGGTTTAGATTGAACTGTAAACTCATGGGAAACTGCTGCGGATCCGCAGCGTTTTCCTCAGCGTGTGCACATACCTTTAGAATTAGGCCATGTGCACACGATGCGGATTTGGCTGCGGATCCACAGCGGATTGGCCGCTGCGGATTCGCAGCACTGGTCCATCAGGTTTACAGTACCAAGTAAACCTATGGAAAACCAAATCCACTGTGCCCATGGTGCGGAAAATACAACGCGGAAACGCTGCGTTGTATTTTCCGCAGCATGTCAATTCTTTGTGCGGATTCCGCAGCGTTTTACACCTGTTCCTCAATAGGAATCCACAGGTGAAATCCGCACAAAAAACACTGGAAATCCGCGGTAAATCCACAGGTAAAACGCAGTGACTTTTACCCGCGGATTTTTCAAAAATGATGCTGAAAAATCTCACACGAATCCGCAACGTGGGCACATAGCCTTAGGGTTAGGGTTGGGTTGGAATTAGGGTTGTGGTTAGGGTTGTGATTAGGGTTATGGCTACAGTTGGGATTAGGGTTGGGGGTGTGGGGGGGTTAGTGTTGGAGGTAGAATTGAGGGGTTTCCACTGTTTAGGCACATCAGCGGTCTCCAAACCCAACATGGCGCCACCATTGATTCCAGCCAATCTTGTATTCAAAAAGTCAAATGGTGCTCCCTCACTTCCAAGCCCCGACGTGCACCCAAACAGTGGTTTACCCCCACATATGGGGTATCAGTGTACTCAGGACAAACTGCGCAACAATTACTGGGGTCTAATTTCTCCTGTTACCCTTGTGAAAATAAAAAAATGCTTGCTAAAATATCATTTTTGAGGAAAGAAAAATGATTTTTTATTTTCATGGCTCTGCGTTGTAAACGTCTGTGAAGCACTTGGGGGTTCAAAGTGCTCACCACACATCTAGATAAGTTCCTTAAGGGGTCTAGTTTCCAAAATGGGGTTACTTGTGGGGGGTTTCTACTGTTTAGGCACACCAGGGGCTCTGCAAACGCAACGTGACGCCCGCAGACCATTCCATCAAAGTCTGCATTTCAAAAGTCACTACTTCCCTTCTGACGTGTGCCCAAACAGTGGTTTACCCCCACATATGGGGTATCACCGTACTCAGGAGAAACTGGACAACAACTTTTGGGGTCAAATTTCTCCTGTTACCCTTGGGAAAATAATAAATAGCAGGCTAAAAGATCATTTTTGAGAAAATAAATTTTTTATTTTATTTTCATGGCTCTGCGTTATAAACTTCTGTGAAGCACTTGGGGGTTCAAAGTCCTCACCACACATCTAGATTAGTTCCTTTGGGGGTCTAGTTTCCAAAATGGGGGTCATTTGTGGGGGATCTCCAATGTTTAGGCACACAGAGGCTCTCCAAACGTGACATGGTGTCCGCTAATGATTGGAGCTAATTTTCCATTTAAAAAGCCAAATGGCGTGCCTTCCCTTCTGAGCCCTGCCGTGCGCCCAAACAGTGGTTTACCCCAACATATGGGGTATCAGCGTACTCAGGACAAACTGGACAACAACATTTGGGGTCCAATTTCTCCTATTACCCTTGGCAAAATAGGAAATTCCAAGCTAAAAATCATTTTTGAGGAAAGAAAAATTATTTTTTATTTTCATGGCTCTGCGTTATAAACTTCTGTGAAGCACCTGGGGGTTTAAAGTGCTCAATATGCATCTAGATAAGTTCCTTGGGGGGTCTAGTTTCCAAAATGGGGTCACTTGTGGGGGAGCTCCAATGTTTAGGCACACAGGGGCTCTCCAAACGCGACATGGTGTCCGCTAACAATTGGAGCTAATTTTCCATTCAAAAAGTCAAATGGCGCGCCTTCCCTTCTGAGCCCTGCCGTGTACCCAAACAGTGGTTTACCCCCACATATGAGGTATCGGCGTACTCGGGAGAAATTGCCCAACAAATTTGATGATCCATTTTATCCTATTGCCCATGTGAAAATGAAATAATTGAGGCGAAAAGAATTTTTTTGTGAAAAAAAAGTACTTTTTCATTTTTACGGATCAATTTGTGAAGCACCTGGGGGTTTAAAGTGCTCACTAGGCATCTAGATAAGTTCCTTGGGGCGTCTAGTTTCCAAAATGGGGTCACTTGTGGGGGAGCTCCAATTTTTAGGCACACGGGGGCTCTCCAAACGTGACATGGTGTCCGCTAAAGAGTGGAGCCAATTTTTCATTCAAAAAGTCAAATGGCGCTCCTTCCCTTCCAAGCCCTGCCGTGCGCCCAAACAGTGGTTTACCCCCACATATGAGGTATCAGCGTACTCAGGATAAATTGTACAACAACTTTCGTGGTTCAGTTTCTTCTTTTACCATTGTGAAAATAAAAAAATTGTTGCTAAAAGATAATTTTTGTGACTAAAAAGTTAAATGTTCATTTTTTCCTCCCGTGTTGCTTCTGCTGCTGTGAAGTACCTAAAGGGTTAATAAACTTCTTGAATGTGGTTTTGAGTACCTTGATGGGTGCATTTTTTAGAATGGTGTCACTTTTGGGTATTTTCAGCCATATAGACCCCTCAAACTGACTTCAAATGTGAGGTGGTCCCTAAAAAAAATGGTTTTGTAAATTTCGTTGTAAAAATGAGAAATCGCTGGTCAAATTTTAACCCTTATAACTTCCTAGCAAATTTTGTTTCCAAAATTGTGCTGATGTAAAGTATACATGTGGGAAATTTTATTTATTAACTATTTTGTGTCACATAACTCTCTGGTTTAACAGAATAAAAATTCAAAATGTGAAAATTGCGAAATTTTCAAAATTTTCGCCAAATTTCCGTTTTTATCACAAATAAATGCAGAATTTATTGACCTAAATTTACCACTAACATGAAGCCCAATATGTCACGAAAAAACAATCTCAGAACCGCTAGGATCCGTTGACGTGTTCCTGAGTTATTACCTCATAAAGGGACACTGGTCGGAATTGCAAAAAACGTCAAGGTCTTTAAGGTCAAAATAGGCTGGGTCATGAAGGGGTTAAGGGCTTCAGAAAGACCCTTTCTGAAAATTGCTGCCAGAGCATCCTTATTCCATTTAGTGAGCACAGACCATTTTCTAAATTTCTGGCAGTATAATTCTGCCGCTTCCTGACCCTGACACAGGGCCAATAGTGTTTTCTCAGCATGCTCTACAGAGCTAGGTTTGTCATACAATAATCCGAGCGATTGAAAGAATGCATCTATATTGAGCAATGCTGGATCCCCTGACTCAAGAGAGAATGCCCAGTCCTGAGGGTCGCCACGCAGCAGAGAAATAACTATCTTTACTTGCTGAATGGGGTCACCAGAGGAACGGGGTTTCAGAGCAAAAAACAATTTGCAGTTATTTTTAGAGTTCAAAAACTTAGATCTATCCCCGTAAAACAAATCCGGAGTAGGAATTCTAGGCTCTAAGGCCGGAGTCTGAACAACATAATCTTGAATACTCTGTACTCTTGCAGCAAGCTGATCCACACGAGAAAACAACCCCTGAACATCCATGCCTGCATCCAAATCCTGAATCACCCAGAAATTAAGAGGAACGAAAAAGACAAAACAAACTAAAGAAAAAAAAAAGGCTCAGAACTCTTTTTCTTTTCCTTCTTTTGAGATGCATTCAGCTCATTTTTGGCCAGTTGTACTGTTATGGTCTGGTGATTAAGGAGCGACAAGCGACTAGATCTGAGCAGGTGGTAACTATACTGACCGCAGTCCCTAAGCTCGACACAACACTAGAAGTAGCCGTGGAATGCTCCTAACTCTCCCTAGGCATCTCGTCACAGCCTAAGAGCTAACTACCCCTAAAGATAGAAGCAGGAAAACTATCTTGCCTCAGAGAAAATCCCCAAAGGATAGATTAGCCCCCCAAAAGTAATGACTGTGAGAGGAGAAGGAAAAGACATACGTAGTATGAAACAAGATTAAACACAGGAGGCCACTTCTAGCTAGATAGAAAAAGTACAGGACAGAACGCTGTGCGGTCAGTAATAAAAACTAGAAAAAGTCCACCGCAGAGGAATGCAAAAATCTCCACACCTGACTAAAGGTGTGGAGGGCAAACTCTGCTGCCCAGAGCTTCCAGCCTAGCTGAATAGATCCATACTGATAAGCTGGACAAATGAACAAAACATAGAAAGTGCTGAACAACAAGTCCACAACAAGTGAACTGCAAAAGGAAAAGCAAGGACTTAGCTTTTGCTGAACTGGTCAGAGTGTCAGGAAAATCCTAAGAGCAGTGACTCCAGGCAGGAACAATTGACAACTGGCATTGAATGAGGGATAAGGCCAGACTAATATAGCCGAGCCAGAAAGACAATCAGTGAAAACAGCTGCTGAAGCTAAATCCAAGCCATACCACTCAAAACCACAGGAGGGAGCCCAAGAGCGGAATTCACAACAGATATGGTGCCCGGCTGCTATCCGGAGGATATCCTGAACTGGGTACGACTGTGTGAGTAAAGAGTCTGTAAAGAGACTGTGATACAGTGATGCAGGACACCTACGAGAACTAGTCAGAGGAGGGCTGGCGTGTGTAGTGTCTGCAACATATAAGGCTGTGTGTATGGAGACGTATAGAAACTGTGAGATGGCGTGCGGTCGCCCAGGGAAACTGGACAAGGGAAGTCTGGCCTGTTTAGGGATCGCAAATCTAAAGCCATGTGATATGTATTGCTTTGAACTGGTGTAAACTAGTCACTGATAATATACACTGAAGTTATATGCATTTATGTGAATTGGACTTTAATGCTGTGAAGAAACACATTAAAAGAGACTTTTGTGTTTGAATTTGTGGGTCACTGCTTCTTCACTGCGCACTATGCTAATGCAGCTTTACAATACATACACACATATACATACACATACATACATACACATATATATATATATATATATATATACACACACACATACATATACATACACACATATATATATATATATATAATGTATGTGTGTATGTATGTGTGCGTGTGCGTGTGTATATATATATATATATATATATATATATATATATATATACACACACATACATATACATACACAGTGCCTACAAGTAGTATTCAACCCCCTACAGATTTAGCAGGTTTAATAAAATGCAAATAAGTTAGAGCCTTCAAACTTCAAACAAGAGCAGGATTTATTAACCCCTTCCCGACCTTTGACGCCACGTAGGCGTCATGAAAGTCGGTGCCATTCCGACCCATGACGCCTATGCGGCGTCATGGAAAGATCGCGTCCCTGCAGATCGGGTGAAAGGGTTAACTCCCATTTCACCCGATCTGCAGGGACAGGGGGAGTGGTAGTTTAGCCCAGGGGGGGTGGCTTCACCCCCTCGTGGCTACGATTGCTCTGATTGGCTGTTGAAAGTGAAACTGCCAATCAGAGCGATTTGTAATATTTCACCCATTATAACGAGTGAAATATTACAATCCAGCCATGGCCGATTCTAAAATATCATCGGCCATGGCTGGAAATACTAGTGTGCCCCCACCCCACCCCTCCGATCGCCCCCCCAGCCCTCCGTTCTGGCCGGTACACTGCTCCGGCTCCCCTCCGTCCAGTGCTCCGCTCCCCCCCGTGCTCTTGTCCGCTCCCCCCGTGCTCCAATCACCCCCCCGTGCTCCAATCACCCCCCCTGCACTCCGATCCACCCCCCCCGGTGCTCCGTTCCACCCCCCCCGTGCTCCATTCCAGCCCCCCGTGCTCCGTTCCACGCCCCCCGTGCTCCGTTCCACCCCTCCCGCACTCCGATTCCCCCCCCCCGTGCTCCGATCCCCCCCCCCGTGGTCCCCCCCCACCCCATCATACTTACCGATCCAGCCGGGGTCCCGTCCGTCTTCTCCCTGGGCGCCGCCATCTTCCAAAATGGCGGGCGCATGCGCAGTGCGCCCGCCGAATCTGCCGGCCGGCAGATTCGTTCCAAAGTGCATTTTGATCACTGAGATATAATCTATCTCAGTGATCAAAATAAAAAAATAATAAATGACCCCCCCCTTTGTCACCCCCATAGGTAGGGACAATAAAAAAATAAAGAAATTTTTTTTTTTCCACTAATGTTAGAATAGGGTTAGGGTTAGGGTTAGGGGTAGGGTTAGGGGTAGGGTTAGGGCTAGGGTTAGGGTTAGGGCTAGGGGTAGGGTTAGGGTTAGGGGTAGGGTTAGGGTTAGGGTTAGGGCTAGGGGTAGGGGTAGGGTTAGGGTTAGGGCTAGAGTTTCGGTATGTGCACACGTATTCTGGTCCTCTGCGGATTTTTCCGCTGCGGATTTGATAAATCCGCAGTGCTAAACCGCTGCGGATTTATGGCGGATTTACCGCGGTTTTTCTGCGCATTTCACTGCGGTTTTACAACTGCGATTTTCTATTTGAGCAGTTGTAGAACCGCTGCGGAATCCGCACAAAGAAGTGATATTTTCTGCACCATGGGCACAGCGATTTTTGTTTCCCGTAGGTTTACATTGAACTGTAAACTCATGGGAAACTGCTGCGGATCCGCAGCGTTTTCCGCAGCGTGTGCACATACCTTTAGAATTAGGCTATGTGCACACGGTGCGGATTTGGCTGCGGATCCGCAGCAGTGTTCCATCAGGTTTACAGTACAATGTAAACATATGGAAACCAAATCCGCTGTGCCCATGGTGCAGAAAATACCACGCGGAAACGCTGCGTTGTATTTTCCGCAGCATGTCAATTCTTTGTGTGGATTCCGCAGCGTTTTACACCTGTTCCTCAATAGGAATCCGCAGGTGAAATCCGCACAAAAAACACTGGAAATCCGCGGAAAATCCGCAGGTAAAACGCAGTGCCTTTTACCCGCGGATTTTTCAAAAATGGTGCGAATATATCTCACACGAATCCGCAACGTGGGCACATAGCCTTAGGGTTAGGGTTGGAATTAGGGTTGTGGTTATGGTTAGGGGTGTGTTGGGGTTAGGGTTGTGGTTAGGGGTGTGTTGCGGTTAGGGTTGTGTTTAGGGTTATGGCTACAGTTGGGATTAGGGTTAGGGGTGTGTTGGGGTTAGTGTTGGAGGTAGAATTGAGGGGTTACCACTGTTTAGGCACATCAGGGGTCTCCAAACGCAACATGGCGCCACCATTGATTCCAGCCAATCTCGTATTCAAAAAGTCAAATGGTGCTCCCTCACTTCCGAGCCCTGACGTGTGCCCAAACAGTGGTTTACCCCCACATATGGGGTACCAGCATACTCAGGACAAACTGCGCAACAATTACTGGGGTCCAATTTCTCCTGTTACCCTTGTGAATCAAAAAAAATGCTTGCTAAAACATAATTTTTGAGGAAAGAAAAATGATTTTTTATTTTCACGGCTCTGCGTTGTAAACGTCTGTGAATCACTTGGGGGTTCAAAGTGCTCACCACATATCTAGATAAGTTCCTTGGGGGGTCTAATTTCTAAAATGGGGTCACTTGTGGGGATTTCTACTGTTTAGGCACACCAGGGGCTCTGCAAACGCAACGTGACACCCGCAGACCATTCCATCAAAGTCTGCATTTCAAAAGTCACTACTTCCCTTCTGAGCCCCGACGTGTGCCCAAACAGTGGTTTACCCCCACTCATGGGGTATCAGCGTACTCAGGAGAAACTGGACAACAACTTTTGGGGTCCAATTTCTCCTGTAACCCTTGGGAAAATAAAAAATTCTGGGCTAAATAATTATTTTTGAGGAAAGAAAACGTATTTATTATTTTCACGGCTCTGCATTATAAACTTCTATGAAGCACTTGGGGGTTCAAAGTGCTCACCACACATCTAGATAAGTTCCTTTCGGGGTCTAGTTTCCAAAATGGGGTCACTTGTGGGGGGTTTCTACTGTTAAGCCACATCAGGGGCTCTGCAAACGCAACGTGACGCCCACAGAGCATTCCATCAAAGTCTGCATTTCAAAACGTCACTACTTCACTTCCGAGCCCCGGCATGTGCCCAAACAGTGATTTACCCCCACATATGGGGTATCAGCGTACTCAGGAGAAACTGGACAACAACTTTTGGGGTTAAATTTCTCCTGTTACCCTTGGGAAAATAAAAAATTGCAGGCTAAAAGATCATTTTTGAGAAAATAATTTTTTTTTTTTTTTCATGGCTCTGCGTTATAAACTTCTGTGAAGCACTTGGGGGTTCAAAGTCCTCACCACACATCTAGATTAGTTCCTTTGGGGGTCTAGTTTCCAAAATGGTGTCATTTCTGGGGGATCTCCAATGTTTAGGCACACAGGGGCTCTCCAAACGTGACATGGTGTCCGCTAATGATTGGAGCTAATTTTCCATTTAAAAAGCCAAATGGCGTGCCATCCCTTCCGAGCCCTGCCGTGCGCCCAAACAGTGGTTTACCCCCACATATTGGGTATCTGCGTACTCAGGACAAACAGGACAACAATATTTGGGGTCCAATTTCTCCTATTATCCTTGGCAAAATAGGAAATTCCAGGCTAAAAAATCATTTTTGAGGAAAGAAAAATTATTTTTTATTTTCATGGCTCTGCGTTATAAACTTCTGTGAAGCACCTGGGGGTTTAAAGTGCTCAATATGCATCTAGATAAGTTCCTTGGGGGGTCTAGTTTCCAAAATGGGGTCACTTGTGGGGGAGCTCCAATGTTTAGGCACACAGGGGCTCTCCAAACGCGACATGGTGTCCGCTAACAATTGGAGCTAATTTTCCATTCAAAAAGTCAAATGGCGCGCCTTCCCTTCCGAGCCCTGCCGAGTGCCCAAACAGTGGTTTACCCCCACATATGAGGTATCGACGTACTCGGGAGAAATTGCCCAACAAATTTTATGATCCATTTTACCCTACTGCCCATGTGAAAATGAAAAAATTGAGGCGAAAAGAATTTTTTTGTGAAAAAAAAGTACTTTTTCATTTTTACAGATCAATTTGTGAAGCACCTGAGGGTTTAAAGTGCTCACTAGGCATCTAAATAAGTTCCTTGGGGGGTCTAGTTTCCAAAATGGGGTCACTTGTGGGGGAGCGCCAATGTTTAGGCACACAGGAGCTCTCCAAACGCGACATGGTGTCCGCTAACGATGGAAATAATTTTTCATTCAAAAAGTCAAATGGCGCTCCTTCCCTTCCGAGCCTTACCATGTGCCCAAACAGTGGTTTACCCCCACATGTGAGGTATTGGTGTACTCAGGAGAAATTGCCCAACACATTTTAGGATCCATTTTATCCTGTTGCCCATGTGAAAATGAAAAAATTGAGGCTAAAAGAATTTTTTTGTGAAAAAAAAGTACTTTTTCATTTTTACGGATTAATTTGTGAAGCACCTGGGGGTTCAAAGTGCTCACTATGCATCTAGATAAGTTCCTTGGGGCGTCTAGTTTTCAAAATGGGGTCACTTGTGGGGGAGCTCCAATTTTTAGGCACACGGGGGCTCTCCAAACGTGACATGGTGTCCGCTAAAGAGTGGAGCCAATTTTTGATTCAAAAAGTCAAATGGCGCTCCTTCCCTTCCAAGCCCTGCCGTGCGCCCAAACAGTGGTTTACCCCCACATATGAGGTATCAGCGTACTCAGGACAAATTGGACAACAACTTTCGTGGTTCAGTTTCTCCTTTTACCATTGGGAAAATAAAAAAATTGTTGCTAAAAGATAATTTTTGTGACTAAAAAGTTAAATGTTCATTTTTTCCTTCCATGTTGCTTCTGCTGCTGTGAAGCACCTGAAGGTTTAATAAACTTCTTGAATGTGGTTTTGAGTACCTTGAGGGGTGCAGTTTTTAGAATGGTGTCACTTTTGGGTATTTTCAGCCATATAGACCCCTCAAACTGACTTCAAATGTGAGGTGGTCCCTAAAAAAAATGGTTTTGTAAATTTCGTTGTAAAAATGACAAATCGCTGGTCAAATTTTAACCCTTATAACTTCCTAACAAAAAAAAATTTTGTTTCCAAAATTGTGCTGATGTAAAGTAAACATGTGGGAAATGTTATTTATTAACTATTTTGTGTCACATATCTCTCTGGTTTAACAGAATAAAAATTCAAAATGTGAAAATTGCGAAATTTTCAAAATGTTCGCCAAATTTCCGTATTTATCACAAATAAACGCAGAATTTATTGACCTAAATTTACCACTAACATGAAGCCCAATATGTCACGAAAAAACAATCTCAGAACCGCTAGGATCCGTTGAAGCGTTCCTGAGTTATTACCTCATAAAGGGACACTGGTCAGAATTGCAAAAAACGGCAAGGTCTTTAAGGTCAAAATAGGCTGGGTCATGAAGGGGTTAACAGATGCATAAATCTTACAAACCAAAAAGTTTTGTTGCTCAGTTAAATTTTTATAAATTTTAAACAAAAGTGTGGGTCAATTATTATTCAACCCCTAGGTTTAATATTTTGTGGAATAACCTTTGTTTGCAATTACAGCTAATAATCGTCTTTTATAAGACCTGATCAGGCCGGCACAGGTCTCTTGAGTTATCTTGGCCCACTCCTCCATGCAGATCTTCTCCAAGTTATCTAGGTTCTTTGGGTGTCTCATGTGGACTTTAATCTTGAGCTCCTTCCACAAGTTTTCAATTGGGTTAAGGTCAGGAGACTGACTAGGCCACTGCAACACCTTGATTTTTTGCCTCTTGAACCAGGCCTTGGTTTTCTTGGCTGTGTGCTTTGGGTCGTTGTCTTGTTGGAAGATGAAATGACGACCCATCTTAAGATCCTTGATGGAGGAGCGAAGGTTCTTGGCCAAAATCTCCAGGTAGGCCGTGCTATCCATCTTCCCATGGATGCAGACCAGATGGCCAGGCCCCTTGGCTGAGAAACAGCCCCACAGCATGATGCTGCCACCACCATGCTTGACTGTAGGGATGGTATTCTTGGGGTCGTATGCAGTGCCATCCAGTCTCCAAACGTCACGTGTGTGGTTGGCACCAAAGATCTCGATCTTGGTCTCATCAGACCAGAGAACCTTGAACCAGTCAGTCTCAGAGTCCTCCAAGTGATCATGAGCAAACTGTAGACGAGCCTTGACATGACGCTTTGAAAGTAAAGGTACCTTACGGGCTCGTCTGGAACGGAGACCATTGCGGTGGAGTACGTTACTTATGGTATTGACTGAAACCAATGTCCCCACTGCCATGAGATCTTCCCGGAGCTCCTTCCTTGTTGTCCTTGGGTTAGCCTTGACTCTTCGGACAAGCCTGGCCTCGGCACGGGAGGAAACTTTCAAAGGCTGTCCAGGCCGTGGAAGGCTAACAGTAGTTCCATAAGCCTTCCACTTCCGGATGATGCTCCCAACAGTGGAGACAGGTAGGCCCAACTCCTTGGAAAGGGTTTTGTACCCCTTGCCAGCCTTGTGACCCTCCACGATCTTGTCTCTGATGGCCTTGGAATGCTCCTTTGTCTTTCCCATGTTGACCATGTATGAGTGCTGTTCACAAGTTTGGGGAGGGTCTTAAATAGTCAGAAAAGGCTGGAAAAAGAGATAATTAATCCAAACATGTGAAGCTCATTGTTCTTTGTGCCTGAACTACTTCATAATACTTTAGGGGAACCAAACAGAATTCTGTTGGGTTGAGGGGTTGAATAATAAATGACCCTCTGAAAAGACTTTTCACAATTTAAAAAAAAAATAAACAAAGAAATAACATTCTTTTTTGCTGCAGTGCATTTCACACTTCCAGGCTGATCTACAGTCCAAATGTCACAATGCCAAGTTAATTCCAAATGTGTAAACCTGCTAAATCTGCAGGGGGTTGAATACTACTTGTAGGCACTGTATATATACACATACATATACACACATACACATACATACAGTCGGTGGGGGAAATAAGTACAGTTATATTAAAAAGTTTGGGCACCCCTATTAATCTTAAGCTTAATGTTTATAAAAATTGTTTTTTTTGCAACAGCTATTTCAGTTTCATGTATCTAATAACTGTTGGACACAGTAATGTTTCTGCCTTGAAATGAGGTTTATTGTACTAACAGAAAATATGCAATCAGCATTCAAACAATATTTGATAGGTGCATAAGTATGGGCACCCCACCAGAAAAGTGACATTAATATTTAGTAGATCCTCCTTTTGCAAAAATAACAGCCTCTAGCCGCTTCCTGTAGCTTTTAATGAGTTCCTGGATCCTGGACGAAGGTATTTTTGACCATTCCTCTTTACAAAACAATTCCAGTTCAGTTAAGTTTGATGGTCGCCGAGCATGGACAGCCCTCTTCAAATGATCCCACAGATGTTCAATGATATTCAGGTCTGGGGACTGGGATGGCCATTCCAGAACAGTGTAAGTGTTCCTCTGCATGAATGCCTGAGTAGATTTGGAGTGGTATTTTGGATCATTGTCTTGCTGAAAGATCCATCCCCTGCGTAACTTCAACTTTGTCACTGATTCAAGAACATTATTGTCAAGAATCTGCTGATACTGAGAGGAATCCATGCGTCCCTCAACTTTAATAAGATTCCCTGTGCCGGCATTGGCCGCACAGCCCCAAAGCATGATGGAACCTCCACCAAATTTTACTGTGGGTAGTGTTGTGAATTCTGTGGTCGAGCTCCCTCCTGTGGTCACAAGTGGTACTTCGGCTGATTCTGTCTATGGCTTCCGTTGGTGGATGTGAGTGGTACTGCGGCTTCTGAGTTTCCTTCCTCAGGTGATGAGGTTAAGTTGTTAGGTGCTGCTCTATTTAACTCCACCTAGTGCTTTGATCCTGGCCTCCAGTCAATGTTCTAGTATTGGTCTTGCTTCCTCCTGGATCGTTCCTGTGGCCTGTCTAAGCTAAGTTCTGCTTGTGTTACTTTTGTTTGCTATATTTTCTGTCCAGCTTGCTATATTGGTTTTTCTTGCTTGCTGGAAGCTCTGAGACGCAGAGGGAGCACCTCCGTACCGTTAGTCGGTGCGGAGGGTCTTTTTGCCCCTCTGCGTGGTTGTTTGTAGGTTTTTGTGTTGACCGCAAAGCTATCTTTCCTATCCTCGGTCTATTCAGTAAGTCGGGCCTCACTTTGCTAAATCTATTTCATCTTTGTGTTTGTATTTTCATCTTAACTCACAGTCATTATATGTGGGGGGCTGCCTTTTCCTTTGGGGAATTTCTCTGAGGCAAGGTAGGCTTATTTTTCTATCTTCAGGGCTAGCTAGTTTCTCAGGCTGTGCCGAGTTGCATAGGGAGCGTTAGGCGCAATCCACGGCTACCTCTAGTGTGGTGTGATAGGATTAGGGATTGCGGTCAGTAGAGTTCCCACGTCTCAGAGCTCGTCTTATGTTTTTTGGTTATTGTCAGGTCACTTTATGTGCTCTGAACTTCAAGGTCCATTGTGGTTCTGAATTACCTATTCATAACAGTACTGGAGGCCTAAAGTACTATGCTTCTCAATAGAGGGAAAAAAGAAGTTCTGAGACCATTTTTTTTTCTTTGCACTGTGTTTTGCCTTTTTTTTCCCCTAGACATTTGGGTGGTTCAGGACACAGGTGTAGTGATGGACATTAAAGGTCTGTCTTCATGTGTGGATCATCTCACTGCAAGAGTACAAAATATTCAAGACTTTGTGGCTCAGAATTCTATGTTAGAACCAAGAATTCCTATTCCTGATTTGTTTTCTGGAGATAGAGCTAAATTTCTGAGTTTCAAAAATAATTGCAAACTGTTTCTGGCGTTGAAACCTCTCTCCTCTGGTGACCCAGTTCAACAAGTTAAGATCATTATTTCTTTATTACGTGGCGACCCTCAAGACTGGGCATTTTCCCTTGCGCCAGGAGATCCTGCATTATGTAATATTGATGCGTTTTTTCTGGCGCTCAGATTACTGTACGATGAACCTAATTCAGTGGATCAGGCAGAGAAAAATTTGCTGGCTCTGTGTCAGGGTCAGGATGAGATAGAGATTTATTGTCAGAAGTTTAGAAAGTGGTCCGTGCTCACTCAATGGAATGAATGTGCGCTGGCAGCTATTTTCAGAAAGGGTCTCTCTGAAGCCCTTAAGAATGTCATGGTGGGATTTCCTATGCCTGCTGGTCTGAATGAGTCTATGTCTTTGGCCATTCAGATCGGTCGACGCTTGCGTGAGCGTAAATCTGTGCACCATTTGGCGGTATTATCTGAGCATAAACCTGAGCCTATGCAGTGCGATAGGACTTTGACCAGAGCTGAAAGGCAAGAACACAGACGTCAGAATGGGCTGTGTTTCTACTGTGGTGATTCCACTCATGCTATCTCCGATTGTCCTAAGCGCACTAAGCGGTTCGCTAAGTCTGCCACCATTGGTACGGTACAGTCGAAATTTCTTTTGTCCGTTACTTTGATCTGCTCTTTGTCTTCTTATTCTGTCATGGCATTTGTGGATTCAGGCGCTGCCCTGAATTTGATGGACTTGGAGTTTGCTAGGCGCTGTGGGTTTGTCTTGGAGCCCTTGCAGTGTCTTATTCCATTGAGAGGAATTGATGCTACGCCTTTGGCCAAGAATAAGCCTCAGTATTGGACCCAGCTGACCATGTGCATGGCTCCTGCGCACCAGGAGGATATTCGCTTTCTGGTGTTGCATAATTTGCATGATGTGGTCGTGTTGGGGTTGCCATGGCTACAAGTCCATAACCCAGTATTAGATTGGAAATCAATGTCTGTGTCCAGCTGGGGTTGTCAGGGGGTACATGGTGATGTTCCATTTCTGTCTATCTCATCATCCACCCCTTCTGAGGTCCCAGAGTTCTTGTCTGATTACCGGGATGTATTCGATGAGCCCAAGTCCAATGCCCTACCTCCGCATAGGGATTGTGATTGTGCTATCGAGTTGATTCCTGGTAGTAAGTTTCCTAAGGGTCGACTGTTTAATTTATCTGTACCTGAGCACGCCGCTATGCGGAGTTACGTAAAAGAATCCTTGGAGAAGGGTCATATTCGCCCGTCGTCATCGCCATTGGGAGCAGGGTTCTTTTTTGTGGCCAAGAAGGATGGTTCGCTGAGACCTTGTATTGATTACCGCCTTCTAAATAAAATCACGGTCAAATTTCAGTACCCCTTGCCGCTGCTATCTGATTTGTTTGCTCGGATTAAGGGGGCTAGTTGGTTCACCAAGATAGATCTTAGTGGTGCATATAATCTTGTGCGTATTAAACGGGGCGATGAATGGAAAACTGCATTTAATACGCCCGAGGGCCATTTTGAGTACCTAGTTATGCCATTCGGACTTGCCAATGCTCCATCAGTATTTCAGTCCTTTATGCATGACATCTTCCGAGAGTACCTGGATAAATTCCTGATTGTATACTTGGATAATATTTTGGTCTTCTCGGATGATTGGGAGTCTCATGTGAAGCAGGTCAGAATGGTGTTCCAGGTCCTGCGTGCTAATTCTTTGTTTGTGAAGGGATCAAAGTGTCTCTTTGGTGTTCAGAAGGTTTCATTTTTGGGGTTCATTTTTTCCCCTTCTACTATCGAGATGGACCCTGTTAAGGTCCAGGCCATTTATGATTGGACTCAGCCGACATCTCTGAAGAGTCTGCAAAAGTTCATTGGCTTTGCTAATTTTTATCGTCGCTTCATCTGTAATTTTTCTAGTATTGCTAAACCATTGACCGATTTGACCAAGAAGGGTGCTGATGTGGTCAATTGGTCTTCTGCTGCTGTGGAAGCTTTTCAAGAGTTAAAGCGTCGTTTTTCTTCTGCCCCTGTGTTGTGTCAACCAGATGTTTCGCTTCCGTTCCAGGTCGAGGTTGATGCTTCTGAAATTGGAGCGGGGGCTGTTTTGTCGCAAAGAGGTTCTGATTGCTCGGTGATGAAGCCATGTGCCTTCTTTTCCAGGAAGTTTTCGCCTGCTGAGCGAAATTATGATGTTGGCAATCGAGAGTTGCTGGCCATGAAGTGGGCATTCGAGGAGTGGCGTCATTGGCTTGAAGGAGCTAAGCATCGCGTGGTGGTCTTGACTGATCACAAGAACTTGACTTATCTCGAGTCTGCCAAACGGTTGAATCCTAGACAGGCTCGTTGGTCGCTGTTTTTCTCCCGTTTTGACTTTGTGGTTTCGTACCTTCCGGGCTCTAAAAATGTGAAGGCGGATGCCCTGTCTAGGAGTTTTGTGCCCGACTCTCCGGGTTTGCCTGAGCCGGCGGGTATTCTCAAAGAGGGAGTAATTGTGTCTGCCATCTCCCCTGATTTGCGGCGGGTGCTGCAAAAATTTCAGGCTAATAAACCTGATCGTTGCCCAGCGGAGAAACTGTTTGTCCCTGATAGGTGGACGAATAAAGTTATCTCTGAGGTTCATTGTTCGGTGTTGGCTGGTCATCCTGGAATCTTTGGTACCAGAGATTTAGTGGCTAGATCCTTTTGGTGGCCGTCTTTGTCGCGGGATGTGCGTTCTTTTGTGCAGTCCTGTGGGATTTGTGCTCGGGCTAAGCCCTGCTGTTCTCGTGCCAGTGGGTTGCTTTTGCCCTTGCCGGTCCCGAAGAGGCCTTGGACACAAATCTCTATGGATTTTATTTCGGATCTCCCCGTCTCTCAAAAAATGTCGGTCATTTGGGTAGTTTGTGATCGCTTCTCTAAGATGATCCATTTGGTACCCTTGTCTAAATTACCTTCCTCCTCTGATTTGGTGCCATTGTTCTTCCAGCATGTGGTTCGTTTACATGGCATTCCAGAGAACATCGTTTCTGACAGAGGTTCCCAGTTTGTTTCGAGGTTTTGGCGAGCCTTTTGTGCTAGGATGGGCATTGATTTGTCTTTTTCCTCGGCTTTCCATCCTCAGACAAATGACCAGACTGAACGAACCAATCAGACCTTGGAAACATATCTGAGATGTTTTGTTTCTGCTGATCAGGATGATTGGGTGTCCTTTTTGCCGTTGGCTGAGTTCGCCCTTAATAATCGGGCCAGCTCGGCTACCTTGGTTTCGCCGTTTTTCTGCAATTCTGGGCTCCATCCTCGTTTCTCTTCAGGGCAGGTTGAGTCTTCGGACTGTCCTGGTGTGGATACTGTGGTGGACAGGTTGCAGCGGATTTGGACTCATGTAGTGGACAATTTGACCTTGTCCCAGGAGAAGGCTCAACGTTTCGCTAATCGCAGACGCTGTGTGGGTCCCCGACTTCGTGTTGGGGATTTGGTTTGGTTGTCATCTCGTTATATTCCTATGAAGGTTTCCTCTCCTAAGTTTAAGCCTCGTTTCATTGGTCCGTATAGGATTTCTGAGGTTCTTAATCCTGTGTCTTTTCGTTTGACCCTTCCAGATTCTTTTTCCATCCATAACGTATTCCATAGGTCATTGTTGCGGAGATACGTGGCACCTATGGTTCCATCTGTTGATCCTCCTGCCCCGGTTTTGGTGGAGGGGGATTTGGAGTATATAGTGGAGAAGATTTTGGATTCTCGTGTTTCGAGACGGAAACTCCAGTATCTGGTTAAGTGGAAGGGTTATGGTCAGGAAGATAATTCCTGGGTCTTTGCCTCTGATGTCCATGCTGCCGATCTTGTTCGTGCCTTTCATATGGCTCATCCTGGTCGGCCTGGGGGCTCTGGTGAGGGTTCAGTGACCCCTCCTCAAGGGGGGGGTACTGTTGTGAATTCTGTGGTTGAGCTCCCTCCTGTGGTCACAAGTGGTACTTCGGCTGATTCTGTCTATGGGCTTCCGTTGGTGGATGTGAGTGGTACTGCGGCTTCTGAGTTTCCTTCCTCAGGTGATGAGGTTAAGTCATTAGGTGCTGCTCTATTTAACTCCACCTAGTGCTTTGATCCTGGCCTCCAGTCAATGTTCTAGTATTGGTCTTGCTTCCTCCTGGATCGTTCCTGTGGCCTGTCTGCCCAGCATAAGCTAAGTTCTGCTTGTGTTACTTTTGTTTGCTATATTTTCTGCCCAGCTTGCTATATTGGTTTTTCTTGCTTGCTGAAAGCTCTGAGACGCAGAGGGAGCACCTCCGTACCGTTAGTCGGTGCGGAGGGTCTTTTTGCCCCTCTGCGTGGTTGTTTGTAGGTTTTTGTGTTGACCGCAAAGCTATCTTTCCTATCCTCGGTCTATTCAGTAAGTCGGGCCTCACTTTGCTAAATCTATTTCATCTCTGTGTTTGTATTTTCATCTTAACTCACAGTCATTATATGTGGGGGGCTGCCTTTTCCTTTGGGGAATTTCTCTGAGGCAAGGTAGGCTTATTTTTCTATCTTCAGGGCTAGCTAGTTTCTCAGGCTGTGCCGAGTTGCATAGGGAGCGTTAGGCGCAATCCACGGCTACCTCTAGTGTGGTGTGATAGGATTAGGGATTGCGGTCAGCAGAGTTCCCACGTCTCAGAGCTCGTCTTATGTTTTTTGGTTATTGTCAGGTCACTTTATGTGCTCTGAACTTCAAGGTCCATTGTGGTTCTGAATTACCTATTCATAACAGGGTAGCAAGTGTTTTTCTTGGAATGCTGTGTTTTTTGGCCGCCATGCATAATGCCTTTTTGTAAGACCAAGCAACTCAATCTTGGTTTCATCAGTCCACAGGGCCTTCTTCCAAAAATAAATTGGCTTCTCCAAATGTGCTTTTGCATACCTCAGCCGACTCTGTTTGTGGCGTGCTTGCAGAAACGGCTTTTTTCGCATCACTCTCCCATACAGCTTCTCCTTGTGCAAAGTGCGTTGTATAGTTGACCGATGCACAGTGGCGACATCTGCAGCAAGTTGATGCTGCAGCTCTCTGGAGGTGGTCTGAGGATTGTCCTTGACTGATCTCACCATTCTTCTCTGCCTTTCTGATGTTTTTTTTGGCCTGCCACTTCTGGCCTTAACAAGAACTGTACCTGTGTTCTTCCATTTCCTTACTATGTTCCTCACAGTGGAAATTGACAGGTTAAATCTTTGAGACAGCTTTTTGTATCCTTCCCCTGAACAACTATGTTGAATAATCTTTGTTTTCTGATCATTAGACAGTTGTTTTGAGGAGCCCATGATGCCACTCTTCAGGCTGCATATGTGTAATTTCCCCCTGTAGTCTTTTGTAGACTTTTCCAAGAAATGATAGTAAATTAGAACTGATGAGACCAGGCCTGCGCAATAGTTGGATACATGAATAAAAAAAAAATTATAAAAAAAAAAATCTGTTCCAAAACAGTAAGAGATTTCACATAAACAGATGCAATTTTGGTACAGTTTCATTATCACTGAGATCTATAAAATAGATTAAAAAAAAACACATCACATTATAGGTCCGTTTTATTGAGACTAATTAAAAATTAAAGGAGTGCGAGGTGATTCATTCCTTAGTATGAACATGCCTTTTGGCACACCCACAAATCCAATTAATCAAAAGTGTTGTTTTTAATCCAGAAATGCTTACAAAAAAGGACAAACCGACCATACACCGGACACGCAGACCATACACCGAGGACACACTAACCATACACCGAGGACACACTGACCATACACCGACCATACACCGAGAACACGCTGACCATACACTGACCATACACCGAGGAAACGCTGACCACACACTGACCATACACCAAGTATACACTGACCATACACCGAGGACACGCCGACCATACACCGAGGACACGCCGACCATACACCGGTGTACAACACTGATCACACCAGTACCATGTTTTCACGGATATGTGAATGAGGCCATTTTATTTAATTTTTTTTGCCAGGAAAACATGCCAAGATTTGTATGCGTATTTCACGGAATATTTTCACTCATTTTATGGAACTTACCATACACCAAGTACACACTGACCATACACCGAGGACAAGCTGACCATACACTGACCGTACACCAAGGACACACTGACCGTACACCGAGGACAAGCTGACCATACACCGAGGACACGCTGACCACACACTGACCATACACCGAGGACAAGCTGACCACACACTGACCATACACCAAGTACACACTGACCGTACACCGAGGACAAGCTGACCATACAGCGAGGACACGCTGACCATACACTGACCGTACACCAAGGACACACTGACCATACACCGAGGACACGCTGACCATACACTGACCGTACACCAAGGACACACTGACCATACACCGAGGACACGCTGACCATACACCGAGGACATGCTGACCATACACTGACTGTACACCGAGGACACGCTGACCATACACCAAAGACACGCTGACCATACACCGAGGACACGCTGACCATACACCGAGGACACGCTGACCATACACCGAGGACATGCTGACCATACACCGAGGACACGCTGACCATACACTGACCGTACACCGAGGACACGCTGACCATACACCAAGGACACACTGACCATACACCGAGGACACGCTGACCATACACCGAGGACACGCTGACCATACACTGACCGTACACCGAGGACACGCTGACCGTACACCAAGGACACACTGACCATACACCGAGGACACGCTGACCATACACCGAGGACACGCTGACCATACACCGAGGACACGCTGACCATACACCGAGGACACGCTGACCAAACACCGAGGACACGCTGACCATACACCGAGGACACGCTGACCATACACTGACCGTACACCGAGGACACGCTGACTATACACCGAGGACACGCTGACCATACACTGACCGTACACCGAGGACAAGCTGACCATACAGCGAGGACACGCTGACCATACACTGACCGTACACCAAGGACACACTGACCATACACCGAGGACACGCTGACCATACACTGACCGTACACCAAGGACACACTGACCATACACCGAGGACATGCTGACCATACACTGACTGTACACCGAGGACACGCTGACCATACACCAAAGACACGCTGACCATACACCGAGGACACGCTGACCATACACCGAGGACACGCTGACCATACACCGAGGACATGCTGACCATACACCGAGGACACGCTGACCATACACTGACCGTACACCGAGGACACGCTGACCATACACCAAGGACACACTGACCATACACCGAGGACACGCTGACCATACACTGACCGTACACCGAGGACACGCTGACCGTACACCAAGGACACACTGACCATACACCGAGGACACGCTGACCATACACCGAGGACACGCTGACCATACACCGAGGACACGCTGACCATACACCGAGGACACGCTGACCAAACACCGAGGACACGCTGACCATACACCGAGGACACGCTGACCATACACTGACCGTACACCGAGGACACGCTGACTATACACCGAGGACACGCTGACCATACACCGAGGACACGCTGACCATACACTGACCATACACCAAGGACACGCTGACCATACACCGAGGACACGCTGACCATACACTGACCGTACACCAAAGACACACTGACCATACACCGAGGACACGCCGACCATACACCGAGGACACGCCGACCATACACCGGTGTACAACACTGATCACACCAGTACCATGTTTTCACGGATATGTGAATGAGGCCATTTTATTTAATTTTTTTTGCCAGGAAAACATGCCAAGATTTGTATGCGTATTTCACGGAATATTTTCACTCATTTTACGGAACTTTTATCCAGGCATTTATAGGTTTTTCTAATTTTTATAGAGAAACCTATAGTAAAAATGCCAAACCGTGACAGTGTGGCACTTTGAAAAAAAATTATCTAAAAATACACCAAAAAGTTAAGAAAAACGCTACAAAACAAAATACACGCTTGTAGTGCATTTTAGGTTTTCTTATTGATTTAAAGTTAAAATCTGCCAACAAAAAAAGTAACAAAACAAAAAAAAATAGATATCAGTGAAACACCCTGGCCTCATGGCTGAACTTTGTATTCTTAGCTAAGCAGTTCAAGGAAATGTTCAGAAAATTGCATTTCAGTGAAGCCTAGAAATACAGTAGCCGCTGTTTCTACAGGTTTTCCCTGATGCATTGTTCTCCATTACATGCACTTGTGAAAAGATGCCATAAAAATTGCTATGCAGCAGTGTAAAGGGAGAAAACATTCCATTGGGATTCTTTCGCTCACAATGCCTGTACAAAAGCCATTTAGAAGGATTATTTTTAGACTGCAAATTATTAACACTATATATAATCTGCGGTAATGTTCTCTTGGAGGATATGTGAAAAAAATAAGTTTTCTTTGGAAAACTAAATGCGCCGACCCAGTGTGTGATCTCCTTTCTAAAAAGAGCTGCAGACCCTTAGTTACATTTCCTAAACTAGTTTACACTACAGCAGTGCCCCCTGCTGGCTGTAAAGCTAATATGCTAAAAAAAAAAAAAAAAATGACAGCATCGGTGCATGGAGTACCGGCCCAGACTAGAATCGTAAATATTACAACTATCTTTATTGCTGCTTTTACTACTAGTTATTGGGTGAGTTTGTACAGTTTTTCCTTATTTTTGCCAATGTCTTTTCTAACTATTGTGTATTTTCCTTTTTAAAAAAATTTGCCGCCGTCTGCGAGGTCAGTGAGGGTTCAGTGACCTGTCATAAGTCATCAGTGTGAATATGTAGGCAGAGCACCACATGAAGGCTCGCAGCATGAGAATCTCATTAACTGAAAACTACAAATAAAGATTAGACAACAACCACAAGACAGATTTCATCACCAGGTATCATTGTAATCAGTATAACGGCGCCGACCTGACACTGTCTCTAGGTTACTGAGCACAATCCTCAAAATTTTTGTCCATGACTGTAGATGAGCTGTGTTACCCTGTGAGTGCCAGAAATGTACCCACCACCCAGAAGAGGGAAAGTATAGCTGAGCTGTTACCCTGTGAGTGCCAGAGTGCTAGCAGTGTACCAGCAGAAGATCTATCTGATCGCTTCAGTGTTTGCTGGGCGATCCGGAGGTCACTTGACAATGTAAATATAGGAGAGACACAACGAGGCCAGAACAAGGCTCCCATAGACTTACACCAAGAGCTTGTGACTGTTCCCTCTGACTTCTGGTCAGTCAGAAGTTGTGGTCACAAGATGGCGGCACAGGGACTGGAGCGAGGCCAGAAAGAGCTGAATACTGAAGCTGGTAAGCATTTGACTAGGGGCAAAGACCTTACATTAGTGGCACCACTCCAGCGCAAAACTAAAATCCGCTGGAATAGTGCTTTAAACATTAGTTTACCAGACTAGAGAAAATAATCTAAAATTGCAAAAATACAGCTTATGTTACAGGGATGGACAAGGGACGAATTAAATACCCATAGATGTCTTGGAGAGGGACAGAAGGAAGCCCACCCATCCGACACCAGGGTTTAAGATGTTCAAATAACATAAAGCACTAATGTGCCCCTTGTCCCTCCTCTTTCTCGCCTTATGGGACATTTCCTCTCTTCAAGTACCACGATGATAACGCGAGAGTACATTTCTGATGGGGACTCTGGTGCCACGGCTCCCCATCCACTTAATGGTGGGTTGGAGCAGTTGCATTATAGACATCGTCTATTAAGTATATTATAGTTGAGCGACTGAGTTGGTATGTGAGTGTGCACCCTGGCCAGGGCTGTGTGATGTACTTATGCTTGTGTTGTGCTGCTATATATCCCCCTTGTGGTTTATGGGTGTTACAGCTGGAATTTGCCAGGGTCACAGCCTACACCAGTGGGGAGAAGTTCAAATATACCCCGGGATTGGGGGAATATGCTTCCAGTTTGGGCGCTTGTGTGACCGCCGCAATGGAGGATATGCACAAAACCTCCTATGTCTGTGTAGTCAAACTATCCCTGTGTCTGGGTGCTACACTGACACTACTAGACTCTTGCGCTCTTGGGAGGCACTATGCGCATGTCCATGAGTGACGTTCACGCTGTTTGCGTTGGCGGTTCCCATGGATACTGAGCGCTCTGTTTGGGCGTTTCTGCGCGTGCGCAGATTACCGCGAATAGCTACATGGGATATTTTCCTGCACCTGCGCAGTTTACATACCTCCACGCCGAGCAGGATTACCGGCGCCGCCATGCCTCTACACACCGGGTAGGTGTTTCTTGTGATTACTGATAACTATAAATATCAGAGGACAACATCATCAGCATCATATTGACCTTGAGAAAGACGCCGTGAGCGTCGATACGCGTGGGTCTTCGCACCCACACAGCGTCACTGATCTGATGTGCCTGCCAGTCTAGGATTTTTGTTTATTGGTGTATGCGCCAGGTTGGGTAAGATTTACTTTAGCACTAGGTGGGGGGTGGACTAGGTATTACCATTTGTATTGTTGTTGATTTTCACATACCTCCACTTGCGTCCGTATATGTGTGGGTCCACAGTTTCTGGTGGCTCATCTGTACCAACCTGTCTGCCCGATGTTGTGAAGCAGTTGCTTGTTGTAAGCGCACCTATATAGTATGTAGGCTATTATGATCAGTGGTTGTTTATGCCTATTAGTGATAGAATTGGTACCAGCTGTGTGGGGTGCCTATTGTTGTGGGTATGTTCCCGATATTTTTGTGGACCCATTACTCTGCTATATGTTTTTAGATGTTTTTAAATGTTTTTGTGCATGTTGTTCTCGTAATAAAGATTTGTGTTATTCTTAAAAACGTTGTGGTGATCCCTATCTTTATGCATACACTTGTTCTTGTTTATTGCCAGTATGTTAGGTAACGCAACCGCCTCTGGATACCATGTGGCATAATCTACCACTGTCAATATATACCTTTTCCCTGACGGACTGGGTTTGGCTAACGGCCCTATCAGGTCGACCGCTACTCGGCTAAATGGTTCCTCCACAATGGGGAGGGGGCGTAATTTGGCCTTGCATCGATCTCCCCTCTTGCCAATGCGCTGGCAACTGTCACAGGTCTGGCAGTATTGACGAACATCATAGGTTACCCCCTGCCAAAAGAAGTTTTGAGTCAGACGATGCCTGGTGCGACTGACGCCGAAGTGCCCGCCAAGGGTATGTCATGAGAGATTCGCAGTAACTCCTGCCTATACTTCTTGGGAACTACCAGCTGTCGTTTTATAGTGGGGCTCGTCCCTGTGTGGTGCTGCTCTGTGATCCGGTAGAGGAGTCCCTGCTTCCATACAAACTGTTCCCCTTCCAGTACCCCTCTCCCCTCCTGTGCCTTCCCACGATATCCCTCCAATGAAGGATCCTCAAGTAACTCCCTCTTAAATTCATCTGGGGTGGCCCAAGAAATGTGTCTGGCTATGGGAATACGTGTAGGACTGGGATGTCTTACCTGGGCCTCCTCTGAGTGTGATTCCGCGTCCGCAGCTCAAGCTTGTCTCCGGGTGGTCACAGGATATGTCTCAGCCAGAGGGGCAACCGAGAAGGCAGACAACATGGGCCCCAAGTCATTTCCCAGCAAAACGTCTGCAGGCAAATCCTCCATCAAGCCGACCTCAACAAGGCCATCCCCAACTCCCCAGTTCAGGTGAATCCTGGCAGTGGGCAGTCGATGTATGGCTCCCCCTGCTACACGGACTGCCACTGTCCGGTCCGTCTTCTCTTGGTCCTAGACGGGATGAGGCTTCACAAGGGTCAAAGTTTCCCCTGAATCTCTTAGTCCCTGCATACGTTTTCCATTAACCCACACGACCTGTCGATGCTGTTGTCGATTATCTGCCCAGGCTGCCTGCACGGGGTCCACTTCATGCAGCACTTCCTCCATCTCTTCCACCCCTTGGTTAGTCGTAGCCCCCAATGCCGTGTCAGCTTCGCCTTGGTAGCAGTGTACAGCAGCCTGGCTGAAGGTAGCTGTCCTGCCTTTGGCCACTGGGTATGCTGAGTCCGGTTGGGACATTGTCTTTACAGGTGGCCCAGCTGATGGCAGGTGTGGCATCGCGCCCCAGGGGGACTGTGGTAGGCCGGGTTTCTAGCTGGTCCCCCTACAATCTTCGGTGGTTTGGGGCCCTCCAGGTCCATGGGCGGACCCATAGTGACCATCTTTGATCTGGACAACTTAGGCCTCCTGGCATCATGATGTTCATCGGCCAGACGAGCGGCTTCCTCAAGAGTCGCTGGCCGCCTGTCCCGAAGCCATTCCTGTGTCTCGGGGGTTAGTCTATTAAATAATCGTTCTAACAAGAAGAGCTGGAGGACGTCCTCAGTGGTTGCTTGGCTCCCTTGTACCCACTGTAGCAGTGACCACCGTAATTTACAGGCCCATTCAGCGTGGGTATCGGTTACACGTTTTATAAGTCCACGGAACTTTTGGCGGTATGCCTCTGGTGTCAGCGCATACCGGGCCAAGATCACTTCTTTGATCCACTCATAGTCCATACAGTCCTCATCAGGTACCGTGCAATAGGTATCCGCTGCCCGGCCTGTCAGCTTGCTGGCCAGAATCTGAACCCGTTCCTCCGGCTTCACTTGATGAAGGGCACACTGCTGCTCAAAGTCCTGCAGAAAGCCATCAATGTCTTCCTCTGCCTCCCCCAACTGTCGGGAGGCATTATACTGGATCTTTTTGTGGCTTACTGTTGAAGGTACCTGGTCGAAGGCCAGAGCTCCCCCTGCTCGCTGACTCTCCTCTCTCCGCTCTGCCATCTCCATCTTGGCTAGCTCTATCCTGGTCCGCTCGGCAATCTTTTCCTTCAGATCAGTACGCACATCAGCCATCACCTCTCGTATGATCTCTACTGCAGGGTTTGGGCCATAGAACGCCAGTCTGTTCTTTACCTCCCTCTGGAATTCAGTCTCCTCTTTACCTCCCTCTGGAATTCAGTCTCCTCCACGTTCACATTGGGGGGCGCTGCTTTGTCGTGTTCCATGATGGCTGCTATCAAATCCGCTTTTGTTTTGTTGCTGGCGATCAACCCTCGGGCTTCCACCAGATCTTTTAATGTAGTCCTCTTTAACTTCTGGTAGTTTTCCATTCATTCCTTTCCTTCTGTAGAAGGGGCATCATATCCCGCTGTCTGCCACCAGTGTAACGGGTGCTACCAAGCTGGGGTACCGCTTTCAGTACCACCCCACGTTTCAGGAGGTCCACTCTGCTTTGGCTGGAGTCTGAATGAAGGGTGCTGGCTGGAATTGTTTGGTGACATGGGCGCATATAAAAAATCACTGCTTCTCCACGTATTTCCAGTCTGACAACACTTTACTCACAGGACACAGAATATATCACACAGATACAGAGGGCAGGCCAATAGAAAAGCGGCAGGCCAGACATACATTACAATAGCCGCAGGTGGCCGGAGCCCTGCTGATATTTACTGTGGGAATTACAAAGGTGGGGGGCGGACAAAAAAGGAATATCGTGTCCCCTCTGCCCAGGGGCACAGCCTGTGGGCTGATGCATTAGGGACATGCATCGCACATGGAACCTATTATACATACATACATATAACTGCACAACATATTCTGGGTGCTGAGTGGTTCCGTAACACGCCTCCATACGCTGAGACCGTGATCCGAGAAGGGGGAGGGGCAGACTTAGCTGGATAAACGCACGCCGCCCTGGCCAGGTAGCCTAATGAAAGAGCGCTACGAAGGATGAGTCCGAGCCGGACGAAAGAAAGGGAATCAAGAATGATGGACAGAGCCATGGAGAACCTCGGCGAGGTAAGGGATGAGCACTGAACCTGTGATCCACAGAATGTGCAGAACTGCTGCCACAGACTCTGCGAGACTCTGGGAATGGTTGAGAGCCCAAACGGGAAAGATATAAAATGAAAATGGACCCGCCCCTCTCAAAAAGGCAGGAATCTCCAATGCCCTTAAGAGATCAGGACCCGGATAAATGCTTTCATGGGACAAAGGAAAACTCATGCGGTTCACAGGAAGTAATTACTGAACAAAGAGATTTCATCCAGAAAAGAAAAAAATGTACTCCTCCGTTGAGCCATCTTAGATCCCCGACGAGCCACGTTGAGGAAAAAACACCGGGAGAACGACGAGGTCTAGCCTGACGAAGGAGGGAGCTCGTCCTTCAGGTGACCTCCTTAATAATTTGGTCCAACTTGGAGCCAAACCGACTGGAATCCTGGGAAGGCAAGTTGGTGAGGGACTTTTTTGAGGATCAGTTTGCCTGCCACGCCTTAAGCCAAATGGTCCTTCGGATAGCCGCAATATTGCTGGATGTCTGAGCAGCACCTGCAGCGGCGTCCGGTGAGGCGGACACCATGTACTTCCCTGCAAAAATAAAATGGTCCGTGAGGACCGCCAATTCCTCCGGTCGGCCTCCAGAAAGAGTGTCCTGAATGAGCAGATTAGCCCATGCATCTATAAACTTTGCTACCCAGGTGGAGACAAAGGCAGGGCACAATGTAGCGGCGGATGCTTCAAAGGTTGACCTTGCCAAGAACTCTATTAGACCGCCGTTGGTATCCATGAGGGATGCTCCCTCTGGGAGAGGAAGGACCGTCTTGATGGAAAGTCTGGAAACCGGAGGGTCTATAGTCAGAGAGGTGGTTCCAGGAGAGAAGGGATATAGGACACAGATGCTACCCTCTTTGGAAGCGGCTGGACTAAGGATTCCGAGCAAATTACAAGGAAAGACTTGAGGGTACGCTGCTGTGAACAAAACGCTGAAGGCTTATTGAAGAGGACCTCGAGTGGTACCCTGGATTTCAACACAGCGATGTAGACTAGATTCATCAACAAAACGGCTCAAAGAAGGAGAACCGTATGAAGAGACAACCTCTTGCCCATCTAAGCAGGTAGAAGGTAGACTAATGGACGACCTCGCAGACTCGGATCGATCAGGAAGCTAAACTCAAGGGTACAGGGATGGCTATAAGGGACTATGGAAAAAGTTGTCTAGATGGGCATTGGAAGGCATAATAGAATATAAGCAGCCAAAGGAGGAGAGTCCATGAAAAAAACCTGGAATATGTCAACTCCATGGAAAGTTGGCCCTAGGAAGGAGTACATTGACCCCAGAAGAAAACTTGACTGATGAAAGGAAAGTAAGATCCTTCCTTATGACGACATGGGCAACCTTATCCATCCTGGTCCCTGGAAAGGTGAGAGGATTGTAGTGTGTGGATCTAGTTACCCAAGTATAAGACACCACACGACCAAAGAGAACCGTGAAAAAGGATACGAATCCTGCTGAAGGAAGGAATGTGTTATCACAAAACTCCTCATTGGATCCAGGCCTGGAGTAGCCTTCTATGCTGGTCTATGCTTGCGCAGAGTAAGATCCAATTCCTGTCCAAGGTGGGAGAACTTGTTCCTGCCATGGTCGGAAATAAAAACCCTCGGAGCTGATCGAGGCGTTATCCGGTGTCTGTAAGAAAGAAGAGGTAAGTATTAATAAAAAACAATAGAGAGCTCTGGCATTGAGATCGCTCCAAGGCCCCTAGAAAACTGCAGTGAACAGTCATGACAGTCAAGGTATACATACGGGCTCTGACTCCGTAAGACAGCCAGAATGTATAAACTGCAACTGGTAAATCATTTATGATGGGGTAGCGCACTGAACAGTGCAGATAGCCTGAGGACAGCACTGTAAACTGATCTACCGGATAGTTAAGAGGTAGGCCCGAATAATCAGATTGTGTGGAAAAGCCCCTGGGGAGCCACGCACAATTAGGGCCCAGTGCATGGCCGAAGAAAAAACTGCGACCATCCGGTACCTAACACCAGCATGTCTGACCTACCTGAAAGCTCTAGAGCATTTATTACACTAGCACCGTTGGGAATGATGGTTTCTGGGCAACACGGTGGCGCAGTGGTTAGCACTGCAGCCTTGCAGCGCTGGAGTCCTGGGTTCAAACCCCACGAAGGACAACATCTGCAAAGAGTTTGCATGTTCTCTCCGTGTTTGCGTGGGTTTCCTCCGGGTACTCCGGTTTCCTCCCATATTCCAAAGACATACTGATAGGGAATTTAGATTGTGAGCCCCATCGGGGACAGCGATCATAATGTGTGTAAAGCGCTGCGGAATATGTTAGCGCTATATAAAAATAAAGATTATTATTATTATTTCTCTCACCAATCATTGAGTCTGCAGATAGTGCTGTCCCTCTGAGCTTTATTTCGCTGTGCCTGGCTTGTGCGCTAGCGGGTGCCATAAGGTTAGGGAAAGGAGAAGATACAGAGGTAATTCTGCAGCGCAGCTACTCACAGTAGTCATCCTGTTTTCAGCTTCTAGGCTGTAGGACTCCATCAATACATAGATACACCAAGCAAAAATAACCAGTTTCAGCCAAAAGCATCACTGTAGTTGCTTCTCCAGTACTATATAGTATCAGGAATAGTGGACAAACCAATATTACTACCAAAATATAAGTGCATAAAAGCACTTACAGACCACTATGACACATTAAAATAAAATCAATAAAGTTTATTGAAACAAAATCTTAAAACAATACAAAAATACCATGTGAGGATGAGGAAAAAAGACTCAGACAGATTTACATATTTAAGCAGCAAGAAAATATCAAAATATTTTAGGACAAGCATACCGGTATCATATTTATAATTATAAATAGGGTCATGCAAAAAAAGGCCTCCTATACAAATCCTCTAAGGTCCTAGTCTCATTTATATTGACCCGGATAATGGGAATCCAATTGCACTAGACACCTATCGACCAGTAATAAATAAAGTGCTTACCCATAGTAAGTACTGCTGCAGAATTGCCCCGACGCGCGTTTCGCCGATGATGTGCTTTCTCAAGGGGAGTGTATACTTTGCCCCCACCTTACCTCATTAAATACCCCCTGCAGGTGCCCGTTGGCCAATCATATGTCGCATGCGAGGACGCACCACCCCGACACCATGTGCGTCAAATTCGGTACTCCAATCCAGCGCGTGTTAGAGGAAAAACCTCATAGACGTCATTGAACACGCGCCGGAAATTGTAGGAGACCTTCATTAATGCACGGGACAAGGTGCGCGAACACGCATGCGCACACCGGCGCCATTTTCAGGAAGCCCATAAAGGGCTACCATCATTCCGTGTCCTAAAGCTGATCAACTGCGCATGCGCACCCAAGCGCTGTCTCGTACAAAAAGAATAAGTGTATGTGCGTATGTCAACGCTATACAAAAGCACCTCATTTTCTCCAAAAAGCTGACAGCTATTTAATCAAATGCGCCCCTACATATATGTATGCAAGGTGCGCGACCACGCATGCGCACACCGGCGCCATTTTTAAGAAGCCCATAAGAGGCTACCATCATTCCGTGTCCTAAGCTGATCAACTGCGCATGCGCACCCGAGCGCTATCTCATACCCAAAGAATAAATGTACGTGCATATGTCGGCGCTATACAGGAGCACCTAATATTCCCCAAAATGCTGACAGCTATTTAATCAAATGTGCCCCCTAGTATATATATGCAATCATAGAAGACAACACTCAAATTAAATACCAGACAGAGAGCTCAAGCACGCATGCGCATGTCAGCATCATTTAAGGAAGCCTATAAAGAGCTGCCATAATCCCTTGTCTCAAGTTGGTGAGCTTGTGACTGCATACCCAAGTATCTTCATGCATATGATTTAAAATAAACGAATGCGCATGCGTATATCCACGCCATTCTTATGCAGTCCACCAAAACTCACCATCATTCCTAAGATCATAATCATACTTAACAAGATGTACTTTGTGCATGTATATATGGTCCCAGGAAATGATGTTATCTAATCTACGGGGAAAGCAGTTCGTGAAAAATAGATGTCTCAACGTGTATCAGATTATCCAATATAATCCAGTACAATCAATTACCTCGTGTCCCGCTGTGCAAGAAGCTCTCATAAGTACAATATATATGATATCGTGTAAAAATCACCTAACAGTGCATACATAATATTTACTATCAAAAAGTATTATGTCAATAATAAAATATACAAAAAATAATAACATACACTAGAATATTAGAATATTAATATTGTGCATCCAGACTGTCCGTATCTACCAAAGGGTAGTTACGCCGTGTAATAGGCACGGACATCCCTCCCAGAGTACATACGGGCAGAGGAAATACCTCACATGGTATTTTTGTATTGTTTTAAGATTTTGTTTCAATAAACTTTATTGATTTTATTTTAATGTGTCATAGTGGTCTGTAAGTGCTTTTATGCACTTATATTTAGGCTGTAGGACTGCTGGGAAGAGGAAGGTCCCACAGGAAAGGCAGTATTCGGGCCCAGGAGGCGTAAAATAGCGTCCGTGAGAGGATACCCTGGCTCCGGAGGTTTCTAGCAGACCCACTAACTGATGCCAGAAGGTTAGGGGACAGAGAGAATGTAGAGGGGAGTGTCCGTCTGCAAGGCAGGGCTACTCACAGCCAGATGCCGGTGTCCCGTAGGCTGCTCCCAGCTGTGCGATGAAGAGATGATGAAGGTCCCGCAGAAACAAGGACACCCTCCGGATCCACACAGACAATGTGGTAAAAGGGAGCTCCGCAGAGAAAAAAAAAAAAATTCACGCTGCAGCAGGGTGAGCGAACGCTGGGAGAAAAGCCCGCTCTGGGGCCGAGCTAACTACTGGGTTGGAGCAATCACCGGAGGAAGTGAGAAGACGGGCGGGAAGAATCCCACTCGAAATGCAGGGAAAGGAGGCAGAGCCACCAGCAATACTAGGCCCGAAGAGAAGCCGTGGCCTAGATTAGAGCCGGTGGCCGCCAGGCCGAGAGGGGCAGCATGGAGGTCCAAGAAAGGGTGCGGCAAAGGGGGTCCCTGTTATGAACTGGTGATTCAGAAACACAATGGACCTGGTGGTTAAGAGCACACAAAGTGACCTGATAGTTACTAATAACATAGGACGAGCTCTGAGACGTGGGAACTCTGCTGACCGCAATCCCTAATCCTATCACACCACACTAGAGGTAGCCGTGGAGCGCTCCTGACCAGACCTAGGCGCCTCGGGCACAGCCTGAGAAACTAGCTAGCCCTGAAGATAGAAAAATAAGCCTACCTTGCCTCAGAGAAATTCCCCAAAGGAAAAGGCAGCCCCCCACATATAATGACTGAGTAAAGATGAAAATACAAACACAGAGATGAAATAGATTTTAGCAAAGTGAGGCCCGACTTACTGAATAGACCGAGGATAGGAAAGATAGCTTTGCGGCCAGCACAAAAACCTACAAACAACCACGCAGAGGGCGCAAAAAGACCCTCCGCACCGACTAACGGCACGGAGGTGCTCCCTCTGCGTCCCAGAGCTTCCAGCAAGCAAGACAAACCAATATAGCAAGCTGGACAGAAAAAATAGCAAACAAAAGTAACACAAGCAGAACTTAGCTTATGCAGGGCAGACAGGCCACAAGAACGATCCAGGAGAGAGCAAGACCAATACTGGAACATTGACTGGAGGCCAGGAACAAAGAACTAGGTGGAGTTAAATAGAGCAGCACCTAACGACTTAACCTCGTCACCTGAGGAAGGGAACTCAGAAGCCGCAGCCCCACTCACATCCACCAGAGGAAGCTCATAGACAGAACCAGCCGAAGTACCACTCATGACCACAGGAGGGAGCTTGACCACAGAATTCACAACAGGTCCCGCACCCCCAATCTGAAGGGGGCCCCCAAGAGAAATTAGGCCCAGATGCAGAGAGCACTGCAGAGGCCCTAAAGGAGCGCAAAAAGAAGGTAGCCCAGCACCCCCAATCTAAAGGGGGCTCTTGAAAATCAGCCATCCCAGATCATCCTCTTAATCCCCAGTGATCTGTCTGTCCTCCTCGTCATCCTCTGGCAGGGAAATGGGGGAGAGAGGGGAAAGAAAAAAAAAATGTACCTCTTCTCCAGAAAACGTCAAACGTCCTAGAGAGCCGTCTTGCAGGACGTCCTCACCTCCACAAACAGACAGGCTCTGGTGGGAGACGGGGGCCAGGACCGGATCACCTAAACACGCTTCTGTGTTAGGAGTTTGGGTCCTGTCGACTAGACGTATGAGGATACGGGGTGGCAGTACACCGTCGTCTCTGTATGGAACTACAGTTGTGACAATCACACTGTATCCCTCCGGAGTAACAGGAAAAAATCCATCTGAAAAGAAAACGATGCACAGAGGTAGATATGGGTCTAATGAAAGACCCGTGTCCACGTCCTACTGACACTAAGCTAAACTGAATATCCTAGTTCAGTGATGGCGAACCTATGACACGCGTGTCAGTGCTGACACGCGTAGTCATTTTCAGTGACACGCGGCCGCCGGCCGCAGCCCCATAGAAATTGCATCCTTAAATTGCATGGCAAGCCATTCCGATTTTTTATCGGATCGGATGCCATGCAGGAGGTCTGTAGGCCCAAACATCAGAGCTCCGGCACAGAGCGTCTAGGCCTGGGACTTCCGGTAGGCCCGACGCAGCTCCCGGAAGTCCCAGGCCTAGACGCTCTGCGCCGGAGCTGTTTGGGCGGCATTGCGCTGCTCCCTGCTGCGCCGGCCGGAAGTTCGGGCCTACCGGAAGTCCCAGGCCTAGACGCTCTGCACAATGCCACGGGGGACGCACTTCTGAGGCCTGAGGTGATCGCTGTCTTGAGGCCCTGTGATTGCTGTCTGCAGGCCCTGTGACTACTACAGCAACCATCATCCAGTGAACTGTGGGGTGTCATTGGCCATTACTGAGATAAGTGAGGGGGAGGCTGGAAGTGGCCTGTGCTATGGGTGCCGTTTCCCACCATTAGGAACGCCATCTTGCAGCATAGTACAGACTCCATTTCACCACCATTACTGTTGTGCATCCTTATTAACCCCTATTTCTGCTTATTAACTCTGCCCTTTCCTAAGTTAGTTAACCCCTAATTGCCTGCAGGGCTAACTATAAATCTTCTCTCACTGCCCCTCTCATGGAGAAGCCACAAAATAAAAAAACAAAGTTAAGTAAAGGGAGTGGTAGTAGCAGTAGCCGACCCTTTCAAGAGACATGGACTGAGATGTATGGCATTATAGAAAAAAATGGCAGATCATTTTGCGTTCTATGTAATGAAACGGTAGTAAGCAGAATGTGGAATGTAAATAGACATTTTGAAACTAATCATTCCCAGCTCTTGAAAAAAAGTGAGGATGAAAGGAAGGAATACATTTCCAGGCAGCTACACCTTCATAAGAGCCAATCTAATTCCATCCTTAAATTTGTAAAAAGCTCTACAAATGCAACATCTGCAAGTCTGAGCATTGCTCACTCCATAGCTCAGCACGGAAAAGCACTCAGTGAGGGAGAATTTATTAAAGAAACTCTCTTAAGATGTGCACCAGTTCTATTTCATGATATGCAAAATAAAGATGCAATTATTAAGAGAATATCTGAGTTACCACTCAGTAGAAATATAAAAGACCGAATAATGAGACTGAACACAAGCGTACAACATCAATTAAAGAGAGACATAAGTAATTGTAAATATTTTTCGATCTCTCTTGATGAAACTACTGATGTCACATCACATGCTCAGTTGGCCATTATTTGTCGGTATTCTGATGGTCTGACAATGAGAGAAGAGTTGATAAAGTTACTATCAGTGCCAACAAGTACATCAGGAAGTGAAATATGTAAGGTTGTTATGCAAACATTCTGTGACCTAAGCATTGAGATCTCTAAAGTTGTGTCAGTGACGACAGATGGGGCACCAAACATGGTGGGGAAAAAAGTCGGATTTGTTAAATTGTTTACGGAAGGTATTGGACATCCGATTGTGCCTTTTCATTGCATTATCCATCATGAGGCTTTATGTGCCAAAGCAGGATTCACTGACTTAAACGACTTAATGTCAGTTGTTACAAAAATAGTTAATTTAATAGCTGCTCGCCCCCTTCACAAGCGAGAATTTTCTGCACTTTTACTGGAGGTTGATTCCACCTACAGTGGACTGCTGATGTACAATAATGTAAGATGGCTGAGCCGAGGCAAAGTTCTTGAGCGCTTTGTGGAGTGTTTTGAAGAAATTAAGGTATTTCTTGAGGATAAGGATCTGGGAAACTTTCCTCAGCTCTATGATTCTAAGTGGGTCAACAACCTGATGTTTTTTACAGATCTCTCTGTTCATATTAATGAACTGAACTTAAAGCTACAAGGTTTTAGCAAAAGTATTGACGTTATGTTTGGATACATAAAAGCTTTTGAAAGTAAACTTAAAAATTTTCAAGCGAGATGTAGAAACTAAAACTTCTAAGTATTTTCCTCGAGTACCAAAGTATTTTGAGAAGGCCAGTGCAGCTGTACAAAATGAAATGGAACCCTTGCATATAAAGTACCAGCATGTTTTAGACTCGTTACCTGACCAGTTAAGTGATAGATTTAATCAATTTAGAAGCCTAGAACAGACCATGAAAATAATTAAGTATCCTGATGTAGTAGTCTACAGTAGTTTGGAATTAAATGGTTTCCAGTGGATACAAATTGATGATTTGGAGATGCAACTTGCAGAATTTCAGGACAGCATCTGGGCTCAGGTGTTTGTTGACTTGAGGTCAAAGCTTGAGAATCTAGAAAGGTGCCGCTTGGAGAATCAAGAGGAGTGCCACTATGAACAGGAAATTTGGAGTGCCTGGAATAGGTTACCAGACACTTAGCACCCTGAAAAATATAGCAATGGCTTTACTCACTATTTTTCCCTCTACCTACTTTTGTGAGACCTTATTCTCAGCATTAAATAATATCAAAACCAACAAAAGAAACAGATTGACAGATGAACTTAGTAGCGCTTGCTTGGGCTTGAAGTGTACAAAATACCAACCTTCAATTGAACATTTAGCTAATTCAGCAACAAAAAAGTCACTAAAAATCAGTGATGGCGAACCTGTGGCACTCCAGCTGTTGCAAAACTACAATTCCCATCATGCCTGGCCATTCAAAGCAAAAGCTTTGGCTGTGAAGACATGATGGGAATTGTAGTTTTGCAACAGCTGGAGTGCCAGAGGTTCGCCATCACTGGAAGAATTCCCCCTCCCCCTCACTTATCTTAGTTCACGGCACCCCACACAAGTTAAATAATAGCAAGACCAACAAAAGAAACCAACTGACTGATGAACAAAGTAGTCACTAAGCAGGTAAGTTAAATAATCTAATATATAATTGCCTAGAATACTACTTCCTGCAATTTGTGCCAACTTCCGTGGCTTTGTCCGGAGCTAATGTCCGGAGCTAATGTCCGGAGCTAATGTCCGGAGATAAGTGACGTCAACAGTGTCCAGTGTCTGATTGGTTGCCGCCTGCTGCGAGCGACCAATCAGAAACGTGCTGTACTGTGACACACTCAGCCCGCCATTTTGGTGTGATTTTTGAATTTTTACCTCACAGCAAGTTTCTACTGCGTGGAGGCGGGCCCAGTGACGTTGCTCTTCAAGCTCCTGCCGAATTTCGTAAAAAAAATGATAATACCATTTACCAAAACTATATATATTTAGTTGTGAAGTGGTTCAGTGACATTTTCACACCAATTTTGAACTTTTGTTTGGTGTTTTCTCCATATACTGCCTATTATTTTTGTTCTTTCTTACTATTATTTATTAACTAGATGGCAGCCCGATTCTAAAGAATCGGGAGTCTAGAATCCATATATACTTTATTTATTCAAATGTAAGAATAATACAATTAATAAATAATAGTAAGAAAGAACAAAAATAATAGGCAGTATATGGAGAAAACACCAAACAAAAGTTCAAAATTGGTGTGAAAATGTCACTGAACCACTTCACAACTAAATATATATAGTTTTGGTAAATGGTATTATCATTTTTTTGACGAAATTCGGCAGGAGCTTGAAGAGCAACGTCACTGGGCCCGCCTCCACGCAGTAGAAACTTGCTGTGAGGTAAAAATTCAAAAATCACACCAAAATGGCGGGCGGAGTGTGTCACAGTACGGCACGTTTCTGATTGGTCGCTCGCAGCAGGCGGCAACCAATCAGACACTGGACACTGTTGACGTCACTTAGCTCCGGACATTAGCTCTTTAGAATCGGGCTGCCATCTAGTTATACATATTTGTTATTTAAACTATACATGTCGAGACTCCGCCCCCTGAGCTCACAGTATGAGGACGTAGAGTCTGGAGCTCCAAGGGAAAGCATCCCAATCCAGCAACAAACCGACTAAATTCTAGCCATCCAGCCCCAAAAACACTCAGGATTGGTCCAGGATACAGCCTAGTCCCTTTCCAGACCTATATTTCTCATTTTGGAGGACTTTTAAAATCGAGGCCTATAACACAAATCTGAGGCCTGGGCCTAAATTTCTACAGCCGGCCGGCTGCAGCTCTACCACTGCGTCACCACACCTCCCCAGGCACAGCGAGGTCCCTCCAGGGCCAAGATAAGGCTGAAGAGAGGCTAATTAACAAGACTCCCCTGACAGTGGGACCGCCGTAACAAGGCGAGACAGCCGCGGCAGAGCCGCCATTGAAGCGTCTCCCTCCCTCCTCCTCGGCACCTGGCGGCGGTGAGCGGGTGCCCAAAGCCCGCAGCACACACCGCCAAAGGCAGAGAAGTGGCGGTAAAGCTCCGGACACCGGCACTGCCACAGCGGGGCCCGGCGCAATAAAGAGGATCAGCCGCTGCAGAGCCGCCGGAGTAGCGCTTTCCCCCCTCCTGCACCGCACCTGGCAGCGGCGAGCGGGTGACTAAAGCCCGCAGCACAAGCCGAGACCGGGCACAGAGAGACAGCCGCTGCAGCAGCGATCGCCGAACCCACTGCCGCCGAACCCGACGGGGAAGTGACTCGCGACCCCGACCGCTGCAGAGCCGCCGGAGTAGCGCCTTCCCCCCCTCCTGTACTGCATCCGGCAGCGGCGAGCGGGAGACTAAAGCCCGCAGCTCACGCCGAGACCGGACAGAGTGTCAGCCGCTGCAACAGCGATCGCCGAACCCACTGCCGCCGAACCCGACGGGGAAGTGACTCGCGACCCCGACCGCTGCAGAGCCGCCGGAGTAGCGCCTTCCCCCCCCTCCTGTACTGCATCCGGCAGCGGCGAGCGGGAGACTAAAGCCCGCAGCTCACGCCGAGACCGGACACAGTGTCAGCCGCTGCAACAGCGATCGCTGATCCCACTGCCACCAGACCCGACGGGGAAGTGACCCGGGACCCCGACCGGAGCGGGGATCCAGCAGCGTCGGAGCCCCCTGACAGCGGGGCGAACAGCAGCGGCGGGAAACGGCCTCTCTCCCCCCTCCTTCCTCTACTCGCTGGAGTGAGTGTCATAATAAGCGGGGGAGAGACCGTCTACTCACCCAGACACTGCGGCCGCATGGGAGCTCCTTCAGAAGCATCCCCCAGCACCCGGACCGGCAGACACAGGCACAACCGGAGCTACCCGGATAGGAGGTAAGAGATCCCCTCCTCCTTCAGCTCCCAACTCCCAGCCATTAGTCCTATATAGCCAGGCAGCTGTAGCGTCGCACGAGCTGCAGCACAGATCTCAGCGCCCCGGCCAGCATCGTGACCGCAGCATCCGCTACGCTCCTGCGCTCCACATCCTTATTCAGGACGCTCCAGCGCCACAATTCCACCGCCACAACGCAATAAATATAGCGCACTGAGGCATATTCTTAAAGCTCCAGCATCACATCCATAGCGTTACAGTGACCTACCCCAGACGTACCAAGCGTCCAATAGAAGACGCCTCAGCACAATATAACGCACCAGCGCCCTGAAAACCCCGTGAGGCTCCAGCGCCATATTTCTACCGCTACAGAGTACTAATTACAACGCACTGAGAGACTTCTTAAGACAATCCCACAGATCATCTAGTGGCCTTACTGTTTCTCACACAGACCCATATAAGGACCACTGAGCCACATAATTCCCGCTAAAAGACACTCAAAAGCGGCGGCTCCCACACCGGATCCCCCCGGTACTATCCTATAATTACCCAGCCAACTCAATCCAACCACCATGAGTTTCTCTAGATCTAAAGGGCTCTCACAGTCCCAACAATCTCCAAAAGCACAAAATGCTGCTAAACAAAACAAAACATATAGCAGCCACAAACCTCACAAGGATCAAGCAAACCTCATTAGTCCCATCAGAGCAAGATCCAGATCGCCTCAGAGAGACGTGAACCAGCAACCAACAGTTAGAAGAAAAACAAAAAAAGATGAAAATCCCCACCAGTTGGAAAAAATGGACTCCTCCCTTTCCTCAAAAAGAAGTATGCCAGGTGCAGTGGGCGAAAAATACGTAAACCTAAAAAACACTAGTGACTCCGATGAATCCTACAATGACTGCAGCCCCAACCAAAGCCCTGAAAAACAAAGACTCAGAAGAGAGAGCCCACCTCGTGCCCAAGCAGGAATAAACCTACACAACCAAGGAACACAACCAAATATGATTGAGGAATTCAGATCAATGATCAAAGATGAATTCAAAATTCAAAGACAAGAATGGAGAGAAGAATTCGACATGATGTGCGACAAAATCAATAAACAAGTGGAGAATCACGAAAGAAGAATCCAGAAAATAGAAAGGGGAGCCGCAGAATCTTCTGTAGATCTAGAGTACCTTTCAGCAGAGATTCACAAACTAAAAATCAAAATGGCAGACATCGAGGATAGGGGGCGTCGTAATAACATAAAAATCAGAGGGATTTCGGAATCAGTTAAGCAAGAAGATCTCACACAACATATCCAGGACATTTTTAAAACAGCTATCCCGGAGCTGTCCCCCTCTGACCTCATAATCGATAGAGCACATAGACTCCCCCGTCCCCCTAAAATCGCTTCTGATGTGCCAAGGGACACCATTCTAAGAATCCACTTCTTTCAAACCAAAGAAAAAATTATGGACTATCTTAGAAAGAACAAGTACTTCCCAGAACCCTACAAGGACCTGAAAGTCTTTCCGGACCTATCTAAAGAAACATTGGAAGGTCGCAAAGAATTTAACAAGGTGACCTCATTTCTCAGGGAAAAGGGCATCCCCTATAAATGGGGTTTTCCTTTAAAACTACTATTGAACTTTAGAGGGCGGACCATTCCATTCTACACACCTAACGATGGAATGGATTTCATTCACTCAATCAAGGACATCCCCACTAGAGACTAAAATTGAAATATGACTCTAAAGTCACTGTCTGGGGATGGATGGTTAGAACTTACCGCTTTTAGGATGTTGTCCCTGTTTCTCTTTCCCACAGGAGTATCCACGTCGAGAGGTGGTAGCATCCCTTTGGGTCTACCTGTCCATTTATCCTACATTAATAAACAGGACTAACCATTTTTTCTCTTTCAGGAACTGACACCAAAATCTGAAAATTGTATTATAGTTAACCCAAGTTATAGTCGTTTCAATAACTGTAATCTCTCTTAATACCTACTAACCCTTTATCCCTATTTTTCAGTCACTCAGTAAAAACACATAATGGAGCTGAACTTGACCTCTTACAATGTGAGGGCTCAACAACCCAAGAAAAAGACACGCACTGTGGAGGGAGCTGACCGAGTCCAAGGCCAACATTATCTGCTTACAGGAAACCAAATTCCTGGAAGGTAACCACCCTTATTTTAAACACCACAAATTCCCACACATTCGAATCTTGTAATTCAAAGAAAAGAGCAGGAGTCCTAACATTGATTGAGAGCTCAATCCCGTTTGAGACCCTGGGTGAACTTAAGGATAAAAAAGGCCGCTTCCACATACTCATTTGTAAAATCAACGAACAGGAATGTACGATAGCAAACATTTACGCCCCAAATGTTGGCCAAGTCCCATTCCTGAACAAAATTATGAAAAAAATCGAAGAGGTCAGGAGAGGCAATCTGTTTCTGCTGGGTGACTTCAATGTCACCCCGGAAAACAGGTTGGACTCTTCCTCCAAAAATAGGCCCACCAATGACTGCCTCAATAACTGGCTAGACAACAACAAATTATTTGACAGTTTCAGGTGCCTTAACGCCAACTCTAAAGAATACACACACTTCTCGGACATACATCAAACGGCCTCGAGAATAGACTTAATTGTCACAGACATACACTCCCTGACAAAAATTGAGGAAATCTCAATTGGAGTTAGGACAATTTCGGACCATGCTCCGGTTTACGGGAAACTCACAATAGGTCCCCCCCTCCTAAATGCCAGACTATGGAGATGCAGCACCAAAATCCTTCATAATCCAACCAATAAAAGCATAATACAAAGCGCAATAAATAATTACTTTGAGGTTAACAAACCAGAGTCAACCAATCCCTGCATCAATTGGTGCGCACACAAGGCGGTAATCAGAGGACTGTTGCTTGGAATGGCATCCAGGGAAAAAAAGGAGTCTAAGAAAAAAATTCAAGACTTATCCAACAAAATTCGGACACTAGAAAATAATATACTAAATAATAACACAGCCCCTCAGAACACCCAAAAAGAGCTTTCCAAACTAAGATCAGAACTCAGAGAGACTATTTTCGCCATATGACAACATTGTAAAAATGTCAAACTACAAATTTTACACATCCCACAATAAACCTACCAAATATATGGCCATCAAAATAAAAAAAGAACAGAACCAAAAGTAGAATCAACAGAATTAACAAGCTAGATGGGACAGGAAAAATTTCCCACCCAAATGAGATAGCAAATGAATTTGCAGCATTCTACACCAAGTTATACAACATAAACCCCCAAAATAACGACTCCACAGACAAATTGGACAAAATAGACAAAATCAAAGAATTTCTAAAACAAATAAACCTACCCACCCTAACCCTAGAAGAACTTACTGCCCTCAAAGCCCCTATAACGCCTGACGAAATAGAAAATACTATCAAAGGGTTTGGCCTTCACAAGTCCCCAGGCCCCGATGGATTCTCAAATGCATACTATAAGACTTTCTCAAAAAATCTTTCCCCACATCTAGCAGAGGTTTTCAACTTCATCTTCCATGGCGGCTCCTTCCCCACAGTAATGTTAGCGGCCACAATATCGATTATCCCCAAATTAAAAGGAGATCCTGAGGCCATGGAGAATTTTAGACCTATCTCACTAATAAATGTCGATGTCAAGATTTATTCAAAAATCCTTGCAGATTGGAATCAACCTTGGAATAACCAGGCCGATCCTAAAGACCAAATGGGATTTGTGAGAGGTAGGCAACCAGCGGACGCAACCAGAAGAATCATTAATATCACAAGCTGGGCCAGGAAACAAGGAATCCCCATAACACTACTGTCGCTTGATGCTGAAAAGGCCTTCGACAGAGTGGATTGGGATTTTTTGAGAGAATGTCTAAACAAATTTGGCTTCGACAAACCCTTGACATCACACATAATGGCCTTATACTCCGATCCTAAGGCCAGCGTCTACTGCAACTGTCAAATTTCGGACCCCTTCAGTATCAGGAACGGCACTAGACAAGGTTGCCCACTCTCCCCGATCCTATTTAACCTAGTTATTGAACCATTGGCAGAAATTATAAGATCCAATAACAAAATCTCAGACATCTCCACACCCACTAGACACCACAAAATTTCCCTCTTCGCAGATGACATTATTCTATCCCTCTCCAACCCAGAAACCTCAATTCCCGAAGCACTCCAAACTATTGAAAGATTCTCCACATTCTCAAACTTTAAAATTAATAAAGCTAAGTCCAATATACTCCCAATAGGTCTTAGTGAAGTCCAAACCCAAACCATAAGAAACCTAACAACCCTAAACTGGTGTGAAAAAGAACTCACTTACTTAGGCATCATAATAAATAAAACAACTAAAGGGACAATAAAATCAAACTTTAACCTACTGAAAGAAATACTAAACAAGGAAACCATAACACATAGGGATAACACACTATCATGGTGGGGCAGAGTGCTGACAATGGGACTATTCATCCTACCCAGACTTCTATACATCCTGAGGTGTGTCCCCCTGCCATTTCCAGACATCAGTTTTACACACCTGCATGCACAGATAAAAACCTTTATTTGGAATTCAAAAAAGCCAAGATCCGCCACCCAAACTCTTTTTAAAAGAAAAATAAACGGAGGGATTAATATCCCAAACATAAAAGCCCACTACCACACCCTGCTTATAAAACAGAGTATCTACTGGCTGCAGAACTCCAACCCGCCAGTATGGCTCGATCTTGAGACAGCACTAAACAACAATCGCCACCCAAAATCGGTTATATACAAATCAATATTTGGCAACCTCCCAGATTCAGTTTCTCACCCCATCTTCCAGGCAACAGCCTCAGCTTGAAAAAAATTATCATACCAAAAGAAAGGCCTTAAACACTCAACTATCTTAAGAAACATTCCCATCTCCTTGGCCTATTCCATAATTGGCCAAACTCTCCCAAAAATTTGGTCAGACTCAAAAATAAAGAAAATTGAGGACATACACTCAGGTGAGACCTTTATAAGCTTCCAAAATATGAAATGCCAATATGGCACTCATCCATCCTCTTTCCTAGAGTTTCTGATACTCAAGAAAAACATAGGATCTTTTATGGGGAGGAGACCTAAATTATCAGAAACATCTATTAAACTTCTAAGCAACATTGGACATTGCATATTTTGGAGCCACAAATTCATTTATAGCAATTTCAACTCAGACTTTACTCTCTCTAAAAGTCCCCCAATGTCTAAGTGGGAACAAGATTTAAAAAGCACTTATAGTATCGAAGAGGGGGAAGAGGCTCTCACCACCTCTTACCAGTCCACCCTCTCAATGGCCCTACAAGAAACACACTTCAAGGTAGTATCAAGATGGTACTACACCCCCAGCAGACTGGCGCACATAGACACCATAAACTCTGCTAAATGCTGGAGAGGCTGTGGCCAAAGAGGAGACATTATGCACATATTTTGGAGCTGCCCCGCGGTAAATTCCTTATGGAAAAAAATATCTAAAGAAATCATCAAACTTACTAGTACACCCTTTGACTTGAAGCCCCAAGGGGCTTTGTTATCTCTTGGACTCGGTCAGCTGGAACATAATCAAAAACTACTGGTAACACATCTGCTTAGTCGTAAAAAACCTTATTGCCTCACTTTGGAAAACCCAACAAACCCCATCAACAAAAGACATCATCTTAAGGATCTCTCTACATAGATCCCACGAGTCCTACTTCGCAATTGCTAACAACCAGTACCTAAAGTTCGCAAAAAAGTGGTCCAGTTGGGATCAGCAATTTCCTACACCTATCACCTGAACACCAGTCAAGTTCATGCTCCATTTGCCTAGCATAAAATAGTCCTACTGTCTTTGGTGCTGTTGTCGACTCATAAAGAGTCAATATTCTGCCGTTTTGTGTTTTTACTGCTCTTACACACATCATAAAAAGTTCTACTGCTTCTGATGCTTTTTGCGACTCATAAAGAGTCAAATTTCACGCCGTTTGTGACATTAATGCTATTTCACAAGTTCATCAATATTCTGTTTCTGTACATAGTTCCTGCAATTTATTATATATTTGCACTTCAAATGTGAAAATGGTTCTGTTCTTCTCCCCCCCCCCTCATTGTCAGGGGGTTTGATTTTTCCCTCCCTTTTCCCTATCCTTACCCCCTTTACCCCTTCCCTACCCTCCCCCCTTCACCTTTCCTCTCCCCCCCCCCCCCAATTCCCCTCCCCACCTCCCTATTAATGTTGAAAACCCAATAAAATATTTTGAAAGCGAAAAAAAAATAAATAAATAAGAAAAAATAAACTATACATGTCGCAAAATTATGGTTTTTTTCTCAAGGTGACACACCACCCAAGTTATGTTCTTTTTTTGGCGAATTTTGACCCATTACCGTCCTAGTTCCTGTTGGTGGGGTGTACACTGTGGAGGAGGAGCGAACCTTTTTTCTACATAGTGACAGCAGCAGCATACACCCATGGGTTCCTGTGTCCCCCAATGAAGCGATAGAGGGGGAAAAAAAAAAAAAATTGTTCTTGGCAGCACATCACCTGGTGTAAACTGGAGTTGTGCTGCCGATAACAATAGAGTATGGGGACAGATTGATCTATTAGCGATCGTTCTGTCCACATCATTCTTGGTCAGTAAACCAGCAATGATTGACTGAAATACAGTTGATTGTGCTTTTTTTGCGGTTTGAAGTCAGCTCATGTAGATACATCAAAAATGGTTGTGTGATGGTGCAAAATGTTAGTATTTGGGGACCCCACTTTTAATTTTTGACCAAGGCTACTTTGTTTAAAGTCCACTATGGTGTCCATGCGATGGCAATTCCACTAACCCATGCTGTTATACGCTCAACATTACAATTACAATACTAAAAATTAAACACCGTGGAATTATGGAAATCACAGGATTGAGGGACAAAATCTCAATTTATTGAAGATCAAGTGTGAGTGCCATTTATTTAAATCTCCACACTTGTATGCCTTGGCTGCCATCAATGAGGTTATTAATGGTTGCCTGAGGAATGTTCTACCATGCTGAATGCACTTGGGTACAGAATTCATCAAGATCTTCTGCTGGCAGCTCCCTCTGCAATTGCCATCCAATGGCGTCCTAGATGCGGACGATAAAAGACAAGTCTGGAGACAAAGCAGATGATAGTAACACTTTTAGACCATGCAGGCAATATATAGCCCAATATTGTTGTGTGGGAAAAACAACTCATGGGACTCTCTGGAGAAATGGCCGTACCACCACCAAATTAATGCAACCTGGAATGGAGACTGGAGTCCATCTACCATACATCACACCACCCCACACCATAATCCCAGTAGAAGGACTGGTGTGACATTCCCTTGTGAAAGTCTCTCCATGGCATTGCCCATGAGGTCTTGTCAGACAGTGCAGTGATCAGCGATGAACGAATGATTTCACGCATGTGTTGAGGCTGCCTAACAACCACAAATCATGCAGCCGCAGGGACTCTAACATAATATACGAGCACCCCCAAATTCTCGGATAACACCCGAGCATGATCGGATAAGATGTTATCCGAGAACTTTCACTCATCACCAGTAGTGATCCATTCTGTCCAGCAAATGAAATTTGATGTGCCATACCAAGTCTAAAACATCCAACAGTGTCTTGAACGTAATGATAGCTGGATATTTGTCAGGATACGATGTGGCCAATGCCACGGAGAAAGGCATTTACATGGGTAAGTGAAAGTGTCCAAGGAGCAATTATTTCATGACAACAAGCCCTGGCCACACATGTTGCTCGTGCTGCTGTGAGAAGCCTGCGTGACCTAAATGCACTACCATGGCATGCAGCATCTCAAGACTTGTCTCCCATTGAGCACATCTGAAACGCCATTGGTTGGCATCTGCAAAAGGATCTGCCAGCAGAGGATCTTGATTTGCCCAACTGCGCCCAGTGTGGCAGAACTTTCCTCATACTCATTAATAACCGCGTTGTAAACAAAGTTGTAAACGCAGGGATTTCTGAACACGGAGCTCATACTCAATACATTGAGACCTATAAATGATTGAAAATTTTCATTATATCGATCCTGTGATTTCAATAATTCCACAACTTTGTTTTCTTGTTGTTTCAATTTGTTTCAAGTTCAAATGTCGATGAGTGTATATTGATATTTCAGATATATAAGCATCTATGCCATCATAGAAATGACCGCTAGCCAGGATGAAAGGTGTAGATCTTTATTTTGAGCAGATTGTACTGGGGGAGCCAATGTAGTTTATGTAAACAGTGAATACATTTAACATGTGATGAATAGCACGGACCCCACAGACGACATCTACAGGGAAATATATATACATCTAGGAGCAAAGTAATGTACACCGCACACGAGGGGCCTAGTACACACTGCAACATGTTCGGTCCAGACAAGACGGAAATTGGGGAGAGAGGGTGCACCCTTTCACTACTGACAGACTGCAATGCACCAAGGCTGTCAAGTGAAGATCTTGATAACTGTTTGGGCAAGAACCGTAGGATTTAAGGGTAAAAGTGCTTGCGGTGCCAACTTTTATTCCCAAGGACATGACCCCAACCGTTCTCACTCAAGATGGTTTCCAATTCCATTTTACTCAATGGTTACACGTTACTCAGCGCATCCACACCAGGGAGGACTTTACCTACAAGAAGCAGAACAGAAAACCAGTCAGCTCAGACCTTTACCAACAGGGAATATACAGCATTACATGCCACAGATTAGTGATTAGTGAAACTCACAAATTAAAAAAAAAAAAAAAAACACTTTTAGGCAGATTGACCTGAATATGATTTGGTCCAATTTAAATCTGCTCCAATATATATATATATATATATATATATATATATATATATATATATATATATATATATATATATATATATATATATATATATATATATATATATATATATATATATATATATATATATATATATATATATATATATATATATATATATATATATATATATAAAATATTTTTTTGTATTTATTTATATATATATTTTTTAATCCTCTGAGGTCTCTCTAGGCCCCAAAGCTTCATAAATTTAGGAAAGGAGTATGATCTTCAGGAGTAGACGATGCCTCGATACACCCCACGAGATCGTGGCAGCGAGTGACAAGCAAGTTTAATCTACTGTCAATTTTCAAGCCCTTTAATAAAGAGACCAGCTGGATGGCGGCCACTTTGCAAAATCTGTGTACATCTAATCTTGGAAGATCTGGTTTCATCAGAATGAGATTCTTTAAGAATCAGTTTGCTGATCTCTAGTGCCAATGCAATACCTGGCGAGGCCGAGGCCACTGCAGAGGGAACAGCTCATGACTTATGTACTGGCAAATGATATTCTTATCCCCTCATAGGAGGCAAGAACACATTCACATGGGGACACTGCTCATTACCTTCCAGCAGCTCCAGACTGGCGCCTCCTCCAGTGCTCACGTGGCTCACTTTGTCTTCAGTGTCCCATTTTGCACAACAGGTTGCTGTGTCTCCTCCACCTGTGGGCAGAGGAAAAACAGTAAGTAACAGAAGGTGGAGAAGAAGGCAGGGGCTGCACGGCCATATCACGACACAGCCGTCACTATGTGCCGCGGGTACATCACAGGTGAATGGGGAGGCGAGGTGCTAGGGCTTTGTGTATCCCCAGCGTAAATTCATTAGAAACTGCCTTTATGTAGTAGAAAGATGTGCTGCATCTAGTGCACCCCAGAAACATAAGAACATAAAATCATCTGTGTGTACAATAAATGTTATACATTATCCTGACTAAAAATGTGTTATATTGTAGGTAATGTAAAATTATATATTTTATTTTTAATTAACACACAGCCACCGAACAGAAATGCCTGGCCAGTTGAAGACGGTTTGCATGGTTTGTTCAGTCTTCTCAGTGCTGTCTCCCATCATCCCCGCCTTGCACTTGTCAGGTTGACTGAGGTGAAGATTAAAAAGAAATATGGCGTTTTCCCCTTGTCCTTTAGTGGTCCTGTCAGGCTGACTGAAGAAACAAGTTCAAGATGCCTGCCAGGACTCCGGTCTGACATGAAGTCTGTCTCCAGCAGATGTGCTTCACAAAACTTATCTTCCTGCATGTCCTCTGACATCTAAGGCCATGTTCACACTTTGCGGTTTTTACCGCGGATCCGCGGCGATTTTGATGCTGCGGGTCCGCAGCAGTTTCCATAGCGTTTACATTAACATGTAAACCCTATGGAAACCGCAAACCGCTGTGCACATGCTTCGGGAAAAACCGCGCAGAAACGCAGCGGTTTAAAACCCGCAGCATGTCACTTCTTTGTGCAGAATCGCAGCGATTCTGCACCCATAGAAATGCATTGAACCGCTTACTTCCCGCATGGGGCTGTGCCCACGTTGCGGGAAGTAAGCGGAAAAATGTGCAGGTGGTACCCGGGGTGGAGGAGAGGAGACTCTCCTCCAGGCCCTGGGAAGCATAAATAGTGTAAAAAAAAAAAAAGAATTAAAATAAAAAATGATGTTATACTCACCTCTCAGCGCAGCCCGCGGCCGTCCGGTCTTCGGTTTGCTGTGCGAGCAGGACCTGTGGTGACGTCGCGGTCACATGACCGTGATGACGCCGCAGTCACATGACCGTGACGTCACGAAGGTCCTTCTCGGCACAGCATCTTTGGAACCGGACCGCCGGGTGCAGCGCCCAGGAGATCCGGACATCAGAGGGGGTGAGTATAACCAATTTTTATTATTTTTATCATTACTATTGATGCTGCATATTGCTGCATATGCAGCATCAATAGTACAGGAGTAATCCCGCAGTGGAAACCGCGGAACAAACCGCGATAAATCTGCAGGGATAACCGCAGCGGTTTTGCCCTGCAGATTTATCAAATCCGCTGCGGGATAAACCTGCAGAGCACACCGCAAAGTGTGAACATGGCCTAAAACTATTTCCACACTGAAATAGGTGGTGGCGGCCATCTTGAAAATATGGACAAAATGTACTAAAGCATAATTTGATGCTAAATAAAAAAGGTATTATTACATTTCTCACAGAACCCCTTTAAGAGTTTCTCAAGATTTACAATTAGCAATTGTCAATCCTTCGGAAAGGGGATTGATATTAGATTAGTGGGCGTCCATTTCTTGGCACTTCCACCGGATAGCTGGTTGTCACACTATGTCCTGCATACTCCTTACCTCGCGCAAGGACAAACCATCACTATTGTAGCTTTCAATAAAAAAAACAAAAAAAAAAACAAAAATAAAATCAATTTATAGAGAAAGCCTACAATAGCCATCTCACCGATGATGGTTATACAGCCCTTTCCTGTGACTTCCACCACTTTATCCATAACGGCTTTAGTTCCTTTGGCAAACTTGTCCCATTCGAACACACCGACGGGGCCGTTCCACACAATCTGCTTGGCTCTTCCCACGGCTTCCACAAACTGCTTCATACTTTCTGGACCACAGTCAAGACCCTGTAAACCGAGAGAATTTACAAAATCCGCACTACATGACAGTCACCAAAAATGATTAGGACCCCCTCTGTAAACAGTGCGCTAATATTTGGGGTTATTGTATAACCAGTGCTAAACATCTGTAACGTATCACCAATAGTCTCCTGGGGGGCCATAATATACCTCCTGCTGTATACAGAGGCAAGCACTCTTCTTCAGGCTCCATACATTTCATAGTGTGCACATTATGGCAATGTTCTCCCACAGACTTATTGCTTCTGGAGGGGAAAACTCAGAGGCACAGACTCATTACATGGATCCTGCGCAAAGCCAAGTGTCAGGTCTGTGTAGACACGATTGCTGCATACTGGTCCCAAATCACAAGCTCGCTTAAGGCTGGGTTCCCATTGCGTTATGGGACCGCGTTAAACGGACAGCGTTGCACGGCGAAATTAACGCCGTGCAACGCGGCCTTTAACGCGCCCATTCACGCTAATTGGAACGCGCTACACTAGCGCGTGCCATGTTCGGCACGCGCTAGCGACGCGCCGGAGATTCCTGGCGCGCCGCGGATGCTGCTTGCAGCGTCCGAGGCGCGCCCGCGGTCGGTTCCCCGCTCTCGCAGATCGGGGATCTGCGAGAGCGGGGACGTTACCGCGACCCCGAACGCGGCCCCATAAAAAAACATTGCGTTAGTGCAATCCGTTTAGCGCTAGCGGATTGCGCTAACGCAATGTGACCCTAGCCTTACAAAGTTTCCCCATATGCAAGTGCAGGGTTTACAATAGGGACTATGGCATGTAAGGAAAGGGACAATGGGAGATCTCTCCCTCTATCAGGACATTGGCTCCCCGCAGCGTGATCGCAGGATGCCAATGGCTATTGGCAATTAGAGGCCCAACAATGGCCTGCCATAGATCACACCCCGCTAGGCTTGCCAGGGGCATAAGCCATTAGACTTTTTTTGGCCTTCTTAGCGCCCAATGCAACATCACATACATGACTGCAGGGTAACAGCATGGAGAGGGCTCAGAGGCTGAGCCCTCTCCGCACGCAGCAGATACACGCATCTTAAATATAAAGCATGTGTCTAACAGCCAGAGCCGAGCTGCAGTCAATCACCAACAATGGCATTTAAATGGAGAATGTATAGCCGTGTCTGCTTACTGTCCTCCATCAGCACCTTGTGATTCGATCGATGGGCTACCATGGCAGCCATGGGCCTGCTGAAGGTCCTGCTAACTAACAAAAACCCTTTCTAAAATATAACTTAAGTTTGTCATAAAACAACCTAAATACCCACTCAGTGAAGGTGAAAACGGGGGTGTAAAAAAAGAAAACATGTAAAAAAAATTATATATATATATTATATATATATATATATATATATATATATATATATATATATATATATATATATATATATATATATATATATATATATATAATTGCCTAAGGGTTTTTCTTTCTGTCTGTCTGTCTCTGTCCTGGAAATCCCGCGTCTCTGATTGGTCGAGGCCACGACCAATCAGAGACCGGCACAGCATCGACGTAGAAATCCCGCGTCTGTGATTGGCCTGGCGTCCTCGACCAATCAGCAACGGGCACAGCGACGATGATGTCATAAAGGACGTAGACATCCCGCGTCTCTGATTCAGCGACGGGCACAGTATTGACGTAGATGTCATAATGGTTGCCATGGCGACGATGATGTCATAAAGGTTGCCTCGACCAATCCGCGACGGGCACAGTCTGCCGCGAATTTTGGAATCATCATTGTCCATATACTAAGGGGACATGCATATTCAAGAATACCCGATGCGTTAGAATCGGGCCACAATCTAGTATATATATAATTGTCTAAGGGTTTTTCCTGTCTGTCTGTCCTGGAAATCCCGCGTCTGATTGGTCGAGGCCGCCAGGCCTCGACCAATCAGCGACGGTCACAGCATGGCGACGATGATGTCATAAAGGTTGCCTTGACCAATCAGCAACGGGCACAGTCTGCCGCGAATTCGCCTCGACCAATCAGCGACGGGCACAGTATCGACGTAGATGTCATAATGGTTGCCATGGCGATGATGATGTCATAAAGGTTGCCTCGACCAATCAGCGACGGGCACAGTCTGCCGCGAATTCTGGAATCATCATTGTCCATATACTACGGGGACATGCACGATGCGTTAGAATCGGGATATAATATATATATATATATATATATATATATATATATATATATATATATATATATATATATATATATATATATATATATATATATATATATATATATATATATATATATATATATATATATATATATATATATATATATATACATATATACACATATATACATATATACACACATACATATATATATTAACCACCCTAGGAAGTCTTGGAAGATGATGCCGGATTGATCTCATAGTGTTATATACTGCCAGTATACTGTTTTTCTGGCTAAGACAGATCTCTGCTTAAAGGGAACCTGTCACCCCGTTTTTTGAGATTGAGCTATAAATACTGTTAAATAGGGCCTGCGCTGTGTGTTACTATAGTGTATGTAGTGTACCCTGATTCCCCATGTATGCTGAGAAATACATTACCAAAGTCGCCGTTTTCGCCTGTCAATCAGGCTGGTCTGGTCAGGTGGGCGTGTTCACAGCGCTCTTTTCTTCCCCAGCTTTCCGTTGGTGGCGTAGTGGTGTGCGCATGTCCAGAGTTCCGACTTCCCTGCGCCCACGTGAAGACACAGCGCGCGATCTGCGCTGTAATCCCTTGCATCGGTGGGGGCGGCCATCTTCCTGGGGCCGCGCGTGCGCAGATGGAGTGCTCTGCTGCACGGGGCTTCAGGAAAATGGCCGCGGGATGCCGCGCGTGCGCATTAGAGATCGCGGCGGCCATTTTCCCAAAGCCGAGTTTGCATCTCGGCTTTGGGAAAATGGCCGCCGCGATCTCTAATGCGCACGCGCGGCATCCCGCGGCCATTTTCCTGAAGCCCCGTGCAGCAGAGCACTCCATCTGCGCACGCGCGGCCCCAGGAAGATGGCCGCCCCCACCGATGCAAGGGATTACAGCGCAGATCGCGCGCTGTGTCTTCACGTGGGCGCAGGGAAGTCGGAACTCTGGACATGCGCACACCACTACGCCACCAACGGAAAGCTGGGGAAGAAAAGAGCGCTGTGAACACGCCCACCTGACCAGACCAGCCTGATTGACAGGCGAAAACGGCGACTTTGGTAATGTATTTCTCAGCATACATGGGGAATCGGGGTACACTACATACACTATAGTAACGCACAGCGCAGGCCCTATTTAACAGTATTTATAGCTCAATCTCAAAAAACGGGGTGACAGGTTCCCTTTAAAAAATATGTCATGCAGAGTGGAGTGTAGCCCCTACAAACACCTAGCCTCTAAAATTATAGCCCTGGGTGCTGACTAGAGAGTTACTTCTAGATACTATACACACACATCCTAGTGGTAGCTTTAGATGGTGCTCCAAACACCACATTCTGACTCAGCTGAAGTGCAGAAATGAGTGATACAACCTGGATCAACATGTTAGGGCATGTTAGGTTAGGCTATGGGTTGAACTAGATGGACATATAGTCTTCCTTCAACCTTAATAACTATGTAACTATGTAACCTTACATGTGCACCTGAACACCTACCTAGGTGCGGAGGTTGGCACCCTAAGATAACGAGAAACGCCACCCCCGCTCGTGTGTCAGCTATCTCTCCGCTCCTATCCGACCCTATAAGACGTAAAGTACAGGATATGCTACTATATTGTTAAAAAAAAAAAAAAAAAAAAAAAAAAATAATATATATATATATATATATATATATATATATATATATATATATATATATATATATATATATATATATATATATATATATATATATATATATATATATATATATATATATATATATAATCTCCGAAAGACCTGCATGTCCCATATTAATCAAATACTACTGTATGTAAAGCGTATTATTGCTCATGTTTGTAGTATATCAAAGGCGACCAGAGGCAAAAGTCATAAGCTCTCAAATCACCTCTCCTCAGTGATAATAAGTACCATGCAGAAGTATTAACAGATAAAACATGGTATATACAGTAAGCAAAAAGTCACATACTATACAAGTGCTGATAAAAGTGCTGATGTACAGGATAGTTAGCTCTCATGTAAGTCAGTAATAGATACTCCTCAAAGGAAAACGCTTTATATGGCCACACAAGGATACCACAATATCAATTCCACATTATATGCCAACAGATAACATCCCCAAGACTGAATCAGTCATTATTATTTATTGTTATAGCACCATTTTTTCCATGGCGCTTTACATGTGAGGAGGGGTATACATAATAAAAACAAGTACAATAATCTTAAACAATACAAGTCATAACTGGTACAGGAGGAGAGAGGACCCTGCCCGCGAGGGCTCACAATCTACAAGTCCTTATGGTGTTTCTTACTTATCTGTCCGCTTATGGTACATCATCCAAGCGTTACAGGCCATGATGAATTCAACTCTCGTACTTGTAAGCTCGACACGTTTCCCCCTTCTTTTTAAAACAGGTTCGTCAGGAGACTGATATATGATAACATGGCAGTGGAGAGTAGTGCATACAATGAAGTGTTTTTTTTAACACATGGTTTTCACCTTCACTGATTTGGTATTTAGGTCGTTTTATGACAAACTTAATAAAAGTTATATTTTAGAAAGGGTTGTTGTTAGTTAGCAGTTGTTTTGAACCCTGTAACACATCATATACATGTAAGCCTGCTGAAGGTCCCCCCGTCAAGTTTCTCTGAAGCCCGTCTATATGCAGAACTTCAAAGAAGACAGAGGTTTACACTATATATTACAATACTGAGGCCACCTAAGGAGCCTAATAGGAGATTAAAACGTTTTTTTTTATATATTTTTATTAAAGGGTAAATTAGGCAGGGTCCTTCATTCACATGTAGAACTTACCATCCATCCTGCTGGGATTCCAGTGGAGACGCTGGCCTGCCCGGTGTTGGCATTCTCATCAAACTTGTCAGCAGTGGTGAAGTCCACAGGTAGGGTGATCCGGACACCATTCTTCTCAGCCTTTGCCATTAAGTCTTTCACAATTTTTGACCCTTCTTCATCATATAATGATGTACCGATCTAATTGTAAAAAAAAATAAAATAAAGTGTAGATTAATGGAAAGAAGCAGGAATCCCAAATGCAAAGACCTACTGTAGATGGCTGATGGTATTTGCACTGACTGACTACTTTTGCCATTTATAACAAGGGTAAACACATTTTTTCCCTTGACTAAGGGTGCTTTCACACTGCGTTCTGGCACTTGTTGGCTGGTCCCTTCGGAGCTTGCGTCCAAAACTACCTGCAAAATGGCATTCTGGTGTATGGACCAATGATGCCATTAACTATAATGGTGTTGACATGCACTCTGTTGGCATCATTTTCGGGTGTGTACAGCTACTCCAGACGGACACCCCCGACGCAGACTACTATGTCTGAGTGTCTACATCCAGTAAGCGTACACACCCGAAAATAATGCACAACAAAGCGCACGCTCACTTGGTCAGCACCATTATAGTCTATGGTCACGTCGGTGCATACGCCCAAATCCCATTTTGTGGGAGGTTCAGAAATAAGCCCCAACGGAACCATCTTACATGTGCCAGAATACAGTGTGAAAGCACTAACCAGGTTATAGTTTTGCCTGACCCTCTGGAGGTAACAAGTGATATTTAAAGGGGTTTTCCAGGCTTGGGGCTCAAGTCTGCAGTTACTCTGACTGCAGGAACGTGAATCCATACAGTGAACGCCATCAGGATTCTCCAATGCAGATAGTGAGCAGTCACATGACCGTAAGGATGCAACTTTCATACACGTGGTCACATGCAGACTAGATGGCTCAGCATCACTCAAAACAAGCAAATCTAGCAAGGCTGGACACGTCTAGTCGGAATGTGGCTGGAAGTATGCAAATCGCTCCTGGCATGGCTTTGGAATGGAGGGGCATGAACAAAAAAGGAAACGTGTCCCATAATAAGTGAAGCAGCACCGATTGGGGCAGTTTAGAATAAAATATTGTGCAGCACAGCACGCCCAAACACCCCGTGACAGCCATTGCTTTTTGCAGCCTTTAATTATGACTTGGGAAATAAAAAAAAAAAAAAAAAAAAAAATTAGATATATATATTATAAGTTGCAGTTTGACAACAGCTAGAAAAGTGAAAAGGTCAGCTTTCTGTGAGAGAAAGGGGGAGAGGGGTGTCCCACAAAATCTACCTCCATGTTGTTTAATACTTTCAAGAAGGTGAATGCCATGCCTCCTCCGATGATCATTTCATTCACTTTATCCAGCATGTTATTGATGAGCTGGATCTTGTCCTTGACCTTGGCCCTGAGAAGGGAAGAATACATAGAGATATAAGTCAGCGGTCACACCTAGAGATATATACGTCCTCGTGGGCTGTCCTAAATCTCACCTACAATGGGGATGATCTAACCTGAGATAAAAAGCCAATGACAGCAATAATCCCACCGCAATCTCTTGGCTCATTCTTGAGCACAGGAGCATTTACGGTACTTATCCCCAAGGGGAAAATGTAATTGTTGGTGAACAAATACAGATGCTGTAAGGTGAGAGAGAACAGAGAGCGGCTGAAGAGGGGAGCATTTCTGCAGGGACAAGAGACTTCCTGTTTCTACAGGGAGCAGAATTAGTCCAGTAGAAAGGCAGAATGAGGAATTGCAAGTAAAAGTGCTATGTCATACAATGACTGCAATATATTAAGAGGATAAATACATTGAAGGGAGGAGGCGTGCTGCTTTAACAGGGGAGGCCGCAGCCAGTCAGACATTCAAAAATAATTTCAAATGAATAGCCATCATTGTAATACAATTACAGTTTATGCCTTACAATATACAAGATGGTCTTCCAGAATTCTGCATTCTACTTATAAAAGTTGGGAGGCCTTTAACAAATGCAATACTAAATTATCATGTTCATTGGTATCCAAGTAGCTGAACTACAAGGCCTGCAAGATGGATTAATCAGTAAGGCACAATCACATGACGGCATTTTTTATATAATTTTTGGGTCATACCACCGTCAAAAAAAAAAAAAACAAAAAAAAAAAAGAAACAAACACACACAACTTCACACGAACGTCACTTGGACGATCAATGTCATTCAATTGGGGTGTTCAGGCGACTTCTTTCATCACCATTATAGTCTTCCATATTTCGGATGGGACTCACCTGTGCAAGTTTAAGGCTGCTCGAAAAGAAGGAAAAAAAAAAAAAATTCTTAGTCCAAATCCAGATCCAATTGCAGGTAAAATGGTGATGTTTCTGTTAATCCATTAAAAAGATACATATTACAAACAAAGGAGGAGACCTCTGAAACCTACGCGTTTTGAACGCCAAATGTTCTTAATCCAGGCATGATAAATCCAGGATTAAGAAGGTTTGGCGTTTGAAATGCGTAGGTTTCACAGAGGTCTCTTCCTTTATTTTAGCAATGTGTATCTTTTTAGTTAATTAACAACATCATGATTTTACATGCAATTGGTTCTGAAAGCTCGTTTTTTTCCCATTTTTGAAGGAAAAAAAAAAAGGGAGTCCAGAGAATGACAGAATAAATCCTTAATACATTTAGATGAGCAGTGTGTATTTTTATTATCCTTAGATTGAAGCAAGATCAGATTTCTGAAGGCCTCGCAGTTTGTGGAGCAGACTTCTCAGATGCAGTAAGACATGAATCCTTGTAACACATTTAGCCCTATGTTGAGTATAAAAGTTTGTCTGAAGTTTGTATTCACAGACCCTTATGTCTCTGTGATTTGAAGTTGCTTTTCCACATGAAAACCTTATACTTATATGTCTTGTCGGATCTACAGTCTGTCCCAATTCTCAGACAGACACCCTGTGCACAGAACTCTGTATACCACAACGTTGGATGTAGAACATGTGAATGTCCCAGGAATCTCATCCTGCTGTGCACGGGTGTCCTGCCTGTGGTTCTTATAAGAGTGCAGGTTTTACAGGGATAGTGTCACGACTGTTGTCGGGTGTCCCAGGATCAGGGGCTCCTTTCCTGTCCCCAATGCTAAGGGTGCCCTAGCTCAGTCTGTTCCCTGGATTACTGATGATGGTGAAGAGGCCGGGGCCATGTACCTTAGCTCCTGAGTCAGCCCTCAGTCTGCACCCTTTCCTCACCCAGAGAAGAAAAGGAGTAGTGTACCGTAATACACCAACCAGACTAACAAGGTACGGTAATATGAACAGGGCTAACAAAAGATACCAAACATACAAATATACACTCACATAACAGAGGTATGCACCGGGGAGTGGAGGATGGGGTTAAACCAAAGTAAAAGAAAGGGAATTATCACATTCAAAACCTAGTAACAGTCTATAAATCCACCAAACTTCTTCTCCATTAATAACCACCACCAACCTCCAGCCATGCAGCATAAGTTAGCTCTGACAATGAGTGCTAGCCAGGGCCCAGATCATATAAGAGATGGGAGTGCCTAACAGTTCACAGCTGAGAGCCTAAACGCTCCAGGAGCTCTCAACAGAGCAGATTAACCCCTGCACTGAAAAAAAAAAATTTTTACACCATTTTAGTAGGACTATGAAGTGATTCTTATCAGTGCGGAGTATGAGAACCCAGACCCTGCAGCCTTCCGCATACTCTATCACGGTAAACCAGTGACAAATAGGTTCCTTTAAGTGCAGCACATGGCACCAAGCTTCTGATTAGAATCTTTAAGCTCCGATGGGGGCGTGGCTAGCTGCAGAGGGAGCAAGACGTTCTCTCCTCAGGCTCCTCTGATAGCTGTTAAAATCCGCCAAATCTAATGGTCCGGCAGACCCATCCTCACATTTAGAGGGTACTAATCACCTGTATTTAAGCCCTGGACACTTTGACCATCTTGGTCACTGAATTGGGCCACAGCTACAGTGAAATCCTGAGGCCTACTAACAGGCCTGAACCCGGCAAGTGGTGAAAACAGCCCGCCATTTACTTGTGGACTCGCCGCATCGCATCCACCTCCATACAGAAGACCACGACGGACAGGACAACGGTGAGGCTCGCCCCTGTGTCTTAAGATCCCGGCGGTCCTGTCGGAGGAGTTCCAGAGCCTGGGAGAGGTGAGGAGACCGGTGAGGGACGAGCAGACTGCGGACTCATTGACGGTGTTTCCGGCCCACCCCATCCTGCTTCCCTGCGACGGAGCCCGGCTGCAGCACACTGACCGCGGTGACGGCGCCTAGCGAGGAATCAGCGGCACACACCTTCTTACCGAGTGCCCCGGGCTGCCTCCGTGCGGCGCCGCCTACCTTCCCGTGGCGCCTCCTGGAATCCGGTCCACGCCGCTATCGATAGCAGAGGTGAGCCCGCCTAATAGAGGTGAGCGGTGAGGAGACGGTGACGACGGTCAGCCCCAGGAGAGTCCCCTCCAGCCTGCTTGCAGTGGCACTGAGCCAAGGTCGTCGATAACGTGGACCCGGGAGAGGAGCGGCGCAGGGGTGAGGCGGAGGGATACCTCGTGTCGGCGCTGCTCATACAGCAGGAGCAAGCAGCGTGCCACTTCCTTGGCACAACCAGGTGCCCTTGGGCACTTACCCTATCCTCTGGAGACCCTCTCATAACCGATCCAGGGTGGCACAAGCCTAGGATCTCCGGCAATAGCGCGCAAACCGAGGCGCGGATACCGGGCGGAGGGATCTACATAGTCCCGGCCGGTTCAGGCTCTACAAGTTTTCGTGTTTTCCCTGGTGTAACGAGCAGCAGAGCCGTACGTGCAGGGTGGTGGGACAGGAGCACAAATCAAAGGGGCACAACTGATTTAGCTGGCGGCTCCTGCACCGAGCTGATCGGAGGATTGCTGTGACCTCTGGTACCCGCCGCGGCTGCTGCAGAGCCGACAACGGTAAGCATCTACAATTCTGAGGTGGGTCCTTCCACACTAGAAAGCTGGGTGCCGGGTTTTAGCTGGAGACTGTGGGCATCCCTCGGATCTAGGCATTGGGGGAGACTAGCTGCGGATCATTGTAGCTGCCGCTATTTGACATCCAGCGGTTCCACCCAAGTTAGCCCCATCTATGGGGTCACTTAAGTTCTCTATACTCCTCCACAGTTGCTATCCGCTGTTATCAGAACTGACCCCCATCCCACCACCGCCATTTAACCTCCTGAAAACCTCACTGCGGCACGCTTTTCTGACAACTTCTAAAAGATCCCACCCCCCATCGGGGCTTTACTACAATACCCTGCCTTCTCCCACCCCTGCCTGTACAACGTAAGATGTAGCTATCCCTAAGAGGAGCTGGAGGAGATTTGGGAGTCCCCTATTTTCATTGACTTGCAGCAATTCACCTACAATGGTCAAATCCACACAAAAATCAACTAAATCGAACTCTAGATCCATTAACGCTACTCCCCAAGCAGATATGGAAAAATTCCTAAAAAAACGAAACAACCCAGCCATTACTGGCAATCCTCCCCAATCACAAGAGAGATATGGAGACTCACACAGAGTCTGAATTTGAAAGTGACGGAGATACAGATGATCAGGCTGGAGGAGATCAAGTCACCAGATCATTTATCAAGAGAATCCTAAGCAAAGCCCTGGGTCCTATAGGCAAAGACCTTTCAACTATTAAACAAGACCTTAACCAACTGGGCCATAGAATAGAAGCGGTAGAAACCTCTCAAGCAGAATTAATTCATAGTACTAACTCCTCCCTGAGCTGCCACGTGCAGCAAGAAGAGCACATAAATCGAATTTATAACATACTAGAGGACCACGAAAATAGGGAGAGAAGAAATAACCTCAGACTAAAAGGTGTTCCGGAATCGACCCTCCCAGATGCACCGATTCCTACTGTCATTGAAATCTTCCGCTCAATTCTCAACCCATCAGACCCTGTTGAGATTGACCTAGTAAGAGTTCATAGAGCTTTGAGACCCAAACCGAAACCTGACGAAGCTCCACGAGATGTTCTATGCCGCTTTCTCGATTATAGAACCAAAGACCTGTTGCTAAAAAGAGCCCGGGAGGCGCAGTCGATCACACATGATGGAACTCCAATCCAAATCTTTCAAGATCTCTCAGCCTCCACTTTATATAAAAGACGTCTCCTGAAACCCTTCACCTCTGTTCTTCAGCAGAGACACTACCCATACCGCTGCCTATTCCCCTTTGGTATTTCCATATCGGCTAAGGACCGGAAATTTGTGATCAAATCTACGGCTGATATTAAAAAGGTCTGCAAGGAACTGGAGATCCAACTCGATCAACCGCCTATCTTTGAGACTGTTCATGAAACCTATAGGCTGGGGCCCCTGCCTGTACCTTCTCCCTGGCAGGATTCCTCAGCCTCAAAATCTGCACGCTCAAAACGCCGCTCCTCCAAGAATACATCACCAAGAGACAAAGACCATGACCCAGACTGAGTGAGACTAGGAGCAAAAAGTAGAAAATTTGAAAGAAAGAAGATTTTTCTGTTACCTTCTTGTTCTTTTACATATGTTCTCTTCTTTGAACTCATACAATTTTTGCTCTTGAGCTTACTGTTTTCTTTGCTGTTCCCTTCGGTCGGCAAAGACTTATGTTTATATAACGTTCTTGCTGCAATTTTTGGAGTATAAAAACTCCAACATGTTGTTGTCTATATGACTCCCTTCTCTGACCTCCTTCTCCATGTCCCCTACCCAAGATATGAAAAGTTTTATATCGCCTAACGTTATCCCCTCCTATCTACCATGTTCTGACCATCTTGTTTTCTTATGTTCTCATGATTTTAACTGTTTTTCCTTTTCATTCACCCTCATCCCTAGACACCCCTTCTCTCCTCATGATCCGCGGGACGAGCCATCCCTCTGCTTGATCTGTTTTAAACTACACGCATCATGGTGGTGAACCGTAAGTCCTTCCAGATTATTTCACACAACGTGCACGGACTGAACTCACCAATTCCCAGGTCGCAAACTCTAAATTCTTTAAAAAAAATCTAAATATGACATTCTACTTCTACAAGAGACCCATTTTACTAAAGACAAAACCTCTACATTTGAAAAATGTTTTTTTGACAGGTGGTACCACGCCACATCCCCTCAAAAGGGATCAAGGGGAGTATCAATAGCATTCGCTAGAGATATACCTTTCCTCCTTGTGGAATGCCCATCTGATCCTAAGGGCCGGTATATTTTTATCAAAGGCCTCATAGCTGGCAATATGGTCACTGTAGGCAACATATACGCCCCTAATAAACATCATCTAAAATGGTTGCGCAAAACCCTAACTAAATTACGGACTTTCCAAGAAGGCGCAGTTATACTAGGAGGCAACCTTAATGTAGCACTAGAACCCATTCTAGACACCTCAACCAAGAAAAGCTCCATTTCATTAAAAGATCTAGCCCGTCTCAAATCACTATTACATTCCCTTGAACTGATCGACGCATGGCGCTATTTACACCCAACGGATACTGACTACACTTTTTACTCACACCCTCACAACTCCTATCACCGCCTGGATTACATTTTAATCTCTAGACCCCTCCTTCATTCTACCATAAGCACGAATATAATTCCCGCTATCCACTCTGACCACTCTATAGTTCTAATTAATCTAGAATTCCATAAACCATACTCTAACTCTAGGACATGGAGGCTTAATGAAATCACTACTACAACGTGAAGACATTAAAAAACGGATCCGTGAATCGCTCCAAGAATATTTTAAACTTAACACTACCCCTGACATTGACCCTCCACTATTGTGGGAAGCCCATAAGGCCACGATTCGCGGTGTATTCATCTCAATTGCTTCGTTCTTAAATAGACAGAAAAAAGCAGAAATCCTAGCCCTATATAATGACATTGTGGCCTTGGATGCTTGCCATAAGAAAGAACTATCAGGTGATGTACTTTCACAACTCACGAAAAAACGCCAATCTTTAAAAGATCTATTAAACACTCGCACTTCCAAATATTACCTTTCCTGGAAGAACAAACTTTTTGCCCATGGGGATAAAGCATCCAAACTCATGATCTCGTTGATCAAGAAACGCCAAGCTCGAACCTTTATTCATAAAATTAAATCTACTGAAGGTCAAACTACGCAACAATATAACCAGATCACTGATACATTTTTGACCTTCTTTAAAGATCTATATCAACTCCGCCAGAGCGACTCAACAGAAGACAAAAATCAAAGGCAAACCAAAACCCGAGCCTTTTTATCCTCCTTAGACCTTCCCCAACTTTCTGCTCTCCAGCAGGAGTGCCTGCTCAGACCCTTTGACATCTCTGAGCTTCAGTCCACCCTGTCTGGTAGGGCAAAGGGGAAATCCCCAGGCCCGGACGGTCTCCCCAAAATATATTACAATTCCTTCTTTGACATCCTGGGCCCCCACCTAATAAATGTGTGCAATGCAGTCCTGGGTGGTAAATCTTTCCCCTCCCAATCTCTTGAAGCCCATATCTCCCTTCTTCATAAAGAAGGGAAAGACCCAGAAAGTTGTGGAAGCTACAGACCTATCTCCCTGCTTAATGTTGACCTAAAAATGTATGCAAGTCTTATTGCAAGGAGATTAGCGGAACTACTACCACAACTCATTTCACCCAACCAAACGGGTTTTGTGACGGGCTGGGAGGGGAGGGACAACACCTCCAGAATTACAACACCTCCAGAATTCTACACCTAATACAATACGCAAAAATGCACAAGATCCCTCTTGTCTTATTGGGGACAGACGCCGAAAAGGCCTTCGACAGGGTGGACTGGACATTCTTACGTGAAACTCTCCTCACCTTTCACTCCCCCCCCCCCCCCAGTTAGTAGATGCAATTTTCCAGATGTATACCACTCCCTCAGCCCGACTGAGAATTAATAACTTACTATCAGACCCCTTCTATATTCAAAATGGTACGAGGCAGGGGTGCCCTCTCTCTCCGATTCTATATGTGCTAGTTATGGAGCCTCTAATCCAAAGCATTCAACAAAAAGTAGATATTAAAGGGATCCAAGTTGGCGGCTTCCATCACAAGTCTGCAGCATTTGCGGATGATCTTCTGGTGGTACTGTCTGATCCTGCGAGGGGTATCCCTGCCTTTGTCCATACAATAGAGCGTTATGGGGAACTATCCAATTACAAAATCAACATCACAAAGTCAGAAGCATTAAGCCTTAATATTCCCAAATCCGGAATCGATAAACTGAAAAAAAACTTAACCCCTTCAAATGGCCCCCCAAGTTCATAACAAATCTGGGTATCAAAATTGGGAGGTCAATGGGAGAGCTCTTGGAGCTCAATATTGCACCCTTACTAAAGCAGGCTACCCTCACGGTCAACTCCTGGAAAGCCCCCTTCCTATCCTCGATGGGAAGAAAAAATCTGCTGAAAAGCATTATACTAGCTAAATTCTTATATCTCTTCCAGATGCTCCCTATCTATATTCCCAAACACTAACTGGCCAAAATTAACTCCTTCATCAACTTTGTCTGGAATAATAAACGCCCTCGAATTAATGCTACCACATTAGGCTTACCGAGGTCGGAGGGAGGCATGGGTGTCCCTGATATTTTCCAATATTATAAAGCCGCTATGCTCTCTAGAGTAGTTGATTGGATCAGAAAACCCACCGAAAAACTTTGGCTGCCCATTGAAAAACACCTCGCTCCTATCCCCCTACGAACCATGACACTACTACATAATAACTCCAATTTAAATCAACTTCTTTCCAACGAATTCACTATAGCTGTACTTAAAATTTGGAGAACCGTGTTCCCCAAACTAACCCCACCTATCTCCCCAATTTTGACAATACAAGACGTTACTGGACCCATCCCCCCTAAATTACCTCATAAGGACCTGTCCAGACCACCGTTACCAATAGACGCTTTTTTCATTGAAGGCTCAGTGATGAATTTCTCCGAGTTCCAGACTTCTAATCCTCATTTAAATATTACTTTCCTTCACTACAAAACACTAAGGGACTATTGCTATAAAAAGAAAGACCAGCTTAATTTATTTCGCCCCATCACAACCTTTGAACAACTCTGCGCTCAACAACCCACCAAAAAAGGTCCTATCCAAACTCTACAAAATTCTGATTGCCGAGAAAGCCGTTGCCAAGAGAGCATTTATAGGACTCTGGGAGCGGGATCTCAACATCTCGTTCACTCAAGACCAAATCACCTCCATTTACAACAATTCACACGGACCTTCCCAATGTGTGAAGTTACAAGAAAACTCCTATAAAGTGAGATCGTGGTGGTATCGATCCCCCTCTCAGATACACCTATGGCACTCACCCACTCCCGAGACATGCTGGAGATGCTGTACTGATGTGGGCTCTTAACTACATATCTGGTGGACTTGTCCAAAAATTATACGCTACTGGCAACTGATAGCAGACATTATATTTTTAGTACTAGGCCGAGCTCCAAACCTAGACCCCCAGTCTGTACTACTCAACTTTCCCCTTTGGCCCAAAGATTCATCAATGTCCAAGCTAGCTAGTAACATCATAGCGGCCGGAAAATACCTAATCCCCACCTTCTGGAAATCTACTCTCATTCCCACAAAAAAACAAACCCTAGACAAAATAGATGTACTGTATTACACAGCTGAATTAGTAGCCAATACTCAGGAGTCTCTCACCTCCTTCCGGAATATTTGGGGACCCTGGTCCGTGTACCGCTCCAGCTCTGATTTTTTCTCAAGCACCTCTATAAACTCAGGGAACTAACTGATTCCAAGCTATATCGAGTATGGGATGGCTCGCCCTGAAGTCTCTTCCGAAATTCCCGCCTGCCTTGGATCATCAACCCCCTTTCCCCCCCCCTCCGCTCTCTTCTCCCTCTACTCTCGCCCTCCCTTAATCCTACCCTCCCCTTTTATTTCTCCTCTTCTTCTCTCCTTTCCTTATCCTTAAGCTGATGAAACACTAATCAACAGAGTCAATCTCGAACCACCATGTCATACTCTTCAATGAAAGGAGCTGGCCCACTGATCAAAGGTTAAATTTGGGCCCTTCATCTTGGTTCAATGTAATTTACGTGATTATACATGATTGTCTCTTCTTTTCTATAAGATTTTTCATATGACACTGAGTATCGTTTAACCTGTTCTTTTTTTCCTGTATTATACATCTTTTTTCAATAAAAAGAAAGTTGAAAGAAAGAATCTTTAAGCTCCGGCGTTGTTAAACCTAGGACAGAGGGTCTTTGAATATTGCGGTCAGTCTTGTGTAGGATATGGTGAGGTTTTCTAGCTGTGAATTGTAGGTCATCACCAGAAGTTCAAGATAATTAACATCTATAAATCAATGTACCTGACTTGAGGAGCCTGGTGGCACTAATGATAGGATCATCAATAGGTGAGATGGTAGCCTGGATGTAAAAATGTCCTTGTAAAATGGGTCAGGTGTTCATCAGGTGTCTGTTGTGCTAGAACAGATGGGATTATGTTGGATGGCCTGCCTGTAGAAAATGAACGAATTTTGTGTTTGGGGTGGAAGCAGACCCATCTGAAGTATCTAGGACAACTTGTAGTTCTGCGATACAGGGACATCTATTAAACAGTTTAATTTTTATGGTGGTGTACAGAATGTGGATTTCTGAATAGGAGCGATCCAGTTTATTGTGGAATGAAACACTGAGTATTCCATGGAATTCTATTGCTTCTTTTTTTTAGAGTTACTCCAGATTACTCAGAAGTGATCAATGTATCTGAAGTGGGCCAAGGGTTTGGTGGAACAGGATGATAGAGAGTCACTTTCCACTTTTGCCATGAAAAGCTTGGTGTACTAGGGTGCTACCCATATTGGTTCCAGTTCATTGCAGCTCCATTTTAATTAAAAAATAAAATAAAAAATTGTGAACCAGGATAAATGTAGTGATTTGTTGCACAGACTCAGAAGGAATCACATTGGCTTCACCATGGATTTGGCAGGCAGCCAGTCCATCTACATGTGGGATGTTAGAATATAGTGGTTCCACATCCATGGTGGGTAGTATGGCACCTTACAGAGGGCACCTGCGGTTCAATAGGCCCGTGGTGTCCAGCAGATCGATGGCCGTTTTGTTTACCAGCAGCTTAAGGACTTTCTACCCATTGTGAGATTTATTTCAGAGAGTCTCTCCACTCCTGGCATATGTATTTTGGGAAGCAGGTAAAATATTCTAGATTTAACAGCGGAGTATCCTAGAATCAGAAGTTTTGTAGACTCTGCACAGTTCCCTCCAATACTACGGAGAACCAGCAATGACGGCAGCAAGAAGAGCAGACAGCTCTCCTCTCCGGCAGCTCATTCTGCACTCGTCCCACTGCCTACACTCAGCGGTTTCCAAAAAAGCAGAGACCTGCAGCAAAGGGCAAAGTCTATGGTTCCTCCTCAATGGGTCAGCACAATAGAAGCAGTCGGAGCACGAATGTAAGTGATCTAACCTGTGCACTATCACTATAAGGGATGTGTTAGACTACCAGGCTGTTTTGTTTTTTTCTTTTTTTTAAGAGACCGGTCACCCCCAAAATCGAAGATGAACTAAGTCCACCGGCATCAGGGGCTTATCTACAGCATTCTGGAATGCTGTAAATAAGCCCCCGATATATCCTGAAAGAGGAGAAAAAGAGGTTAGATTATACTCACCCGAGCGCGGTCTGGTCCGTCCAGCACCTCCCATCTTCATAGGATGACGTCCTCTTCTTGTCTTCACGCTGCGGCTCCAGCGTAGGCGTACTTTGTCTGTCCTGTTGAGGGCAGAGCAAAGTACTGCAATGCGCAGGTGCTGGGCCTCTCTGACCTTTCCCTACGTACTGCAGTACATTGCTCTGCCCTAAACACCTGTGCCGGAGCCGCAGCGTGACTACAAGAAGAGGACGTCATCATATGAAGATGGGAGGCCCTGGACTGCGACGCTAATCGGACCGCCCGCCCGCCCGAGTATAATCTAACCTCTTTTTCTCATCTTTCAGGATACATCTGGGGCTTATCTACAGCATTCCAGAATGCTGTAGATAAGCCCCTGATGCCGGTGGGCTTAGCTCACCTTTGATTTTGGAGGTGACAAGTTCCCTTTTAACACAACGTTATTCACTTTGTACAGAAATGTTTGCTGTGGGTCAGGAGTACAACTAACAGACTTGGTCATTACACACAAACCTCAATTATTGTATCAAAGTGTCTATAGGGAAAAGAACAAGCAATATAAAATGCTGCGTTCCAGACACTAAGGATTTGTCCAGGATTGGCACAACAGCTGCAGTCTGATCACATTTAAACATGTCTCCCATAGCACCTGCGTGGCCAGTCTGGGGGTCCCTACCGGTCTTACTTTGCTGCAGCGATGGTGTGCCATGCACGGTTGTGATCCCTGAAGCCAGGGAGCCGCCTGACATGTGCAATATGGCCAGAAGGCCAATGAATAGTTTCAGCTGTCACAAGTATGTACAGGATGTCATCACTGCAGGCCAAGTAATCACTGGTGGTGACCACCAGAGCTGGAGAGGATATTACCAGGTATATAAAAAAAGCACAATATTGTTAATTAATGCTTACCCTCCAAGGATGGCAAGGAATGGTCTTTCTGGGCTCTCCAAAGCCTTGGCGAAATAGTCAAGTTCTTTCTTCATTAGGAACCCAGCGGCTCTCTGGGGCAGATTAACTCCTACCATGGAGCTAAGAGGGGTAGAAACATCATGTTAGTATGCAGATTGCTGCAGGCAGTGTTGCCACACACCGTGCCCGCTGTACACTAGCACACCAGGTTTACCTATACTGTAGTGTCATGTGCAGGACCCAAATTTGATCATATAAACTAACTCTTTAAAGTGTAACATTTACTGGTTATGAGATCAGTTGGTGTCTGACCACTGGGGCTCTGATTACTAGAAGTAGGGGACACAGAACAAGGATAAAAAGAGGACATGTGGAGATGAGACCCCTTATGGCTGCCTGGACCAGTACCCAAGTATCAATGACCAACAGGAAAATTACAGAACTCCTTTAAATGCAATTCATACAGTATAAAGCCATAATTAGAACCTGGACCCTTCGGTCCCAAACTTATGGTCCCCCAATTAAATAGCTTGCGACCAGATAATTTAACTGACAGCATCTCTTCCGACTCACCCCACCCAAAGAATATACTTTTTTTTTTTCCTCTAATTTAAAAGCTCCATGATGCTGGCTCAGCGCCTGTGTTCTCTATGAGAAGAGAGGCCAGACTCTTCGGATTGTGGCTTTTCTACTGGAAGAATAATAGGACGGGCCATCGGAAAGCCAACATGTCGGATCCTTCTCACCCGATATCACTGGTCAGGGGAGTGTCGGGAAGCCCCAATACACAGACTTTTGGTCGATCTCATAGGTATCGGCAAAGTCCGCTGACTTTATGGAAGCCTTTAGATTATATCATAGGGTGAAATGGTAAATATTCAAAAAACCTGAAGAAAGCTATGAAGTTTCTCACCGCAGAGAAGGTCTTCAATTGAAATAGAAAGGGTAATATTTGGAATATTGCATCTGCCAACGAGAGCATCCAACCCATCTACAAATTGGAAAATGGAGAACTTCCGCCTCCACAACCCAGACCACATTGCTTGCAGAAGTGTTATGTAAGAAAAACTTCAAAAATCCGGCCAGGAGAAGAAGAAGAAGAAAAAAAAAAAAAAAAAAAAAAAAAATGAATAACTGCACAGATCACTTGGAAAGAAAAAACACTGGATCAATAATACTGTCCCAAATGCTTTGTAGTTGCAGGAGATCTGTGATCTCCAGGTTTGCAAGATGAAATGCTGCTTACATTATATCAAATAAAAGCATCACAAACTCCCCGAGATCAGACACATACGCACTTTGCTGTCTTGAAGCGTCAGTATGTAATTCCCTACCGGCTCTCCTGCTACTAGGCAGGTTCTCAGGAGATTGATACAGACACAGAGGAAGGAATCAATTTACGGAGATTTTTTTCTGCAGCTGAAAACTGCACATCACCAGCACTAAGATACCTGGAATCGGTCATTACCTGTGGGCTCTGTGTGCAGTCCCAAAAGCATCATTGACGTAGACATCTCCAAGCTTGGACAGAGATGCCCTGAAAGCTTCCACTTTTGCAGGATCTGCCTTGGTCTGAAAGCAAGAATGGAAGTGACTGTAATAGTAAATGCCCACAAAAACTGAAAATAAATAATAGGTCTTTGGTCATTGGCCATAAGTGTTGAAGGATACTGAATGCCAAATTTAAGGTTTACAGGTTGTATTGGTGTATATTCAAACATTGAAGATTATTTATCCTCAAGAATCCAGAGCAGAAGTTTGGGCTTCTTCTGTGGGTCTAAACAAGAGAAAGTGTCATTAACCCCTTTACCCCCAAGACTGGTTTACAAGTTAATGACCGGGCCAATTTTTACAATTCTGACCACTGTCCCTTTATGAGGTTATAACTCTGGAACGCTTCAATGGATCCTGGTGATTCTAACATTGTTTTCTCGTGACATATTCCACTTCATGTCAATGGTAAAAATTTCTTTGATATTACCTTCGTTTATTTGTGAAAAAACGGAAATTTGGCGAAAATTTTCGCAATTTTCCAACTTTGAATCTTTATGCCCTTAAATCACAGAGATATGTCACACAAAATACTTCATAAGTAACATTTCCCACATGTCTACTTTACATCAGCACAATTCTGAAACCAATTTTTTTTATTGTTAGGTAGTTATAAGGGTTAAAAGTTGACCAGCAATTTCTCATTTTTACAACACCATTTTTTTTTTTAATTTATTTATTTATTTTTTTTTAGGGACCACATCACATTTGAAGTCACTTTGAGGGATCTATGTAATAGAAAATACCCAAGTGTGACATCATTCTAAAAAACAGCACACCTCCAGGTGCTCAAAACCACATTCAAGAAGTTTACTAACCCTTCAGGTATTTCGCAGGAATTTTTGTAATGTTTAAAAAAAAAAAAAACGAACATTTAACTTTATTTCACAAAAAAAAAATTTTACTTTAGCTCCAATTTGTTTTATTTTACCAAGGGTAACAGGAGAAAATGGACCACAAAAGTTGTTGTACAGTTTGTTCTGAGTACGCCGATACCCCATATGTGGGGGTAAACCACTGTTTGGGCACATGGCAGAGCTCAGAAGGGAAGGAGCGCCGTTTGACTTTTCAATGCAAAATTGACAGGAATTGAGATGGGACGCCATGTCGCGTCTGGAGAGCCCCTGATGTGCCTAAACAGCGAAACCCCCCACAAGTGACACCATTTTGGAAAGTAGACCCCCTAAGGAACTTTAAACAACACCTGGTTGCCCAAAGGGTAACCATAACGAAGAGATCCAGAGCATTATACAAAAAGGCTTTATTGGAAACAAAATAACATGCTAAAAAGTAGCCCAAGCACCCCAACATAAGGTGGAGGCTATGTGCAGTACATCATTAAGCATGGTAGTGGTATTTACAGCAACATATTTGGTTCCGTAACTTTTAAGCTGCCTAAGCATGCCCAGAATATAACATTAATAGCATATATAAACCACATGTGAAGCCATATCTACCTGCAGGCTGCAACACAGCGTTCCACCTCACCCCAACGCACGTTTTGCACCTCGCTTCTTCCGGAAACTATTAATGTTATAGCCCTAATCCAAACACACCCCTAACCCTAATCCCAACCCTAACCACACCCCTAACTCCAATACACCCTTAACCCTAATCCCAAACGTAAATGTAATCCAAACCCTAACCTTAGCCCCAACCCTAACTGTAGCCCAAACCCTAATGGGAAAACGGAAATAAATACATTTTTTAAATTGTATTATTTTTCCCCTAACTAAGTGGGTGATGAAGCGGATTTTTATGATTGGCAGCCGTCACACACTAAAAGACGATTTTTATTGCAAAAAATAGTTTTTGCGTCTCCACATTTTGAGAGCTATAATTTTGCCATATTTTGGTCCAGAGTCATGTGAGGTCTTGTTTTTTGTGGGACGAGTTGACGTTTTTATTGGTAACATTTTCGGGCACTTGACATTTTTTGATCGCTTTTTATTCCGATTTTTGTGAGGCAGAATGAACAAAAACCAGCAATTTGTGAATTTCTTTCTTTGGGGGGGGGGGGGGGGGGGGGGGGAGGCGTTTATACCGTTACACGTTTGATAAAATTGACAAAGTGGTTTTATTCTTCGGGTCAGTACGATTACAGCGATACCTCATTTATATCTTTTTTTTTATGTTTTGGAGCTTTTATACGATAAAATCTAATTTATATAAAAAATAATTATTTTTGCATCGCTTTATTCTGAGGACTATAAATTTTTTTGCTGATGCTGTATGGTGGCTCGTTTTTTGCGGGACAAGATGACGTTTTCAGCGGTACAATGTTTATTTAAATCCGTCTTTTTTATCGCGTGTTATTCCACTTTTTGATCGGCGGTATGAAAACTTTTTTTGCCTTTTTTTACGGTGATCACTGAAGGGGTTAACTAGTGGGACAGTTTTATAGGTCAGGTCATTACGGACACGGCGATACTAAATATGTGTACTTTTATTGCTTTTTTATTATTTAGATAAAGAAATGTATTTAGTGGAATATTTTTTTTTTTTTCAATATTTAGGAATTTTTTTTATTTTGTTTACATATGTAAATATATATATATTTTTTTTACTTTATAACATTGCCCCATGTTATAGTGTCAGATCAGCGATCTGACAGGCAGTGTTGCAGGCGCACTGCGCATTTGACCCCTGGACGAAGCATTTCAGTGCGAAACGCGCATTGGGTGTGGTGGGTTCCCCGGGTGTGCCTCCTTGGTAACTATGCCTTATTTATATTAATTTATCTTTGCATACCTATGTCTTACCGGTGTTTACACTGTCATTTGATTTTTTTTGCCTCCATTGTGCAAATATGGACATATTCTTGTTCTAGATATATTTGTACCTATGTATTCACACTAATATTGTATTACTTATACATTTTTTACATTTTTATTATTTATGTGTCCTTTTTTGCATACGGAAGGTGAACTATTTTGTATACTAGATGGTGGCCCAATTCTAACGCATCGGGTATTCTAGAATGTGCATGTCCACGTAGTATATTGCCCAGCCACGTATGTAACAGGTTAAAAAATAAAAAACATACCTTCTGAAGGGCCCTTGTAATCCTGGCGCCTGTGTGTGGTGCACGCGGCAGCTTCCGGTCCCATGTTTGGTATGAGCGCAGGACCTGTGATGACGTCGCGGTCACATGACCGTGACGTCATGGCAGGTCCTTCTCGCATAGCATCCTTAGCAACGGAACCTGCTGCTTGCACTGCCGAGGAAAGGACAACACATCGGAGGGTGAGAATAACGTTTTTTTTTTAATTATTATTATTATTTGTAACAGTAGATCTTTTTACTATTGATGCTGCACACGCATCATCAATAGTAAAAAGTTGGTCACACAGGGTTAATAGCTGCGTAACCAGAGTGCGTTACACCGCGGTCCGGTAACACTAGCATTAACCGTGTGAGGGCTGACTGGAGGGGAGTATGGAGCGGGCACTGACTGTGGGGAGGAAAGAGCGGCTATGTTGCCGCCGGACTGCACCCGTCGCTGATTGGTCATGGCAATGGTCGTGGGCGTTTTGCCACGACCAATCAGCGACTTGGATTTCCATGACAGAGGCTGCGACCAATGAATATCCGTGACAGAAAGAAAGACAGACAGACGGAAGTGACCCTTAGACAATTATATAGTAGACTAGATGGTGGTCCGATTCTAACGCATCGGGTATTCTAGAATATGCATGTCCACGTAGTATATTGCCCAGCCACGTAGTATATTGCTCAGCGAAGTAGTATATCGGTCAGCCAGGTTTGTCACAAGTGACAAAATAAAAAATGAACATATACTCACCTTTCCGAAGGCCCCTTGTAGTCCACGGCAGCTTGCGGTCCCAGGGTTGGTATCAGAGCGCAGGACCTGTAATGACGTCGCGGTCACATGACCGTGACGTCATGGCAGGTCCTTCTGCCATACCATCTTTGCCACCGGAAACTGCAGCGGAAGATGGCGGCCGGCGGGAGCGGCTCAGCGGACTACGGTGGGTGAGTATAGCAGGTTTATTTATTTTTTTTTATTATTTTTAACATTACATTTTTTTACTATTGATGCTGCATAGGCAGAGTCAATAGTAAAAAGTTGGGGACACAGGGTTAATAGCGGCGGTAACGGAGTGCGTTACCCGCGGAGTAACGCGGTCCGTTACCGCCGGCATTAACCCTGTGTTAGCGGTGACCGGAGGGGAGTAAGGAGCGGCCATTTTCTTCCAGACTGTGCCCGTCGCTGATTGGTCGCGGCAGTCATGACAGGCAGCTGCCGAGACCAATCAGCGAATGAATAACCGTGACAGAAGGACAGACAGATGGAAGTACCCCTTAGACAATTATATAGTAGATTATCTTGTATGCAGTGTCTGATATGATGCGCATAACAGTGTAAAACTTACTTTTTGGTAACATTTTCTAATATTTTGTACATATTACATTTTGTGGTATACCTGGTCTTAAGGTGCTTTTCTCCGTGGGTGTCCCACCATTTTTCTCTTGTACTTGTGGTACCCGCTTTGTTTTTAATGGTTATATGTATTTCAATAAAGATATTTTTTTATTATAATTTGGCCTTGTGTGAAGGTTTGTTGTTGGTTTTCATAAGGTTTTTCTTCATGGCCTTATAAGGGATATAATTAGGTGTTACTTTTTTTTTTCTTTCATTTTTTTCTTACCATTTTATGGTATTTTTCTACCTCTCACCTCCTATTAGGTGTTACTTTAAGAAAATGTAGAATTTGACTTCACAAGCGGCTAGTTAGACTGGATGCATTACATTAGTCCTACTGCTCCTCAGATGTAATAGAACATTAGCTAATCAGAAAATAGAACCATCTGGGCCTCCACGTATCGTGCACAAGGGAACGCTCTACCAGTTCACATACTGGTTCTCCCATTTCAGCCAGTAAAGGTCACAGCAGCATAGGTCAGCATTCATCCAGCCGTACAGTAGGGGAAATACTCAAGGACAGTATGTTACATCGGGTCAGCCGTGTTAAAAATAGAAAAGGTCTAAGAGACGCTTGACTTGACCTTCAGTAAAATGTCATGAGCCCGGCAGACAGGTTTAATCATCTCCGGACCCCACATTCAGTATCGAGAGCAGACTAATGCCAGCGGCTGTTCTCTCAGGTTGGTGCAGGACGATCGGCTAGAAGCAGTCTGAGGGTTCTCACCTTGTTCCCTGCAGCGTCTTTGCCTTTTCCCTCTTCCTCAACATGGAACCTCAAGTTCTCCAGAAGAAGCACAGTCCCGGGGGCCGGATCAGCACACGCAGCCTCCACTTCTGCTCCCACACAGTCCTTCAGGAACACCACATCTCTGTACAATGAATGTATAGAACAACAAGTAATAAATGAGATGATTCTGCTGGAAATTATCAGAATGGATTGAAGGTTGATGATGTGCAGCTGTGCTTTATCCATTCTCAATGGGACCAGGGATAGCTGAGCACTGCTATATGGTGGCTGTGGGCGCGTATGACCGCGATAGCACCGCTGCGCTGGTAAATCACAAATGATAGCGACAACAGTAGCCTAAAGACGTGCGGGATGTCAAGGCAAAAAGCAGTCACCATCATTAGCTGGGATTTTAGCAGCAACCAATGTTGCGCGGCCAAAGTCGCCAGGTAGCTCTAGTCCAAAGCTGCACCCGGACTGATGCGAAAATAATGGACAAACCTGCTACTATATGTAGAATACAATCACCTAGATCTAGAGTCCGTGATCACTTGTACATATGGAGGAGTGAAAATAGGCAGAAAACAAAAAAAGGCGCTTTATTAAAGGACTGAGGGCTGGAAAATACATGGAACAAGTCATTACCTCTTCATAAGAGACTTCAGTTCCACAGCTACTGGTGCCAGGGAGTACTTGTCAGGCATGGGGACGCCATCCGGCCGGCCAAGGTGGCTCATGAGGACGACGGATTTAGCACCATGATCCAAGCAGTGCTGGATACTGGGGACAGCGGCCTTAATCCTGGAGATCAGGGACACACAGCAGTTTAGAAAGCCAGAAAAATGTCCGACATCAGCTACTACAATACTTAAATGGTAATAAACAAGACGGACACGAAAGTATTCTGTGCAGAACAGATCGCCCAGAACCAGAGGGCCTCAGTTATGGCAGGTCTGCAGAACGAGTCCGATTCAAGAAAGTCTTCATGTTCTTAGCCATAACATTAGCAGAGACCTCCATTATGCCGGCTTACGAGTGCACACCGGAGATTCAGGAGAACACGGGGGCTTGATCTCCTATAGAATTACAGGAAGTCTGGAGAAACATGGGCTCATAACGTTTCCACTGAACACACAAGGAAGAAAGAAGATCTGAGATGCTGGAGCATCACTTACCTTTGGTTGTTAGTAATCTGGTTATTTTTCATTGGAACATTGAAGTCAACCCTAGAGGAAGAAAATGAAAAATAAATTAATAGCACAGACCGGGTACAGTGTTTACACTTTACAACCATGTGCTACTTTACATCAGTCTTAAAAGGCACCTGACAGCCATATATGCTACAGCGGGAACGGAACTGACGCATTACAAACATTTGCTGCAGCTCTCACAGCTCTGCTGCATTACTGCCCGGTCTGCCTGAGATGGAAGCGGAGAGGAACCTGCAGAGGCGTCAGGTATAATCACACACAGCTCCAAATGTAGCTTAAAGCCAGACAGCCCCTTATAAATAAGTTATGAACACAGATTAGTCCTGAACAGCTCATTTACTTATAAGAAAACTGTGGATTTCTCTGGAATAAGACATTAGATATCAAAGTATCATTTTTATCCATCTTCCTGTGACCTGCACCCCCATGTAGACGGCTTAGGAGGGGTGCTCCTACTGACAGATCCCTTTTAAATCCGCCCTCTTCCCACATTCTGTGAACGTCCAGAGAAAGACCCATAAAATATAAATAGTGGCCTATAGTAGGATGTTATACTTGCCCAGGCTTGTGAAAGATTAAAGAGTTAATTACTGTTCAGCATGCTGCGCACTGACTCAGCTCCTAGAACGGAAGTTGGCCCTTTTTGAAGTTACAGCAAGAAAAAAAAAAAAAAAAAAAAGGGTCCGATTACTAGGTTACCTTGGAACGAAACCCATCCTGTGCCTTTTGTTCGCAGGACAAGTTGCATACAGAATGAGCCACAACAACACAGGTAACCGACGCGCGTCGAGCACCCGGGGCACGCTCCTTCCAGGTGACAGACATTACTACTTACATTGGCCATTTGCCCAAGACGAGCCTGAACAGACAGATGCCCTGCAGGAACGGAGTCTGTCACATACAGTGGTGCCTGTGGGCAATAGTTTAGGGACAGCAGGAAGAAGTTTGGTTTTTGTTTTTTTAAAACTTGTCCTGTATAGAAGAAAAAAAAAAAAAAACTCCTATCCGAGTGGGGGGGAAACCCCACTGATAACAGTTACCAGGATAACGAAATACCCAGGCTTCTCCTGCCCATTAACCAGTAGAGTATGAATAATAATATTAAATAATATTAATATTAATAATAATAATAATGAGTAGGTCATGGATGATGCGTGCTGCTCTTTCTTCCCCATGAAGACATTAAGCTGTAACAGCAAGTTCGCTCCAGATCATGGATGTGTTTTTTTTTTTGTTTTTTTTTGTAAATGGAGTGAAAAGAAAGGACATGTGAATAGGGAAATAGATTGGAACGGGTCTGTGATCTATCTGCAAAAATAACAGATAGCACACCTACGGAAAAAAACAAAAAAAAAAAAAAAACGTTCTCTTTATTAAAGAGACACATCAAGGAAAATGCCAGGTAGCAATGTCCTACAAGATCCCAGGTAATCTGGTTCAGCACAAGATTTGATGGTGGCGGTGCAAATCAACCAGAAAAGTTGGGGCGTTTTTTTTTGTAAATACGCTCATGTAAACCTACCATTAAGATAGAGGAGGTTTTGGAAGAATGTTTCCCCGAGACCTTATTCACACGTCAGTACATTATTATTAGTACGGTACTTGTAAGACAGAACCAAGAGTGGACACGACAGAAAACCAATAATTGAAAGATTCCTAGTAGTGATCAGCGAGTGTGCTCAGTTAGGGTGTTATCTGAGCATGCTTGTGTCCTGATCTAGTAGATAGCGTGCTCGGAAAAAAAAAAAAAACACTCGAGTCCCCGCGGCTGCATGTTTGGTGGCCGTTCAACTGCCGCAACACATGCAGGGACTGACTATCTGTTAGACAATTCTTGCATGTGTTGCAGCTGTTGAATGGACACGAGACATGATGCTGCAGGGACTTGAACATATTTTTCGAGCATGCCAAAAATACTAGATTAGGAGACGAGCATGCTCAGATAACACCTTAACTGAGCACGCTTGCTCATCACTAATTCATGTGCTTTGGCTTATAAACACTGATGTGATAATAAGGGCTCATTCACACATACTCACGTACCAGTATTATCCATGTTTTTCACAGATGGTCCTAACACCTAGTACAGTCTATGGGGCTGTTCACATGTCCATGATCTTTTGCAGACCAAGTGATCCATGCAAAAATCACAGACCTAAGAATCATTGATCCGTGTTATTAAAGTCTATCAGTCCGTTTAAAAAAAAATAAAGTAAATAATGGGGTTCCTGTTTTAGGTGCAGCATTCCATGGGTTAAACCAGGCCTCAGTTGCCCCTCCTGTCGCCTGCACTGCGCTATTTTAGTCTTCGCAGCCAGTTCTCGTGCCCTTCTTGATGGGGTCGGGTTCACCTGTTTGACTATGGGAATAAAGAGACAAATGACGCCTTCATTCATCATCAGTCCCTGGTATTAACCATTTCAATATAGATCCTATGTGATCCATCTGCAGACCCCACTAATACACCCTAGATAACGGATAATGGTCTCATGGGAAAGCAACTGGGAGGCCAGAAACCAACCCAGGACCAGCTCCCCAATACCCCACCGACACAGGGAAACTAAGCAGTTAGTGATACTGGCAGAAACCTCCCGGGTATTGGTCTGAAGCAGAACTTAATTGGAGCCTTCACACAGATTATGGATTTCCCCGCTGGCTTTCTACCCGGATGCAGCAATGCCGGTAACAGCGAGGTCCCAGGAGATGGTTTCACCTCTCCAACAACCTTCATTCAAGGACGACAGAGAACAATGATGCCGCCTTCCTCCTCCATGTGTGATGGGCCACACTAAGACATCACTATGGATGGCCAGCTTCAGCCCTGAGCAGGACCACAGACCTCCATCATATGGAGCAGGAGGAACCTGCAGAGCAGAGCGGATGTCCCGAGCCTGGAAGATGTACTGGAGTTCTACCACACCAAGTGAGCGCCGACGTAATTATCTGAATTTTCCATTTCTTTCCTTGGGTACAAGTAACTTGACAAAAGGATTTGGAGACCCCAAATGATGACTGAGACGACAAAAGTGGTAGAGTGGAAATCATTGGTGGGGTCATACACCCAAGTGACCCCCCGACACGGATGCCCTCAACTCTTCCATCTCTCTTTGGATTAGTTGCACTTTGAACGTTGGCAGGATTGATCCGCCCATGGGTCCAAGCATGTACTGGATGCAGGTCTCCCGACCCAAACTTGGCAGCCTCATACATGGCCATGATGCTGTGGAATTCTTGCCAGGGAGACCCACAGCTGGAATGTGACCACAGGCAGATGGCAGGCCTATCCACGCCAGGCAGTGGACGCACAGCAGGCCTACCCACACAAGATCTACCCTCGCCAGGCAGCGGGCAGACAGCATGCCTACCCACACCAGGCAGCGGGCTGACCTACCCACACCAGGCACACCTACCCACACTAGATCTACCCACGCCAGGCAGCGGGCACACCTACCCACGCCAGGCACACCTACCCACACCAGATCTACCCACGCCAGGCAGCGGGTACACCTACCCCACATCGGGCACACCTACCCACACCAGGCACATCTACCCACACCAGATCTACCCACTCCAGGCAGCGGGTACACCTACCCCACATCGGGCACACCTACCCACACCAGATCTACCCACGCCAGGCAGCGGGTACACCTACCCCACATCGGGCACACCTACCCACACCAGATCTACCCATGCCAGGCAGCGAGCACACCTACCCACACGAGATCTACCCACGCCAGGCAGCGGGCACACCTACCCACATCAGACACACCTACCCACACCAGATCTACCCACGCCAGGCAGCGAGCACACCTACCCACACCAGGCAGCGGGCACACCTACCCACATCGGACACACCCACTCACACCAGATCTACCCACGCCAGGCAGCGGGCACACCTATCCACATCGAACACCTACCTACACCAGATCTACCCACGCCAGGCAGCGGGCACACCTACCCATGCCAGGCAGCGGGCACACCTACCCATGCCAGGCAGCGGGCACACCTACCCATGCCAGGCAGCGGGCACACCTACCCACGCCAGGCAGCGGGCACACCTACCCACAGCGAGCACACCTACCTACACCAGATCTACCCACGCCAGGCAGCGGGTACACCTACCCACATCAGACACACCTACTCACACCAGATCTACCTATGCCGGGCAGTGGGCACATGATTTGTTGGTTAATTAGCTCTTAAGTGGCCCTAAAACGGCTGCCTGTGTTCTGCTCTTATTAAGCGGCATAAATAACTGCAGATGTGAACAGAACCTATAGCAGATGAATGACTGACACACTGTGGAGCAGCCAGCAGCAATGAAGCATGAGGACGTGCTGCACATGTGGGGGCTGCACACCCTGTCCCCTCCTCTACAGCCAACATGTACCAAGTGCTGCCCCCAGAAGGGAGCAGGGATCCCCCCAGGCCAGAGACCACCACAATCAGGCACCTGTGGACAGGTCCTTACAATAAGTAGATGTAAGTCTCCTCCGGGTGCAGGAGGTGTGGGCGCGGGGCCTCATATCAGGGATGGCGGTCACACCCACAGCAGCAGTGCCGGTATCCCTGAGCCATCACACCGCCGCACCGGCAGCCGCCGCAGCCCGCAGCTCACCTCATCACCACCCGCTTGCCCTTCACATCCACCTTATCCAGGGTGAGCTTGGTAGACAGAGACATGGCTGCAGCAGGACCGGTCAGCTCGCAAATGGCACCACCGGGGAGAGCGCAGCGTAGGTCACCTTAGCACAGCGCAGGCTCCGCCCCTGTTAAGCTCTCATTGGTTCACAGTGGAGGACGGACAGACTCAGCGCTCCCCATTGGACGAGATGCTTGTCAGCTATCACAGTGGACGCGCCCCCTGTGCGCCACTACAGGGGCGGGGCCAGAGGAGAGTGACAGCTGGGAGGAGTCAGTGCGGAGGGAGCGGGCGGCGCCATGAGCGGATCTCGTCTGTCACGTAACCGTTACCGCACAGAAGACGCTGGAAGTGAGAGCTGCCGTCATGGCCTCATTTCTGAAGGGGAAAGAAAACGTCAGCTGGGGACGGAGGCTACACCGCCACTGCAGTCCCCTGCACTCACTGTGCTACAAAGGTTGCCATAAAGGCTTGGCTCACACACGTCTGAGTGGATGCAGATTTGGGATCAGATTTTTCTCTCTTCTGATTGGTAGCAAAATCTTATCCCTGATCTCTTGTGAAAAATGTAGGTTTTCATCCAGTTTCAATTAATTCAGTCTGATTATTTTGTCAGTGTTAGGCTGCGGTCACACTATCAGTATTTGGTCAGTATTTTACCTCAGTATTTGTAGCCAAAACCAGGAGTGGGTGATAAATGCAGAAGTGGAGCATATGTTTCTATTATACTTTTCCTCTAAGGCCGGCGTCACACTCAGCGTATGAAAATACGGTCCGTATATTACGGCCGTAATACGCTGAAAAGTCCCGAAAATAGTGGTCCGTAGCTCCTCCGTAGGCAGGGTGTGTCACCGTTTTTTGCGCATGGCATCCTCCGTATGTAATCCGTATGGCATCCGTACTGCGTGTTTTTAGCGCAGGCTTGCAAAACCAACATACGGCTATACAAGGGATCCATGTGTTAAAAAAAAAAACATATATACTGTCTCTCTATATACATATATATGTCAGTAGACACATATATGTATATATATTATTGCTTCATACAGCGCGAGATAGCAGAAAGCTGGTAATTCAATTACCGGCTTTTGCTTTCTCCTTCCTAAAACCCGACATGATATGAGACATGGTTACATACAGTAAACCATCTCATATCCCCATTTTTTGTGCATATTCCACACTACTAATGTTAGTAGTGTATATATGCAAAATTTGGCCGTTCTAGCTAGTAAAATAAAGGGTTAAATGGCGGAAAAAATTGGCGTGGGCTCCCACGCAATTTTCTCCGCCAGAGTAGTAAAGCCAGTGACTGAGGGCAGATATTAATAGCCTGGAGAGGGTCCACGGTTATTGCTCCCCCCCCCTGGCTAAAAATATCTGCCCCCAGCCACCCCAGAACAGGCACATCTGTAAAATGCGCCGATTCTGGCACTTGGCCACTCTCTTCCCATTCCCGTGTAGCGGTGGGATATGGGGTAATGAAGGGTTAATGTCACCTTGCTATTGTAAGGTGACATTATGCCTAATTAATAATGGAGAGGCATCAATTATCACACCTATCCATTATTAATCCAATACTAGTAAAGGGTTAAATAAAAACACACACACATTATTAAAAATTCAATCCACTCACTGAAGACCCTCGATCTGTAAATTAAAAAAAAATAATAAACCAACAATATACATACCTTCCGAGGATCTGTAAGGTCCAACGATGTAGATCCATCTGAAGGGGTTAAAATATTTTGCAGACACGAGCTCCGCTAATGCAGGCTGCTCATTTCTGCAAAACCCCAGCGAATGAAGGTAAATATAGATCAATGAGCTATATTTAGCTTCATTTGCGGTGAGGCGCCCTCTGCTGGCTGTTCCTAGATCGTGGGAACTTTCCTAGAAAGCTCCCTGGCTCGAGTTCATATGAGGACAGCCAGCAGAGGGCGCCTCACAAATGAAGCTAAATATAGATCATTGATCTATATTTACCTTCATTCACTGGGGTTTTGCAGAAATGAGCAGCCTGCATTAGCGGAGCTCGTGTCTGCAAAATATTTTAACCCCTTCAGATGGATCTACATCGTTGGACCTTACAGATCCTCGGAAGGTATGTATATTGTTGGTTTATTATTTTTTTTTAATTTACAGATCGAGGGTCTTCAGTGAGTGGATTGAGAGTAGAATAAATTAATACAACAGCCTTTGTGATTTTTTCAATAAATTAATTTTTAATAATGTGTGTGTGTGTTTTTATTTAACCCTTTACTAGTATTGGATTAATAATGGACAGGTGTCATAATTGACGCCTCTCCATTATTAATTTGGCTTAATGTCCCCTTACAATAGCAAGGTGACATTAACCCTTCATTACCCCATATCCCACCGCTACACGGGAATGGGAAGAGAGTGGCCAAGTGCCAGAATAGGCGCATCTTCCAGATGTGCCTTTTCTGGGGTGGCTGGGGGCAGATGTTTTTAGCCAGGGGGGCCAATAACCGTGGACCCTCTCCAGGCTATTAATATCTGCCCTCAGTCACTGGCTTTACTACTCTGGCGGAGAAAATTGTGTGGAAGCCCACGCCAATTTTTTCCGCCATTTAACCCCTTATTTTACTAGCTAGAACGGCCAAATTTTGCACATACACACTACTAACATTAGTAGTGTGGAATATGCAAAAAAAAATGGTGATATGAGATGGTTTACTGTATGTAAACCATGTCTCATATCATGTCGGGTTTAGGAAGGAGAAAGCAAAAGCCGGTAATTCAATTACCGGCTTTTCTCTCTAACACCGCTGCGTATTCCTCGCAAGTCACACTGCTGGTCCGTGTGGAATCCGTATTTTTGGGGCTTCCATAGACTTTCATTGACGTTTTATTTGCGCAATACGGTGACAAACGCAGCATGCTGCGATTTTCTACGGCCGTAGAAAGCCGTATAATACGGATCAGTTTAATACGGCAGATAGGAGCAGGGACATAGAGAATAATTGTGCCGTATTTTTTGCGAGTTTTACGGACGTAGTTTCTGCGCTCTTACGTCCGTAAAACTCGCAAGTGTGACGCCGGCCTAATTGTTCCACTCCTGGAACAATTGGAACTATGGCTTACAAATACTGAGAACACCAAATAATATTCCTACCAGGCTCATGAAGGAAATCACATAATACTACCGACAAAAGACCTTCACACAAAGACCGAAAAATAAAAAACATATATAATCTTTATTGAAACAATCATTAAAAACATACGATGAATAAATAATGCGATAGTAACCACTGATGCAGGACAAAAACAGTGGGACCCATGCAGGAACCAACCTCAAAAACAACAGTAGTACAGTAAAAATAACAGGCTGGGTATAAGATAATAAACATATATAATTAAGTAAAATACACCTGAATAAATACGAGCCCTATAAGAAGAAATAGGCATGTATAACAAATAGACAAAAGATCTAAGGTAAACCCAGACACATGATGGAAATACAGACTACTGCAGATAAAGTCATAAAGGCATAGTTACCTAGAGGAGGAACCCAGGGACTCACCACACCCGACGCGCGTTTCGCACTGAAATGCTTCGTCCAGGGGTGGTTGGGTACTGGCCAGATCTGGGTTATATGGCGGTCATGAGTCATGACCAATGAACAGAGACAAACAATCAATTTAGTATGCGGCACCTGATGTTATCCTGTTGAGACCGGACCTAGACGGGTGAGCGGCGTAAAAGAGAAACCGAAAGTAACTTCGGCAAAGAATGACGTGGTCGGCGCATGTGCACAGAAGGTAAGGAACGTAAGCCCCAGTGGATCAAAGTTAGAAACCGAAAGTAACAACGACAGGGAATGACGCGGTCTGCGCATGCGCATAAAAGATAAATAACATAGGCCCCAGTGGATCAAAATTAGAAGCCAGTGAGTTGCAAGAACAGACGCAAATGCGTCCTATCTAAATAGCGTTGAGAATAGTGCTATACAAAAGCACAGAATAGACTGAAAATGCATATCGTGACCATGGTGCATTGTGTAAATAAACTAAAGTTAAAAAGCGCCAGAACAAAGATTTAATAAAAACCATGTAGCGCCCCCAAAAAATTATTATTTTTGAGCGCAGGAGCGTGATAACAAAACCCATTACAAAAAGCGCCAAACTAAGAACTAAATTGCAACCATATAGCGCCATAAATAAATAAGAAATAGAACGCCGAAGCGTAATACAAAAAGACTCGTGAAACTAAAATGTGTGAACCAAAGAGAGAAAAAGGCGCACAGTGCCAAAAACCTACAAATCCTAAACTATTACTAAATATTACAAAATATAATATATATTGGGGCCTATGTTATTTATCTTTTATGCGCATGCGCCGACCGCGTCATTCCCTGTCGTTGTTACTTTCGGTTTCTAACTTTGATCCACTGGGGCTTACGTTCCTTACCTTCTGTGCGCATGCGCCGACCACGTCATTCTTTGCCGCGGTTACTTTCGGTTTCTCTTTTACGCCGCTCACCCGTCTAGGTCCGGTCTCGACAGGATAACATCAGGTGCCGCATACTAAATTAATTGTTTGTCTCTGTTCATTGGTTATGACCGCCATATAACCCAGATCTGGCCAGTACCCAACCACCCCTGGACGAAGCATTTCAGTGCGAAACGTGCGTCGGGTGTGGTGGGTCCCTGGGTTCCTCCTCTAGGTAACTATGCCTTTATGACTTCATCTGCAGTAGTCTGTATTTCCATCATGTGTCTGGGTTTACCTTAGATCTTTTGTCTATTTGTTATACATGCCTATTTCTTCTTATAGGGCTCGTATTTATTCAGGTGTATTTTACTTAGTTATATATGTTTATTATCTTATACCCAGCCTGTTATTTTTACTGTACTACTGTTGTTTTTGAGGTTGGTTCCTGCATGGGTCCCACTGTTTTTGTCCTGCATCAGTGGTTACTATCGCATTATTTATTCATCGTATGTTTTTAATGATTGTTTCAATAAAGATTATATATGTTTTTTATTTTTCGGTCTTTGTGTGAAGGTCTTTTGTCGGTAGTATTACAAATACTGAGGTAAAATACTGACCAAATACTAACAGTGTGACGGCAGCCTGAATGTGTAGATTGCGCTGCTCTGGGGCGGCTGAGTTATTGATCTATTATCTGCAGGATGTGTCATACAGGTCCCATGGCCGGTCCATCCCGGTGTACCTGCTGCAGAGCTCGGGGACACTGGTGTAAGCCAGATGGATTAGGCCTTGTGGCATCCTCAATCCTATACAGACGTATGTGCTGCATCCCCCATAATGTAATAATGCCCCCCACCCTGCACTGATGTCATCCATCCTGGGCCCCTTACTGGTATAATGTCCTTCATCTTGGGCCCCTTCTGGTGATGATTTGCCCCATCTTGGGTCCCTTCCTGCTATAATGTCCCCTCATCCAGAGCCCCTTCCTGTAATAATGTCCCTATCCTGTCCCGTTCCCAGTATAACATTTCCCATTCTGAGCCCCTTCTAGTAAATGGTTATAATGTTCCTCATCCTGTGTCCCTTCTAGTAATAATGCCCCCATCCTGGGCTCCTTCCTGGTATAATGTCCCCCATCTTGGGCCCCTTCCAGTAAATTATGTCCCCCATCATGGGCCCCTTCCTGGTATAATGTTCCCCATCCTGAGCCCCTTCCTGGTATAATGTCCCCCATCCTGGGCAGCTTCCTGGTATAATGTCCCCCATCCTGGGCACCTTCCTGGCATAATGTTCCTCATCCTGTGCCCCTTCTAGTAAATTATGTTCCCCATCCTGGGCCCCTTTCTGGTATAATATCCCCCATCTTGGGCCCCTTCAGTAAATTATGTCCCCCATCCTGGGCCCCTTTCTGGTATAATGTTCCTCGTCCTGTGTCCTTTCTAGTAATAATGTCCCCATCCTGGTTTAATGTTTCCATCCTGGCTCCTTACAGTAATATATGTCCGCCATCCTGGGCCCCTTTCTGGAATAATGACCCAGCTCCTAGCCCCTTCCTGTAATAAAATCTCCATCTTCTGTCGCTGTTCTCTAACACATTTTAAAAAATAAAATACAATTTTTCACACCTTCCCTTACTCCCACGATGCAAAGCGTCCTCTTCTGTAGGCAGCGCAGAGGCCAGTAGCTGACTTTGGCTTGCATGCTAAGGGCAACGTGTGACGTCTGTACCATCTGTGACTGGCATGCCAACATCAGCTGCAGGTCTCTGATTGGCCAGCGGTGTGTATTGTGGCGCAGGGACCGGGGGGGTCTCTGCGTCGTAATACATTTAAGCTGAATGTGTGTTCTCGGATACACATCAAGCTGAAATAGGCACCGACGACGTTGGGGCCCCCATCACACACGGGATCAATCGTGGTCACACCCTCTGCGTCTGCAATCGTTACGCCCCATCAGGGAACCTATTGCTGCTCGCCGTCCACCTCCAGGCTCTTCACTATGGGCCAGAACTTCTGGCTGCATCAAAGCTTCAGAGGTCACTACATGCTGTCAGGTCGTGGACCTTGTGATATCACGATGTGCGCTGTGACCTTTTGGCGCTCAGTGACCTCTGAGGCCTGGCTGTGGTCAGAAGACCTGGCCTGTAGTGAAGATGTAGAAGAAAAAAGGCGTGTGACTGTGTAAAGGACTGGACAGCGGGAATTGAGGTGTCAGGAGAGGTAAGACCACCTTTCCAGCCACACTCTGCCCAGTCCTCTTCTTTTCGGAGTCAAGCAGCACATCCCTGGCCCCTCCACCATAGGCCACAGTTTCCAGACACGTCACTGGGACTGTGAGTGAGTGGGGAGGCGGAGACAGAGCAGGAGAAGGACGCAGGGCAGCGTGTGAGCCGGAGCAGAGGATGTCCGCTCAGGATGCACAGTGCAGTGCCTGGAGGAGCACGGAGGTAAATCACCCGCACTTAGGCTACGTTCACATTAGCGTTGCGCCGCTGTTGCGTCGGCGACGCAGCGGCGACGCGCCCCTATGTTTAACATAGGGGACGCGTGCGTTTTTTGGGTGGCGTTTTTCGCCACGTGCGTCGTTTCCGACGCTAGCGTCGGACGCAAGAAAATGCAACAAGTTGCATTTTCTGTGCGTCCGATTTTCGTCAAAAACGACGCACGCGTCGCAAAACGCGCGCGTTTTAACATGCGTCGCGCGTTGCGTCGCCGACGCAGGGCGGTGCAACGCTAATGTGAACGTAGCCTTACCACTCTCCATCCTCCGGCTCCAGTGAGCGCTTCTCTCCTCTACTGTCCACCTTCTCCGCATCTACAGCCTGTCCTCATAACACAGCACCTGTTATGCCAGGATTGAACAGTACAGCTTCTGACATAACACGTCCTGTGATAGAGTGTAAGTGGAGCAGCTCAGCGTATAGCACTGGGCTATAATAAAATGGCAGCCAGCCACACCTACAGCAGTGAATTGTGCAGCCCACAGAGGCGTGCCCAGTTCACTGCTAATGCGGCTGCAATGTTAGAGATAGGTTCGGTGGCAAGCTTTTATCTCCTATGACCATGGGGTACCATATTATAACACTGATAGTGTCGTGCTGCTACTGTGAAAACAAGATGTCAGCCCCAATGCCTTCTTTAAACTCATATAACACACAAAATATGTTTCACATGCATTCAAAACTTGGTTATAACAGCAGGTTCTCCTACATTGATTTATTAATGATCTACAAACGCGGTACCTTCCCTTTAACTTCCTCTGGTAGGATCTCCACAGTAAGTGTCATCCAGTTATCTAGACCTCTAGTGAGCCACAAGCCAAGTGCAGCCTAAAAATGATCTGGAGCGCTGCAACAAGTCAGTCAGCATGTCACTTTACTTCATTGTGCCGCCTGCGCAAGAGAGTAGACAGCAAGGAAGAATAATGAGTGGCACTGTTACCACATGGGGATCATATCGGAGGACTATTACAATGTGGGGGAACTGAACAGAGACAACCTCCACCTCATGCTCTAAAAGGGAAGTACCAGGACCAATTGATGTTTTTGATAAAAGTGCCTTTGGATTCGGATGCGTAGAGCACTGTGTGGGTTGTGTAGCCCAAATGTGCGTGTTACATTCTATAGAGACGAGTTGTGGATGGAAGATGTCATCATGGGCCACAGAGACTAAAAAGGGAACGATAACGACAGTGATCACAGAGGTCGTCTCCGCTGAGTCACTAGATTCATCTGTGCATTATAAACAATATATGGCCTACAGCGCTCATGACTATAACTGGCATCTTCCACTACGTGGTCATTATATGGGGGTAATACCAGTTATGTGGGACTGTGGGTAACATCTACCAAATTATGTGTACCCAGGTCACTATCGATGTGTTATTTATAGTGTTACATAGGACTGCAGATTAAAGGGTAATGTAAACTTAAAGGGGTTGTCCGCTAAGGAACGCCCTCTTCTTAGCTGCTTAAGTGCACATCACATTAAAATAATATAATAATAATAATAATAATAATTTTTATTTATATAGCGCCAACATATTCCGCAGCGCTTTACAAATTATAGAGGGGACTTGTACATACAATAGACATTACAGCATAACAGAAATACAGTTCAAAACAGATACCAGGAGGAGTGAGGGCCCTGCTCGTAAGCTTACAAACTATGAGGAAAAGGGGAGACACGAGAGGTGGATGGTAACAATTGCTATAGTTATTCGGACCAGCCATAGTGTAAGGCTTGGGTGTTCATGTAAAGCTGCATGAACCAGTTAATTAATTTTTTTTTTTTTTAATATAGGCCACACAGGGATCGTTAGGTTAATGCATTGAGGCGGTAGGCCAGTCTGAACAAATGAGTTTTTAGGGCACGCTTAAAACTGTGGGGATTGGGGATTAATCGTATTATCCTAGGTAGTGCATTCCAAAGAATCGGCGCAGCACGTGTAAAGTCTTGGAGACGGGAGTGGGAGGTTCTGATTATTGAGGATGCTAACCTGAGGTCATCAGCGGAGCGGAGGGCACGGGTAGGGTGGTAGACTGAGACCAGAGAGGAGATGTAGGGTGGTGCTGAGCCATGGAGTGCTTTGTGGATGAGGGTAGTAGTTTTGTACTGGATTCTTGAGTGGATGGGTAACCAGTGTAATGACTGGCACAAGGTAGAGGCATCGGTGTAACGGTTGGTGAGGAATATGATCCTGGCAGCAGCATTCAGGACAGATTGGAGCGGGGAGAGTTTGGTAAGAGGGAGGCCGATTAGTAGAGAGCTACAATAGTCCAGACGAGAATGAATAAGTGAAACAGTAAGAGTTTTTGCAGAGTCGAAAGTAAGAAAAGGGCGAATTCTAGAAATGTTTTTGAGATGCAGGTAAGAAGAGCGAGCCAGTGATCGGATGTGGGGGGTGAATGAAAGGTCAGAATCAAGGATGACCCCAAGGCAGCGGGCATGTTGCTTTGGAGTAATGGTGGAACCGCAAACGGAGATGGCAATGTCAGGCAAAGGTAGGTTAGTAGAGGGAGAGAACACGAGGAGTTCAGTTTTTGACAGGTTTAGTTTCAGATAGAGGGAGGACATGATGCTAGAGACAGCGGTAAGACAATCACTGGTGTTTTCTAATAAGGCAGGCGTGAGATCAGGAGAAGAAGTGTATAATTGGGTGTCGTCAGCATAGAGATGGTACTGGAAGCCAAATCTACTGATTGTTTGTCCAATAGGGGCAGTATACAAAGAGAAGAGGAGGGGGCCTAGGACTGATCCTTGAGGAACCCCAACAGTAAGGGGAAGGTGAGAGGAGGAGGAACCAGCGAAACATACAGTGAAGGATCGGTCAGAGAGATAGGAGGAGAACCAGGAGAGAACGGTGTCCTTGAGGCCGATGGAGCGGAGCATAGTGAGGAGGAGCTGATGATCCACAGTATCAAATGCTGCAGAGAGATCCAAGAGAATTAGCATGGAGTAGTGACCATTAGATTTAGCTGTTAGTAGGTCATTAGAGACTTTAGTGAGGGCAGTTTCAGTAGAGTGTAAAGAGCGGAAGCCAGATTGAAGAGGGTCGAGAAGAGAGTTATCTGAGAGATAGCGGGTAAGACGGGAGTGGACCAGGCGTTCGAGGAGTTTAGAGATGAATGGAAGATTAGAGACAGGTCTATAATTAGCGGCACAGTTTTGGTCGAGGGATGGTTTTTTAAGTAATGGATGTATGATGGCATGCTTAAATGAGGAGGGAAAAATACCGGAAGTGAGGGAAAGGTTGAATATTTTTGTTAGGTGAGAGGTGACAGCCGGGGAAAGGGACTGGAGGAAATGTGACGGAATGGGGTCACTGGTGCAAGTAATAATATATACTTAACTATATAACTATATAACTTAAGTATATAGTATAATATATACTTAACTCCCAGATCTGCCCCAATCCAATCTCAGCACCGCGCTTTCCAGCAGTAATGTCGTGACCGCTGCAGCCAATCAGCAGTTGATGATTGACTGCAGTCTTTATTTCTTCTATTGACGGAACTTTGAGTGCTGCAACCGATCAGGGAGCACTGATTGGATGCAGCGGTCACTAGACATGAACTCCTGTGATTCCTGCGAGTTGCAGCACTGACATAACAGGAGCAATGTCCATTTGGGTGGTAGTGGACAACCCTTCATTTTTGGGGGCAGTGCTGTTAATTTATGGCAGATAAATGGCCATGATCTGCAGAAGGGGCATGGCTTTTCAGTTTGCACCAAAAAAATATCTCCTTGAAGACAGTTCCCAAATGTTGCCATAGTGGATGCTTTCCTGAAACGGAAAGTACTTGCAAGCAGCATAATACAAAGAATAGCTGGTTTACCCAGAATCCTTTGCAGTAGGCGGAGCTATGCAAATCATCTCTTTCCACCCCAGTCTAATCCACAGCGCTTGGAACCGCCAAGCGTGCAATGCTGCGGATTAGTTTCTAAATTTACACAGCCAACCAATTCCTACCTGTGGACACGTGTTTCGGGCTTTAGGCCCTCATCAGCACAGGGCTGGAATTGGTTGGCTGTATGGAGTGGGGCTCGGTGAGCAAGCGATACACACATGCTAGCCACCTTAGGGAGAGACCCAAGTTGGGCTAAATGTAGCGGGACGAAAGAGACCGAAAAGCCCTCTACTTAAAGGATTCTGGGTAAACCAGCTATTCTTTGTATTATGCTGCTTGCAAGTACTTTCCGTTTCAGGAAAGCATCCACTATGTATTTCCTTTAAGTAGAGGGCTTTTCGGTCTCTTTCGTCCCGCTACATTTAGCCCAACTTGGGTCTCTCCCTAAGGTGGCTAGCATGTGTGTATCAAATGTTGCCAAGCACTCTCCGATATCTCATGTAGAAAATACAAAGCCACTGACAAAAGGGGTGAACTAAACATGAGCATGGCGGACAGCAGCCTGCCATCCTCCAGCATAAGACTCCCCTGTAAATCAGGGCGCCCCCCACAGAGACAGCCCCCAGAATGCTTTCCTCCGATAACGGTTCTGCTGCTGTGAGGAGAACGCGTTTTGCTTCAGACAGACCCGTGTCGGCTTCCGTAGAAACCATTTCCGGTTCCTTGTAAACAACGTAGTGAGCAGGTTGGCGCCGGCGGCCGCTATGCCGCCCGTACACCGCTCCCGGAGCCGCAGTCCGGTGTCTCCACGGAAACGGCGCCATAGCAGCAGTAGCAGCGACCGGTCCCCGGAAAAGAGGACGAAAAAGTCTAGATCCCGAGAACGGGTCAGCAATGGTCACCGCCGCAGCCGCTCCAGAGAGCGCGCTCCTTCCAGCCGGCCGTACCACGGCAGACAGTGGGGGGACTACTACGAGAAGGGGAAGGAGGAGATGATGAGGCAGAGGCAGGAGGCGTTCATCGCCCGGTAAGGCCGCGGGGTGATGGCGCCTGCGCTGTGGGAGTCTCCCCGGGGTGCGGACAGCGCTCCAGCGTACAGACATCCACATACAGCGGGGACATTAGGGCCCCGTGCAGCGTTTGCAGGGTGGTGTCACTCTTCTTTATTGTGTCTTATGGTATTTGCTGATGTTTTTTGCCCCTAATTCCTGCACCTGCCTGATCTAATGCATCTCAGCATTGTGCTGCCAGAACATGGATGTCACAAGATGTCTGTTTATGGCACCAACGTGTCCTTCCGAGGGTCTCCAGGCCTGTGATATTAATGATCGATCCTAGAAGCGGTGATCAGCTATCGGTGTCACTTATTAGCTCAGGCTGGATGTCAACCTCAAACCCAATAGCGAAGTGCATCCTCCGCCGGATGTAAACCCAATAGCGAAGCGCATCCTCCGCCGGACGTGTGACCATCGCGCACTGCAGCTCCATAACGCCTGCATCCGTCCGCCGCTAGAGCTAATAACGTTTGATCATGGGGTTTCTGGGAGTGAAACCTTCACTACCTCACCAATAGGTCATTAAAGGGACTCTGTCACCTGAATTTGGCGGGACTGGTTTTGGGTCATATGGGCGGAGTTTTTGGGTGTTTGATTCACCCTTTCCTTACCCGCTGGCTGCATGCTGGCTGCAATATTGGATTGAAGTTCATTCTCTGTCCTCCAATCTTACCTTGCGCAGGTGTGTACTATGGAGGACAGAGAATGAACTTCAATCCAATATTGCAGCCAGCATGCACCCAGTGGGTAAGGAAAGGGTGAATCAAACACCCGAAAACTCCGCCCATATGACCCAAAACCAGTCCCGCCAAATTCAGGTGACAGAGTCCCTTTAATATCACATACCCGGAGATTCCTCCACGGACGGCACATCTCACAGACGCGCGATCGTACATATAAATCTGTCACTTCATTATAGACACATCATACTATATCCGACATCTGTGAGACGTGGACATGCTTGTGTTGTAAGTTTCACATTACTGTATGTTTTGTGCAGGCGTCTAAATGAAAGAGAACGGATTGGAGAATTGGGAGCTCCAGAAGTTTGGGGGTTTTCACCAAAAGTTGCAGATCCAGAGTAAGTTATACCTTTGTTTCTTAAATGGAGTTTTCCGACTAATATGAGTAATAAAGAAGTTGTGCTTCATTTCTCACATATAACTGTATTGCATGCTAGATCAGTGGTGCCCCACTATTGGGATCATCCTAACTAGTATGTACCACCGAATAGGGCAAAAAACACGGCACTCATACAGTAATGAGTTGTTGGTGCTCAAGTAGGGTGTCCAGCCCGTCGTATCAATAATTGAAAAAACTAGGCACTCAAAGAATCTGAAAAAGTAGTTCCATTTATTGTGCATCCGGAAGACAGGTTGTTAAATGTTTCTGGTTCTGGTGAAGGTCCTCCTGTGGACCAAAAACATTTAACAACCTGTCTTGGAACTCTTGTTTCATATTCTTTGAATGCCAAGTTTTTTCATTTATTAGTATGTACCACCCCCAGTCTACAGTCCCCCTTTCTCCTCACCAGCATGATGAGGCGTGTATAGCATGAGCTGAGCCCTCTCATCCATGTTGTAGGAAAGTTCCCTTAGGGTATGTGCTTAAGTTTAAGTATTTGCAGCAGAAAACTTTGCATCTCTTGGCAGGAAAAACACTACTTAAAATATATAGTTGTGGCCAAAAGTATTGACACCCCTGCAATTCTGTCAGATAATAATCAGTTTCTTCCTGAAAATGATTGCTGTTATGAAAGGTAATTCAGTACCACAATGGACATAGAGGTCAGCGCACATACAGTGACCTGGCAATAACCCAAAAAACAAGAACGAGCTCTGAGACGTGGGAACTCTGTTAACCGCAATCCCTAATCCTCTCCAACCACACTAAAGGCAGCCGTGGATTGCGCCTAACGCTCCCTATGCAACTCGGCACGGCCTGAGAAACTAGCTAGCCTGAAGATAGAAAATAAGCCTACCTTGCCTCAGAGAAATACCCCAAAGGAAAAGGCAGCCCCCACATATAATGACTGTGAGTTAAGATGAAAAGACAAACGTAGAGATGAAATAGATTTAGCAAAGTGAGGCCCAACTTTCTGAACAGAGCGAGGATAGGAAAGGTAACTTTGCGGTCAACACAAAACCCTACAAAAACCACGCAAAGGGGGCAAAAAGACCCTCCGTACCGAACTAACGGCACGGAGGTACACCCTCTGCGTCCCAGAGCTTCCAGCAAGCAGAAAAAAACAAATTGACAAGCTGGACAGAAAAAAACAGCAAACAAATAGCAAAGAGGAACTTAGCTATGCAGAGCAGCAGGCCACAGGAACGATCCAGGAGGCAACAGGTCCAATACTAGAACATTGACTGGAGGCCAGGATCAAAGCACTAGGTGGAGTTAAATAGAGCAGCATCTAACGACTTCACCACATCACCTGAGGAAGGAAACTCAGAAGCCGCAGTACCACTTTCCTCCACCAACGGAAGCTCACAGAGAGAACCAGCCGAAGTACCACTTGTGACCACAGGAGGGAGCTCTGCCACAGAATTCACAACAGATTGCAAACACAAATTCGTTGTTATTATTATCTTCATTTAATTTGTCTTAAATGAAAAAACACAAAAAGAATTGTCCTAAAGCCAAATTGGATATAATTCCACACCAAACATAAAAAAGGGGGTGGACAAAAGTATTGGCACTGTTCAAAAAATCATGTGATGCTTCTCTAATTTGTGTAATTAACAGCACCTGTAACTCACCTGTGGCACCTAACAGGTGTTGGCAATAACTAATCACACTTGCAGCCAGTTGACATGGATTAAAGTTGACTCAACCTCTGTCCTGTGTCCTTGTGTGTACCACATTGAGCATGAAGAAAAGAAAGACCAAAGAACTGTCTGAGGACTTGAGAAACCAAATTGTGAGGAAGCTGTTATGATAGGCAATTCAGTAACACAATGTACATAGCGATCAGAGCACATACAGTGATCTGACAATAACCCAAAATAATAGAACGAGCTCTGAGACATGGAAACTCTGTAGACCGCAATTCCTGATCCTCTCCAAACACAACTAGAGGCAGCTGTGGATTGCGCCTAACGCTCCCTATGCAACTCGGCACAGCCTGAGAAACTAACTAGCCTGAAGATAGAAAAATAAGCCTACCTTGCCTCAGAGAAATACCCCAAAGGAAAAGGCAGCCCCCCACATATGACTGTGAGTAAGATGAAAAGACAAACGTAGGGATGAAATACATTCAGCAAAGTGAGGCCCGATATTCTAGACAGAACGAGGATAGGAAAGATAACTTTGCGGTCTACACAAAACCCTAAAGAAAACCACGCAAAGGGGGCAAAAAGACCCTCCGTACCGAACTAACGGCACGGAAGTACACCCTTTGCGTCCCAGAGCTTCCAGCAAAACAAATAGACAAGCTGGACAGAAAAAATAGCAAAGAAGCACTTAGCTATGCAGAGCAGCAGGCCACAGGAATGATCCAGAGAAACACAAGTCCAACACTGGAACATTGACAGGAAGCATGGATCAAAGCATCAGGTGGAGTTAAGTAGAGAAGCAGCTAACGACCTCACCAGATCACCTGAGGGAGGAAACTCAGAAGCTGCAGTACCACTTTCCTCCACAAACGGAAGCTCCCAGAGAGAATCAGCCGAAGTACCACTTGTGACCACAGGAGTGAACTCTGCCACAGAATTCACAACAGTACCCCCCCCTTGAGGAGGGGTCACCGAACCCTCACCAGAGCCCCCAGGCCGACCAGGATGAGCCACATGAAAGGCACGAACAAGATCGGGAGCATGGACATCAGAGGCAAAAACCCAGGAATTATCTTCCTGAGCATAACCCTTCCATTTAACCAGATACTGGAGTTTCCGTCTTGAAACACGAGAATCCAAAATCTTCTCCACAATATACTCCAATTTCCCCCTCCACCAAAACCGGGGCAGGAGGCTCAACAGATGGGACCATAGGTGCCACGTATCTCCGCAACAATGACCTATGGAATACGTTATGTATGGAAAAAGAATCTGGAAGGGTCAGATGAAAAGACACAGGATTAAGAACCTCAGAAATCCTATACGGACCAATAAAACGAGGTTTAAACTTAGGAGAGGAAACCTTCATAGGAATATGACGAGAAGATAACCAAACCAGATCCCCAACACGAAGTCGGGGACCCACACGGCGTCTGCGATTAGCGAAAAGTTGAGCCTTCTCCTGGGACAAGGTCAAATTGTCCACTACCTGAGTCCAAATCTGCTGCAACCTGTCCACCACAGTATCCACACCAGGACAGTCCGAAGACTCAACCTGTCCTGAAGAGAAACGAGGATGGAACCCAGAATTGCAGAAAAACGGCGAAACCAAGGTAGCCGAGCTGGCCCGATTATTAAGGGCGAACTCAGCCAAAGGCAAAAAGGACACCCAGTCATCCTGATCAGCAGAAACAAAGCATCTCAGATATGTTTCCAAGGTCTGATTGGTTCGTTCGGTCTGGCCATTAGTCTGAGGATGGAAAGCCGAGGAAAAAGACAAGTCAATGCCCATCCTACCACAAAAGGCTCGCCAAAACCTCGAAACAAACTGGGAACCTCTGTCAGAAACAATATTCTCTGGAATGCCATGCAAACGAACCACATGCTGGAAGAACAAAGGCACCAAATCAGAGGAGGAAGGCAATTTAGACAAGGGTACCAGATGGACCATCTTAGAAAAGCGATCACAGACCACCCAAATGACTGACATCTTTTGAGAAACGGGAAGGTCAGAAATAAAATCCATAGAGATATGTGTCCAAGGCCTCTTCGGGACCGGCAAGGGCAAAAGCAACCCACTGGCACGAGAACAGCAGGGCTTAGCCCGAGCACAAATCCCACAGGACTGCACAAAAGTACGCACATCCCGCGACAGAGAGGGCCACCAAAAGGATCTAGCCACTAACTCTCTGGTACCAAAGATTCCAGGATGACCAGCCAACACCGAACAATGAAGTTCAGAGATAACTCTATTCGTCCACCTATCAGGGACAAACAGTTTCTCCGCTGGGCAACGATCAGGTTTATTAGCCTGAAATTTTTGCAGCACCCGCCGCAAATCAGGGGAGATGGCAGACACAATTACTCCTTCCTTGAGGATACCCGCCGGCTCAGATAAACCCGGAGAGTCGGGCACAAAACTCCTAGACAGAGCATCCGCCTTCACATTTTTAGAGCCCGGAAGGTACGAAATCACAAAGTCAAAACGGGCAAAAAACAACTACCAACGAGCTTGTCTAGGATTCAAGCGCTTGGCAGACTCGAGATAAGTCAAGTTCTTATGATCAGTCAATACCACTACGCGATGCTTAGCTCCTTCAAGCCAATGACGCCACTCCTCGAATGCCCACTTCATGGCCAGCAACTCTCGGTTGCCCACATCATAATTTCGCTCAGCAGGCGAAAACTTCCTGGAAAAGAAAGCGCATGGTTTCATCACTGAGCAACCAGAACCTCTCTGTGACAAAACAGCCCCTGCTCCAATCTCAGAAGCATCAACCTCGACCTGGAACGGAAGAGAAACATCTGGTTGACACAACACAGGGGCAGAAGAAAAACGACGCTTCAACTCTTGAAAAGCTTCCACAGCAGCAGAAGACCAATTGACCAAATCAGCACCCTTCTTGGTCAAATCGGTCAATGGTTTGGCAACACTATTGCAGATGAAACGACGATAAAAAATTAGCAAAGCCCAGGAACTTTTGCAGACTTTTCAGAGATGTCGGCTGAGTCCAATCATGGATGGCTTGGACCTTAACCGGATCCATCTCGATAGTAGAAGGGGAAAAGATGAACCCCAAAAATGAAACCTTCTGCACACCAAAGAGACACTTTGATCCCTTCACAAACAAAGAATTAGCACGCAGGACCTGAAAAACCGTTCTGACCTGCTTCACATGAGACTCCCAATCATCCGAGAAGATCAAAATGTCATCCAAGTACACAATCAGGAATTTATCCAGGTACTCACGGAAGATGTCATGCATAAAGGATTGAAACACTGATGGAGCATTGGCAAGTCCGAACGGCATCACTAGATACTCAAAATGACCCTCGGGCGTATTAAATGCAGTTTTCCATTCATCGCCTTGCCTGATTCTCACCAGATTATACGCACCACGAAGATCTATCTTAGTGAACCAACTAGCCCCCTTAATCCGAGCAAACAAATCAGATAACAATGGCAAGGGGTACTGAAATTTAACAGTGATCTTATTAAGAAGGCGGTAATCTATACACGGTCTCAGCGAACCATCCTTCTTGGCTACAAAAAAGAACCCTGCTCCTAATGGCGACGATGACGGGTGAATATGCCCCTTCTCCAGGGATTCCTTCACATAACTGCGCATAGCGGTGTGCTCAGGCACGGATAAATTAAACAGTCGACCTTTTGGGAATTTACTACCAGGAATCAAATTGATATCACAATCCCTATGCGGAGGCAGAGCATCGGACTTGGGCTCATCAAATACATCCCGGTAATCAGACAAGAACTCTGGAACCTCAGAAGGGGTGGATGACGAAATTGACAGAAATGGAACATCACCATGTACCCCCTGACAACCCCAGCTGGACACCAACATGGAATTCCAATCCAATACTGGATTATGGGCTTGTAGCCATGGCAACCCCAACACGACCACATCATGCAGATTATGCAACACCAGAAAGCGAATAACCTCCTGATGTGCAGGAGCCATGCACATGGTCAGCTGGGTCCAGTATTGAGGCTTATTCTTGGCCAAAGGCGTAGCATCAATTCCTTTCAATGGAATAGGACACTGCAAGGGCTCCAATAAAAACCCACAACGTTTAGCATAATCCAAGTCCATCAAATTCAGGGCAGCGCCTGAATCCACAAACGCCATGACAGAATACGACGACAAGGAGCATATCAAGGTAACGGACAGAAGAAATTTTGACTGTACAGTACCAATGGCGGCAGACCTAGCGAACCGCTTAGTGCGGACAATCAGAGATAGCATGAGTGGAATCACCACAGTAGAAACACAGACCATTCAGACGTCTGTGTTCTTGCCGTTCAACTCTGGTCATAGTCCTATCGCACTGCATAGGCTCAGGTTTAATCTCAGGTAATACCGCCAAATGGTACACAGATTTACGCTCACGCAAGCGTCGACCGATCTGAATGGCCAAAGACATAGACTCATTCAAACCAGCGGGCATAGGAAATCCCACCATGACATCCTTAATGGCTTCAGAGAGACCCTTTCTGAAAATGGCTGCAAGCGCAGATTCATTCCATTGAGTGAGCACGGACCATTTTCTAAATTTCTGGCAATATAGCTCTATCTCATCCTGAGCCTGACAAAGAGCCAGCAAATTTTTTTCTGCCTGATCTACTGAATTGGGCTCATCGTACAGCAATCCAAGCGCCAGGAAAAACGCATCGATATCACTCAATGCAGGATCTCCTGACGCAAGAGAAAATGCCCAGTCCTGAGGGTCGCCACGCAAAAAAGAAATGACGATCCTAACCTGTTGCGCTGGGTCACCAGAGGAGCGAGGTTTCAAAGCCAGAAACAGTTTACAATTATTCTTGAAACTCAGAAATTTAGTTCTATCTCCAAAAAACAAATCTGGAATAGGAATTCTCGGTTCTAACAAAGAATTCTGAACCACAAAATTTTGAATATCTTGAACTCTTGCCGTGAGCTGATCTACACATGAAGACAGACCTTTAATGTCCATTGTAACACCTGTGTCCTGAACCACCCAAATGTCTAGGGGAAAAAAAAGACAAATCACAGTGCAAAGGAAAAAAAATGGTCTCAGAACTTCTTTTTTCCCTCTATTGAGAATCATTAGTACTTTGGGCTTCCTGTACTGTTATGATAGGCAATTCAGTAACACAATGTACATAGCGATCAGAGCACATACAGTGATCTGACAATAACCCAAAATAATAGAACGAGCTCTGAGACGTGGAAACTCTGTAGACCGCAATTCCTGATCCTCTCCAAACACAACTAGAGGCAGCTGTGGATTGCGCCTAACGCTCCCTATGCAGCTCGGCACAGCCTGAGAAACTAACTAGCCTGAAGATAGAAAAATAAGCCTACCTTGCCTCAGAGAAATTCCCCAAAGGAAAAGGCAGCCCCCCACATATAATGACTGTGAGTAAGATGAAAAGACAAACGTAGGGATGAAATAGATTCAGCAAAGTGAGGCCCGATATTCTAGACAGAACGAGGATAGGAAAGAGAACTTTGCGGTCTACACAAAACCCTAAAGAAAACCACGCAAAGGGGGCAAAAAGACCCTCCGTACCGAACTAACGGCACGGAGGTACACCCTTTGCGTCCCAGAGCTTCCAGCAAAACAAATAGACAAGCTGGACAGAAAAAATAGCAACAAATAGCAAAGAAGCACTTAGCTATGCAGAGCAGCAGGCCACAGGAATGATCCAGAGAAACACAAGTCCAACACTGGAACATTGACAGGAAGCATGGATCAAAGCATCAGGTGGAGTTAAGTAGAGAAGCAGCTAACGACCTCACCAGATCACCTGAGGGAGGAAACTCAGAAGCTGCAGTACCACTTTCCTCCACAAACGGAAGCTCCCAGAGAGAATCAGCCGAAGTACCACTTGTGACCACAGGAGTGAACTCTGCCACAGAATTCACAACAGGAAGCATGAGCAATCTCAAGGCTACATGTCCATCTCCAAAGACCTGAATGTTCCTGTGTCTACTGTGCGCAGTGTCATCAAGAAGTTTAAAGCTCATGGCACTGTGGCTAACCTCCCTAGATGTGGACGGAAAAGAAAAAATGACAAGAGAATTCAACACAAGATTGTGCGGATGTGGGATAAAGAACCTCGACTAACATGCAAACAAGTTCAAGCTGCCCTGCAGTCCAAGGGTACAACAGTGTCAACCCGTATTATCCGTCGGCATCTGAATAAAAAGGGACTGTATGGTAGGAGACCCAGGAAGACCCCACTTCTTACCCCGAGACATAAAAAAGCCAGGCTGGAGTTTTCCAAAACTTACCTGAAAAAGCCTAAAACGTTACGGAAGAATGTTCTCTGGTCAGATGAGACAAAAGTAGAGCTTTTTGGGCAAAGGCATCAACATAGAGTTTACAGGAGAAAAAAGAGGCATTCAAAGAAAAGAACACGGTCCCTACAGTCAAACATGGCGGAGGTTCCCTGATGTTTTGGGGTTGCTTTGCTGCCTCTGGCACTGGACTGCTTGATCGTGTGCATGGCATTATGAAGTCTGAAGACTACCAACAAATTTTGCAGCATAACGTAGGGCCCAGTGTGAGAAAGCTGGGTCTCCCTCAGAGGTCATGGGTCTTCCAGCAGGACAATGACCCAAAACACACTTCAAAAAGCACTAAAAAATGGTTTGAGAGAAAGCACTGGAGACTTCTAAGGTGGCCAGCAATGAGTCCAGACCTGAAACCCATAGAACACCTGTGGAGAGATCTAAAAATGGCAGTTTGGAGAAGGCACCCTTCAAATATCAGGGACCTGGAGCAGTTTGCCAAAGAAGAACGGTCTAAAATTCCAGCAGAGCATTGTAAGAAACTCATTGATTGTTACCGGAAGCGGTTGGTTGCAGTTATTTTGGCTAAAAGTTGTGCAACCAAGTATTAGGCGGAGGGTGCCGATACTTTTGTCTGGTCCATTTTTGGAGTTTTGTGTGAAATGATCAATGTTTAGTTTTTTTGCTTCATTCTGTTTTGTGTTTTTTTTCATTTAAGACAAATTAAATGAAGATAATAATACCAAATAATTTTTCAGGACGAAGCTGAGTATTATCTGACAGAATTGCAGGGGTGTCAATATTTTTCGCCAACAACTGTATGCTTTTTGCTGTGTTTTTTACATGTGATTTTGTTGCGGATTTTCCCCCACTCATTAGCTTAATTGAAATTTGCTGTAAAAATGCTGAAGAATTGACATGCTGCAGATGTAAATCTGCAAGGAAAAAAAAAGCAATGTGTGCATGAGACTTCAGGAATCTCGTACACTTTGCTGGTGCTAGGAAATCCTTCAGGTTTTGTAACAAAACTTTGCATACAAAAACCCGCATCAAACGAATGCACAGACCCTTACAATGACTTTCTCATTATTGATCTTCAGGAGCGCTCCTTTCTCTTGCCTTCTGGCTTCCTGCTTGCCAGGTGGGTTGCACTCATAATGATTGACAGTTCTGGCCACTGACATGGCTGCCCCACTGCTCCAGTGTGAGTGCTGGTCCAGAGGAGCACAGGGGTGTACGGATGGATGCTCACTAGATCCAGTAATTGGCCAGCTTCACAGTAGTGCTTTTCAAGCTGTGCAGCAAATAGACTGTAAGAGAAAGCTGCCTGGGAAACCTGCCACTTCTGATAGACTTCTTGAGTGAAAAAAAAAGTTTTTCAGCACGTCTGTTCTGTATTTCCCTGCAGCTCCGATGAGCACACTCCTGTTGAAGAGGAGGAAAAATCTAAAAAATTCAGCGGTACAGATACTTCTTCAGAAGGTGGGTGAGCCCCGAGCTTTTTGTATTTAATTAGATAACATTAGAATTGTTTTCTCATTTGTGTAACAACTTTGCAGAAGAAAAGAAGAAAAAAAAGAAAAAGAAACGAAAGAAAAAGTCCTCCAGCAAAAAGCATAGAAAACACTCAGAAGACAGTGATAGCGGCTCAGAAGAGCCAGGAAGCAGTGGTAATTATTGCTTTTCATTTAGTTCGAGGCCACATAGTGATGTAACACTAAGAAATATATATGAAACGCCAGAATTCCATATTTTTTATTTATTTTAAGGTACCGCACCTTTCTAAAAAAAACAATAAAAAGCATGGTACAGATGTACATATAAGTAGAATTTTGACACCTGATGAGAAATCTGTTTAGATGTCTTCCTTTATATATAAATGTGAGAAACATCAGGAACTTAAAAACCTTAACCTTTTCCCATTTGGTGGTGACTTTAAAAAAAAAAAAATTCATACATATTTTCCAAGAGTTGTCATTTATATTGGTACAGGTTCGGGATAGATAAATGTTGAACTTTTATAGGGTTGTTCTAATGATTTTATCTTCAGGAGTGAATCGCTCCCCAGCCTCCCGGCTCCTTAATTTCCGAGGCTGGTATACTCCTGATGATTGACAGGTTGGACCAGTGGAATGCTGTGCGGCTGGTCTGAATGGTGCGCTCTCCGATTCTGAAAGCAGAAGCAGCTTTGTCTCTGCAGCATTGAAGGAGCTAGCCAGCTACGGCCATCCTGCCAGCTTCAGAGCCACAGTTACAAGCTCGAAAGCAATAACTGCTGTGCTCCTTGCCAAGGATCCGGCCACCTCTGATATACTGCAGTGGTAGCCGATAGCCCAGGCAACTAGCTGTACACATTAGAATTAAAAATCACCTCCTTTCTTGGGAGCAGAGCGGAATTTTAACAAGGGATAAATTACAGAGTTGCTTGTTGTTACAAGAATTTGGCACTTTTACCCATTTTATGAAGAGAAATCACTTTTTAATGTTCTTTTTTATATATATATATATATATATATATATATATATATATATATATATATATATATATATAATTTTTTTTTTTTGGAACAGTTTTATAAAAAAAAAAAAAAGTATCTCGGAGTATGCATATGGTCTTTTCAGAGAGGAAGAGGACTAGAACTCTAGTGCCATCTATTGGAATTATATAGCTTCTTCCAATAGGTGGCACTAGAGTTCTTGTGCTCTTCCTCTCTGAAGAGACAATTTGCATATTTAATTTCTAGAGGAGCATTGCATGGCTTATAAGTCTCCTCATACTGACGTACCAGACTTGGCTTGTTACTCTCCACAAGGAAACCTTACACGTCTCATCTAGGAGTACAAAGACTGCAGGCCTTGGGAGACATTAATTCAGTAACTAACCCAGTGGAACGCCATCTCATTGCAGGGGCAGGAGGGCAATGTGGTGGCAGCACTCTGAAGACCCCTGCCTCTGTCTAACCTCTTGGATACCTTAATACCATAATTTCCCTCGGGATGAATTAAGTGAATCGTATCATATCGTAATTGCTGTTGAGCTATCATATAAGAGGTTAAACTGCCAAAAATACAGTGGATGTTCAGAAGAGGTTAATATTGATAACTTAAATTAAGAAAGATAAAAAATTTCACTCATAAGACCCAGCCATTGTGCAGGGGTTTTTTTAAACGGGTTCAAGCAGTAGCTGTATATAATTTTTTTTCCCCCTTTGTAGATGAAGATGAAAAAAAGAAATCGAAGAAAAAGAAGAAGAAAAACAAGAAGTAAGTTTAAAAATTAATGTAATTTTCATGAGTGAGACGTGACAAATAGCAATTAGCTGAAAAGGACATTAAAGTCACAACACATCACTGGAAAAAGGCCCTACTTGTTTAAAATACCAGTTAATTGAAGGATGCATCCGAACCCCAGTGGTATATGATGGAGAAGCTAAAATAGCACATTTACTTGACTTTCTTGAATCATCCTTTCTTTAAATCAAAATGCTGATGTGTGCACGTTTTGTTTTTTTTTCTGTCAAAAATGTAATGTTTTTACTTGCATCAATATTTTTCTAGAAAGAAATCTAAGAAAAAAAGAAGCAAAAAAACCAGAAAGCAATCCAGCGATTCAAGCAGTGAAGATTCAGATGATGACCAGATACAGGAAGAAGATGCCTGGGTGGAGAGAACAAGTAGGTGTACTAGATCACATATTGCACCCTAACATCTTGTAAAGTTGGGTCAGGAGGGGAAAAAAAGCAAAAATAAAAAACTTAATTTGCTGCCACACCACTAAAAATATGCAGTCAAAAGTCATATGTACTGGTATCAATGCAAACAACAGCTAACCACACACCGCCATTAACAAAAAAAAATAGAAATGTTATGGGTTATGGGTCTCAAAAAATCACGGCACAAACCAAATTTTAACTTTTTGCATGTTTGGTATCGCCTCAATCATACTGACCTGGAAAATCATATTGCCAGGTAATTGTCCACATGCTGAACGCTATAAAAAGAAAAATGCAGAATTGCATTTTTTCCCCGTTTCACACCACCATTGAATTTTTTTTCCCTATCACCCATAACTGAACATTTTTAGTAAGAGAGGGGATCTGCCATTCAAGGACAGGAAACCTACAGAACAAAAAGGGCGGTGCCTCTCCACCATTTCAGTTTGGCTTCCTGTCCTTGGAGAAGGAATCTATTCCTTAGGGTACCGTCACACTATACGATTTACCTACGATCACGACCAGCGATATGACCTGGCCGTGATCGTAGGTAAATCGTAGTGTGGTCGCTGGGGAGCTGTCACACAGACAGCTCTCCAGCAACCAACGATGCCGAGGACCGCGCTTAGTTACCCGATGTTTACCCTGGTTACAAGCGTTAAACTAAAAAAAAACAAACAGCACATACTTACATTCTGGTGTCCGTCAGATCCCTTGCCGTCTGCTTCCCGCACTCAGTGACTGCCGGCCGTAAAGTGAAAGTGAAAGCACAGCCGCTGTGCTCTGCTTTCACTTTACGGCCGGCAGTCACAGTGCGGGAAGCAGACGGCAAGGGACCTGACGGACACCAGAATGTAAGTATGTGCTGTTTGTTTTTTTTTAGTTTAACGCTTGTAACCAGGGTAAACATCGGGTAACTAAGCGCGGTCCTGCGCTTAGTTACCCGATGTTTACCCTGGTTACAAGCGAACGCATCGCTGGATCGCATCGCTAGATCGGTGTCACACACACCGATCTAGCGATGACAGCGGGAGATCCAGCGATGAAAGAAAGTTCTAAACGATCTGCTACGACGTACGATTCTCAGCAGGATCCCTGATCGCTGCTGCGTGTCATACACAGCGATATCGTAACGATATCGCTGGAACGTCACGAATCGTACCGTCGTAGCGATCGAAATGTTATAGTGTGACGGTACCCTTAGAGTTGTCCAGGGACAGAAGATAGAAGAGGTTTATTCCTAGGCCTGGGCTTGTCTGTTTCCTAGCAGGGCAGCGTCTCTGCTGCGGCCGGGGACCTGGAAGCGTTGCGATGGACCCAAGGGAGTCTCTTCTGTTGGACGGGTGTTGGCATCATTAATTTATGGTTGACTGGCAGCAATGCGCCCCGTTCTTCGTAGTCGCATGGCGCAATCCAGGAAGTCACACTCTGATGACAAGCACCAGTGACATTTTGACTAGGAGAATGCGCAGGGTGGTTGGGACTGGCGTGCATACTAGGAGGGGGTCTGGAGGAGGCATCCATGAGCTGTAGCTGTTTCCGGTCTGACATCAGTTAGAGTGCTCTACTTCCCATGTATGATGGAGGAACAACAGCGGATAGTCGCAAGAATGGTAGAAGGAGTGACAGTAAGGCTGGCCAATTGAGCAGAATTGCTCGTGAGTTTGAAGCCTCGAAAATGGAAGTGACTTGGGCCAACCTCCGAATCTGGTACCCTTAAGTAAACAGTTATTAGCGAGTGATCTTCATGAATATTCTCCTTGTTAATGAGGCCCTTTTTTTGTTATTTGTTTACTAGGAAAGGGTTGAGGAAGTTGGCGCCACACTCAAAAATAGGGAGTGTGCGCTTTGCAAGACCCCGTCTGGGCCAAGGGCTTCGTGCTGAAGTTTGGCTTCAGGTACGGAGGCTGGACCTTGGGTCTCTAGGCTAAAGTTAGCCGTATGTAGAGGCTGCACAGCGCCTCATGATTGATCGTCAGAGATTTATATTTGCCCAGCATGTTTTTTTTCTGGTGATGTAACACTCAGACTGAAAGACAATAGTGAAACCTCTATCTACTCCATCCGTAAGAGGGCATATAGGGTTAATACAGCACATTGTCTCTGAAAGTCTGCCTTTCAGCTGAGCCTCCATCAGTTGGCTCCTTCGGGTGTGGCTAGTCTGACAATTAAGATATACCACTCAAAGTGAAGCTTTAGCTTTATATCCTTAATTCAGATGGATTACTTTTTTTAAATTAAAATTAAAAGTCTGAGTTTGGTCTGTGACTCATAGTGCCTTTGTGCCTCGTAGCACCTTATAACGCCTCCTGACGCCTTTAGTCTTTATAGTGCCTCATTGTAAAAGTACCGGTTGCATAACTAGTTAATGTCTGACAACCAAGTTCAGTATCTGTTCACTGTGCAGGGCCTTATCACACAGGATGAAAGCTGGGTCCATCAGTATGATCCTGAGACCAAAAATCCAGTTGATGCAATAACTTCATGACTCACCACCTCCAAAGAAGGCACGTGCCCAACCCTCGGCAGGCAAGGTAATGCTCACAGTACCTTGGGACCAGCATTGAGTAGTATTGATGGATTTCCTAGCAAAGATCACTGATGGGAATACTATGCTTCACTGCTGCAGAAATTGTGGGAGCCCATCAAAACCAAGAGACGTGGCATGCTCAACAAAGGTGTCCTTCTGCAAGACAATGCACCAATTCACAACTCACATGTTGCCCAAATGGAAGCTCCTGTGGCTTAAAAATTTTACCACATCCCCCTTATTCATCCGACCTCGCACAATCCGACTTCCACCTCTTTCCAACAATGAAGTTATTTTTGAAGAGCAAGCATTTTCCAGATGATGAGACGCTGATTTCCGAACTCACAATGTGGCTTATGGAGCAACCTGTCGACTTCAACAAACGAGGTGTGCAGAGTTGCTTCAAGAGATGAGAGAAGTTTGTGTCCCTAGGTGGCACCTATGTAGAGAAGGACTAATAACTAGTGATAAGCGAGTATACTCGTTGCTCGTGTTTTCCCGAGCATGCTCGGATGATCTCTGAGTATTTGTTAGTGTTCGGAGATTTAGTTTTCAGCGCCGCAGCTGAATGATTTACAGCTACTGGACAGCTTGATTACATGTGAGGATTCCCTAGCAACCCCCACATGTACTCAGCCTGGCTAATAGCTGTAAATAATGCAGCTGAGGCGATGAAAACGTAATCTCCGAACGCTAACAAATACTTGGAGACCACCCGAGCGTGCTCGGGAAAACCCGAGCAACGAGTACACTCGCTCATCACTACTAATAACTGTGCCAAGTTCCATTGCTCTCAGTCAACAGGAAGTGGGTCAGGGGAAGTCTTTAATGAAAGCCCCTCGTAACTATTAAGTGGTGTCCTCTTATGCTCTGTAAAAAAAACAGAGGTTGAGGTTTATTCTATAGGTTTCCTGTCCTTGAAGGGCAGATCACCTCTTTCAGGTGGTGCTGTTATGGGCTCAGGAAATTCACATTTCCCTTATTTTCCAGTTCATTTCATGGTAAAATGAATGTCGTTGTCGATAACTGCAGCTCTTCCCGCTATGTCAGCAAAAAACTAAAAACAAAAAGTTGAGACACTTGTAATAATAATAATAATTTTTATTTATATAGCGCAGCTCTTTACATTATAGAGGGGACTTGTACAGACAATTGGCATTACAGCATAACAATAAACACAGATCAAAACCGATACCAAGAAGAATGAGGGCCCTGCTCGCAAGCTTACAATCTATGAGGAAAAAGGGGAGACACGAGAGGTGTATGGTAACAATTGCTTTCATTGTTCAGACCACCAATAGTGTAAGAATCAGGTGTTCATGTAATGCTGCATGAACCGGTTATCATCCTAAATATGTAACAGTACAGACATAGAGGGCTATTAAATGCATAAAGTGTATGAGAACATAATGCGAGAAACCTGATTATGGTTTTAGTTTTTAGAATGGGCCACACAGGGATAGTTAGGTTAATGCATTGAGGCGGTAGGCAAGTCTGAACAAATGCGTTTTTAGGGCACGCTTAAAACTGTGGGGATTAATCATATTAACCTGGATAGTGCATTCCAAAGAATTGGCACAGCACGTGAAAAGTCTTGGAGACTGGAGTGGGAGGTTCTAATTATTGAAGATGTTAACCTCAGGTCATTAGCAGAACGGAGGGCACGGTAGGGTGGTAGGCTGAGACCAGGGAGGAGATGTAGGGTGGTGCTGAGCCATGGAGTGCTTTGTGGCTGAGGGTAGTAGTTTTGTACTGGATTCTGGAGTGGATGGGTAACCAGTGTAATGACTGGCGTAAGTTAGAGGCATCAAAATAACGATTGATCCTGGCTGCAGCATTCAGGACAGATTGGAGAGGGGAGGGTTTGGTAAGAGGGAGGCCAATTAGTAGAGAGTTACAATAATCCAGACGAGAATGAATAAGAGAAACAGTACGAGTTTTTGCAGAGTCGAAAGTAAGAAAAGGTCAAATTCTTGAAATGTTTGTGAATGAAAGCTTGGAATAAAGTATGACTTCCAAGGCAGCGTGCATGTTGCTTGGGAGTAATGGTGGAACCACACATGTAGATGGCAATGTCAGGCAAAGGTAGGTTAGTAGAGGGAGTAAACACTAGGAGTTCAGTTTTTGACAGGTTCAGTTTCAGATAGAGAGAGGACATGATGTTAGAGACAGCGGTAAGACAATCACTGGTGTTTTCTAAAAAGGCAGGTGTAACTTCAGAGGACATGACAGTACGTTATAGAGCAAGGAGAGACAAAGCTAGTAATTTTATATTTTACTCCAAAAAAGGTAGGCAGTGTTTACATAAGTATAAAAAGATATTATAAATAAGACAAGTATCGTATGAACAGTACAATTACAAATAAAAAGGATTAAAGTTGAAATCAACACTAACATTTTGTTATGTCATCTTATCTCATGGCTGATCATATGCTGTGGGGGAAGGGCGAGCATATATCCAGATGCATCATCTCTGTATAGCAACTAGACCCCGGACCAATGACACGTGAAGACTGATGTCCCACTCAGTTATTTCCCAGCCCAAAACCAAGGCACTCCCTCTGTGGGGACCTCATTCAAAGGCTGGATACTCCCCTTTCTTAGCATTATGAAAAACCATCATCCCACATATCTTGGCGTAGGAACCTTGTAGAAAGACAACACCCATGTCGTTATGCTCAGCGTGCCATAGCGATTTGTTTAAATATAGGCATGGGGGTAGCTGGGTGACTCAGTTCCGTAGTAATCAGTTTCTCAATTGTGCTGGTTCTGGAACCTAGAAAACTCACTGGCTGATAGTTCTACTGAAGCCCATGTCAAAAATGTATTTGTCCAACTTCTATCATTAATCGGTGCTATGATATTTACATTTGCAAGGACAAAGAAACTTGGGTTTTTTCCATGTGCTTCTACTTGTACTTTCACTTTGAAGCCATAAAAATTCCTCAGCGGAGTTGGCAGCTAGTCTCGCATTACCACCATATAGCAGGGGGAGGGAGAAAGAGTGGCTTAGAATTCCAGCCTTGTGTTGGCAGGCAGAGGAAACTGCAGCTGAGAGCCCTGTATGTGTAAGTAAAGTAATCAGAGCTTTCCTATTTCTCCTTCGCCACATTGGGGGACACAGGACCATGGGGTGTTATGCTGCTGTCACTAGGAGGCTGACACTAAGCTGAGACAAAAAAAGTTTAGCTCCTCCCCTGCAGTATACACCCTCATGCTGGCTTCCAGAGTCCCAGTTCAAGCTTAGTGTCCATAGGAGGCACACTGATTTTTAATCTTTCTATTCCGGACGAAGGGGGCAACGGATTCTTTCATGTTCCGATCTCCCCCGAACCAACAACAGGCGAGCACGGGAGTTTCACCTCTCCGTATCTTCTCCTGCGACGTGGGAGCCACTGCCTGAGCTGACCCTTTTGGGCGACGGGCCCTTTCCCGGGCACCGATCTCCCCTCTAAGTACAGACGAGCACTGGTGTTTTACCTCCAGTATCCTCCTCTGCAGCCAGGCCTTTTTATTGCCGGACATCTGCCCTGTCCACCAGGCTTCGCCCTCGGCTGTACAGAGGCACTACTCCCTGTGGCGTCCGTGCAGCCCACACTGCATCACCACTGTTTATGCGGCTGATACAGGTGGTGGACGGTTCCTCTCCACCCCCCTTCTGGGGTTGGTGGATGGAGGCTTCCCAACCCCTGCACCGTCCCTGTCTTCACCCCAGGCACTCCTCACCTCATTCAGGCCCCTTGTGGCTCCATCGGGGTAAGTGTCTCAGGGAGGGGGGGGTGTCGCCGGCGCTGCGGTCCGGAGGGCTCTCTCTTAGGGTGGCACACCTTTTTTTCTGGGCCTCTTACATTCCGGCCATTACGCGTCATTATTCGGCACCGCTCCTTGGTCCTGGCGCTTCTCGCTCTCTGCGAGATCTCCTTCCCCCATTCTCGGTGGCCATCTTGGATCGTTCCTCTGCACGCCGCAAGCTCCTGCTCTCCAGCCGCACGTGCAGCGTTTTCTCCGTCTGTCACCAGCACCGCCGCCGCCTCTCCTCTCTCTGTCTGTGGGACACAGGACCTCGGGTAAGGAGACCACGTCAGGTTCTCCCCTGCAGCGCCGCCCTCGCTTCCTTAGATTTAGACCCTGGTCTATTCTTACATTAGGGTACACCATGTCCCAGTCAAAGTCTAAAAAGTCTTCTAAGGTGCATACTACCTTTTTTTCTGCATGTACCACCTGCCAGGCTCCACTTCCTCGGCCTCAGAGCTCTCCCCTCTGCTCAGACTGCGATGCCCCATGTGCCCAGGAGCCCTCCACCGGTGTACCCTGTCCCCCCGCGTGGGTCGCGTCGCTTTCACAGTCCGTGGACTTTTTAGCCAATGCCATCAAATCCATTCAGAACCCTCCTGGGGAACGGGGCAATCCGTTACAGGTGTTGAGAGATCCCTCCGTATCAGGGGAATCGTCGGCCAGCAGGGGCCACTCTCTACGGAAAGAGGCCCGGTCATCCAGAAAACGGATCCGCACTACCTCTCCTGAGCGCTCACCTCGCCACTCAGCTTCTGGCAGCTCCAACTCTCGCTCACCCTCTTTGGGGGCTCGCAGCGTTCACGACTCTGAATATGAGTCTGATGTATCCTGATGTATCCTTAGACCCGGAGGCTCCGGAGTTTAGATCTACGGTTGACTCCCTCATTGTAGCAGTCAATCACGCACTTAAAGTGGACGATGACTCTAATGCTGCTCCGGACCATGCAGTCTCCTTTACCAGAACCAAACGTTCTCATAAGACTTTCGCCTCTCACCCAGATTTTCTTGAGATAGTCAGGCGACACAGGGAGCGTCCGGATAAGCGTTTCACGGGAAAAAAGGACCTGGTTTCGAAGTATCCTTTTTCAGCAGATCTCGTGAAAGACTGGACGGATCCCCCACTAGTAGATCCTCCGGTCTCGCGCCTTGCTTCCAAAACGCTCCTATCCATTCCGGAGGGCGCTACGATTAAGAGTCCCACTGAACGCCAGCTACATTCCCTAGCTCGCTCAGTGTACGAAGCCTCAGGTTCTTCCCTATCTCCCTCCTTCGCCGCGGCTTGGGTGGCCAAGGCAATGGTTTCCTGGGCGGATGCTCTAGCGAAATCCATTCATGAACAGGATCTCCCGGCTGAAATGGCGGACCTTGCTAAACAGATTGCCATGGCCGGTGATTACGTGATGTACGCATCTCTCGATGCAGCGAATTGCGCAGCCTCGGCGGCCTCAAACGCCATCACTATCCGAAGGGCTATTTGGCTCAGAGAGTGGCGCGCAGATTCCTCCTCTAAAAAATCTCTGATTTCTCTCCCTTTTCAGAGCGGGCGTCTTTTTGGTGAAAAGCTAGACCAGCTTATTTCCAACGCTACAGGGGGAAAGAGCAAGTTCCTTCCACAACAGAGGCCCAAGGCGGCTTTCCAGCGCCAGCCATTTTTTCGTTTTCGGCCCTTTCGTACCAGCCCAGCCTGGTCCAATCCTGCCAGTTTCTCCAGATCGGACCGATCCGCTCGCTCAGACAGAGACGTTCGTCCCTCTTTCAGGCCAAATCCGGCCTGGAGAGGAAAGCCTAGGCAGCCCAGGACCCGAGGTTCTAGACCTCCCAGATTCCCTTCTCAATGACTCGGGAACGGCGCCAGTCGACACCACCAGAGTAGGCGGACGTCTACTTCTTTTTCAGCAAGCCTGGCTCTCCGTCGTTCACGACGAATGGGTCAGGGATCTGGTGTCGTCTGGCTACAAAATAGAGTTCTCCGCTCCCCCTCCAACTCGGTTTTTTCCCTCTCGTCTCCCCAGTTCGGGAGCTCAGGCTCGCGCCCTCCTTTGCACCATTTACTCCCTCCGCCAGAGCGGGGTCATCGTTCCGGTCCCGGAACACGAGAGGTTCAAAGGTTTCTATTCAAACCTCTTCGTCGTGCCAAAGAAGGACGGGAAGGTGCGCCCCATTTTGGATCTGAAGCTCCTGAACAAGTGCGTAAAAGTACGGCACTTCAGGATGGAATCGCTCAGGTCGGTCATCGCCTCGATGGAAAGAGGGGAATTCTTGGCATCGATAGACATCAAGGATGCCTATCTTCACATTCCAATATTCCTGCCACATCAAAGGTTCCTCCGCTTTGCCGTTCTAGAGGACCATTTCCAGTTCACGGCACCCAGGGTATTCACAAAGGTCATGGCGGCCGTCATGGCCATCCTTCATTCGCGAGGAGTGGTCGTCTTACCTTACTTGGACGACTTACTCATAAAGGGTCCGTCTTTTCAGGCCTGCGAGGCAAGCGTCCACATTACCTTGGATTCACTTTCACGCCTGGGCTGGTTGATCAACTTGAGCAAGTCCTCCCCCGTTCCTGCCCGACGCATCTCCTTTCTGGGAATGATCCTGGACACTTCAAGGGGTTTAGTCTTGCTTCCTCGGTCCAAGGCCCAAGCGCTTCAGCAAGGAGCCCGGACTCTCTGCCATCCTCGCCCGCGACCCATTCGGTTCGCTATGAAAATCCTGGGAAAAATGGTCGCAGCAATCGAAGCGGTGCCTTTCGCTCAACTCCATCTCCGTCCCTTGCAGCAGGCTCTGCTGGACAATTGGGACAGGGCTCTCATCTCTCGACCGTCCTTGCCCGTTGTCTCCGCGGGTCAGACAATCTCTTGTATGGTGGACCCTGGGTCCATCTCTTCTACAGGGGAAGTCCTTTCTCCCGATCCGCTGGTTAGTGCTAACTACCGACGCCAGTCTCCTCGGCTGGGGTGCGGTGTTTCTTCACCACTCTGCCCAGGGCCGTTGGACTGTTCGGGAGTTGAGGCTCCCTATCAACATTCTGGAGATTCGTGCGATCAGGCTTGCTCTGAGTCGCTTTCACGCCCTGCTTGCGGGTCACCCGATACGAGTCCAATCGGACAACGTCACAGCGGTGGCTTACATCAACCACCAGGGGGGTACCCGCAGCAGGGCGGCGATGCAGGAGGTCTCCCACATTCTTCGTTGGGCCGAAACCAACCATTCCACCATTTCCGCGGTGCACATTCCGGGAGTCGAAAACTGGGCGGCGGACTATCTGAGCCGCCAGGGCCTGGCCTCGGGGGAGTGGGAACTCCATCCAGAGGTTTTTCGACAGATCTGCCTTCGCTGGGGGACCCCGGACGTGGATCTGATGGCGTCCAGATTGAACGCCAAGGTCCACAACTTCATTGCGCGTTCTCGGGATCCTCAGGCCATCGGAGTGGACGCGCTGATATTCCCTTGGATTCAGTTTCAACTCCCATACGTGTTTCCTCCTCTTCCCTTACTGCCGAAGGTGATCCGAAAGATCAAGACGGAGGGAGTTCCGGTCATTCTGGTCGCCCCAGATTGGCCACGTCGCGCTTGGTACGCGGAGCTCGTTCAGCTTGTAGCCGACGTTCCCTGGCGGTTACCAGACCGTTCAGACCTGCTTTGCCAAGGACCGATCTGCCACCAGAGCTCAGGGGCCCTACGTTTAACGGCGTGGCTGTTGAAACCTGGATTCTAACTCGAGCTGGTTTCTCTCAGCAGGTCATTCCCACCATGCTAAGCGCTCGCAAGGCGTCTTCCGCTTCCATTTACCACCGCGCCTGGAAGACCTTCTTTTCATGGTGCAGGCTCCGAGGTCACCCTCCATTAGTCTTCTCAATCCCTTGCATCTTGGATTTCCTTCAGTCCGGGTTGGATTCCGGCTTGGCACTGAGTTCCCTCAAGGGTCAGATCTCAGCGTTATCCGTGTTGTTCCAACGCAGGATCGCTACCAACCTTCAGGTCAAGACTTTCATTCAGGGGGTCTCCCATGTGGTACCCCCCTACAGAATGCCCTTAGAGACCTGGGATCTCAACTTTGTCCTGGGGGTTCTTCAGGAACCTCCATTTGAACCCCTTCAGGACGTTCCGCTTTCTGTCCTCTCCTGGAAGGTTTCCTTCCTCGTAGCCGTAACGTCTATCAGACGGGTCTCCGAATTGGCCGCTTTATCCTGCCGGGCTCCTTTTCTTGCCTTCCATCAGGACAAGGTAGTCCTACGTCCTTCTCCGGCCTTTCTCCCTAAGGTGGTATCATCTTTTCACCTTAACGAGGACATCATTCTTCCCTCTTTTTGCCCGCAGCCAAAACACAGGGTTGAAAAAGCCCTTCCTACCCTGGACGTGGTACGAGCTCTTAGGAGGTACATTTCCAGAACGGCTCATTTCAGAAAATCGGACGCCCTTTTCGTGCTCCCGGAGGGTCACAGAAAGGGTTTGGCTGCGTCTAAAGCCACGATAGCAAGATGGATTCGATCTGCTATCCAGGAATCCTATCGGGTCAGGGGCAGTCCTATCCCGGTGGGGATTAGAGCACACTCCACTCGGTCGATGGGTGCTTCCTGGGCCATCCGGCACCAGGCTACAGCGGAGCAGGTGTGCAAGGCTGCTACGTGGTCCAGCCTGCATACTTTCACAAAGCACTACAATGTCCACATTCACAACTCTGCGGACGCGGCCCTGGGCAGACGTATTCTGCAAGCGGCCGTTGCACATTTGTAGTCAGATGGTACACGGAGTTATTTGGTTGTATTGTTTCCCTCCCAGGGACTGCTTTGGGACGTCCCATGGTCCTGTGTCCCCCAATGTGGCGAAGGAGAAATAGGGATTTTTGTGTGTACTCACCGTAAAATCCTTTTCTCCGAGCCACTCATTGGCGGACACAGCACCCACCCTGGTAGACTTTCGGCTCGTTACCTTTCTTAGTTTTTGACTGTTTTGTTGACATGTTATACTCTAATGTTATTTGATATTTTGTTGTTAATATCCTACTGCTTTTGCACTGAACTGGGTCTCTGGAAGCCAGCATGAGGGTGTATACTGCAGGGGAGGAGCTAACCTTTTTTTGTCTCAGCTTAGTGTCAGCCTCCTAGTGACAGCAGCATAACACCCCATGGTCCTGTGTCCCCCAATGAGTGGCTCGGAGAAAAGGATTTTACGGTGAGTACACACAAAAATCCCTATTTCCTGACAAGTGTAAAGAGTGGAAACCAGATTGAAGAGGGTCGAGAACAGAGTTATCTGAGAGATAGCGGATAAGACGGGAGTGGACCAGGCGTTCGAGGAGTTTAGAGATGAAGGGAAAATTAGGCTACTTTCACACTTGCGTTGGTACAGGTCCGTCGCTATGCGTCGGGCCGACGAACGTTGTGAAATTTCTGCACGACGTGGGCAGCGGATGCAGTTTTTCGATGCATCCGCTGCCCATTCTGAAGTCCGGGGAGGAGGGGGCGGAGTTTCGGCCACGCATGCGCGGTAGAAAATGGCGGACACGATGGACAAAAAAACTTTACATTGAACTTTTTTTGTGACGATGGTCCGCCAAAACACGACGGATCCGTGGCACAACGGACGCGACGTGTGGCTATCCGTCGTGATCCGTCGCTAATACAAGTCTATGGGCAAAAAACGCATCCTGCGAGCACATTTGCAGGATCCGTTTTTTGCCCAAAACGAAGGATTGCAAAAAACGAAAGTGTCAAAGTAGCCTTAGAGACAGGTCTATAGTTAGTAGCACAGCTTTGGTCGAGGGATGAGTAATGGCTGTATGATGGCACGCTTAAATGAGGAGGGAAAAATACCTGAAGAGAGAGAATGGTTGAATGTTTTTGTTACGTGAGAGGTGACAGCCGGGGAAAGGGACTGTAGGAGATGTGACGGAATGGGGTCACTGGTGCAAGTGGTCAGGTGAGAAGATGCAATGAGCCTGATTACTTCTTCTTCTGTGACTGGTTCAAAGTCAGAGTGAACTAGATGCAATGGGGGAGGGAGGACAGTGCATGGTATGAGGAGATTGGGACATAATTTCTTGTCGGATATAGTAAAAAAAATTTTTGAAGTAATTGGCCAGTTCATCAGCGCAGAAATCCGTGGTTGGGGCCTGCACTCTTGGGTTGAGTAGGGAATGAAAAGTGTCAGAGAAGTTTAGGGTTATTGGACAGTGAGGTGATGAGGGTGTTGATAGGTTTGTTTGGAGAGGTGAAGGGCAGAGTTGTATGTTTTTAGCATGAACTTCTAATGGATGAAATCTTCGGGTAGCTTCTATTTTCTCCACAAACGTTCGGCGCACCTGGAGCACCGCTGCAGGAAACGTGTTTGCAGCGTGTGCCACGGTTGTCGCCATCTGTGCCGAGTTGTTCTATGTATAGGAGGTGCAGCATCATCCAGGGCACTTTGCAGGGTTTCATTGTAATGCTTCAGAGCAGAATCAGGACATGAGATGGAGGAGATTGGGGCCAATGAGGACTGCAAGTTCTTCATAAGTTTCTGGGTGTTAATGGCCTGTATGTTTTTCTATAAGTGTGGAAAGTGGGGGAGACCTGAGCAGGATAGAGAATGAAAGAAGGTTGTGGTCAGAGAGCGGGAGATGGGAGTTTGTGAAATCATCCACTGAGCAAAGCCGGGAGAAGACCAAGTCGAGGGAGTTTCCGTCTTCATGTGTTGGAGAGTTAGTATGCTGCGAGAGGCCGAAAGAGGAGGTTAGAGATAAAAGGTGAGAAGCGGATGGGGAGAGGGGAGAAGCAATGGGGATGTTGAAATCACCCATGATGAGGGTGGGGGTGTGACAGGAGAGAAAGTGTGGAAGCCATGTGGCAAAGTGATCCAGGAACTGATGAGAGGGGCTGGGAGGTCGATACACCACGGCCACTCGCATGGAGAAGGGGATGTAGAGTCTGACAGCATGGACCTCAAAGGAAGGGAAGACAAGTGAGGGTATTTGGGGGATAACTTGGAAGGTACATTTGGTTGATAGGAGCAAATCAACGCCTTCACCTGCTCTGTTGTCCGATCTTGGGGTAAGAGAAAAAGTGTAGTCCACCATGTGAAAGCAGCAGCAGCAGCGGTTGTGTCTGACTGCTGGATCCAGTAAGGTTTCAGTAAGAGCCAGGAGATTAAGAGAATTAGAAAGGAAGAAGTCATGAATGAAGGAGAGTTTATTACATACAGAGCAAGAATTCCAAAGGGCACAATTGAAAAAGACAGAAGGCATGCATGGAATATTAACCCCTTCATGACCTTGGGATTTTTCGTTTTTCCGTGTTCGTTTTTCACTCCCCTCCTTCCCAGAGCCATAACTTTTTTATTTTTCCGTGAATTTGGCCATGTGAGGGCTTATTTTTTGCGGGACGAGTTGTACTTTTGAACGACATCATTGGTTTTAGCATGTCGTGTACTAGAAAACGGGAAACAAAAATTCCAAGTGCGGTGAAATTGCAAAAAAAAGTGCAATCCCACACTTGTTTTTTGTTTGGCTTTTTTGCTAGGTTCACTAAATGCTAAAACTGACCTGCCATTATGATTCTCCAGGTCAGTACGAGTTCGTAGACACCCAACATGACTAGGTTATTTTTTATCTAAGTGGTGAAAAAAAATTCCAAACTTTGCTAAAAAAAAAAAAAAAAAAATACCGCCATTTTCCGATACTCGTAGCGTCTCCATTTTTCGTGATCTGGGGTCGGTTGAGGGCTTATTTTTTGCGTGCCGAGATGACGTTTTTAATGATAGCATTTTGGTGCAGATACGTTCTTTTGATCGCCCGTTATTGCATTTTAATGCAATGTCGCGGCGACCTAAAAAACGTAATTCTGGCATTTCGAATTTTTTTCTCGCTACGCCGTTTAGCGATCAGGTTAATGCTTTTTTTTAATTGATAGATCGGGCGATTCTGAGCGTGGCGATACCAAATATGTGTAGATTTGATTTTTTTTTTATTGATTTATTTTGATTGGGGCGAAAGGGGGGTGATTTTAAACTTTTATATTTTTTTTTATTTTTTTCACATTTTTTTTTTACTTTTTTTTTTAACTTTTGCCATGCTTCAATAGCCTCCATGGGAGGCTAGAAGCAGGCACAACGCGATCGCCTCTGCTACATAGCAGCGATCTGCTGATTGCTGCTATGTAGCAGAAATGGAGGTGTGCTGTGAGGACCTCTATGGTTACAATGGAGACACATCGCCGACCCCCGATCATGTGACGGGGGTCGGCGATGACGTCATTTCCGGCCGCCCGGCCGGAAGCGGTAGTTAAATGCCGCTGTCTGCGATTGACAGTGGCATTTAACTAGTTAATAGGTGCGGGCAGATCGCGATTCTGCCCGCACCTATTACGGGCACATGTCAGCTGTTCAAAACAGCTGACATGTCCCGGCTTTGATGCGGGCTCACCGCGGAGCCCTGCATCAAAGCAGGGGAGCCGGCATCGGACGTACTATCCCGTCCGAGGTCAGATAGGGGTTAATAAGGCTAGAGGGGTTTCATGTGTCAGCTGTGTAATTTCAGAAAGTAAATGGATATGGAGTTATAATATGATTTTATCAAAGCTCCAGTGATGTAAAAAAAAACACTACTTTATTCATTACAAAGTATAACCTCTAATTGACAGAAAGTAAATGTGTAGTTTTATGTTTGTCCGAAGTGTGAAAACTTTCCAGTGAAAGGTTTAATAGGCCTGGGATTTCAATCAGGTATTTCAATAGCATTAGTTATGTGAATTTGTTAATAAATGTGTATAGTTTATGCTGCTTATTGCCAGATGCAAGGCAACTTTTATTTTTAAGTATCATATAAGGCGGATGTTAAAATATTTATTTGAATATATCTATTTTTCTACAGAGGTTAATATTGATGATGTGGATTTTGTTGGGCCTGAAGCTCCAATAACACACTTATCTCAAGATGATAAACCATTAAAGTAAGTCTATACTTTCTTTATTAAAGGTTTATTCCCACAATGGCAGTATTTTTTGTAAAGTATTATTATTATTATACAGTAGTATCCCGAAATAAAGTTGTGTGTTTTTTTTTGTTTGTTTTTTTTTACCCTTGTACCTTTTGTGTCATGTTCACCTCCTACTTCACTGTGCATCCAGGTTCAGATAGGTGAATGGGAGGTCCAATTCTTCCTGCTAAAACTACATCTCCTAGCATTACACTGCTCCTCTTCAGTGCTGCAGGCCCCTCTCTCTGCTCTCGTGTGCTTTCTGATAGAGATGGGTCTCAGTGTGGCTAACTTATATGGATGAGGTGACCATTGATAGTTGAGAATGTAAATTGACGCAGTCAGCAGCACTCCTCCATCCCTGGGATGCAATGTTTAAAAAAGACTTGTTTTATTATGCCAATTACATCACAGCTATGTTTTGACCTGTCATATGTCTTTATCAGGTTGTACATGTAACTGTGACCCACTATTTGATTTTCGGTGGCTCAGTGGTTAGCACTGCAGCCTTGCAGCACTGGAGTCCTGGGTTCAAATCCCACCAAGGACAACATCTGCAAGGAGTTTGTATGTTCTCCCCGTGTTTGCGTGGGTTTCTTCCCACACTTCAAAGACATACTGATAGGGAAAACCGAAGCAACTTTCACACGGCGCCGGACGTGCACCACACTTGCGCCAGATACGGACACGCCACCGGCCTATGATCACTTCGGCAAATAAAATCCAAGTGCACCACATGGGTATCTACACTTTCACTGGCCAGCCCGCTCTATATATACTTCTATCCCCCTCTCCAACACACACCTTCTGAGGAAATGACCACATGAAACGTTTGTTGGGGCGGTGGGAGTACCTCCACTATACTCTGTTTTCCTATGTAAGTCAGCACTTTGCACTATGTGCACTTTCCTCTGCATCTGATTACCGTAAGTTTAAATCTATACTTACCTATATGGACCTTTTATAGGATTTAATTAGGGTACAATACGAGACTTGGTCTCCTGTGACTAATATATGGCATTGCAGCCTCTGATATTATGTTTGCATATTCTATATGGTTATTTTAAATTATTTGAAACATACTGATAAGGAATGTAGATTGTGAGCCCAATGGGGCTGGGGAATGTTTTATTAGACAGGATCTTAGGGGCATCTGTTTTTTTGTGAACTAGACAGGGCCATTAGGTGCAATTGCAGCTGCTATCAGTGGGATCTTTAGCATTGCTGAAGTGGGCACCAACCCAGTTGTCGCATGTGTTATTGCAAAGGGTCATTAGCTGCAAATAGAACTACTGGAAGACAGATCCTGTGGTAATGGAGGTTTCAGCGAGCCATAGAGGGGGTCACATTAGAGTGTATCGCTTTAAATGAATGCAGATTTAAAATAGGTTGAATTTGGCACGCATTGTTAATTCTGTATGTACAGAAAACGGAGACCACATTATGATTTTCGGAATAACCCTCTAAGGGTATATGCCCACAACGTCTCTTTCTGTCGGGTTCCACTCCAGAACCCACCTGTAAAAGCGCTAGCTAAACACTCAAAAGACTGAACATATGCATGTCCAAGTAGAAACCACTTGCTCTTTATATGATCAGTCTTTTGATTGTCTTTTAACCACTTAAGGTTTTCAATAACGCCCAGCAGCTAAAGGAAATGATCTAACAATTGCTCAGACGGTTTCCACTATGAAGACGGTCCATACTTCTGAAGAGTCTTCCTCCTGAAGCATCTGGTGGGTTTTCCCCCATGAAAAAGACGTTGTGTGCACATATTCTAAGTTAAAGATTGAATGACTTTTTTTGTTATGGTTTTTACATGAAAGTATATTAAAAATAATGTTCCATATTTCTACTTCCCATAGCTAAATATTTGTTTTGCACCCACTTTCTGGAACTATCTGACGCCCTGCAGAGTTATAAGAAGGTGGTGGCCCAAGGGTTGAGGAGATTCTGTCCATATAGAAGTCTGCGTGCCTCTACATTTGCTAATGTCAACGGATCTTTTCATTCTACATATACAAAAAAAACCTATTAACGGGAATGGTCATACTTTTCTTTTCTTTTTAAACAGTTACGGTCACGCTTTGCTACCCGGTGAAGGTGCAGCCATGGCAGAATATGTGAAGGCCGGTAAGCGTATACCTAGGAGAGGTGAAATTGGCCTGACAAGTGATGAAATTGCCTCTTTTGAGAAGTCTGGCTATGTAATGAGTGGCAGCAGGTATGTATCTATATTGATGCTCTAAAGCTTGGGGGACACTGTACTATTAATGATCTCATTGCAACATTACAGGAAACAGGGATGTAGTTTGAAGCAAACTAATATGTTTTGATTTTATGGCAAATGCTGGCCCTGCTCCAATTCTACGTGCCATGAAATCTAGTGATATATGAGGGTGTGATCAAACTGCTGCTAGAATGCTATAGATCTTGTGGATATTCCCATTTTGATATTTTTAGTTTATACAGTAAATCAGCTAATTAAAATACTATATGAAAAACAATATGCTATGTCCGATGTGATCCTGGGCATGCACAGATGAACCTGAGGCAGGTACGCTTGGCTTCAAAGAGTAGCGCCACCCATTGTGTTGCCTTTTGTTTTTAAGAGGAATATACTGTGATGTGACTTATCCTTTATCCAGGGACGTGCTTCAAAACAGCTAATGATGCCCAAGACACAAAGTGGTATAAAAACTTTGAAAAGTCACAAATTATTTGCCCAACACAAAGTTGTTTAGACGTTTTGCAACTTTGGGGGGGTTTCACACCAGTTTGATCAGTTTCACCAAAATGAGCAAAGCTGAGAATGGGACAGGGCATCAGATGGAAGAGAAGCGACTTCAGTCCCCAAATGGGTAGCATTTATCGTGTGGTGCACAAAGACGTACCCCACTCAGAAGAGGAGCCAAATTCTTTAAGTGGCGTATGCCTGTTGCACTCCCATCAAGACGGGCGTAGTGCGAGCGTGCGCTATGCCAGTCTTAATGAATCTGCCCCTATGCAGATATACACTGTGTGCAGAATTATTAGGCAAGTTGTATTTTGATCACATGATACTTTTTATACATGTTGTCCTACTCCAAGCTGTTCAGGCTTGAGAGCAAACTATCAATTAAGTAAATCAGGTGATGTGCATCTCTGTAATGAGGAGGGGTGTTGTCTAATGACATCAAAACCCTATATAAGGTGTGCTTAATTATTAGGCAACTTCCTTTCCTTTGGCAAAATTGGTCAGAAGAGAGATTTGACGGGCTCTGAAAAGTCCAAAATTGTGAGATGTCTTGCAGAGGGATGCAGCAGTCTTGAAATTGTCAAATTTTTGAAGCTTGATCACCGAACAATAAAGCGTTTCATGGCAAATAGCCAACAGGGTCGCAAAAAGCGTGTTGGGCAAAAAAGGCGCAAAATAACTGCCCATGAATTGAGGAAAATCAAGCGTGAAGCTGCCAAGATGCCATTTGCCACCAGTTTTGCCATATTTCAGAGCTGCAATGTTACTGGAGTAACAAAAAGCACAAGGTGTGCGTTACTCAGGGATATGGCCAAGGTAAAGAAGGCTGAAAAACGACCACCTTTGAACAAGAAACATAAGATATGTCAAGACTGGGCCAAGAAATATCTTAAGACTGACTTTTGAAAGGTTTTATGGACTGGTGAAATGAGAGTGACTCTTGATGGGTCAGAGGCTGGATCAGTAAAGGGCAGAGAGCTCCACTCCGACTCAGACGCCAGCAAGGTGGAGTACTGGTATGGGCTGGTATCATCAAAGATGAACTTGTGGGACCTTTTCGGGTTGAGGATGGAGTGAAGCTCAACTCCTAGACCTACTGCCAGTTTCTGGAAGACAACTTCTTCAAGCAGTGGTACAGGAAGAAGTTGGTATCGTTCAAGAAAATATGATTTTCATGTAGGACAATGCTCCATCAGATGCCTCCAACTACTCCACAGCATGGCTGGCCAGTAAAGGTTTCAAAGAAGAAAAAATAATGACATGGCCCCCTTGTTCACCTGATCTGAACCCCATAGAGAACCTGTGGTCCCTCACAAAATGTGAGATCTACAGGGAGGGAAAACAGTCCACCTCTCGGAACAGTGTCTGGAGGCTGTGGTGGCTGCTGCACGCAATGTTGGTCGTAAACAGATCAAGCAACATACTGAATCTATGGATGGAAGGCTGTTAGTGTCATCATAAAGAAAAGGTGGCTATATTGGTCACTAATTTTTGGGGGTTTTGTTTTTGCATGTCAAATGTTTATTTCTTAATTTTGTGCAGTGATATTGGTTTACCTGGTGAGAATAAACAAGCGAGATCGGAATATAATTGATTTTTATTAAGTTGCCTAATAATTGTGCACAGTAATAGTTACCTGCACAAACAGATATCCTCCTAAGATAGCCAAATCTAAAAAAAAAACACTCCAACTTCCAAAATTATTAAGCTTTGATATTTATGAGTCTTTTGGATTGATTGAGAACATAGTTGTTGATCAATAATAAAAGTAATCCTCTAAAATACAACTTGCCTAATAATTCTGCACACAGTGTAGATCGCCACTGTCACAGACTTCTGTTTTCTATAGATGGAGCTCCTGTATGACAGGTCAGAGTTTGCCATATTGGATACTTGCTCTATTGGAGAAATTTATATGATCGGAAACACTTTAAAAATATTTTGTCTCCACTTATATGAATGCACACATTTTCAAAATATGCTGATTTATATTTCTGTGTGTTTTCAAAATGCCTTTATATAAAGAGGACCTTTCACTGGATGTTTTAACTTAAATGGAGTACCTCCTCCAAGTTGGTGCTGCTCCACTGATTCTCTGTTCCAAAGTTATGGTCCCCATTTAATAATGAGGCAAATTTCCCTTTCATCCAACTGGGCGTACATCACAGTGCTCGGGGGCATTTGCTTTTTTTTTTTCTTCTGATGCGGGCCAATCAAAACACTGCTGCGCCCACAGACAGGATATGATGCATACACCCATTTTGGTTGAAGGGAGAATTTACTCCTGTATTACTGGGGGCATAACCTTGAACAAAGGGGCACAGAAGAATCGGTGGAGTACCATCAATTGGAGCAGATACTGTCACGACTCAGCTGTCGGGTGACCCGGGACCACTAGCGGGCGTCCTAGCTCACCCTATTCCCCAGGATACTTCTGAAGGTGAAGATGCTGGGGCCGCCACCCTTGCCTTATCTCCAGTGTTAGCCCTACATCTGTACTCTTCCCGCACCCAGAGAAGAGGGGCGCTACTGTGCACCGCAGTACACCAACCTGACAAACAAAGCTACACAAACAAGGGGGTAACTGAAAATACCGGCCATACAAATATTCACTCACATGTAACAGGGGAGTACATCGGGGAGAGGAGGAAGGGGAAAAACCAAAGTAAGAGGAGGGAAGAGAATTACCAGACTTACAAACCAGGCAACAGTCACAGATAACATCTCATCCTAAGCCATGCCAGGACCCAGATTATATAGGAGATAGGAGTGGCTAACCAAGCTCAGCTGAGAGCTCCTACTCCCAAAGTTTCCAACATGGCAGATTAACCCCTGTTCTGCCAAAAGAAATAAACACAATTAAAAAAGAAAATCTTGTAACGTTTTCATTTGTTCTGAACTGACATGTCATTGTTTTTGTTTTTAAGACATCGCCGTATGGAGGCTGTCCGTCTGCGTAAGGAGAACCAGATTTACAGTGCCGATGAGAAGAGGGCCCTGGCTTCCTTCAACCAAGAAGAGAGACGCAAGAGAGAAAACAAGATCTTGTCAAGTTTCAGGGAGATGGTTTACAGAAAAACCAAGGGGAAGGAGGACAAATAAGACAACTTTTACAGTATTTTGTTGTACTTGGGGTCTGTTTCTGAGCTTATCAAGAAAACCCAGGGGATCTTTTGTTTTTTGGGGATGTTTTTTTTTTTTTTTTCCAATAAGAACTTCTTAAATTCCTTGTAAATACCTAGAGTCACACACGGCACAATAATTACAATCTTCTGTCTTCTAGCAAGCTTTTTGTTCAGATTTAATGTGGGAAACCACGGTGTGTTATGTTTTTAAATAACTTATTAAAAAACTGAAATATTTTGTGATCCGATATTTGGGTTTAATTTTATGCTTATTGATTATTTTGGATTTCTGAAAGATTTCATAAGTTGAGTAGGATCGCAGCTCATTCACACTCTGTATATAGTTTTTGATGTCTTATTACGAACATGTTCCCTGGAGGCAGCTATCTTGGAGACACACTTTCTTTCTGTCGGTACACTAACGTGTGCATGTTTTATGGCAGCACGAATACCTGGGAAGCAAATGAAGGAGAAGAATGATTGAACTGGTTGAGTCTCCTTTCCCCTAGAGATCATGAGGGCTGAATACAGTCCTTCCATCAGCTTTCTCTATTGGACCCAGCTTGAGGTGCTTTTCTGTTGGAGGCTGATGGACAGGTCTGGTCGCATGTTCCTCCACCAGAGGCCATTTAATGGACTGGAAAGCTGTGAAGAAAGACGCACTAATAAGTGACGCAAGAGAGCCTTTAATACTTACACATAATACTTATGCACTAGTAAGTGCCACAATATTATGTCCCAACACTTGTTTTATAAATCCGATAGACAAAATGTATTTCTTATTAACTGGTTTTAAAGCTGTCTCTGTACACACTACACCTCAGATATACGTTGGAGACATCCCTGTGGAGTATACCTCTAATGTAAAGCTCCAATATATGACTCTTTATCCATACAGCTTGTATAGCTTTTCCTTTATTTATTTTGTAATATATAAATGCATATGTTTTTTGTTTCAAAATATTGTAACAAAAAAAAGTTTGTCTCCATTTTCTGAAATCCGCTTTTTATAACTTATTTTTCCATTGTTGTAGTTTTTATTATTATTACATAGAACGCTCACTCCTTGCAATTTTGAGGGAGGTGCGATCGCTGCTGTAAGTGGCAGGTGTCAGCTGTATACCACAGCCAACACCCATCCTATATGCAGAGTGTTGGCTCCTAAACTTCCCTCATACCACTGTAATCATGTCACACATCTGGAGGGGATTTAAAAATAAATAAATAAAAACCGCTTTCTTCGCATTTATGACAAATGTGTTTTACATAATCTAATTAAAGCAGAACTTATATAAAATGTTCATAAAACTATTTATTTTACCTGTGTTCCTCTTTATCTTCCGTACTATTTAAGTGATGTTCCAAATAGCCGTCATACTACAGCATATATTGTAGAACAGCTTCAATCTCACCCTGCCAATATGTTATACTTTAATAAATAATGATGGGACACAACTGAAGGCATAAATACTGCTAGAGAAAGTGTGTATTTTACGCACATTTCGTGTATGTATTGCAAAGGGTAAAATATGCTCCGACATCCACAGCATAAATTGACACGTAGCGGATTTCAAAGCCAAAGCACGGCAGGTGAATCACTACACTGTAACTTTTCATAAGCGTAAGAATGAAATTTATTGTAGCTAGTTTTCATTCACAATGCTGGTACTTCAGAATATTGAAAATTTTCTTAGAAGAATCTGCAGCCGAAAATTCTTTGCCTTTACGCAACGTTTCCATGATGGGGAGTTTGTGAGATTTTGAGGTTGCAAATTTTTTTGCAGCATTTATTCATCTATTATGTAAATTAGGTTACTTTTATTTTTTACATTGTTTTTTAGTCCTTTTTTTCATAGCTTTTTTTTTTTTTAAACCGCGGTTTGTCTCTTCTTGGGATGTCATGTTTTAAATAAAGCTGATTTGCTTTCGATACTCCCCTGGTATTTGGCTTTGACACAACTTTATTGATACTGTGCAGCGTACATGTGTATTTACTGAATTTCCATAGCATATGGGTAATTTACCTGCGGATTTTCCCGATCGCAAATCTATAGGGAAACTCTGCACCGAAAACTCGTGTACCCCCAATAGAAATTGACATGTGACAGATTTTTAAAAAAAGTACCACTGATCAGTTTACGCAGTGTTCAAAAAATATATATATGGTATATAAAAAAAAAGCATTATCTTTCTATAAATCCCATCCACTTTTCTGGAACTGTAAAACACTTGATTTTTTTTTTATTTTTGTGCAACGGAAATACGCATTTTCAAAAACTCATCGTGGGAACTTAATTTTACTGTTTCAAGCGAGTTTGAAAGTCCACACAAGGAACTTAAAATCCATCAGCCGGCATAGACAACATTATCACGGTAACTGCCTGACATATTGTTCCGCAGCTCCATCCTCTCTTCAAATATGTTTTCTACAAGTCGTATACTTTGGCATGAATGTCTTTAATGGGAACGATGCAATATTAAAATGTAATGCTGCTCATCATAATCAACTTGCTTTCAATTATGTCCTTCAGCCATTTTTCTCTGAATCTTGTCTGTCCAGGCCTGCAGAAAGTACAAAAGTAAAAAAAAATAGTAATAATTAAAATGTTCAATCAGATTGGCACTGAGTAATAAATTACACATCTGGAGGTTGGCTTAAAAGGCATTGACACTACAAGATGATTGAGAACAGGTGTGGTTAAAAAAAAATGCTCATTTCATGATTATCTTGCTGTGTAAACAGGTTGCCGAACACTCAATGAACGAGCAAAGCATGACTTGCAGTGCCAGCAACTATAGCAACCTACGTGCACTGAGCGATCTCCGACAGATCCTGCTGGCGATTCTCCAGCTTCCAGTGACATCACGTCAACAGCGTCTTTTTTTCTTCCGTTCTGCTCTCATTGGGAAGTCACTGCCTATGTCATGCTGATTGACAGCAGGTTCCCAGCTGCCTAACTGCAGGGAGCCAGTTGTCAATCAGCATGACGCCCGCAGTGACTTCCCGGTAACAGAGCAGGCAGGAAGAAGTATAGCTGCTCTGCTGACGGGAGGTCCAACGAAGCAGAAGAATCACCGCCTGAGACGGTCATTGTGCAGTATAGGCAGGTAGTTAGCAACTACCAAAGTCCCGGATATGTCCCCACACAGTCCGACAACTGAACAATCAGTACTAACAATGCCAGACTTGGTTGGGACACACCACTTTCACTAGAGGGAATGGGATGAGCATTCATTTTCAGAAGGAATAACAGAGTAACCGCATAGTGCAGTTATAAGAGAAAATGCTCCAGACTGGTTAGGTCATGGAGGGAAGAAGTACTGGACAAAATACACAAGTGAGTAGAGGAGCCAGAAGGGAACACTTTTTCATTTTCTACATTACCTGTGAACGAGTCTGTTGGATTCAAAGACAAAGAAAACTTCAACCGGTAAAGTCTGAAAAGTAAAACAAATTCAGATATTCACAGAAGAAAAGTCTCCAGCCACCTGAGAAAGATACTTAACAGTAAGCTCTGCAAGTCTCCAGCCACCTGAGAAAGATACTTAACAGTAAGCTCTGCAAGTCTCCAGCCACCTGACAAATTTCAGTTGGTGGATAATGAATCTATAATATATGAAAGTTTAATTGTAATCATTACATTATGGTAAATAATGAAATTTAACACTATATGCTAATTTTTTGAGAAGGACCTGTATTCTGTGTGCTGTGAATAAAGTGTGTTCTTTTAGACTGGAAATACGTGGAGTAGCAGTCAGCTTTTATATGCTCTCACGTAATCAAGGAATTCCAGCCAGCGTCCTTCATTCAGAATCCAGCAAAAGCAGAGTGGACCTCCTGAAACACGGGGGGTGCTGAAAGAGGTACTACAGCACAGTAGACCCCGTTACAGTGTACTTATATAGAGCATGAAAGCTTCATTATGATTTTAGTAGGCTGTCATGTTGGGGTCAGGAGACCCTTTGTCAGTCCGTGCATTGCATTCTGTGGTCGGACCAAGAGCCACAGACGTCTGTATAACCTCTTACACTTAAGGTACCTTCACACTAAACGACGCTGCAGCGATACTGACAACGATCCGGATCGCTGCAGTGTCGCTGTTTGGTCACTGGAGAGCTGTCACACAGACCGCTCTCCAGCGACCAACGATGCCGGTAACCAGAGTAAACATCGGGTTACTAAGCGCAGGGCCGTGCTTAGTAACCCGATGTTTACCCTGGTTACCATCCTAAAAGTACAAAAAAACAAACACTACATACTTACCTTCCGCTGTCTGTCCCCGGCGCTCTGCTTCTCTGTACTCACTGTGAGCGCCGGTCAGCCGGAAAGCAGAGCGGTGACGTCACCGCTCTGCTTTCCGGCCGCTGTGCTCACAGTGAGTACAGAGAAGCAGAGCGCCGGGGACAGACAGCTGAAGGTAAGTATGTAGTGTTTGTTTTTTTGTACTTTTAGGATGGTAACCAGGGTAAACATCGGGTTACTAAGCACGGCCCTGCGCTTAGTAACCCGATGTTTACCCTGGTTACCAGCGAAGACATCGCTGAATCGACGTCACACACGCTGATTCAGCGATGTCAGCGGGAGATCCAGCGACCAAATAAAGTTCTGGCCCTCTAGCCCCGACCAACGACATCACAGCAGGATCCTGATCGCTGCTGCGTGTCACACTGAACGATATCGCTAGCCAGGACGCTGCAACGTCACGGATCGCTAGCGATATCGTTTAGTGTGAAGGTACCTTAAGGCCGGTGTCACACTAGCAGTATTTGGTCAGTATTTTACATCAGTATTTGTGAGCCAAAACCAGGAGTGGGTGATAAATACAGAAGTGGTGCATATGTTTCTATTATACTTTTCCTCTTATTGTTCCACTCCTGGTTTTGGCTTACAAATACTGATGAAAAATACTGACCAAATACTGCTAGTGTGACGCCGGCCTAAGGCACACACAAACCATATGAGTTTAAAAGAATTTTCAATAAATGTTATAAAATCTACTGACAATGACAATGAGCAGAATTAAGCTCTGGGCTGAGTCTAGGGCATGAATGCTGCACTGTATGAATAGCGCCTTGCAGATGGTGGTGTAATTCACACTTTTCAATCAGTGTGAATTACACTTGATTTGCTGCGACCTGTATAAAATCCTTTGGCTTATGCCTTTGCCTCTGGATGCCTCCATTTCTGTAGCTCACCATATACTACTGTAAATGTTCTTATGACATTTTCCAGCTTTTACTATAACTACATGTGGATCAGCAGTAAAATCATACTTACTGAAGGTTTAATCTTGGAGATTTTTATGGTAAAGTAGACGCAGGCCGTCGCCCTGGGAATCGGCTTCCTACAGGTGGGGATACTCCATCTCATCCTATAATGGAAGAGTGTATTGAACTCTGTCTCTTCTTCTCTCAGGAAATCTGTACAGTACAGCCAGCTCTCATGGAATTCCCATGTCTGTCCACAACAAATAAGATTATTTTGTTGACTATTTTTGCATGTAAAATAAAAATTGGAACTGCTGAATAAGAGTTTTGTATGAAATATATGTTATCATCACCTATTAATAGGATAGGATAGGGGATAACCTATTAATTGCTGGTGCACTTACTATTGGGACCCCCGCCAATCTCCAGAATGGGGATCTCCAAACCCAAATCTGAATGGTACTGATGTCAAGCATACACACTCCGTTCATTCTCTATGGGACCACTGGAGATGGGCGAGTATTGGGCTCAGAAATTTCCCATACAGAATGAATGGCGCGGAGTTGTGCACAATAGGCCTCCGATCGCATCTACGAATTTAGTTGGTATTTCTTTGGTGTATGTTATACTATACAATGGATGGGGTAAATGTGAGCACAGCCATTACTGAAAGGGTAAAGGCCCACATATATAATAGATAAAAGTCAGCCTAATGAGCATGTGGACCTTAAAGGGGTTGTATAATATTTGGATAACCCCTGCTCAATTACTATATTTCTCCCTTGTAAAATAGTAACACTTCTACTCACCTGTGGTTCTGGTGCTGTTCCAGCGGTATCGGCACTGGCTATCCCGGGACTCATATGACATAGTTATGTCACGCGATCCCTGCTACCAATCCGCACTGGCATCACTCTCCTCATTTTCAGACAAATCACACATCCAGAGGAAGTGACCGCTGCTGCTGCTCTCTCACTTCCTCCCAATGTCATGGTAGAGCCAGTACCAACACCGCTGGAACAGCATCGTCACCGGAGGTGAGTATACAGTAGGTGCTATAATTTTAATTTTAAGGGGGAAACATAGGGATTCGGAAAAGTTGTGCAACTAGCGGACAACCCCTTCAAGGCCAGATGGTTTGGTTTTGATGTAGTCAAAACATTACCAAAAACAAACTTGCGGGTGACATAACCCATCATGCTTTCACCGAATGTTTTCTGATTTCGGGCTATTTAGCAGGGTCATGACCACCCATGTTCCACATTGATTAAATGAACTCATAAAATGTTGGCCACGCTATCACAAACTGCACTGTGAGAGCAAGATGTATAATGTAAAAAGCCCAGAAGTTTTAGCCTGCACAGAAATGTGACAGCACCAGGCTATAAGGAGTCGTAACAGGTTAAGGCAAGCACTGCTGAACCATCTTATTCCAGTATGGAGGAGGTTCTAACTCAGACTCCAGCTCCAGAGCTCTGGTGGGGGTAAGAATGTCATCCATGCCTGCTTCTGTGTTATACACTATAGTTTACAAAGTTCCATCAAGTTTGCAAAATAAAAAATATCCACGACTTAAATAAACCTTCCATACATCATGCTTAAAGGAAAACGCTAATCAAAATTGTTGTCCTCTTAATATACTGCAATCATCATCATTTCCATTAGGTCTATGACATCACATGATTAAAAACTGCCTTTCTAGGCTTCATGTAGAAACAGGAGGTCAACTTTCCCTATATGAGTCATCAATGCAAAAGTCCCTGGCAGGGGGAGGACGGAGCAGCTGGGCCAAGAGTTGAAGAGGGGAATGATAAATGCAGGGACAAGAGACTTCCTATTTCTACACAGAACAGAGAAAAGAGAAGCATTAGCTGGGTAGAAAGGCAAAATGAGCAATTGTAAGTCCATAGTGCTATATAATATGATGACTGCAATATATTAAGAGGATAACAACTTTGATGGGAGGAGTGCTTCTGTAATATGTGCTTCAGTCTTACTGTGACGTATTCTTCAATTTGTTTCTTTCCCAGCTCCACAGTGAAGTCCTGACAGGAGATCCATGGTATGTTCTTCACTTTATGCTCCTGCTCTAGAACAAGACATTATATGTATATATTACTGTACTGAGCTGCAGATGCCTTTCCTGCAGGTGAAATAAGCGGGTTCATTGTACCTGACTCCTCTCCTTGCGCAGTATGTAGGCATCTCAGGCTCTCCTGGGCATTCCTCATGGCAGCTTCCACCAGCTCACAAGCTTTTGCTTTGAGTGCTGCAATGTACTTTTCCTCGGCATCCATTTTACACTGATATATAAAAAAGGGCATCTGTATATTTATTTTATGAAATCTCCTTTTCTCATGTATTCCTTTCTTTAGTTGGTTATCATGCATTACTGCTGTTTCCCCTTATTAGTTATTAGTGGGACAAACAGCTCTCATTGCACAGATACAAGTGTTTATTTTTTTTTAACAGATTCCACAACACATTACAGACATTATCACTGTCCCCATTGGGGCTCAAAATCTAATTTTCCTATCAGTATGTCTTCAGAGTGTGGGAGGAAACCAGAGAACCTGGAGGAAACCCACGCAAACACGGGGAGAACATACAAACTCCTTGCAAATGTTGTCCTTGGTGGGATTTCAATGCTAACCACTGACCAATATATAGTGCTAGCCACTGAGCCACCATGCTACTCAACAATGTATTGATACTTATTTTCAAGGGGGGAAAAATGTGCAAAGTAACTCGTGACCCAAACCAGAGACCCATTTGTTACTTATAAAACATTAACTTATTTCTTAGGCTGCCGTCACACTAGCAGTATTTGGTTTTGTAAGCCAAAACCAGGAGTGGAACAAATAGAGGAAAAGTATAATAGAAACTTATGCACCACTTCTGCATTTATCACCCACTCCTGGTTTTGGCTTACAAATACTGAGGTAAAATACTGACCAAATACTGCTAGTGTGATGGCAGCCTAATAGTTTGTGCATTGTAGGTAGCAGGGTGGAGGTGGAAAATAGGGTGACGCAGTGAGAGAATCCCTTCCCCTAGTGCTGGCTGGAAAAAAGCGTTCCTTCAGTGTCAGGATATTAGACTAAAGTAATAGAAATGTGAGAAATTTTCCAAAGTAATAATATAAGTTTATCTTAATAATAATAATAAAACAATTTTGTGAGTTATTTTATCATTGTACACTTAGCCATGATTTCAGGTAACATCTGTCTCATCCACAGTTCTTCCCATTCCTGCCCAATTTGGTGTTACACTTCTACATGGGCAGCAACACCGGCTGTGCTATCAAACATCATAGTATAGTATGCCGCCGCTACATCGCAGCATAGTGCTGGTGAATGGGATCACATTGCAACCAGCAACGTTAATGGAGCTCCCCCAAGGGCTAGGAGAACTCGGTACCGGGTCCTTCGGTTCTGAAGGGGGGATGTCACGGTGGCTGACCCAGTCCGTGGCCCTCGGAAGGTCCGTTGAAGTTGTGGGGGAAAGGTCTTTAAAGGGATAATATTCGTGACGCCACCTGTGGTATTCGGTCAGGGTGATCAACGCTGCTTAGGGGTCCGCTGGGGTGATGTTATGGCAGCTAGATGGTATACCTTCCCACCAGGGGTGGATTAAGGGTAGCCAGGGCCCCGGGCTGTTCAGACACTGTGGGCCCCCCCGGTCATGTGATGGGGGTCATGTAACGGGGGTCATGATATACCCGAACCAGATTATTCCAGAAAAATGGCCGGGCCCTACTCTACTGTAACCTATTAAATATTTGTTAAAATATGCAATACAATTTAGGTATATTTTGACCAATAATATCACATACAAGGAAGAAATACCACCGCACCATGACCAGACCACAAATTACAACCACAGTGATCGAATATCACATACAAGGAACAAATACCACCACACCATGTCAAGACCACATATTACCACTTGCTGACCAAATAGCACATACAAGGGACAACTACCACAACACCATTTCCAGACCACATATTACCACCACATAGTGACTGAATACTACAATACTGATCAGTAATAAAAGAAAAAAAAACACAATACTATCACCATAAGTGACAGTATTCACAGGAGATCTGTACTTAGTGTGCAGTGTCTGTATAGAGGTAATACAGAGATCACTGGTGGTATTATACACAGGAGCTCTGTATATAATGTATAGGTAATACAGTGATCACTGGTGACATTGTACACAGGACCTCTGTATATAGTATACAGTGTATAGTGTCAGTGTATAGGTAACACTGACTCACCAGTGACGTCTCTAGGTGAAGTCTTTCATCTTTCATCCAGCACAGACCGCCATCATTTCTTCCAGCCAGGACCGTTTCTGCAGGAAATAACACAGTTATCTCAAGCTCCTCTTGCAGAACACATTACTTCATTTTTCACAACTTCTACATTACACCACATGAAGAAAAAAAGGCGATATAGTGTCACTCTGCACAGTAACAGGACCGCCCCCCCCCCCCCCATTTAAAACAGTATGCTCAAAAAATAAAATAAATACATCACTGCAGTAATAATATCCCTTAATTAGCCCCTATGGTAATAATATTCCCCACCCTGGCCCCGTGTGTCTCATTCCTGGCTCCAGCCATATGTTCTCCCATCCTGCACTCATGAGTATCCATTCTACACCATATGATCTCCCCATCCTGCTCCATCTGTCTCCATCGTATCCATCCTGCCCCATGAGCCAATCCTGCCCCATGTCTTTCATTCTGCCCCGTGTCTCCAATCATGCCCCGTGTCTACATTCTGCCCATGCCTCCAGTCCTGCCCCTAGTGTGTCCAGCAATCTGCCCCAGTATGTCCAGCATATTGCCCAGATGTGTCCAGCATTGCCCCCAGGCAGTGTGTCCAGCAATCTGCCCCAGTGTGTCCAGCATATTACCACCAGTGTGTCCAGCAATCTGCCCCAGTATGTCCAGCATTGCCCCAGTGTGTCCAGCAATCTGCCCCAGTATGTACAATTGTCCAACATTGCCCACAGTGTGTCCAGCAATCTGTCCCAGTGTGTCCAGCATTGCCCCAGTGTCTCCAGTATTGCCCCAGTGTATCCAGCATTGCCCCAGTGTATCCAGCATTGCTCCCAGACAGACAGTGTGTTCAACAATCTGCCCCAGTATGTCCAGCATGTTGCCCCAGAGTATCCAGCATTGCCCCCAGTGTGTCCAGAAATCTGCCCCAGTGTCCAGCAATCTGCCCCAGTGTCCAGCAATCTGCCCCAGTGTCTCCAGCATATTACCCCCAGTGTGTCCAGCAATCTGCCCCAGTATGTCCAGCATTGACCCCAGTGTGTCCAGCAATCTGCCCCAGTGTCTCCAGCATTGCCCCCAGTGTCTCCAGCATTGCCCCAGTGTCTCCAGCAATCTGCCCCAGTGTCTCCAGCATTGCCCCAGTGTCTCCAGCATTGCCCCAGTGTCTTCAGCAATCATCTGCCCCAGTGTGTCCTCCAGCATTGCCCCAGTGTGTCCAGCAATCTGCCCCAGTGTCTCCAGCATTGCCCCAGTGTCTCCAGCATTGCCCCAATGTCTCCAGCATTGCCCCAGTGTCTCCAGCAATATGCCCCAGTGTGTCCTCCAGCATTGCCCCAGTGTGTCCATCAATCTGCCTCAGTGTCTCCAGCATTGCCCCAGTGTCTCCAGCAATCATCTGCCCCAGTGTGTCCTCCAGCATTGCTCCCAGTGTGTCCAGCAATCTGCCCCAGTGTCTCCAGCATTGCCCCAGTGTCTCCAGCATTGCCCCCAGTGTGTCCACCGTTAGGTTATCAAAAAACAAAACAAAACAAAAAAAAAAAACAGAGTCTCCTCACCTCACCAGCGCTCCAGGCGGCGAGCTCCCTCCAGCAGCGCACACTCGCTGGCGACTGACAATGACGTCAGACGCTGGCGATGTGTGCGCTGCGGCCGACTTCCAATTGGCTGGTGGCTGTTGTTAACTATTGACGTGTCCTGTGTCCCCAGGGCTTCCCAGAGTGTAGATGGTGGATGGTGGATGATGTAAGGCGCAGGGAATAACAAGGACACAAGGTTGCAGTCTCTTTACATTTACTGAAGGCTTCAGCATCCACAGTCCAGGGTAGGGACCACGAGGTAGGCAGAGTCCGGCCGGTCTGAAGGCAAATATAGAGTCCCCTTATCCAGGTGGAATTCAATAGCCTTCCTCTAGCGCCTGGGCGTTGTAGTCCCTCCCTGCTGAGCAACTCGGTAAGGTCCTCACAACTATTGTAGATGTTAAATCTCTTTCTCTCTGTTCCCCTGACGGATAGAACAAACCCGTATGACTAGTGGCCTGAGGCTTTTTATAGGGACCCTAGAGACGCCCCAGCCCCCACAAGTTGCCACCGTGCCTCCTGGGTATATGGTCGGGCAGCCAACGTGGAATCAACTGTCCTGCCAGTCTCTGAAGTAACGGCATAGAGATCCTTACTCCCTCGGTGTTCTGGCTACCGGTACTGCGCTTCAGAAGGAGGCAGTCTGCTTCTAGCTGGTCTCCCGCTGATGTTCCTCTCCTGTTGCTATGACTTCGTTTCTCACTGACTGCAACACAATTCCTTTCTATGTCTCTTTCTTGGGATGCTGCCGCATGGGATGCAGGCGCAGCTCCGTGTACCCTCGCCTTCCACAAGCCGCAGTCTGGAGCTGGCTGGAACCCACTCCAACTAGCCTCTGCCAAACTCGGTCGGGACTCACTGACTATCTTCTTCTCCCTCCAGTCAGCTTCTGTCTAACTTCCTAATCAACCCACCAGTTTTACCTAAGTGTGAGGAGTGCCCTAGAAGCATGGCTCCCCCTGGCGGACTGGAGTGTGAAGTGTGTTTGGTGGTTGTGATACCTGGACAGAAGATCTCCTTCATTGCCATCAGACGTAACATCACTCCCCCTGGTGGAAGAATAACATTACTGCAATGACCAGGACTCTGGGGTGGTGCATTAATGTGACAAGCAAGAAAAAATACGACTTTTTGCTACTTGTTTGTGGCAGGACCTTGTGTGTGGCAATTCAATTCCATTCCCCTGCGTTACACTGCGATGTAGCAGTGGATTACAGCAATTTTTTTAACCTCATGACCTGCGTCTCGAATGAAGCCTAACACTAGGGTAACAAGACCGTATTTTTTTCTCATCCAAGAAAATTGGTACGATTATGCTAATCACTGTTTGGTTAGAGTGTGATCCGATTTTCTCAGATGATGAGAAGATGAATAACAAAATATTTCTCCATCTCCATTCTGCCAGTTCATAAAAATCGGACTGCACTGTGCTGTCATCTGAGTGCAGTCAGATTTTTTTCCACGAACTCATTGACTTGCATGGCTGAGTGCGATCCGACTTATTGGTGCAAATCGTGCATGCTGCAATTTTTCTCCCCGGACTGAATCTGTTCGAGGAAAAAATCGGACATGTGCACAACCCCATAGAATAACATTAGTCTGAGTGTGACCTGATGTTTTCTTGGATCGCATTCGGGCGGAAAATACGGGCGTCTGCACGAGCCCTTATGGTGAAAACCCTTTTTTATGCAATATATCAGCTAAACTACTTCCATACCACCCTCCTTACTAAGTACATGGCGCCAACAGCACTGGGGTCTTTAGAACTGTCCGTCTAGTGATAATACAGGTCTTATATTCTGGACTGCACAGACCACTGTCATTTAGGATTACTTTTCAGATTCAGATGTAGCAGAGCTGAATTCGTCATCTTTGTGATTGTGAATGATCCGTTATTAAACCACGGATGACACATTGGCATATCACAAAGAGGGGTGTAATGTGATGACATCAGCTCTGCTACATGGTGTCACACAGGGAGCATACAAGAACTGGAGCAGAACCTGCAATAAAAGAAATACCTACCTGATTAGCCTCCTGCCTGCTGTGAGCCGTGTGGCATATGGCACAGCTTGTGCTGAGCACAGAGAAGTGTTTGAACACAGATGTAGCTATGGAGATGTGTGCAGAAACCAATGGCAGGCGGACTGCAGTCTCCAATGCCTGGAGCGGTCACTCACAGGGTTTGGTCTGCTGCATGCTGACATCACACAGCGTCCTCCTCCAAGAAGGCAGCACACATACATCTAGCACCTTCATCTCTATCATTCCTGGCAGTGCAGGGGTGGGGTACAAATGCAAAGTGCCCCCTCTGTATGAGGCATGTCAGTGCCATGCCACACAAGCAGGGCAAAAATAATAGTGTTGTAGTGCTGCGGCATCACAAAGTAGTAAGGGTATGTGTCCACGTTCGGGTTTACATCAGGATTTGGTCAGGATTTTATGCAGGTAAAATCCTGACCAAATCTGCCCCTGAGGTAACTGGCAGGTCACCTGTGCTGTCCTTGCGTTTTTTTCTGCAATGTAAGGACATGCTGCATTCTTAAAAGACGTGCCGCATGTGCGTTTTCGCGGGTCTGCCGCATGCGTCTTTTAATGCATAGTGGAGACGGGATTTCATGAAACATCTGGACGCTGCGTTTTTGACACTGCGGCTCAACGCAGCGTTTCCTGAACGTGTGCACATACCCTAATACGTCCTAAAGAAAACTGTGTGACTCGGGCAACTAACCTGTGAGGTCCCTAGATGGCCGAATTGCTGCATTTTATTTTATCTTTCCCTTTATTTGGTCTGGAGGGAATGCGGCATTATCATACGATATAACAGCCCTCAATGGGTGATGTCACAGAGGAGCGGGCTGCATGGCCTACAGTGACGTAGGGAGGACCCCAGGATCTGACAGGTCTTTATTCCCAGCTGTATCTTATACAGACTAGAGAAGGAACTGTCTCTGCACTCCGGAATTGTTTCTAATATTCCTGAAAGGGTTATTATCTGATGAATACACTTGATTTCTACATAACAAATTATATATTTATATTACAGAAATATTTTACTATCAAATATATTACTGGGTGGTTTGCATATAATGGGTTCAAGGGCTGCAGTCGCACTCGGGCCCTAGAGCCTCAGAGGGCCAAAACGTCTATTTAGCCAATATGAGAGGGCCAATATGAACAGGCCACTTTCATATGTTCAGTATTTAGTGAGTTTTTTTTTTACCTCAGTATTTATAAGCCAAAACCAGGAGTGGGTGATAAATACAGAAGTGATGACGTGTTTCTATTTTATGCTTCATCTGATTGTCCCACTCCTGGTTTTGGCTCACAAATACTGAGGTGCTAGTGTTTCAAGAAGGAAAAAAGCGCAATAGGGTCTTATCCCACAGACAGATTAAGAGTAATATATTTTAACCCCTTCATGACCTTGGGATTTTCCGTTTTCCGTGTTCGTTTTTCGCTCCCCTCCTTCCCAGAGCCATAACTTTTTTATTTTTCCGTCAATATGGCCATGCGAGGGCTTATTTTTTTGCGAAACAAGTTGTACTTTTGAACGACATCATTGGTTTTAGCATGTCGTGTACTAGAAAACGGGAAAAAAATTCCAAGTGTGGTGAAATTGCAAAAAAAGTGCAGTCCCACACTTGTTTTTTTGTTTGGCTTTTTTGCTAGGCTCACTAATTGCAAAAACTGACCTGCTATTATGATTTTCCATGTCATTACAAGTTCATAGACACCTAACATGACTAGGTTATTTTTTATTTAAGCGGTAAAAAAAATCCAAACTTTGCCAAAAAATAAATAAATTGCGCCATTTTCCGATGCCCGCAGCGTCTCCATTTTTCATGATCTGGGGTCGGTTGAGGGCTTATTTTTTGCGTGCCGAGCTGGCATTTTTATTGATACCATTTTGGTGCAGATACGTTCTTTTGATCGCCCGTTATTGCATTTTAATGCAATGTCGCGGTGACCAAAAAAAACGTAATTCGGGCGTTTTTAATTTTTTCTCGCTACGCTGTTTAGCGATCAGGTTAATGCTTTTTTTTATTGATCGGGCGATTCTGAACGCCGCAATACCAAATATGTGTAGGTTTGATTTTTTTTTTTATTGATTTATTTTGAATGGGGTGATTTAAACTTTTATTTATTTTTTTTTTTTCACATTTCTTTTACTTTTTTTTACTTTTGCCATGCTTCAATAGCCTCCATAGGAGGCTAGAAGCTGGCACAACGCGATCGGCTCTGCTACATAGCAGCGATCATTAGATCGCTGCTATGCAGCAGAAATGCAGGTGTGCTGTGAGCGCCGACCACAGGATGGCGCTCACAGCTACCGGGAATCAGTAACCATAGAGGTCTCAAGGACCTCTATGGTTACTATAGAAAAGCATCGCTGACCCCCGATCATGTGACGGGGGTCAAAGATGCGCTCATTTAAGGCCACCCGGTCAGAAGCGCCGGTTTAAATGCCGCTGTCAGCGAAGAATCGTAGAAGAGCCATTAGTTTCTGTCTGCAGGTGGTAAAGTGGGATCGAACACAGCCACAGCGAAGCCAGACCGATGCCGGCATAATTTCGGGTCAGTATGAAGCGGAATCCTGACCCCAATAAATGAGTCATTCACTACTTTGTTTATACTTTCCACACGACAGACCCATTAACTAGAAAAACTGCTGAAGATGTTTGAGATCTTGAGAGATTTACAGGCTTTTTTTCTGAGAGCGCTGTTTCTGAGTAAGGCCACGTGCACACGTTGCGGAAAATGGTGCGGATTTTTCCGGACTGATTTTGGTAAATCTGCAGTTAAACCGCACTGCGGATTACCTGCGAAATTACAGTGGATATTCCGCTGAGTTTTTTGCGGATTTTGTGCGGATTCCACCTGCGGATTCCTATTATGGAGCAGGTTTCAACCGCTGCGGAATCCGCACAAAGAATTGACATGTGCACTGCAGATTTTGTTTTCCATAGGTTTACATGGTACTGTAAACTCAGGGGAAACTGCTGCGAATCCGCAGTGGCCAATCCGCTGCGGATCCGCAGCAAAATCCGCAACATGTGCACATACCCTAAGAGTCGACACGACCCAGCTCTAGCACAGGAGCCACGCTCCTCTCCGCAAAGCAATGCAGTGTACCAGTTCAACATAGAAAATAAAATAATAATGTAATATAATAATAATGCATGCGTTGTGACTGTCACACAACCGCAACAAATGCAGTTGCGGCGCCGAACAGCTGATCAGCCGGAATGATCCAGGTATCCGGGTTTCCTCTGCAGCTTATTCAGTAAGTGCTATAACTTGCCAAATAAGAGGGAACCTGAACAAATTCGCTCAACTCTAATAATAACTAATGATGAGCGAATATACTCGTTACTCGAGATTTCTCGAGCATGCTCTGGGGTCCTCCCGAGTATTTATTAGTGCTCGGAGATTTAGATGTGCAGCGCCCCAGAGACCTAGTCGTTGCAGTAGTGTTGCTCTGCCACTAAGGGGAGTGATGGTACGTCTGATGGCACTAAAGGAGTTCATCTGACCAGGTATCACAAGCACACATTACACTTCACACTCCGGCCACTAGGGGGAGCAAAAGGTTTTATTTACTAGGCCACTCCTCACACTGGTAAAACTAGGGGTTGGATAGGAAGTTAGGTGAGAAGCTGACTGGGTTTTGCCCAGGCAACATCCCGTGGCAGGGGGTGTTGCGAGGGAGACTTCAGGGGAGTCCCTGTCAGGCGTGGGAACCTGGCAGAGACTTAGCGACAAGAAAAGAACGAAACGGAACCGCGCCTGCACTACCTTGCGGCGGTATCCTTAGAAAGGACACGAAGCGAAGGATATTGTGGACAGTGAGAAACGAGATCAAGCACAAAGGAGAGCCAGTAGGAGTTGTGCCCCGAGAACGGCAACATCTTACTGAGGCGCGTAGCCGGTGACCGGAACACCGAGGGAGTAACTGACTTTATGCCTTACTTCAAATACCGCAGGACAGTTAATTATAGGTTGGCTGTCTACCATACATCACCTAAGCAGACATAGGGGGCAACCGTGGAGAGGGTCGTCTCTAGGGTCCCAGAATAGCTCCAAGCCTTCCCGTCAAACGGGTGCGTCCTAGCCATAACAAACTTGGGGGACGGAGAATAGGAAGAACGAGAAAGAACTAGAAAGAACGAGAAAGAACGAGAACAGAAGTTGTGAGGACTATCCCGAATGCTCAGCAGGGAAGCACTACAACACACAGGCGCTAGTGGTAGGCACTGATTTCCACCTGCAAAGGGAACTCTGGATGTGCCATCGGACCGGCCGGTCTCAGACAGCCCTGTTAACAGCGCTCTGGATTGAGGATCCTGAAGTCACCAGTAAAGAGGTAAAGAGACTGCAACCCTGTGTCCTCGTTATTGACTGCACCTCACACCATCGCCACCTACACCACTGGGAAGCCCTGTTAATATACTTCACCTTTGGGAAGGTATACCATCTAGCTGCCATGATATCACCCCAGTGGACCCCGAGCAGCGTCGGTCACCCTGACCGAATACCACAGGTGGCGTCACAAAACCTTGCGAGACTTGTATCACCTTTTATTGGACGCCCATTAGCAGGGTCACGGAAATATTTCCATGCTCAGACATACCCTGATGATAAGCCCGCACGGCCCAACACGTGTTTCACTTCAGCTTTGACAAGGGAGACTCCATGACCATGGAAATATTTCACATGATTACATTTTGGTGCACTTGGTAACTATTTGATGTTATTTATATTTTTGTTTCCCCCTTTATTTACTGTGCACAGCACTTTATTATATCTATTTTGGGGGTATATTATTTATCTATCTATATAAGCTTACTTATGCACAGTGTTCACTTTAAATGGATACTTTCCTGATACATGCACTTTATATTGTACTATTAACACGCAGTGCAATGTGACTTATTTGGTGCCCTTTTGAGGTAGTTTATTATTTACTATTTATTTATTTAGATTTTTCTGGGTAAATTTGACTTTTTTGTCACTGTATTTATTTTTTGAGTATTTTTTTTTTTGTAATATCAACTCTGCTATATGCACGATATTCACTTTATTCCTTACTTTTCCATATGGAACATACTATGTAATGTGAACAGTGCAATATAAGCAAAATTACCTCAACTTTTGATAATTTATAGTGAGATTTCCACAGTGCACGATATTCACTTTATTCTTTATTTTTCCATATGGAATATACTATGTAATGTGAACAGTGCAATATAAGCAAAATTACCTCAACCTTTTATCATTTATAGTGAGATTTCCACAGTGCACGATATTCACTTTATTTTTTATTTTTCCATATGGAATACACTATGTAATGTGAACAGTGCAATATAAGCAAAATTACCTCAACCTTTAATCATTTATGGTGAGATTTCCATGCTCGTTACATTATCTGATTCCCTTGGAAATCAATTATTCAAATTTTACTGACATGCCCTTGTATGATAACCTGCATTCTACTGCCACCTGGTGGTCCTTTCCTGAATTTTAAACTGTTATTATTGTGTTTATAATAAAATTTATATTTTAATCTCATATCATTGGTTGTTGTTTCATATTTATAGGTGTTATATTTCCAACGGACTTGCAGATAGAGAGAATCTGCACTACCTCGAAGAGACTTGGTTCCCTGTTAAAGGGAATGTTCACGTGTTGCACTTAATTATAATGTTGCCTTAAGAAAGTTAAATTGTAATAATGTTGAGACTTAGGAAATGTTAATAATGTTACTAGAGATTGAGGACAGGAACAGTTGGAAGCCGAATTTCAACATCGCGAACCCGTAGGGGTTAGAGAGTCCTCCTGAGAACCATAGAAAGATGGTTGGTTGCTGATAGAAGAACAATGGCAGTAAGCCCAGACAAGGAGCTAGGCGGTCCTGCATTTGTGAAGTTAGAAAAATAAAGAAAAAGTTGAGTTTACATTATAGAACTTTATAGTAAGCCTTTAGTGGGTTCAGCCTATACGCCCTTAAAGGAAAAGTTACATTATTGTTCAGGATTTGCACTTAGTATAATACCCGGCAGGGTACCAGAAGTTATTTATAGTCAGACTGTTATTTAAAATATTTAGCCTTGTTTTCATTTGTAACGTTCAAGTGTCCTCACCTCCCATAAAGGGAAGCTTTGTTATATTTTCCTTGCATTTCAAAAATGTGTATGTCTTTTGCTGACATGTATTGTTGTTCTTCTTCCCACTCCAGGAGTACTCGATTTAACCGGGGGGGGGAGTGCAGCGCCCCAGAGACCTGGTCGTTGCAGTAGTGTCGCTCTGCCACTAAGGGGAGTGATGGTACGTCTGATGGCACTAAAGGAATTCATCTGACCAGGTATCACCAGCACACATTACACTTCACACTCCGGCCACTAGGGGGAGCAAAAGGTTTTATTTACTAGGCCACTCCTCACACTGGTAAAAATAGGGGTTGGATAGGAAATTAGGTGAGAAGCTGACTGGGTTTTGCCCAGGCAACATCCCGTGGCATGGGGTGTTGCGGGGGAGACTTCAGGGGAGTCCCTGTCAGGCGTAGGGAGGGAGGGAGTAACTGACTTTATGCCTTACTTCAAATACCGCAGGACAGTTAATTATAGGTTGGCTGTCTACCATACATCACCTAAGCAGACATAGGGGGCAACCGTGGAGAGGGGCGTCTCTAGGGTCCCAGAATAGCTCCAAGCCTTCCCGTCAAACGGGTGCGTCCTAGCCATAACAAACTTGGGGGACGGAGAATAGAAAGAACGAGAAAGAATGAGAACAGAAGTTGTGAGGACTATCCCAAATGCTCAGCAGGGAAGCACTACAACACACAGGCGCTAGTGGTGGGCAACGATTTCCACCTGAAAAGGGAACTCTGGATGTGCCTTCGGGCCGGCCGGTCTCAGATAGCCCTGTTAACAGTGCTCTGGATTGAGGATCCTGAAGTCACCAGTAAAGAGGTAAAGAGACTGCAACCTTGTGTCCTCGTTATTGACTGCACCTCACACCATCGCCACCTACACCACTGGGAAGCCCTGGGGACATACTTCACCTGTGGGAAGGTATACCATCTAGCTGCCATGATATCACCCCAGTGGACCCCGAGCAGCGTCGGTCACCCTGACCGAATACCACAGGTGGCATCACGAAACCTTGACAGACTTGTATAACCTTTTATTGGACGCCCCTTAGCAGGGTCACGGACTGGGTCCAGCCACCGTGACATCCCCAGAACCGAGCCAGAGAGGACCGGTACCGAGTAACCCGCGGCCCTGCGTCTGGGGGCGCTCCAACTGAATGATTTACATTTACATTAGCTGAATGATTTACATTTGTTAGCCAGCATAAGTACATGTGGGGGTTGCCTGGTTGCTAGGGAATCCCCACATATAGTTATGCTGGCTAACAGATGTAAATCATTCAGCTGCGGCAAGAAAAACTAAATCTCCAAGCACTAAAAAAATACTCGGAGGACCCCCGAGCGTGCTCGGGAAATCTCGAGTAACAAATATATTCGCTTATCACTAATAATAACCCAATAAAGACTACAGACTCTCTTTTGGTTAATAAAGGCAGTGGTGTTTATTAATGGCTTACCTAATGATTAACCATTCAAATAAATTATCATAAAACTAATAAAATCACATCTATCTAAAAATGAGACATTAAAATTCCACAAACGTATAATTTAGAAGATGTCCACCCAGCACAGCTGGGAGACTACTTACATGCCATGAATACTTCAAGCATACATGTCCCCCCAAACCACCACAGCCTCTACAAATAAACCTAAATTTTAAAAAAGTAAATTCCCACATCTGAGAGATGAACCGAATCCTGTAAATAGAGGCCACTCTCAAAGACCTCTAAATAAGTGTGTCTATAAGGGACAACACCAATCAAACAAAAACTTGGATAGACCGCTATTAATGCATTTCTGAATCCAGTCCATAAACGTGTACTGTGGACTAGACCAACATAAACTTGGAAAAATTTCTGAAAAACATACTGAGTGAACAGGTGTCACGTCCTTCTGTAAAACTTGGAGTTAGACGGTCACATCGGGTAATGAATCGCAGTCCTCTTTAGAGATGGTGTGATTCATGTCATAATTTAAATGGATTTCCCTTTCCTTCAGTGCTGTGAGGGTTAAGGACTCTTCCCATGCTGGCTGATATCATACAGCCTGGTTGTTCTCAGCTGCAACTGCTTACCCTTTACTCCCTCTATATATACAGGCTCTGAGCATTTAGTCCCTGCCAGTGAAAGATTCATCTTCCTGTGCTGTGTGCTAAAGCTAAGTACCGGTAGTTGAAGTTTGGAGTTGGAGTTAAGGTGTTCTGTAGTTTGCTGTTGTACATGTGTGTACAGTATATCTCCTATTCTCTTTTCCCATTCAGGTTATTCCTCCCTGTTCTCCTCCTCCTCCCTATTCTCAGTTAGTGTTTTTGTATGATAGAGGTTTTCTGTTACCTCTGTCTTGTTTTTGTGTCTGGTTTACCTTTGATTTCTGTCCCATACCTATGGGGTGTGAGAGGGGACAGATTAGGATTTTTACAATAGCATCATAAGGTCGGAGACTCGGGGCCTCTCTACATGTAAGAGTACCCCTGTGATAGGGATAGTTAGGGTTCCAGCTCCAAGGACAGTTTGAGGCCCCTCTTCCTTACTGAAGACTGTCACAGTGTGACAACAGGCTTCTTTGAAATCAGAAAACTCTTTTTCATTTCTGCAATTAAGGATACTGTATGCACACAAATGAATCAAAATATCCGGTTTGTCCTACCATCACATATGCTCACAAAGTACTTCTTCTAACTGGCTCCATCTTAACCCTTTTATACCCAACCAGAGTACTCAAAATAATTCACCATCCAATGACAATTTCTCACTATAGAATTTGAAGGCAACGCTTCTATGGGCCCAAAAAAACAAAGGCGTGACTGATAATCCAGGCCACGTTCGTCTTCCAACCCAAAAAACAAAAGCAAATAGACAGATTAGGTCTTATATGTGGCCAATAACGTTTTGAACTCCATCTTCCAATACCTTTTAGAATCTTTGATAAATTAGTAGGAAAGAACGAAAAGGCAGCACTCACTAGATTCTTTGCAACGTCTGCCCACGCCTCCTCATGGTTTCCTCCTCCCACAATGCGGAGGATCTTTAAAATGACGTATACAAGATTGTCCCAATGCTAACCCCAATACCATCCGCTTTGCAGGCTTGGAAAAAGTGAAATATCCCATACAAGGGGGAGATTATAATTGACTGTTATTAAAAAGAAACGCCAAATGTATTATAGATACAGATGCCCAAGATCCTTTAGGGCTTAATGATAAGCTAGTTATGTATGTGTTTTTATAAAGTTTTTCATTGTTGATGTTTTGTATGTATAATGACGTGTAAAAAGTTACCTCCCATAAAAGGAAGTCAAGACACGTCACTTTTACTATGGACCCATAGAAGCACAATTTAGCTGCGAAACGGCCATCGTCCACCTTCCCCTCGCACACCTCCCTCGTTTACCTGTATGCTGCCGAAAAAGTCCTAGAGTTTGGATTAAAGGACTTTTACTTCAAGGATCTGGTAAGTGCTGCCTTTCTTCTTTCCTACTAGTTTATCATGCGTTCAAGTCTTGGCACATGCACCACCGTAATAAATCCTACAGAAGTTGCTTTATACTGTTGAAAGGGATACGAATTGAAGCGTGAAAACATTGGTGCCTGTATAATTCTAGTCTCTATTTCTTTCATTTTATAGTCTTTGCCTTTAAGCCTAGGCCAGAAGTTTTCATAGCAGTCATGATCCCAAACGAATGGGATGAAAAAGCGTAACTGTGCTAAGCTATTCTTAAGGACCTTAGTGAACTGATATGTAGTAAGAGGAAATCAATCCAAATGCGCAAACAAAGAACCTGGAAAACCAGGTCCAAACTCTAAAAACAGACAGTTTTAAATACTGACAGTCATTTAAAACATTTAAAAGGACCAAAGAGCCTTTAACCAACTGATAAGCTTTGGATTGCCTGATCCTAAAAACCACGCAAGAATCAGACAAATGTACCTCATCGATCAATAAATTGGACAAATTAAATTTGCTAGGAAAAACTAGCTCCCTAAATCTAAAAGCTGCAAAGAAAACTATAAGGAAACTTGTGCCAAACAATTGGCATTCATAAGTAAAGGTACACACCACAGAACAAGCCTCTACGAAACACTGAACCAACGCAAAAGAGATAGGGCGACGGTTATCCGCAAGACAATTATCGTTCCTATTACCGTTAGGCCATGTTCACACTATGCGGTTTTTACTGCGGAACCGCGGCGATTTTGCCGCTGCGGGTCCGCAGCTGTTTTCCATGCAGGGTACAGTACAATGTTACCCTATGGAAAACAGAAACCGCAGTGTACATGATGCAGAAAACCCCCCAAAAAAACGTGCAGAATTGCTGCGGAAAAAAAGAAGGACCATGTCACTTCTTTGTGCAGAATCGCAGCGATTCTGCACCCATAGAAGTGCATTGATCCGCTTACTTCCCGCATGGGGCTGTGCCCACCATGCGGGAAGTAATGCGGATAATGTGCGGGTTATACCCGGGGTGGAGGAGAGGAGACTCTCCTCCAGGCCCCGGGAACCATATTTGTATTAAAAAAAAAGAATACAAATAAAAAATCATGTATACTCACCCTCGGAAGTCTCAGCGCTGCACGCGGCCGTCCGGTCTCAGGTTTGCTATGCGACCAGGACCTTCGGTGACGTCGCGGTCACATGACCGTGACGTCACCGAAGGTCCTGGTCGCACAGCATCTTTGGAACCGGACCGCCGCCTGCAGCGCCCAGGAGATCGGGACGTCAGAGGGTGAGTATATAATTATTTTATTATTTTTAACATTACTATTGATGCTGCAAATTGCTGCATATGCAGCATCAATAGTAGGGGTAAATCCCGCAGCGGAACCCGCAGCGGAACTCGCAGGACAAACCGCGATAAATCTGCAGGGATAACCGCAGCGGGTTTGCCCTGCAGATTTATCAAATCCGCTGCGGGAGAACCCGCAGAATAAAAAGGAACGTGTGAATGTGGCCTTAAAGATCTGTTTTACCGGAAACAAACTATTTATCGGAGTCAAACCAAACCTTCTTTGAAAGAATGCAATTCCAGCCAACACTTTGTTAACATAACTATAAGAAAACGTCTCCTGAAACAAGTAAACCACAAAATTCAGTGCAAAATTAACATCATACTTAGCTAAATTAACATTCCCACCAGGGTCTGACTGGACCACTGGAGAATTCTCTGGTGGGCTCCGTGTCCTTGACAAGCCGCAGAGCAGGACATAGAGGGGGCTTGCTGGTTTCAACTGAACATGCATCCTCTACCCTCTCTTCCTTTAAATTATTAGACTGTAAGTTAAGTTGTCAGCCCAAACACACCCGAAACCATTAAACTCAGGTACGAAAAAAACATTGACAAAACCATCAATTATGAGATCCGCTTTTGAGTCATCAGGGGTACATTTTTAGCCAGTGTTGCATGTTTGCTAACGTCACTGGTGTCCACGCTTTTAGAAAGCAACTCCTTAGTACTGGGTTTATGTTGCAGAGACTGATTCACTTTCTTGAAGCATCTAACCATTGGGTGAGGAGATCCGAAAAATGAGCATTCAGCAGTTATGGAGCCACTTATATTGGCCTTCATTGAAGGCGAAGCAGACCCCTTTACAAAATGAACTCTGACCAACCATCTGTCTGGAAGGCATCGAAAGCTGGGGGATCATAAGACCAATCCACAAGCCGATGTCTTTCTGAACCCACCTCATCATAGGATGTACCGCCATTTTTTTACGGAACATTTTGTCATATATATACCATGCAGACCCACCAAAGTTCCTATAAGTCTCATGCACTATATCAAGATGTGCCAAATATTTATCCAGTGACTTTTCCTCCACAATTGAAGCAAAAACACAAAACTGTTGTACCCAGTTATGATACAACTTAAACACAGTGTGTAACACCCCAGCTAACCGGTTGTCACAGTGGCATTGCTTTCCTCACATTGAGAGTGATGTCATGCTTGGAAGCGAGGAAGGATCTCTTTAACAGGTATTCAGCACATACAACACCACTCTACAATCGACTTCAGGGGAGCTGCTCTCTCTGGTCGGGAGGAGGAGTCAGTTGCTAGGCAGTTGGGGAGAGAGAGGAGAGCGAGGAGTGAGGAAGGAAAGCTGGGGCCGTGCAGACTAGGGATTCTGCAGCTCCTGGGAAGGAAAAAGAGAGCAGAGAAAAGAGACTGAAAGGAGGAAAGAGAAGTGAAGAGCTGGAGAGAGAAGTTGCGCCTGAACTTCCTCCACGCTAAGCACATATACCGGTAGCCGGAAGACCAAGGTTGTGGGGGTAACTTTATGTTCCACGGCAGAAATGCAATTCTATAGCGAAAATCTGCACAAAAAACTCAGCGTACCACAGGAGAAATTGACATGTTGTGAATTGGAAACACAAACCGTGGGTCAGTTTACGCAGCGTTAAGAATAAGCGCAGTGGGCAGGAGATCTCTATAAATCCCATCCACGTTGCTGGAACTGTAAGACGCTGCGTTTTTGACTTGGTGAAAAGACAGTGTCAAAAACTCACCACAAATCCTCATGTTACACCACTGGTAACTCATGTAATGTAATCTGTTCATTGATGCCATTCCTCCTGCTCCAACCTTTCTGTAATCCCAAGCAGATCAGCACCGATTATTCCCATCTCGGAGCAGGGCCTGTAGGATCCTGATATGTAGATTTTTTTCCATGCTACAATTTCTGAAAACATTCCTGATTTTTTCCAATTCCCTTTGTGGCAACGTGCGACTGATTCAAAGCACAAACTTCTTCTAGTGTGATAATCTTGTGACAGGAAAGATTACAGTCTATGATCAATTATAATTGCTTCAGAGCATCGTAGGTCGCGTCTTACATTAGTCACAGACAGGACAGAAATGTGAAAAGATGCTACTTTGAAAGTAAAAAACAAAAACAAAACAATCTGTGCTAAGCTCCAAATGATGGCTCAGTCCTGGTCCGTATACCACATGCTCGGATGAGGGGCCCAGCGACTCTTCACCCATCTTCATCACCGCTGTAGGAGTGGTGGGCTGCCAGACACTACAGTCAGGGTCCCAGCCCTTGTCTGCTGACATGTAGGGCTTGTGAAAAGCGCGAGTCTGTATGATTCCTGACACTTTGGGAATAGGGTAGAAGCTACGGTTAGGGCCAGAAATATTTGGACAGTGACACAAGTTTTGTTATTTTAGCTGTTTACAAAAACATGTTCAGAAATACAATTATATATATAATATGGGCTGAAAGTGCACACTCCCAGCTGCAATATGATAGTTTCCACATCCAAATCGGAGAAAGGGTTTAGGACTCATAGCTCTGTAATGCATAGCATCCTCTTTTTCAAGGGACCAAAAGTAATTGGACAATGGACTCTAAGGGCTGCAATTAACTCTGAAGGCGTCTCCCTCGTTAACCTGTAATCAATGAAGTAGTTAAAAGGTCAGGGGTGGATTCCAGGTGTGTGGTTTTGCATTTGGAGGCTGTTGCTGTGAGCAGACAACATGCGGTCAAAGGAACTCTCAATTGAGGTGAAGCAGAACATCCTGAGGCTGAAAAAAAAGAAAAAATCCATCAGAGAGATAGCAGACATGCTTGGAGTAGCAAAATCAACAGTTGGGTACATTCTGAGAAAAAAGGAATTGACTGGTGAGCTTGGGAACTCAAAAAAGCCTGGGCGTCCACGGATGACAACAGTGGTGGATGATCGCCGCATACTTAATTTGGTGAAGAAGAACCCGTTCACAACATCAACTGAAGTCCAGAACACTCTCAGTGAAGTAGGTGTATCTGTCTCTAAGTCAACAGTAAAGAGAAAACTCCATGACAGTAAATACAAAGGGTTCACATCTAGATGCAAACCATTCATCAATACCAAAAATAGACAGGCCAGAGTTAAATTTGCAGAAAAACACCTCAAGAAGTCAGCTCAGTTCTGGAAAAGTATTCTATGGACAGATGAGACAAAGATCAACCTGTACCAGAATGATGGGAAGAAAAAAGTTTGGAGAAGAAAGGGAACGGCACATGATCCAAGGCACACCACATCCTCTGTAAAACATGGTGGAGGCAACGTGATGGCATGGGCATGCATGGCTTTCAATGGCACTGGGTCACTTGTGTTTATTGATGACATAAGAGCAGACAAGAGTAGCCGGATGAATTCTGAAGTGTACCGGGATATACTTTCAGCCCAGATTCAGCCAAATGCTGCAAAGTTGATTGGACGGCGCTTCATAGTACAGATGGACAATGACCCCAAGCATACAGCCAAAGCTACCCAGGAGTTCATGAGTGCCAAAAAGTGGAACATTCTGCAATGGCCAAGTCAATCTCCAGATCTAAACCCAATTGAGCATGCATTTCACTTGCTCAAATCCAGACTTAAGACGGAAAGACCCACAAACAAGCAAGACCTGAAGGCTGCGGCTGTAAAGGCCTGGCAAAGCATTAAGAAGGAGGAAACCCAGCATTTGGTGATGTCCATGGGTTCCAGACTTAAGGCAGTGATTGCCTCCAAAGGATTTGCAACAAAATATTGAAAATAAAAATATTTTGTTTGGGTTATGTTTATTTGTCCAATTACTTTTGACCTCCTAAAATGTGGAGTGTTTGTAAAGAAATGTGTACAATTCCTACATTTTCTATCAGATATTTTTGTTCAACCCTTCAAATTAAACATTATAATCTGCACTTGAATTCTGTTGTAGAGGTTTCATTTCAAATCCAATGTGGTGGCATGCAGAGCCCAACTCGCGAAAATTGTGTCACTGTCCAAATATTTCTGGCCCTAACTGTATAACCCAGAAAATAATTTATGATTAGGCTGTGGAGAAATGTGCATTCTGTGGACGTTTTTCCATCAGTACATTAGTAGGTTCTCCTAAGGCCGGTTTCACACGTCAGTGACTCCGGTACGTAAGGTGACAGTTTCCTCACGTACTGGAGACACTGACTCACGTAGACACATTGAAATCAATGTGTCTCTGCACATGTCAGCATGTTTTCACGGACCGTGTGTCCGTGTGCAAAACACGGAGACATGTCAGTGTTCGTGGGAGCGCACGGATTACACGGACCCATTAAAGTCAATGGGTCCGTGTAAAACACGTACCGCACACGGACGCTGTCCATGTGCAGTCCGTGTGCCGTGCAGGAGACAGCACTACAGTAAGCGCTGTCCCCCCAACGTGGTGCTGAAGCCGCCATTCATATCTTCTCTCCAGCAGCGTGCGCTGGAGAGAAGATATGAAAAATCCTCTTTTTTTTTTTGTGTTTAAAATAAAGATCCCTGTCCCCACCCCCTCCCACCACCTGTGCGCCCGCCCGCTGTTAATAAAGTATTTTATGCGAACGCTGCTGGAGAGAAGATATGACTGGCGGCTTCAGCACCAGATGCAGGGGGCAGCGCTTATCTCTAGCGCTGTGTCCTGCACGCTCCGTGTGGTACCCAGTCGGCACACGGGCGGCACACGTGTGCCGCACGTGTGCCACACGGATGGCCTACGTGAGCTCACGGACACACGGACACGGATAACTCCAGTACCGATTTTTCCAGTACCGGAATTATCTGGACGTGTGGGACAGGCCTAACTGTGTCCTTAGCAGAGTGTTTTTTGGGTATTAGGCTGCTGTCACACTAGCAGTATTTGGTCAGCATTTTACATCAGTATTTGTAAGCCAAAACCAGGAGTGGAACAAATAGAGGAAAAGTATAACAGAAACATATGCACCACTGCTGCATTTATCACCCACTCCTGGTTTTGGCTTACAAATAGTGATGTAAAATACTGACCAAATACTGATAGTGTGACGGCAGCCTTATAGAACATTTTTTTATAGCTACTTCTTCGGCTCTCTGCCAATTTCCATGAAATGACAAATACTCAGGAAAAATAGCAGCAACAACATATCAAAATTCTATATCCAAATTGTATCTTATTTCCCAATAGTCTCTTGCTGCTGTAACCATAACTGGACCACAATTATGGACTGATCGCTCCTAAACCTAGACAGAGGGGGGAATGTGGAAACCACACACAAAAATGCGACCCAATAAGTCCATAGTAAAAGGTAGTATTTTATTAGAATCTCAAATAATCCACAAATTAATGACAGGGACAAAAAACGTGAAATGCAGCCGTTAAAACACCTACAGCTGTTGAAATGGACGCCTCAGCCCAAAAAGCAGACAGGCAGATTAACAAAATAATCAATCAAACATAAATTTAATTCATTAAAATCACCCACCCCATATTGTGCATCTATCTTATTTATCCAGAATACAAATAACAATATGAAGGCGCAAAGTTGCACTTAACAGCATCTAGTGGAATCACTTATATGGGGTAAAGTAAGGAAACTGCCTTATTATGCATACCAAATGGTAAGTGCCAAGATGTAGATAATTACCTCAAGTGAGTGGCACAAATGCGCTTGCAGGGCTGGCACGTCACCCCGACGCGCGTTTCGGATGTCCTTCTATGTAAACTATAAGCTTGGGCTGATAAATGGCAAATGAGCTATAATGGGGATAAATGTAAGGTCATGCACTTGGGTAGAAGTAATAAGATGTATAACTATGTGCTTAATTCTAAAACTCTGGGCAAAACCGTCAATGAAAAAGACCTGGGAGTATGGATGGATGACAAACTCATATTCAGTGGCCAGTGTCAGGCAGCTGCTACAAAGGCAAATAAAATAATGGGATGCATTAAAAGAGGCATAGATGCTCATGAGGAGAACATAATTTTACCTCTATACAAGTCACTAGTTCAACCACACTTAGAATACTGTGCACAGTTCTGGTCTCCGGTGTATAAGAAAGACATAGCTGAACTGGAGCGGGTGCAGAGAAGAGCGACCAAGGTTATTAGAGGACTGGGGGGTCTGCAACACCAAGATAGGTTATTACACTTGGGGCTATTTAGTTTGGAAAAATGAAGGCTAAGGGGTGATCTTATTTTAATGTATAAATATATCAGGGGACAGTACAAAGACCTTTCTGATGATCTTTTTACTCGTAGACCTGAGACAGGGACAAGGGGGCATCCTCTACGCCTGGAGGATTAGGCATAATAACAGACGAGGGTTCTTTACTGTAAGAGCAGTGAGACGATGGAACTCTCTGCCGTATGATGTTGTAATGAGTGATTAATTACTTCAATTTAAGAGGGGACTGGATGCCTTTCTTGAAAAGTATAATGTTACAGGTTATATATACTTGACTCCTTGATAGGGCGTTGATCCAGGGAACTAGTCTGATTGCTGTATGTGGAGTCGGGAAGGAATTTTTTTCCCCAATGTGGAGCTTACTCTTTGCCACATGGTTTTTTTTTGCCTTCCTCTGGATCAACATGTTAGGGCATGTTAGGTTAGGCTATGGGTTGAACTAGATGGACTTAAAGTCTTCCTTCAACCTTAATAACTATGTTACTATATTACTATTAGGATACACCATCACTTCCTCAATTGTTGGAGATTTGCCCATCAAAACCCCAGTGAATTCATTCAAGAAAGGAGCACAAGTGCTCATTAAAGTGTTTGCACCAAGATATCATATTATTACACATTCATATGTTAGGTGATTACTGGGGCCCCACCATTGGGACCCCCAATGATCCTGAGAATAGGGCTCTACAGAGTCCAGTCTGAATGATGCTGACATCAAGCATGGCCACCACTGCTCCATTCATGGACTATGGGACTGCTGGAAATACATAAATGGAGCAGTGCTGCACATGGTCAGGGCTCCGAGTTGCCCCATGCTATGGAGTATCTCAGCAATACATTGCTATCTTGTTACAAACCTTTGCTGCATCTCATTCACAGCCAGATTCAGCCCCTATTACCTGTATGGAGATGTGTTGCTGTTTCCTACATGTTGGGTTGTTGGGAGTTTTGCTGCACACAAGAGATGTCAATGTCATTTTGGTTTGAGAATTAAAGACCTCCTCTGATAGACATGCTGTAGTATACTGTAACATAAGTAGATGGGAATATCCCTTTATAGGGATATCACCTGTCAGCAGGATGGGTGATATATTCCTGATCCCTGTGGGTCTCACAGATGGTCGCCCACTCATCCCAAGTATGGGGCTCAGCAGATGTCCTGCATTTGCACCACTGCTTCTTTCATTGTCTACGACACTGCCGGAGACAACTGATTACAGCACCCTCTGCTCGGACTGCTCAGCATTATAGGCGGCTGTCAGTCAGTGCTAGGTGCGGGTACAGCTGCTGCTCACTATGCACTGAGCCGTGACTGAAGCTGTGTCGGCCACACTCTTATGAGTAAAAGCCAGAGGCTGTGAGGAAGAATAAAGATAATTTCCTCCCGGCAGCGGGGCTCTCAGTGCAGGCACCGGGCAGCTTCAAAACCCCATATCTGCAGGTTAATAGTGGGGGTTGTTTTTACATTAAAAGGGTTTGTCCACTACTTGGGACTTTTTTTTAATTCAAACTCATGTATTTGGGGATAAAAGTTACAGTAACCAGACACAATTTATCACAGGACAAGGCTTCATGAAACTTGTACAAATGTTGTTGGCAGGTAAAGGGGTTTACCTACTAGGTACATTCACCGCAGGGTATCTATGATTGCTGGAGGTCCATAAGTAGGCCTCCACCAATCCTGAGAATTGGGCTCCCCTGTGTGATGTTGTACATGCTCGACCATCGCACCTGGGATGGGTAGCCCCATAAGGTCACGTTCACACATTCAGTATTTGGTCAGTATTTTACCTCAGTTTTTGTAAGCCAAAGCCAGGAGTGGAACAATTAGAGGAAAAGTATAATAGAAACACGTGACGTCACCACTTCTGTATTTATTACCCACTCCTGGTTTTGGCTTACAAATACTGAGGTAAAAAACTGACCAAATACTCAACATGTGCAGTTGTGCACGTGTCCTTAGGAACTCTCCCACTGGACTGTGAGGATAAGCTCGCTGACAGATTCTCATTTAACTCATTCAATAGCCAGTGCAACACAAAGTAAGAAAAGGAAAACCCTTCAGTTAAAAGGAACCTGTCACCTGAATTTGGCTGGACTGGTTTTGGTGTTATGAACTGGTGATTCAGAGACACAATGGACCTGGTGGTTAAGAGCACACAAAGTGACCTGATAGTTACTAATAACATAGGACGAGCTCTGAGACGTGGGAACTCTGCTGACCGCAATCCCTAATCCTATCACACCACACTAGAGGTAGCCTTGGAGCGCTCCTGACCAGACCTAGGCGCCTTACTGAATAGACCGAGGATAGTAAAGATAGCTTTGCGGTCAGCACAAAAACCTACAAACAACCACGCAGAGGGCGCAAAAAGACCCTCCGTACCGACTAACGGCACGGAGGTGCTCCCTCTGCGTCCCAGAGCTTCCAGCAAGCAAGAAAAACCAATAAAGCAAGCTGGACAGAAAAAATAGCAAACAAAAGTAACACAAGCAGAACTTAGCTTATGCAGGGCAGAGAGGCCACAAGACGATCCAGGAGAGAGCAAGACCAATACTGGAACATTGACTGGAGGCCAGGAACAAAGAACTAGGTGGAGTTAAATAGAGCAGCACCTAACGACTTAACCTCGTTACCTGAGGAAGGGAACTCAGAAGCCGCAGCCCCACTCACATCCACCAGAGGAAGCTCATAGACAGAACCAGCCGAAGTACCACTCATGACCACAGGAGGGAGCTTGACCACAGAATTCACAACAGTACCCCCCCCCCCTTGAGGAGGGGTCACCGAACCCTCACCAGAGCCCCCAGGCCGACCAGGATGAGCCAAATGAAAGGCACGAACCAGATCGGCAGCATGAACATCAGAGGCAAAGACCCAGGAATTATCTTCCTGACCATAACCCTTCCACTTAACCAGGTACTGGAGTTTCCGTCTCGAAATGCGAGAATCCAAAATCTTCTCCACTATATACTCCAACTCCCCCTCAACCAAAACCGGGGCAGGAGGATCAACGGATGGAACCACAGGTGCCACGTATCTCCGCATCAATGACCTATGGAATACATTATGGATGGAAAAAGAAGCTGGAAGGGTCAAACGAAAAGACACAGGATTAAGAACCTCAGAAATCCTATACGGACCAATGAAACGAGGCTTAAACTTAGGAGAGGAAACTTTCATAGGAATATAACGAGACGACAACCAAACCAAATCCCCAACACGAAGTCGGGGACCCACACAGCGCCTGCGGTTAGCGAAACGTTGAGCCTTCTCCTGGGACAATGTCAAATTGTCCACTACATGAGTCCAAATCTGCTGCAACCTATCCACCACAGTATCCACACCAGGACAGTCTGAAGACTCAAACTGCCCTGAAGAGAAACGAGGATGGAAACCAGAATTGCAGAAAAACGGCGAAACCAAAGTAGCCGAGCTGGCCCGATTATTAAGGGCGAACTCAGCCAACGACAAAAAGGACACCCAATCATCCTGATCTGCAGAAACAAAACATCTCAGATATGTTTCCAAGGTCTGATTGGTTCGTTCAGTTTGGCCATTTGTCTGAGGATGGAAAGCCGAGGAAAAAGACAAATCAATGCCCATCCTAGCACAAAAGGCTCGCCAAAACCTCAAAACAAACTGGGAACCTCTGTCAGAAACGATGTTCTCCGGAATGCCATGTAAACGAACCACATGCTGGAAAAACAATGGCACCAAATCAGAGGAGGAGGGCAATTTAGACAAGGGTACCAAATGGACCATCTTAGAGAAGCGATCACAAACCACCCAAATGACCGACATCTTTTGAGAGATGGGGAGATCCGAAATGAAATCCATAGAGATATGTGTCCAGGGCCTCTTTGGGACCGGCAAGGGCAAAAGCAACCCACTGGCACGAGAACAGCAAGGCTTAGCCCGAGCACAAATCCCACAGGACTGCACAAACGAACGCACATCCCGTGACAGAGACGGCCACCAAAAGGATCTAGCCACCAAATCTCTGGTACCAAAGATTCCAGGATGACCAGCCAACACCTAACAATGAACCTCAATGAACCTCAATGAACTCTACTCGTCCATTTATCAGGGACAAACAGTTTCTCCGCTGGGCAACGGTCAGGTCTATTAGCCTGAAATTTTTGCAGCACCCCCTGCAAATCAGGGGAGATGGCAGACAAAATTACCCCCTCTTTGAGAATACCCGCCGGCTCAGGCAAACCCGGAGAGTCGGGCACAAAACTCCTAGACAGGGCATCCGCCTTCACATTCTTAGAGCCCGGAAGGTACGAAACCACAAAGTCAAAATGGGAGAAAAACAGCGACCAATGAGCCTGTCTAGGATTCAACCGTTTGGCAGACTCGAGATAAGTCAAGTTCTTGTGATCAGTCAAGACCACGACGCGATGCTTAGCTCCTTCAAGCCAATGACGCCACTCCTCGAATGCCCACTTCATGGCCAGCAACTCTCGATTGCCAACATCATAATTACGCTCAGCAGGCGAAAACTTCCTGGAAAAGAAGGCACATGGCTTCATCACCGAGCCATCAGAACTTCTTTGCGACAAAACAGCCCCTGCTCCAATCTCAGAAGCATCAACCTCGACCTGGAACGAGAGCGAAACATCTGGTTGGCACAACACAGGAGCAGAAGAAAAACGACTCTTCAACTCCTGAAAAGCTTCCACAGCAGCAGAAGACCAATTGACCACATCAGCACCCTTCTTGGTTAAATTAGTCAACGGTTTAGCAATACTAGAAAAATTATTGATGAAGCGACGATAAAAATTAGCAAAGCCCAAGAACTTTTGCAGACTCTTCAGAGATGTCGGCTGAGTCCAATCATAAATAGCCTGAACTTTAACAGGGTCCATCTCGATAGTAGAAGGGGAAAAAATGAAACCCAAAAATGAAACCTTCTGAACACCAAAGAGACACTTTGACCCCTTCACAAACAAAGAATTCGCACGCAGGACCTGGAACACCATTCTAACCTGCTTCACGTGAGACTCCCAATCATCCGAGAAGACCAAAATATCATCCAAGTATACAATCAGGAATTTATCCAAGTACTCTCGGAAGATGTCATGCATAAAGGACTGAAATACTGATGGAGCATTAGAAAGCCCGAATGGCATAACCAGGTACTCAAAATGGCCCTCGGGCGTATTAAATGCTGTTTTCCATTCATCGCCCTGTTTAATACGCACAAGATTATACGCACCACGAAGATCTATCTTGGTGAACCAACTAGCCCCCTTAATCCGAGCAAACAAATCAGACAGCAGCGGCAAGGGGTACTGAAATTTGACTGTGATTTTATTTAGAAGGCGGTAATCAATACAAGGTCTCAGCGAACCATCCTTCTTGGCCACAAAAAAGAACCCTGCTCCCAATGGCGACGACGTCGGGCGAATATGACCCTTCTCCAAGGACTCCTTTACGTAACTCCGCATAGCGGCGTGCTCAGGCACAGATAAATTAAACAGTCAACCCTTAGGAAACTTACTACCAGGAATCAAATCGATAGCACAATCGCAATCCCTATGCGGAGGTAGGGCCATGGACTTGGGCTCATCAAATACATCCCGGTAATCCGATAAGAACTCTGGGACCTCAGAAGGGGCGGATGACGAAATAGACAGAAATGGAACATCACCATGTACCCCCTGACAACCCCAGCTGGACACAGACATTGATTTCCAATCCAATACTGGGTTATGGACTTGTAGCCATGGCAACCCCAACACGACCACATCATGCAGATTATGCAACACCAAAAAGCGAATATCCTCCTGATGCGCAGGAGCCATGCACATGGTCAGCTGGGTCCAGTATTGAGGCTTATTCTTGGCCAAAGGCGTAGCATCAATACCTCTCAATGGAATAGGATACTGCAAGGGCTCCAAGAAAAACCCACAGCGCCTAGCAAACTCCAAGTCCATCAAATTCAGGGCAGCGCCTGAATCCACAAATGCCATGACAGAATAGGATGACAAAGAGCAGATCAAAGTAACGGACAAAAGAAATTTAGACTGTACCGTACCAATGGTGGCAGACCTAGCGAACCGCTTAGTGCGCTTAGGACAATCGGAGATAGCACGAGTGGAATCACCACAGTAAAAACACAGCCCATTCCGACGTCTGTGTTCTTGCCGTTCAGCTCTGGTCAAAGTCCTATCACATTGCATAGGCCCAGGTTCATGCTCAGGTAATACCGCCAAATGGTGCACAGTTTTACGCTCACGCAAGCGTCGATCGATCTGAATGGCCAAAGACATAGACCCATTCAGAGCAGCAGGCATAGGAAATCCCACCATGACATCCTTAAGGGCTTCAGAGAGACCCTTTCTGAAAATTGCTGCCAGCGCACATTCATTCCATTGAGTGAGCACAGACCACTTCCTAAACTTCTGACAATATATCTCTACCTCATCCTGACCCTGACACAGAGCCAGCAAATTTTTCTCTGCCTGATCCACTGAATTAGGTTCATCATAAAGCAATCCGAGCGCCAGAAAAAACGCATCAATATTACATAATGCAGGATCTCCTGGCGCAAGGGAAAATGCCCAGTCTTGAGGGTCGCCATGTAATAAAGAAATAATGATCTTAACTTGTTGAACTGGGTCACCAGAGGAACGGGGTTTCAAAGCCAGAAACAGATTACAATTATTTTTAAAACTCAGAAACTTAGCTCTATCTCCAGAAAACAAATCAGGAATAGGAATTCTTGGTTCTAACATAGAATTCTGAACCACAAATTCTTGAATATTTTGTACTCTTGCAGTGAGATGATCCACACAAGAAGACAGACCTTTAATGTCCATCACTACATCTGTGTACTGAACCACCCAAATGTCTAGGGGAAAAGAAAGACAAAACACAGTGCAGAGAAAAAAAATGGTCTCAGAACTTCTCTTTTCCCTCTATTGAGAAGCATTACTTTGGGCCTCCAGTACTGTTATGAACTGGTGATTCAGAGACACAATGGACCTGGTGGAAGAGCACACAAAGTGACCTGATAGTTACTAATAACATAGGACGAGCTCTGAGACGTGGGAACTCTGCTGACCGCAATCCCTAATCCTATCACACCACACTAGAGGTAGCCGTGGAGCGCTCCTGACCAGACCTAGGCGCCTCGGGCACAGCCTGAGAAACTAGCTAGCCCTGAAGATAGAAAAATAAGCCTACCTTGCCTCAGAGAAATTCCCCAAAGGAAAAGGCAGCCCCCCACATATAATGACTGTGAGTAAAGATGAAAATACAAACACAGAGATGAAATAGGTTTTAGCAAAGTGAGGCCCGACTTACTGAATAGACCGAGGATAGTAAAGATAGCTTTGCGGTCAGCACAAAAACCTACAAACAACCACGCAGAGGGCGCAAAAAGACCCTCCGTACCGACTAACGGCACGGAGGTGCTCCCTCTGTGTCCCAGAGCTTCCAGCAAGCAAGAAAAACCAATAAAGCAAGCTGGACAGAAAAAATAGCAAACAAAAGTAACACAAGCAGAACTTAGCTTATGCAGGGCAGACAGGCCACAAGACGATCCAGGAGAGAGCAAGACCAATACTGGAACATTGACTGGAGGCCAGGAACAAAGAACTAGGTGGAGTTAAATAGAGCAGCACCTAACGACTTAACCTCGTCACCTGAGGAAGGGAACTCAGAAGCCGCAGCCCCACTCACATCCACCAGAGGAAGCTCATAGACAGAACCAGCCGAAGTACCACTCATGACCACAGGAGGGAGCTTGACCACAGAATTCACAACATTTTGGGTCATATGGGCGGAGCTTTCAGGTGTTTGATTCACCCTTTCCTTACCCGCTGGCTGCATGGTGGCTGCAATATTGGATTGAAGTTCATTCTCTGTCCTCCGTAGTACATGCCTGCACAAGGCAAGATTGCTTTGCGCAGGCGTGTACTATGGAGGAGGAGGACAGAGAATGAACTTCAATCCAATATTGCAGCCAGCATGCAGCCAGCGGGTAAGGAAAGGGTGAATCAAACACCCGAAAACTCCGCCCATATGACCCAAAACCAGTCCCGCCAAATTCAGGTGGCAGAGTCCCTTTAAGCATTGTAAGATGGAGCAACATAAACCTTATTATAGAACTTCTTGAAATATACACAGTAACCATTCCTATATTCTACGTAGATGAACTGATAGGAAATAAGTTCTAAAATAAGGAATTTTCGTGTTTTTCTAGAAACTGTTTATGAGGAAGTTTATGTGCCAGTGCCTGTTGGAACACATATACACCGTATATACATATCTGGACCTTTCCTACAACATCTTCTTCCGCTGATGACTACCTAGATTTGCTGACACGTGACAGATTTATACTTTATCAGCAAGACTGCAGACAAATCAGCAAATCATCGATTTCAAAAGGCAAACTGTGCTCAAAAACAGACAGACGCCAACTGTTTTATAACTGCAGCAAATTGGGAAATTGTGACTATCAGATCCCAATCTGTGAAAGGCTCAGAGTGTTTTGAATAAAGTGTTATTCCTAGCCTTGTGGAGTCGGTAGAAGGATCTTACTCTCATCCCACCAAGATGGCAGGACGTGTCCTCTCCTTACTGATGGTGCTGATGACCTGCAGCACAATATCGTTCTCCTACCCCTCTGGGGCCCCAATATCTTCATGTGAGACAATGAAGCCTGGCCATGGTGTCTATCCACAGCCAAATCCTGCACCGTACATAATGAAAATCAACGCTAGCTCCTACCGATATGGCAGACCCATTACAGGTAAGAGTGCTGATCAATTACCCGTTGTCTGAGTATTGGGAAGAAATATAGTGAATGAGGCCAATCAGGATACAACATGTGTGGGGCGGTATAGCGCGGATGAATGGCGTAGAGTCTGCGGTACATGAACCTCATCATGCCGTTTTCTAGGTTCAGAATAACATAGTTTCCTAGTCTTTTGGATGCTAATGTAATTTATTGGAGTAGACTGCACTTGACTTACAGAAAGAACCAGAAAGACACAAGAAAGTGCTCTACGCCAAGCATTGCATTCGGGTTTCCATACATGCCTCTAAAGAGGCATCCAATGTAACCACCAATGGAGCCATTCACCATGAGGGTGGCACAGTCATTATGTATTCCCGTCTTTCCTACCTTTCTGGAGATGGTCTCTTCTAGGACCCATTTGTGTCCGCCTTAAAAAAAATGGACACCACCTATTATTAGGGCAAAGGGACTCTTCTGCCTCATTATAGTGAATGGCTCAGCCGGAGGTTCCATTTTTTGAAGATTTTAGACAGAAACCTCAACCTTAGCCATCAAAAAGCACAGTATGAATTGACCTCGCTTAAACATGTCCCATAGTGGCCAAGTACCAACTATAGACTACATTTGGCATCCGCCTACTTTGGGCCATGGACCCAGATTGAGACCTGATCCAGAAAGTTTTTGTTCAATGGTCAGTTTACATACACATGGATGTCTAGTGAATTTAGAAGCATTTTTTTTAATCTGAACATATATTATGTTGTAACACAACCTGAGGGGAAACAAAAAAAAAGTATTTTACAGGAAGGAATAAAAATCTCCTCAATATGAAGGAAGTTATATTTACAAGTGCAAAAAAGTCTCTATCTATAAATATAATTAACTTTGATGTAAAAAAAAAACCCCAGAGAATTAGTGATAATATGCAGAAAACTCTGATTCTAATATTGGGTATATCATTTTATTATTAGACATAATTGCTATGATTGGTGTTTATGCTACTGTAGCTTTGCCAGTAGGTGGAACTTGGGTGCAACTTCAATGAAAATTTTCAGATTAAAGGGGATAGCCGGGACTTTTTTTTACTATGGGCATATGTACTAACAGGCAGGTAGTTGCTACATATCTGTTTGCTGTGTCCGGTGCTGATCTCCGCTGGTACAAAGTAGTCACAGATTCAGCAGCTTCCATGGATGTCACATCGACAGAGCAGCGCCTTCTCTTCTCCTCTGTCGACAGGGCGTGACTGCTGATGTCATGCTGATTGACAGCTGGCTCTCAACTGCCTAACTGCGGGGAGCTGATTGTCAGTCAGCATGACATCGCCAGTCACGCCGCATTGAAAGAGCATCCTGAAAGAGCAAGACCTGCTCTGTTGACATGGAGCAGCTGAATCGCCACCAGAAGCGGTCAATGACTGCTATTTGCAGCTGCTGTGTAGAACAGGCCGATAGTCAGCAACTACCTGCCTGTTAATTTTTAGGCCCAAAAATGTGGGATCCTGGATAAACTCTTTAAGCAAGAAGTATCTTTTATTGATAGATATGCCATTAGTAGATTTAGTGTGGAAGGTCATTTGCAATTTTCTAAATGGAAAGTATTTTCTATTTGTAGTTCACATAATGGGCCTGGCCTATAGAGGAATCTTACTGCAAGCCCGGACACATTCAAGCAATACGCTGTATGGGACATGGCTTCAACCTCCAAGTAACACCAAGATATTGGCGGTAAAGTAATAGTTGCGAAATGCTAACAGATTTAATCCTTGTCCATTTCACATTTAGTGTTACGGAACTGGAGCACAGAACTAGGGTAGAAGGGGCAAAACTGACCCTGCACTATGACTAGGCTGATACCCTACGATGGAGCGGGCGACCCATTCCTTGCGAATAGACCCACCAACGATCCTAGGATAATCTCAAGCAAAGACCTATAGATAGGGGGAAGGGGGTCCCTAAAAGATCTAAGGACTGGGTGCAAAAACCAACTGAAAACAGAAACTAAGGCTAGGAGAATCAGATGTACCAGCACTGCACAAATTACACACACAGAAGACAAAGCAAAGCACCAAGCTAGAGCTCAAGCAGATGAACACTGTTGTCCAACAAGGACTGGGAGGCAGGTGCTGGTTAATAAAAAGTGATACAATCACCTGACCCAAGACAAACCCAGCACTAGAGGAAAAAGACCAGCAGCCAGAACTCCACAAGAAAATGGCGGATAGTCACAAACTAAACAGATTCTAGCATTCAGTGCAGTATAACTGAGCCAAACCAAAGGCAGAATGGTAAGGATTATCCCTTATCCTTAGAGGGTCTTCCAAATCTTTATGTAGAGTAAACAATGGACACTTACATAAAATCTCAGGACTAGCGCACTATTGCGACAGTCTTAACACTGTAGTGACAGAGCCACATTTTTCAAATGTGACGTGTCACTTTATGTGGAAATAACTCTGGAATGTTTCAACATAACTCAGTGATTTTGAGAATGTTTTTTTTCGTAACACATTGTACTTTGTGGTAGTAAACTTAGGTTGATATGTTTTGCATTTGTATACAAAATTTGACAAAAATGTAAAAACATTTATTTTAAAACTTTTAATGTTTATACCAATAATCAAGATATTCACACCACACAAAAAAAGTTAATAAATAACATTTACTTCATGTCTGTTTTACACCAGCTCCATTTGTCAAATGTCCTTTTTACTTTGTTAGGATGTTAGAAGGTTCAAAAATTTTGCATCAATTTTTATTTTTTGCAATAAAATTCCGTAACTATATGTCTTTAGGGACCTATTCAGGTTTGAAGTTGCTCTAGGGGGACCTATATATTGGAGAACCCCCAAAAGTGATACCATTTTCAAAACAGCATCGCTTCAAGTGCGTTTAAGGAATTACTGGAAAGTGGAATAACAAGAATGAAAAAATAGATTTTTGCCACTAAAATGTTGCCAACATCTGATCAGGCCCCTATAGCTGGCAAACTCCACGCCATTACTCTGCCTTGGATTACCAAAGCAACAATCGAGACCAGAAAAGATCTCAGGGTGCTCATGGGATTAAAGGGGGAGCCCCATGCTCGGTTATCCTTTTAGTGCTGTTAACCATTGCACTCTTGGCAATCCAACAATTTTGCAGCAAGTCTCCGTGTAGCCCAAACTTTACCTATAAGTTGTCTAAAGATGCAAGTTTTTAATTAAGTGCAATTCTCATCTTCAGGCATTAAATTGTGTTTACACTGAAAAAGTCCAACCCAATAATGTAGATTTTTTTTCCCGATAGGCTCAGTTCACATGAATGTTAAAAAAGAAAAAAAACGGATAGTTTTTCATCTGTATTGTCAGCCGTGTTTAGACATCAGCAGTGAACAAAATGTACAGGACCCAAAACAGTTTTTTATGTTAATAATGTATCTGTAAAAATCGGGTGCTATACGGTTGATCCATTTGGGATCCAATTTTTTTTGCGCCTCTATATAGACGAGTCTTATCCGAAATATGGAAGAAACTAGTGCATGTTGGGATTGTTTTCACATGGACATTCGGTCTGTGAAGAAAAAAAATAATAATCTGAACAGTTCTATTGAATCATGTAGGTCCTACTGCTGTCCATGGACGGTATTCAGACTGAAAATACGGCCATGTGAACATTGTCCTAACCTGATCTTCTCATATTCTTATGTCACAGTGACAGTCATATCGCACAGTATAAGGATAACCACTACTGATCATTAGCACATCATAGGGGAGATCATAATGTTGGAAGAAAAGAAAGTTGACATTCAATATCTTTAAAAAAAAAGTTTGGGGTCCATGTTGTGGATTGTTACAATCCTGAGTTTCACATAGCCCCAAGTGTCATATCCCTGTGCGGATATATCTAGCCACGGCCAATCATGTGGTTTATATGCAAGTCTTACTTATTATCGAGCCTACTCCTATCGCTGGTATACATGAACTAAAAGTGAACATCTGTGATCATTTTTTTATTGCAGTGCCCTGACAATCCGTTTGGTTCCATTACCCACTCTAACACCAACATAAAGGACAAGCACACTACATATATCTGGATGCCCCCAAACTCATCTTGTCCACAAAACCTGTTCTTCATGTAAGTAAGGAGTGCTGGAGAGCAAAATTAGGAGATGGATAATTGTATTCTCTAGAAATCTTTCTTTGTTAAGCACATGATCACTAATTGTGAGTGGAGTAAATCATTAACAGATTCCATAGGGAAGGGTAAGAAAGAGGGATTTTTGGTACGGACCATAAAATCTCTTTCTTGGAGCCTTCATTGGGGGACACAGGTAACCATGGGTGTATACTGCTGTCGCTAGGAGGCTGACACTATGTAAAAAAAGGAAAATAGCTCCTCCTCCGCTGTGTGCACCCACCGACGGGCACAAGGTACCTCAGTTAGTGTTAAAGCAGTAGGAGAAGCAACCAAAAAACTCAACATATGTACCAATTCAACAACGAAGGCACATGGACCAAATAATGGTACAACATATGTACCAATCCAACAACGAAGGCACATGGACCAAATAATGGTACAACATATGTACCAATCCAACAACGAAGGCACATGGACCAAATAATGGTACAACATATGCAGGGCCGGACTGGGACTAAAATTCAGCCCTGGCATTTGAAGTCACACAGGCCCACTTGTCACATGGTGACTGTATAATATCTTTGTACACTTGTAGGTTACAAGAAGTGAGGGGAGTGTAACACAACTATATAACATATAATTACAGCTGTATCCAGCATTACAGCTCAGCCCCCATAGAATGTAATGCAGCCAGCCCCCATAGAATGTAATGCAGCCAGCCCCCATAGAATGTAATTCAGCACAGCCCCCATAGAATGTAATACAGCACAGCCCCATAGAATGTAATGCAGCCAGCCCCCATAGAATGTAATGCAGCCAGCCCCCATAGCATGTAATGCAGCCAGCCCCCATAGAATGTAATGCAGCCAGCCCCCATAGAATGTAATGCAGCGCAGCCCCCATAGAATGTAATACAGCACAGCCCCCATAGAATGTAATGCAGCAAAGACCTCATAGAATGTAATGCAGCCAGTCCCCATAGAACGTAATGCAGCACAGCCCCCATAGAATGTAATACAGCACAGCCCCCATAGAATGTAATACAGCACAGCCCCTATAGAATGTAATGCAGCACAGCCCAATAGAATGTAATGCAGCCAGCCCCCATAGAATGTAATGCAGCCAGCCCCCATAGAATGTAATTCAGCACAGCCCCCATAGAATGTAATACAGCACAGCCCCATAGAATGTAATGCAGCCAGCCCCCATAGAATGTAATGCAGCCAGCCCCCATAGAATGTAATGCAGCACAGCCCCCATAGAATGTAATACAGCACAGCCCCCATAGAATGTAATGCAGCACAGCCCCCATAGAATGTAATGCAGCCAGCCCCCATAGAACGTAATGCAGCACAGCCCCCACAGAATGTAATACAGCACAGCCCCCATAGAATGTAATACAGCACAGCCCCATAGAATGTAATGCAGCCAGCCCCATAGAATGTAATGCAGCCAGCCCCCATAGAATGTAATGCAGCCAGCCCCCATAGAATGTAATGCAGCGCAGCCCCCATAGAATGTAATACAGCACAGCCCCCATAGAATGTAATGCAGCAAAGACCTCATAGAATGTAATGCAGCCAGTCCCCATAGAACGTAATGCAGCACAGCCCCCATAGAATGTAATACAGCACAGCCCCCATAGAATGTAATACAGCACAGCCCCTATAGAATGTAATGCAGCACAGCCCAATAGAATGTAATGCAGCCAGCCCCCATAGAATGTAATGCAGCCAGCCCCCATAGAATGTAATTCAGCACAGCCCCCATAGAATGTAATACAGCACAGCCCCATAGAATGTAATGCAGCCAGCCCCCATAGAATGTAATGCAGCCAGCCCCATAGAATGTAATGCAGCACAGCTTCCATAGAATGTAATACAGCACAGCCCCCATAGAATGTAATGCAGCAAAGACCTCATAGAATGTAATGCAGCCAGTCCCCATAGAACGTAATGCAGCACAGCCCCCATAGAATGTAATACAGCACAGCCCCCATAGAATGTAATACAGTACAGCCCCATAGAATGTAATGCAGCCAGTCCCATAGAATGTAATGCAGCCAGCCCCCATAGAATGTAATGCAGCCAGCCCCCATAGAATGTAATGCAGCCAGCCCCCATAGAATGTAATGCAGCACAGCCCCCATAGAATGTAATACAGCACAGCCCCCATAGAATGTAATGCAGCACAGACCTCATAGAATGTAATGCAGCCATTCCCCATAGAATGTAATGCAGCAAGTCCTCATAGAATGTAATGCAGCACAGCCCCCATAGAATGTAATGCAGCACAGCCCCCATAGAATGTAATGCAGCCAGCCCCCATATAATATAATACAGCACAGGCCCCATAGGATGTAATGCAGCTCAGCCACCATACAATATAATGCAGCCCAGCCCCATAGAATGTAATGCAGCCAGCCCCCATAGAATGTAATACAGCTCAGTCCCATAGAATTTAATGCAGCCAGCCCCCATAGAATGTAATACAGCACAGGCCCCATAGGATGTAATGCAGCACAGCCACCATACAATATAATGCAGCCCAGCCCCATAGAATGTAATGCAGCCCCCCCCCCAATAGCCCCACAATCCAGTTATCACTCATTGATATATAATAATAAAAAAAACTCTCTACTCAACTTTCCTCTTGCCCCGCGCTGCTCCTGCCTCCGGTCTCAGCAGCTGCAGTCTGCCCGCCCGGTCAAACAGCAGGTGTGCGATGATATGACGTCATCGCGCACCAGCAGTGTCAGCGGCAGGCAGAGTGGGGAATGATGGGAGAGGGAGCGACAGCAGATGCTCTCTCTCCTCCATCATTGCATTCAACTGTACCGGTGTCTATAGTTGAATGCGGGGCCGGGAGTGTGCCGACAGCGGGGGGAGTGTGCCGACAGCGGCACACTCGAGCGGCCCACTATTGCCACCGGCCCTTCTGGCATTTGCCAGAACTGCCCGATGGCCAGTCCGGCCCTGAACATATGTATCAATCCAACAACGAAGGCACATAGACCAAATAATGGTACCAACAGTTAGGGAGGGTGCTGTGTCCCCCAATGAAGGCTCCAAGAAAAAGATTTTACGGTGAGTACCAAAAATCCCTCTTTCTTGATCGCTTCATTGGGGGACACAGGTAACCATGGGACGTCCCAAAGCAGTCCCTAGGTTGGGAAACAGGAAGATTCAAGGAATAAATGGACTCGAGTCGGCCGGTGCAAAACTGCCGCCTGCAGCATCTTCCTTCCCAGGCCTGCATCAGACGAGGCATGGGTATGAACCCTGTAAAAAAACTTGCAAAGGAGTGCAAAGATGACCAGGTTGCGGCTTTACAATCTGGAAAGCCAAATCCAGATAACGAACAGCCCAGGAGGCCCCCACCGTAGAGCGGAGTGAGCCTTCAGCCCTGGAAGAGGCTGTTTGTCCTGAACGCGGAATGCCTCCACGGCAATAGTGAACTTGGAAGCTAGGAGCCCATTAAGATAGCCCTCAGAGATGACGAACAGGGCATCAGATTGAGGAAAGGGAGCAGTCCTTGAAAGGTAGACTCGGATAGCTGTGACGGGATGCAGCTTGTAGAGGGCCTTCTCCAGGAGATGGACCGGAGAGACACAGAAGGAAGGACAATGTCTTCATTAATAAGAAATGAAAAGACCACCATGGGTAGAAAGGAAGGAACAGGCCTGAGAACTACCTTGTCCTGATATAGAATCAGGAGCGGAGAACGGCAGGACAATGCTGCTAACTTGGAAACTGTCCTGATGGACGTAATTTAACTAAGACAACTGTCCAAGACAGGAGAAAAAATGTGATGTCTTGAATGGTCTCAACAGGGGCGCACTGCAGTGTGCCAAAGACAAGGTTAAAAACCCATGGATCTATCAGAAGACGATAAGGAGTTACCAGGTGGGCGACTCCTTGAAGAAAGGTCTTTTACCTGGGAACAAAAAGCCAGATTTCGCTGGAAAAGAGTTGACCGAAACGATAGAGCCAAGTTAAGACCCGCTTGTAGAAAAACCAAGAATGGAAAGAAGAGAAAAAAGGACATAGGGACCAAACCCTTGTCCACACTCCACCGGAAGAAGGCCTTTCAGTATTTGTATTAGATACGCAAGGATGCTGGTTTCCTGGCCCTAATCATGGTCTGAATGACCAGATGGGAAAAAAAACAGCCTCCCTCAGGACTACGATCTCAACGGCCATGCTGTTAAACTCAGAGACTCTGGTGGAAGAGGAAACCTTAAGAGAGGATCTGGACGGCCTGGAAGCTTCCAAGGGGCGTCCATGAACATGTTCACCAGGCCCTTCTTGGCCAGTCCGGAGCTATCAGGATTATAGGGATCTCTTCTTCCTTTATCCTTTTCACGACGCTCGGACAAGGAGAGACAGAGAAAGACAACGCAGTTGGAATTGTGACCAAGATATTACTAGAGCATCTCAACAGGTGGCTAGCGGATCCTGGGACCTGGGTATGAACCAAGGAACCTCGTACTTTATCCGAGACACCATGAGGACGACGTCCGGAGAGCCCCATTTCAGCATATCTGGATGAAGACGGCGGGGCTGAGCAACCACCTGCCCGAAGCGAGACCCTGATGGCTCAGAAAATCGGCTGCCTGACTTTCTACCTTCGGAATGTGCACGGTTGATATGGCGGAAACGAGACATTCTGCCCATCGCAGAGTCCTTGTAACCTCTATCATAACTTGTTTGCTGCGAGTTCCGCCTTGACAGTTTATGTAGGCCTCGGCCGTGGCATTGTCCGACTGTATGCAGACTGGCTAGCTCGGAAAGAGAGATTGCCAGTGGCGAAGAGCAAAGAAAAAATTGCGCTGATCTCCAGGAGATTGACAGGGAGAGAGGCCTCTTTGGCGTTCCAGTGGCTCTGCGCTGTGTGACGAAGAAAAAGCGGCTCCCCAAACGAGACTGCCATCAGAGGTGATGACCTAACACCAGATAGGAAGGAAGGACTTCCTTCATACGACTGATGCCGACAGCGTCACCAGGTGAGAGGGACTGCCTCACCCTGAGGTAAAAGCACGGGATCATCCAGGGAGACGATCAGAGGACCAGTTGAAGAGGACGGGCATGGAACTGGGCAAAAGAAACGGCTTCCATGGTGACAATCCCTTTCCCCTAGAACTCTCATGCAGGAACGTAGGAGGAGAGAAGCTGGACGCTTTAGAGTACGGATCCCCTGGCAGAGGGATGAAAAACCTCTCCTTCGGAAGGAAGACACGGGCTTGGGTCGTGTCGAACCTTATACCTAGAAACACCAGGTGCTGAGAAAAGGTGGAGAACTTCTCTCTGATATAATGTAGCCGAGATGGACCAGAGTATCCAGAGTAAACTGAAGACTCTGGTTGCAGACTCGGCGGGATGGCTCCTTGATCAGAAGATCGTCCAAGTAGGGAAATATGAAAAAACCCCTGGAGAGAAGGATGTCCATGACCGTTGCCATGATGTGACTAGTCTGGGAGCAGAGGCCAGGTCGAAAGGAAGGGCCGTGAACTGATAAAGACTCTCCTGGATCACACACCATAGTAATCTCTGATGCTAAACACAAACAGGAATGTGAAGTCTTCTCCCGAGTCCATGGAAGTGATAACCGAACGTAGGGGCTCAGTCCTGAAAAGACACAACCGAACGTGACAGGCAAACCGCTCGAGGTCCAAAAACAGAGGTAGCAGTCCCTCTTCTTTCGTGACTATGAGAAGAAAAGAGTAAAACCCCGAAAAAACATACGTTTCTGGGGACGGGTACGATCACTCCTGTGCTTGGTAGGAAAACGATGGCCTGAAGAACTCCTGGGGCCTGCGACGTATATGTCTTGGCGGGCGAAACAGAAGGAAACTTCTTCCTGGGGGTAAGGGGGGGAAAGAGAAAAGTCAATTTTGTAGCCGGAAGTCGCTATAGCTCTAGAGATTGAAACATCCTCTTCCTATTAAAAGGACATTTAGACTTGATCCAGGAAAGCGAGGTGCTGTTCCCACCGGTGGCATCTGAAATTATTTGGTCCAGCTTTGATCCAAAAAGGCTAGAGCCTAGAGCCTTGGAAGGCGAGGCCAGAGAATGCGGTGAATAGTTACATAGTTACATAGCGACTATGTTGCTGGTAGCCGAGGCCGATTAACCAGCCACATCAAAAGGGAGTGGTCCCGAGATATTTACCGGCATGGGCAATCTGATCTGCCAGATCTGGCATCCCATCTGGAGAAGCTGCCGCTAGAATACCCTGAGTAAGCATTCTTGCCTCGGCAGGCTTGGATCTTGGAAGACAGGCGAGAAGCCGGAGGATCCACATTAGGGATTCTGCCCATTTATCAAGAAGGTCTGGGCTAAAGGGTTAGTGGATCTGTAGCTTCCCAACCTGAAAAGTGCTTTTCAGGGTGTTCCCAGTGTTTAGACATAATCATGACAACTTCTCCGAGATTAGGAAAAACTCCGGGAAGGACATTTTACCCCTCAGAAAGCAACAGAGTGCTCCTGAGCAGGTGCATCGTCTTCCCTTAGGTTCAGAATTTTGGTAATTTGCCAAGATGAGGCTATTGAGCATATCTTGCATCTTTCAGGTCTGGTCCGAATCGGACTCAGACTCAGAATGGGAATCCATATCCGACCCCAAAAGCCGCCTCCGAGGAAGGTGCATGGGATGAGGAATGCATACAGGAGAAAGTAGAGGTACCCGCAGCTTCCTTTGCTTTGTACCCGATTTGTCCCTGTGAAGGTTGCGGTCAGGTGCAAGCGAATCACCGTGAGAGGTGTTCGGAGCACTGGTTGCAGAAACAAATGTGGAGGTCGCTCCAGGACTTGGACCAGGGACTGTGAGACTTCAGTCAGATCTGAGACCGACTGTGATATGGCAACAGCCCACTCCGGAGGGAGGGGAGTGCTCTCATCCTGGGCGTTAGAGGGCTTCTCTGAATGCCACTTTTCTTTTACAGATGGCACAGGCGTCAAGATTATAGGGACAGGAATGGGCCTCCCTGAGGTTGGACATAAGTAAAGAGAGAAATTAACCAGTCTTGGCTGGTTCTACCTATAACAGAGACGGCACTGTCACTGCTCAGGCTGCAGTGTCCCCAGATCCAGTGCAGGTGAAGTGATGGATGCCTGTTGTGCCCTTTGGAATCGGAAGATGATGTGACTGCACGATTCTTCATACGCTTTCGAATCTTCACACACTTTGCAGGCAGAGATACACTATGTCCCCCCTGCGGGGGGCATCTCAGGAGAGAGGGATAGAGAAAACACACTCTCTTATATTAGGCCAGGAGACAGGGCCTCAGCGTACGGCGTGCCCTAATTAGCCGAGAGTCCAGCAAGGGGGCGTTGCTAAGCGGACGGCGATAGCTTATTGGCAGGGGCCCTGGCTACACAGAGTCCGGGAGAAGGCCAAAAGATAGAGGGCATGAATGAACAAAATAAATGGTGTAAACCTACCAGCCAGGCGTGGACAAGGGGCCTCTTGTATCTATCTGTGATTTCATGTGTTATATGCATACCTTCATTATGAAGGTTGCTGATCTGCGGTGGTGGATCTTATATAGGTCTTGATTTAGCTAATTGCAACTTCTCATGTCACACAGCATTAACTTTAATAGTTTGCCTTGCACTTGCATATGGCTGTGAGCTCTCTTTAATTCAATTTGTATGGTACCTATGTTGCACTATTTACAAATATCTAAGTAGCGTTAGAGGGACATTCGTGTTACTATTATTGCAGTAACTGTATTTTTACCTTGCCAGGCATGGTATCTAGGTGTCTCTAGCCCTGTTATCATCTTTTGTATGTATTTTATGATCATTCCTTGTCGAACTATTTATTATTAAAATTAGTATATTTAATGAAATTTTGCTCTGAGATTCATTCTTTTGTTTTGGGTAATATTCCAGTTTGGATGTGATAGAGCTGTATTATCTACTTGGCCATTTTTTGGTTTATTTCCTTTTTTTACATTGTGTCAGCCTCCTAGCGACAGCAGCATACACCCGTGGTTACCTGTGTCCCCCAATGAAGCGATAAAGAAATACCTAATTCAATGATTCCTGTTGACTTGTTGTCAAACCGTAGATTTTGATGGAATAAGCTACGTTTTTGCTTTTCCGTGACAAGGATCACTCTATGTTGCTGCCACATTGCAGTCAATGAGTCGCATTACAACCCACAGGGCGCCGCGTCTGCAACAGGTCCATGTGAAATAAAATCGAAGCATACACTAGTCCGAATCTGTTTTTTCACAGATCCGTTGGAATTATTAACATAGAAATCATATTTTCAGGGCAGATTTGCATGTAGAAATACAGAATCGGAATAATATACCAGCTGAGTAGATGAGATGTACACAAATTATCAACTATCTGCCGATAAGTGCTTAGACCCATAGGGAAAAAAAGGCCCAAAGAGATAACCCTTTTAAATATTGATTGACAGCAGCAAGATTGCATTCAACTCAATGTATTATGGCTGGAGTTGAGCAATAGATTTTGCAGGCGTCTGCTCCGGCGGACAGTCAAAAGCAATGCAAACTTCCTACTACCTGCCAGCATCCTCAGTTCCTCTTCTCTTTGTATACCTAAGTAACTTTATAACATGCTCCACGTCAATCAGAAGACCCTGCCGGAAGGCAGTAGGAGGTTCACAGTGTGCAAGTCCTTCTGCCGCAGACTACCAGCATGGCTGGTGGACCACGATCCTGCAAATTGTAACTCAGGGTAGCCAAGGCCTTGTGGAATATTCACAGGTTCTTCTAGAAAAGATGGCGTCCTGCATTTATGTATTCTGCAAGCTGAATGTAGTGGAGGCCTCGTGTTCTTAGTTTGGGAATGAAGCAATAATCTGTTCATGTGGACAGATGTATGCACCATCGATGGGACCACTATGGACTCATTTGATCATAGATATTAGCACTCTGTTCAATGTCCACATCGGACATGAGATGAATGAACATGTAACCCTTTAGGTGCGGCCATTTCTAATTGTAATAGAATATACATATAAATGATTATAGATGAATTTATAACCAACTCGTTTTTCATCAGAGCCACAGTAGCAGAGGCGTTTGACGTCTATTGGCTCGGAGTCAGGTCTGCGATTATGTATAAAGGTAAGTGTGATGGCACAACATCATGGAGTCAAGTTACTGTTACCAGAGAATTTATCATACGACATGGTTTAATGAAACTTGTACAGATGTTGTTGACAATTAAAGGTGTTTACCCACTAGATATATTCTCCGCAGGATGATCATCACTGGAGGTCCCAAGTTGGCCTCCACCAATCTTGAGAACTGGGCTCCCCTGTGTGATGTTGCACATGCTCAGCCACCCCAGATGCGGTGGTCATCTCCATAATTCTTAGCCAATAAATACATGGACCAGTTTCAAAGCAAGATCCACTGCTCGCTAGTGAGGCTCCGGCTTTTAGATAAAGGGATCTGATTAGAGAGATGGAAAATAAATTTTATGATAAAACAATCCCTTTAAGAAACATAAGCCACCATGTATTGCATAGATCTGTGTCTATTGGCGTTGTTAGGTCTAGTTGGGCTTTCTGGCACAGAATTAATACTTTCCTATTTGTGTCATTTTTCTCTCTCAAACAGATCCAACATCAACATGCAGCAACAATGAAAATACTCGTCTAACAAGTTTGGCGCGAGTGGCATAGCCTGGCGACCAGTCCTGTACTCAATCGTATGCCTTCAACTTGCATTGTTCTTGATATAGTGGCACATTTTGCTGTGAACAATTATTGTTTCATCACGTGAGGAAGCACAAAAGTACTAGGATCATGCCAATAAATAAAGTGATATAGTTCTGGCATTTCTCGTTTTGGGGGAGGTAAATTATGTACACACTGATTTTTTTTTTTTGCATAGTGAAAACAGGGATTTTTGTGTACTCACTGTAAAATCCTTTTCTCCGAGCCAATCATTGGGGGACACAGGACCATGGGTGTTATGCTGTTGCTACTAGGAGGACATTAAGTGAAGATAGAAAGATTAACTCCTCCCCTGCAGTATACACCCTCCTGCTGGTTCTAGATGAACCAGTTCGGTAACAAAGCAGAAGGAGCTTAAAGTATTAACAAGAATGAACTATATCAAAACCAAACCAACACAGAAAAAAAACAAAGCCATTAGGCTAACAAAGCCATTAGGCTAACAGGGTGGGTGCTGTGTCCCCCAATGATTGGCTGGGAGAAAAGGATTTTACAGTGAGTACACAAAAATCCCTGTTTTACGCCTCATTGGGGGACACAGGACTATGGGACATCCTAAAGCAGTCCCTGGGTGGGAAACTACCAACTGTTATTGTCCCTTGTACCCACAAGTTACAGATGCGGCACTGCCGCCTGCAAAATTCGTCTGCCGACGGTCACATCTGCTGAGGCCTGAGAATTGATATGGTAATGTTTGGCAAACGTATGCAAGCTGGACCAAGTCGCAGCTCTGCAAACCTGTTCTGCCGACGCTTGGTGCCAGATGGTCCAAGAGGCGCCCACTGACCGCGTGGAATGAGCCTTAATCCCTGCTGGGACAGGATGACCTCTAATCCGGTCGGATTCCTGAATAGCCGAATGAATCCACTTGGCTATTGTAGCCTTAGAAGCGGCTAGACCCTTCCTTGGCCCCTCCGGGAGCACGAACAGGGCATCCGACCTACGGAAAGACGCCGTGCGTGAGACATATCTCCTAAGAGCTCTCACTAAATCTAGAGTGTGAAGAGCCTTCTCGATACGATGTACTGGTACTGGACAGAATGAAGGCAAGACAATTTCCTCATTGAGATGAAAAGAGGAAACAACGTTCGGCAGAAAAGCCGGGGATATTCTCAAAACCACCTTATCTTGATGAAAATTCAGGAATGGGACTCGACAAGATCAAGCTGATAGCTCTGAGACTCGTCTGATGGACGTGACCGCAACTAGGAAAGCCACTTTCCATGAAAGAAAGTATAGGGAAACTTCCTGCAGAGGTTCAAAGGGGTCCTCTTGCAGGACTCCGAGGACCAAATTAAGGTCCCATGGTTCCAACGGCATCTTATAGGGCGGCACCACGTGAGAGACTCCCTGGATGAATGTCTTCACCTGAAGTCTGTTGGCAGTCCTGCGTTGGAACAGGACTGAAAAGGCTGAAATCTGCCCCTTGAGAGAACTAAGGACGAGACCTGAATCCAATCCCGTTTGCAGGAAATCGAGAATGGAAGGATGGAAAATGCAAGAAAAGAACGTCCCCGGTCCTTGCACCATGAGAAGAAGGTCTTCCAAGTGTGATTTTAAAAGCGCATAGACGTAGGCTTTCTAGCGCTGATCATGGTAGAAATCGCTTCCGGAGAAAACCCTGCCTGCTCTAGGACCCAGGATTTAACGACCATGTCGTTAAACACAGAGCCTCGGAGTTCTGGTGGTAGATGGGGCCCTGAGACAGCAGATCTGTGCGATTCGGTAGACGCCAGAGAACATCGGCGACTAGTTGAACTAGATTCGCGTACCATGCCCGGCGCGGCCAATCTGGCGCAATCAGGATTACTGGTACCCCCTTCGCTCTGATCTTCTTGATGACCCTCGGAAGTAAGGGAAGTGGGGGGAAAATATACAGAAGTCGAAATTGATGCCACGGAACGACGAGTACATCCGCTCCGATGGCTACTGGATCATGGGACCAAGCTATGAAGTCGGGGACCTTGGTGTTTAGCCTTGACGCCATCAGATCCACATCCGGGGTCCCCCAGCGATAACAGATCTGGTGGAAGATCTCCGGTTGGAGAGACCACTCCCCTGAGTCGACACCTTGGTGACTGAGAAAACCTGCCTTCCAATTTTCTACGCCCGGGATGTGAACCGCCGAAATCATTGAGCGGTTCTCCTCGGCCCAGCGGAGAATGTGACCTACCTCGATCATGGCCACCTTGCTGCAGGTACCCCCCTGACGGTTGAGATATGCCACCGCCGTGGCATTGTCAGACTGAATCCTGATGGGACGAACCGCCAGGAAGGGGTGAAAGTGTAGAAGGGCTAACCTGATTGCCCGTATTTGCAAGATATTGATCGGTAGGCAAAATTCTTGAGAGGACCAGCGGCCCTGGGCGGTGTGACAGCGGAACATGTTATGACCTGGTGGTTAGGAGCACCCGACCTGATAGTTAAACTCATACAGGACGAGCTCTGGGATGTGGGAGCTCTGCTGACCGCAAGCCCTAATCCTATCGCACACACTAAAAATAGCCGTGGAGCGCTCCTGACGCTACCTAGGCGCCTCGTCACAGCCTCAGAGCTAGCTAGCCCTAGAGATAGAAAATAAAGCCTACCTTGCCTCAGAGAAATTCCCCAAAGGAATAGGCAGCCCCCCACATATAATGACTGTGAGTGAAGATGAAAGTCACAAACGCAGAAATGAAATAGGTTTCAGCAAAGGGAGGCCAGACTTACTAAATAGACAGAGGATAGGAAAGGAATCTTTGTGGTCAGCACAAAAACATACAAAAGACCACGCAGAGTGTGCAAAAGGGTCCTCCGCACCGACTCACGGTGCGGGGGTGCCACTCTGCATCCCAGAGCTTCCAGCTAGCAAGACAAAATCAGGATAACCAGCTGGACAAAGAAACAATGAGCAAAAAATAACAATAAGGAACTTAGCTTCTGCAGGAGAAGACAGGTCACCAGGCAGATCCAGGAACGAACTGAACCAATGCAAAAACATTGACAGCTGGCATGGAGTAACGATCTGAGTGGAGTTAAATAGAGCAGCCAACCAAAGGATAAACCACGTCACCTGTGTAAGGAACCTCAGAAGCAGCAGCTTCACTCATAGCCACCAGAGGGAGCCCATAGACAGAACTCGCCGAAGTACCATTCACGACCACAGGAGGGAGTTCGACAACAGAATTCACAACAGGAACACTGCTCCCCAGCCTAGAAGACTGGCATCTATTGTCACCACTAGCCAATGAACTGGCAGAAAGGACTTCCCTAGAGTCAGCGAGGACTTCAACGTCCACCATCTGAGAGACTGTCTGAGTTGCTGGGGGAGGTGAAATCGGCGGTCGAGAGAGAACGCATTTCTGTCCCAAACGGCCAGAAGTGCACGTTGTAATGGGCGGAGGTGTAGCTGTGCGAATGGAACCACCTCTTTAGCTGCTCCCATCCGGCCAAGGACTCTCGTACTGAAACATGGTGTCACGGGGCTACTGCGACAGAGAGGTTCCAGAGAACCGCAGCGCTCTGGGCCTCGTTCACACACAGTGAACAGAAGCTCTTCACCTGTATTCTGACCTGGCTGCTTTGTGCCAGCAGTGCAGGAGTTAACCTTATTGCTGAGTTGCTGAGAGCTGGGTCTATCTCAGCTGAAGTGGATTTTGTAATCTGATCCTCTGTATAGACCCAGTCCTGACTTCATCTATTGTCAGTGATCAGTTCTACTGCCTGGCTTGGAGGTTGAAGGAGCGTAGTGTTGGTGTTGGAGGTTTATTTACAGAGATTGGTGTCTGCTGTTTTGGTTGCATGTTAAACCTGTTTTCCTTCCTAGTTTTCTCCTCTTCTCTTCTATGTGTACCCTCTGTGGTTGTGTGAGCATTTGGTGAGTTTGAGACTTTTAGGTACCTTGTCTGTATACCCTGTTATTTGTTGTATTATTACACTGGTGCAGTCCACCTCCTTTGGGGGGAGAGGGGGCCACTGATAGGGCCTGCACAGGAGACAGGGATACGCTGGCGGCTCAGGTCTCCTAACCATCATAGGTACCCCTGAGATAAGGGAAAGCCGGGGCCCCATTATACTGGTAGGGACAGGTGCGGGTCCCAGTACGCCGTCCTGCCCCTTTATCACCACTTACGGCGTGACACATGGAGAGTGAGAACGAGGGCGGGAGAGCTTCTGAGCTTCCTGCTGTAGGACGGAGACCTTTTCTGGGGGAAGGAGCACCAACCTCTGGGAGGAATCCAGTATCATTCCCAGGATGGAGATTCGCTGAACCGGTACGGGGGGGATTTTTTAAAGTTTATCTTCCAACCCAGATGAGAAAGCGTGTCTATCGTGATGTTCACGGCCTGCTTGCAGGCGCGAAAGGAAGATCCCTTGATGAGAATATCATCTAGATACGGTAACACTACCACCCCCCGAGCATGAAGGAAGACCATGGCAGCCGCCATGACCTTGGTGAACACTCTGGGGGCGGTGGCGAGGCCGAAGGGCAAGGCAGCTAATTGAGGGATAATGACCCCGTCGTCTTTTAGAGTGCTTATAGCTTGGAGGAACGCTGTTGCTTTTGGCTTGGGGGGAGAGAATAGGAAAAAACGAGTTGGAGGACGAAATGAAAACTCTATCTTGTATCCGGAGGATACTAGTTGTTGGACCCACTCGTCGTGAATGACTGAAAGCCATGTGTGACTGAACGAAAGCAGGCGGCCGCCTACTTTGAGTGTGTCCCTCGGATACCATAGTGAGTCATTGAGTGGAAGGTCTGCCTGGTCTGGACCCTTTGGGTCCAGACTGTCTGGGCCTGCCTCCCCAGGAAGGGGAAGGTCTATATGAGGCCTGGAAACCTCTGTCCCTGCGTTGTGCCCAGCCGGGACCTGAGGATGTGGATGTAGAAGACCAGTTAGAGTTGTAACGAAAAAAATCGGGACCAAGCTTGCTGTTGCTGGTTCCGAAAGGGCCGAGCAGGCCTCTGCTGGGGGAGAAACTTGCTCTTTCCTCCAGTGGCGTCGGAAATGAGTTGATCGAGCTTTTTGCCAAACCGGTGACCGCTCTGATAGGGTAGAGAGGTTAATGACTTTTGGGAAGCAGAATCCGCACGCCAGTCTCTGAGCCCTCCTAATGGTGATAGCATTTGCTGCTGCTTGGGAAGCACAGTTAGCGGCATCCAAGGAAGCGGTGACTACAAAATCCCCAGCTCCGGCTATCTGAGTAGCGAGGTTTGCTACTTCGGGAGGAAGGTCGGTATCCCGAACGGCTGTTGACAAGACCTCGGCCCAGTGGGCCATAGCCTTAGCCACCCAGGTAGTGGCAAAGGATGGAAAAAGCGCAGTTGCAGAAGCTTCAAAAGCTGAACAAGAGAGCTTGTCGATCTGACGATCAGTAGGATTTTTAACCACGGCACCCTCGGAAGAAGAAAGGATAGATTTAGAAGCCAGTCGCGATACAGGAGGATCTACAGAGGGAGACTGTGACCAGTCCTTCCTCAAATCAGGAGCAAAAATATATTTCGACTCCATGAGCTTCTGCCCCGTGAAGCATTTATCTGGTCGGATCCTATGTGCCTCAACAATGTCCTTAAACTCGGGATGGTTGGCGAACACTCGGTGAGTTCGCTTAGTTCTCTTAAAGGACACAGCATGGTCTGCCTTAGATGAGGGTTCCTTGTCTACCTTCAGAGCATTGTTCACTGACTCAATGAGATAAGTGAGTGTCTCCAGATCATGCAGAAATTCCTGAGCTAAGGACGTATCAGACTTGTATTCCGAAAAGGGTTCTCTGCTAGCCCCTGGAGAAGGGGAGCGAGAAATTGAACTACCTGAGGCCGAGCCACGGGGAGGGTCGGGGGAGATGTCATGGGTCCTTTTCCTGGAAGCATGAGAGTTTTTAGATAAAGTACGACCCCTAGTGGGTAACGGGTTTTGTCCGTCGGAAACATTCGCAAGTGATAAGTAAAGGCCCTGACTAGAGGAAGGGCCCCGGAGAGAGTCTATCGCTTGGACTTGGGATGCCATAGACCAAGAAAGAGAGTGGCCCACTCAGAGGGACTAGGCTCGCTGGGGTCGGTATCAGTGATGGGTGGCTCCTGGGTAGTCACCGGTTCACAAGCAGTGCTGTTGTGAATTCCGCTCTTGGGCTCCCTCCGGTGGTTGTTAGTGGCATTTTTGTGAGTTCTGCTCTTTGGCTTCCTCCTGTGGTTTTGAGTGGTATGGCTGCTTCTTGGATTTAGCTTCAGCAGCTGTTTTCACTGATCGTCTTTCTGGCTCGGCTATATTAGTCTGGCCTTATCCCTCATTCAATGCCAGTTGTCAATTGTTCCTGCTTGGAGTCATTGCTCTTAGGACTTTCCTGACACTCTGACCAGTTCATCAAAGTTAAGTCCTTGCTTGTCCTTTTGCGGTTCTCTTGTTGTGGACTTGTTGTTCAGCACTTTCTTTGTTTTTGTTCATTTGTCCAGCTTTTCAGTATGGATCTATTCAGCTAAGCTGGCAGCTCTGGGCAGCAGAGTTTGCCCTCCACACCTTTAGTCAGGTGTGGAGATTTTTGCATTTCTCTGCGGTGGACTTTTTCTAGTTTTTATTACTGACCGCACAGCGTTCTGTCCTGTACTATTTTCTATCTAGCTAGAAGTGGCCTCCTGTGCTAAATCTTGTTTCATACTACGTATGTCATTTCCTTCTCCTCTCACAGTCATTATTTGTGGGGGGCTAATCTATCCTTTGGGGATTTTCTCTGAGGCAAGATAGTTTTCCTGCTTCTATCTTTAGGGGTAGTTAGCTCTTAGGCTGTGACGAGATGCCTAGGCAGAGTTAGGAGCATTCCACGGCTGCTTCTAGTGTTGTGTTGAGCTTAGGGACTGCGGTCAGTATAGTTGCCACCTGCTCAGAGCTAGACGCATGTCGCTCCTTAATCACCAGATCATAACAGTACAACTGGCCAAAAATGAGCTGAATGCCTCTCAAAAGAAGGAAGAGAGAAAGAGTTCTGAGCCATTTTTTTTTTTTAGTTTGTTTTGTATTTTTCCTTCCTCTTGATCTCTGGGTGATTCGGGATTTGGATGCAGGCATGGATGTTCAGGGTTTGTTTTCTCGTGTGGATCAGCCTGCTGCAAGAGTACAGAGTATTCAAGATTATGTGGTTCAGGCTCCGGCCTTAGAGCCTAGAATTCCTACTCCGGATTTGTTTTACGGGGATAGATCTAAGTTTTTGAACTTTAAAAATAATTGCAAATTGTTTTTTGCTCTGAAACCCCGTTCCTCTGGTGACCCCATTCAACAAGTAAAGATAGTTATTTCTCTTCTGCGTGGCGACCCTCAGGACTGGGCATTCTCACTTGAGCCAGGGAATCCGGCATTGCTTAATGTAGATGCATTTTTTTCAATCGCTCGGATTATTGTATGACGAACCTAACTCTGTAGAGCATGCTGAGAAAACACTGTTGGCCATGTGTCAGGGTCAGGAAGCGGCAGAATTATACTGCCAGAAATTTAGAAAATGGTCTGTGCTCACTAAATGGAATGAGGAGGCTCTGGCAGCAATTTTCAGAAAGGGTCTTTCTGAAGCTCTTAAAGATGTTATGGTGGGGTTTCCCACGCCTGTTGGTTTGAGCGAATCTATGTCTATGGCCATTCAGATTGATCGGCGCCTGCGCGAACGCAAAGTGGTGCACCATATGGCAGTGTCCTCTGAGCAAAGTCCTGAGCCCATGCAATGTGATAGGATTTTGACTAGAGCGGAACAGAGGGGATACAGACGTCAGAATGGGCTGTGTTTTTACTGTGGTGATTCTGCTCATACTATTTCTGATTGCCCTAAGCGTATTAAGAGGGTCGCTAGATCTGTTACCATTAGTACTGTGCAGCCTAAGTTTCTCCTGTCTGTGACCCTGATTTGCTTATTGTCATCTTTTTCTGTCATGGCATTTGTGGATTCAGGCGCTGCTCTGAACTTAATGGACTTAGAATTCGCTAGGCGCTGTGGTTTTTCTTTGCAGCCTTTGCAGAGTCCCATACCCTTGAGGGGTATTGATGCTACACCATTGGCCAAGAATAAACCTCAGTACTGGACGCAGATGACTATGTACACGGCTCCTGCACATCAGGAAGATTGACGTTTTCTGGTGTTGCATAATTTACATGATGTTGTTGTACTGGGTTTTCCATGGTTACAAGTACACAATCCAGTACTGGATTGGAAATCAATGTCTGTGACTAGTTGGGGTTGTCAAGGGGTACATAGTGACGTTCCTTTGATGTCAATTTCCTCTTCCCCCTCTTCTGATGTTCCTGAATTTTTGTTAGATTTCCAGGATGTATTCGATGAGCCCAAGTCCAGTTCCCTTCCTCCACATAGGGACTGTGATTGTGCTATTGAATTGATTCCTGGCTGTAAGTTCCCTAAGGGCCGACTTTTCAACCTGTCTGTGCCAGAGCATGCCGCCATGCGGAGCTATGTTAAGGAGTCTTTAGAGAAGGGGCATATTCGGCCGTCTTCATCACCATTGGGAGCAGGATTCGTTTTTGTTGCCAAGAAGGATGGCTCCTTAAGACCCTGTATTGATTATCGCCTTCTTAATAAGATCACGGTCAAATTCCAATACCCTTTACCTTTGCTCTCTGATTTGTTTGCTAGGATTAAGGGGGCTAGTTGGTTTACCAAGATTGACTTTCGAGGGGCATATAATCTTGTTCGTATTAAACAGGGTAACGAATGGAAGACTGCATTTAATACGCCCGAAGGCCATTTTGAATACCTCGTGATGCCATTTGGGCTCTCTAATGCTCCATCTGTGTTCCAGTCTTTCATGCATGATATTTTCCGCAATTATCTTGACAAATTCTTGATTGTGTATTTGGATGATATTTTGATTTTTTCTGATGATTGGGAGTCTCATGTGAAGCAGGTCAGGATGGTATTCCAGATCCTTTGTGATAATGCTCTATTTGTGAAGGGGTCTAAGTGCCTATTTGGAGTTCAGAAGGTCTCTTTTTTGGGGTTTATTTTTTCTCCTTCGTCTATAGAAATGGATCCTGTTAAGGTCCAAGCCATTCATGACTGGATTCAACCCACATCTGTGAAGAGCCTTCAGAAATTTTTGGGCTTTGCTAATTTTTATCGCCGTTTCATTGCCAACTTCTTTAGTGTGGTTAAACCCCTGACCGATTTGACGAAGAAAGGCGCTGATGTGACTAATTGGTCCTCTGATGCTGTTGAGGCCTTTCAGGAGCTTAAACGCCGATTTACTTTTGCCCCTGTGTTGCGTCAACCGGATGTTTCTCTTCCTTTTCAGGTTGAGGTTGACGCTTCTGAGATTGGGGCAGGGGCTGTTTTGTCACAGAGGAGTTCTGATGGTTCCTTGATGAAGCCATATGCCTTCTTTTCCCGAAAGTTTTCGCCTGCGGAACACAATTATGATGTCAGCAATCGGGAGTTGTTGGTTATGAAGTGGGCATTTGAGGAGTGGCGACATTGGCTTGAGGGAGCCAAGCACCGCATTGTGGTCTTGACCGATCATAAGAATTTGATTTACCTTGAGTCGGCCAAGCGGCTGAACCCTAGACAGGCTCGCTGGTCCCTGTTTTTCTCCCGTTTTGATTTTGTGGTCTCGTATCTTCCAGGATCTAAGAATGTTAAGGCGGATGCCCTCTCAAGGAGTTTTTTGCCGGATTCTCCTGGAGTCCTTGAGCCGGTTGGCATTCTTAAGGAAGGGGTGATTCTTTCTGCCATCTCCTCTGATTTGCGGCGGGTGCTTCAGGAATTTCAGGCTGATAGGCCTGACCGCTGTCCTGTGGGGAAGCTGTTTGTTCCTGATAGATGGAGGAGTAAGGTGATTTCTGAGGTCCATTGTTCAGTGTTGGCTGGTCATCCTGGGATTTTTGGTACCAGAGATTTGGTTGCTAGGTCCTTTTGGTGGGCTTCCTTGTCGCGCGATGTCCGTGCTTTTGTGCAGTCCTGTGGGACTTGCGCCTGAGCCAAGCCTTGCTGTTCCCGTGCTAGTGGGTTGCTTTTGCCTTTGCCCGTCCCGGAGAGGCCTTGGACGCATATTTCCATGGATTTTATTTCGGATCTTCCTGTGTCCCAGAGGATGTCTGTTATCTGGGTGGTATGTGACCGGTTCTCTAAAATGGTCCATTTGGTACCTTTTGCTAAATTGCCTTCTTCCTCTGATTTGGTTCCATTGTTTTTTCAGCATGTGGTTCGTTTGCATGGCATTCCGGAGAATATTGTGTCTGACAGAGGTTCCCAGTTTGTTTCCAGGTTTTGGCGGGCCTTTTGTGCTAGGATGGGTATTGATTTGTCTTTTTCTTCGGCGTTCCATCCTCAGACCAATGGGCAAACTGAGCGAACTAATCAGACCTTGGAAACCTATTTGAGATGCTTTGTGTCTGCTGATCAGGATGATTGGGTGACTTTCTTGCCGTTGGCCGAGTTTGCCCTTAATAATCGGGCCAGTTCGGCTACTTTGGTTTCGCCTTTCTTTTGTAATTTTGGTTTCCATCCTCGTTTTTCTTCGGGGCAGGTTGAGCCTTCTGATTGTCCTGGTGTTGATTCTGTGATGGACAGGTTACAGCAGATTTGGACTCATGTGATAGACAATTTGACGTTGTCCCAGGAAAAGGCTCAGCGTTTTGCTAACCGCCGTCGGTGTGTTGGTCCTCGGCTTCGTGTGGGGGATTTGGTTTGGTTGTCCTCTCGTCATGTTCCTATGAAGGTTTCTTCCCCTAAGTTCAAGCCTCGGTTTATTGGTCCTTATAAGATTTCTGATATTATCAATCCTGTGTCTTTTCGTTTGGCCCTTCCAGCCTCTTTTGCCATCCACAATGTTTTCCATAGATCTTTGTTGCGGAGATATGTGGTGCCCGTTGTTCCATCTGTTGATCCTCCTGCCCCGGTGTTGGTTGAGGGGGAGTTGGAATATGTGGTTGAGAAAATTTGGGATTCTCGTTTTTCGAGGCGGAAGCTTCAGTATCTTGTCAAGTGGAAGGGTTATGGCCAGGAGGATAATTCTTGGGTTGTTGCCTCCGATGTTCATGCCGCCGATTTGGTTCGTGCTTTTCATTTGGCTCATCCTGATCGGCCTGGAGGCTCTGGTGAGGGTTCGGTGACCCCTCCTTAAGGGGGGGGGGGTACTGTTGTGAATTCCGCTCTTGGGCTCCCTCCGGTGGTTGTTAGTGGCATTTTTGTGAGTTCTGCTCTTTGGCTCCCTCCTGTGGTTTTGAGTGGTATGGCTGCTTCTTGGATTTAGCTTCAGCAGCTGTTTTCACTGATCGTCTTTCTGGCTCGGCTATATTAGTCTGGCCTTATCCCTCATTCAATGCCAGTTGTCAATTGTTCCTGCCTGGAGTCATTGCTCTTAGGACTTTCCTGACACTCTGACCAGTTCATCAAAGCTAAGTCCTTGCTTGTCCTTTTGCGGTTCTCTTGTTGTGGACTTGTTGTTCAGCACTTTCTTTGTTTTTGTTCATTTGTCCAGCTTTTCAGTATGGATCTATTCAGCTAAGCTGGAAGCTCTGGGCAGCAGAGTTTGCCCTCCACACCTTTAGTCAGGTGTGGAGATTTTTGCATTTCTCTGCGGTGGACTTTTTCTAGTTTTTATTACTGACCGCACAGCGTTCTGTCCTGTACTATTTTCTATCTAGCTAGAAGTGGCCTCCTGTGCTAAATCTTGTTTCATACTACGTATGTCATTTCCTTCTCCTCTCACAGTCATTATTTGTGGGGGACTAATCTATCCTTTGGGGATTTTCTCTGAGGCAAGATCGTTTTCCTGCTTCTATCTTTAGGGGTAGTTAGCTCTTAGGCTGTGACGAGATGCCTAGGCAGAGTTAGGAGCATTCCACGGCTGCTTCTAGTGTTGTGTTGAGCTTAGGGACTGCGGTCAGTATAGTTGCCACCTGCTCAGAGCTAGACGCATGTCGCTCCTTAATCAGCAGATCATAACACAGTGCAGGACGCAGTATTGTGACCCCGGGGTAAAGAAACCTTACAAGTAGTACAAGAAGCAACAAAAACACAGTGTACGATTTGTTAGTCTTTTGGTAGTTTTTGGTTGAGACATAGTTTTGCCTGTTTTGGGAGGGCATGTTTGCAGGGGAAGGGTTAAGCTAGGTTTCTGCAGCTTGCCCAGGTCCTGTGTCTTGAGTCCCCTGGGGAGGTGCCGCTTCGTTTAGTGAAAAACTGTGCTGCCAGTGCTGTATCAGGGCCTAATCTGCATTCCAGGCTCCTTACAGCAGGAGAAAAGATGGCCGTCGAGATTAGGAGGTAAAGCGCTTCTCATGGGAGATGAGAAGCGCCAGAAAAGATGGGCGGCACTAACTACTGATAGGCGGAGGTAAGCCTGCGGCCTGTACCGGCCAGAAGCCGGGAGCTAAATTTCTAATGCGGGCCGTGGCCATGCACCGCCGTGGCCCCTGATGCGGACTGCGACCTTACACCGCCACGGTACCGCCGCCGGACCACTGGTGCCCAACCCGGCTATGCAGGCCAGGAGTTTAAGAAAGTCCGCAGCGCAGTGTATCTGAGGGCACCTCCCTCATGCCAGTGACCAGGACCCCCCTGAACCTCCACCAGCCGCTGCAGATCTACTCACAGTAAGTGCGCTGGCTTGATATTCAGACTCAATCCACCGACGCCATAGTCAGGGGTTGGTGGAGAGCTTTTGCCGCCTTCCATCATCCGCTATATCAGTGGTGATGCAGTGGGGGGCTGCACGGACGCCTTAGGAATAATGTCCGGCTGTGCGACTGGCTCCAGAAGAGGTAGATGGAGACGATACTCCATGTGGTCGCCTGCTGGTGTGGGGAGATCGGAACGCGAAGGAACTGTCGCCCCTAAAATGAGTTCAGGCCTGGCTTCCCACGTCGCAAGAGAGGGTACGGGGAGGGACTCTCCGTGTTCTCGCCTGTTGATGATTCGGGGAAGATCGGAACCTAGAAAGGATCCCTCGCCCCCTTCACTCCGTTGAATAAAAAATAGAAGATAAAAAAGCAAAAATCAAGAATAAAATAAAAACGTTGGGGTCTGAAAATCAGATCCAAGTGCCTCCTGCAGACACTAAGGCAACTTTCACACTAGCGTTTTTTTAATTCGTCGCAATGCGTCGTTTTGGGAAAAAACGGATCCTGCAAATGTGCCTGCAGGATGCATTTTTTTGCCCATAGACTTGTATTAGCGATGGATCGCGACGGATGGTCACACGTCGCGTCCGTTGTGCAACGGATCCGTCGTGTTTTGGCGGACCGTCGGCACGAAAAAAAAACGTTCAAGTGAACGTTTTTTTGTCGGTGGCGTCTGCCATTTTCTACCACGCATGCGTGGCCAAAACTCCGCCCCCTCCTCCCCGGACTTCAGAATGGGCAGCGGATGCGTTGAAAAACTGCATACGCTGCCCACGTCATGCACAAATTTCACAACGTGCGTCGGTACGTCGGCCCGACGCATAGCGACGGACCGGTACCAACACAAGTGTGAAAGTAGCCTAAGCAAGAACTGGTTCATCTAGAGCAGTGTTCCCCAACTCCGGTCCTCAAGAGCCACCAACAGGTCATGTTTTCAGTATTTCCTTAGTATTGCACAGGTGATAATGGCATCATCTGCACAGGCAATAATTCCATCACATGTGCAATACTAAGGAAATCCTGAAAACCTGACCTGTTGGTGGCTCTTGAGGACCGGAGTTGGAGAACACTGATCTAGAGCCAGCAGGAGGGTGTATACTTCAGGGGAGGAGTCAATCTTTCTATATTCACTTAGTGTCCTCCTAGTGGCAACAGCATAACACCCATGGTCATGTGTCCCTCAATGAGGCGTAGGAGAAATCTCTATAAAACATACATCTCTCCAAAGAAGCTATCTCTAGGATAAGTTGCTTTCTGCATCATTGGTTGTCTCAACTGCAAGATGCTCCCAGTGTTCCTTACTGACATATCATAAAAAGCAATTATAAAAAAAAAAAAAAGTGGCCTGATAAGCCACCAATATCTTATCGTGAGGAGGGAGGCCAACCTGTGCCAGAGAGGATCACAGCACCTTCTCTGCACAAATGATGCTTTGTTCTAGCAAAAAAGGCACCATTGGTGTGAGACCTTCCTAGTGAACCTAATCATTTAAATGGAACCTGTCACCCCCCCAGGCATTTGTAACCAAAAGAGCCACCTTGTGCAGCACTAATGCTGCATTCTGACAAGGTGGCTCTTTTAGTTATGCTCCCTGCACACACTGAAATAAACGCTTATAAAATGTGCCCCCTCATACCGTGAAATGGTCCCGGGGCGGGACTTCCCCCCCTAATCAGACAGCTGTCACTCCGGGCCTGTGCGCGCCGCCTCCTCTTGCTTCATTAGCATTCCCGGCGCCTGCGCTGTATTTTTCCAGGCATGCGCAGTTGCGCTGCCCTTCGAACTTACAGCGCAGGCGCCAGGGACGCTAATTAAGCAAGAGGAGGCGGCGCCTGGCGCGCACAGGCCCGGAGTGATGGCTGTGCTGCGTCTGATTAGGGGGGGGAAAGACCCGCCCTGGGACGATTTCACGGTATGAGGGGGCACATTTTATAAGCGTTTATTTCAGCGTGTGCAGGCATCATAACTTAAAGAGCCACCTTGTCAGAATGCAGCATTTGTGCTGCACAAGGTGGCTCTTTTAGTTACAACCGCCTGAGGGGGGGGTGACAGGTTCCCTTTAAGATTTTAAAACCTTTTTTTTAATCATTTGATCTCATGTACTATACTATAAATTGCAGTATACAGTAAAAGCCCAGCCTGTACTTCATAAAAGCACCAAGATGGCAGCATTTGGGGCCCTCTGTAACTCACTGAGGGCTGATGGGTGTGGGAACGATTGCATAGATGCAAGGCAATTAACTGGCTCACCCTCCACCAACTGCGGCAGGCTAGAGAGTCCGTGATCAGAACCGCTGCAAACGCTCAGCTAGATGTAGGAAAGAAAGTGATCCAGCTCCTGGTACGTTATGGATAAAATTGAAGATTTATTCTTGTTCATTTAAAAGAAGGTATCCAAAAACATTTGGAAAGAGGAAAAATAAGCCAGCTCACCCGTAATGCATAAGCCAATCTTCGGGAGCACGGACCCGCTGTGTCCAGGCGTGTAAAATCAAAAAAAGAAGGAATGTCCAGCTTCACCGAATCCATAAAAAAGAGTTTTCTTTATTCACAAACTTTAAACATGGAGGATACAGACTTCAGCACGAACCATATAGGTAGGAATATCAACGCGTTTCTGGAGACTAAGCTCAGGATGTCAGGACGCGTTGAGATTCCTACCCATATGGTTCGTGCTGAAGTCTGTATCCTCCATGTTTAAAGTTTGTGAATAAAGAAAACTCTTTTTTACGGATTCGGTCAAGCTGGACATTCCTTCTTTTTTTGATCCAAAAACATTTACCAAAAATAATTGGAAAAAGGGGGAAAAATGGGAGGAAAAACAATCACCAGACGCGTTTCGAATAGATAAACCTACAAAGAGGGCAAATAGTATAAATGCTCCACCATCATATAATATGAAAAACCTAAGAAAAAATGGATACAAGAGCTCAAAGTAAAAAATGTAACAACTTTATTAAAGACCAATCATGAACAACAATACACAAATAAACTTTAAAAACCATACATATACGATGCAAAGGCTAAAAGCAGAGACGAGCCTAGTGCCACGCACAAAAACACAAGTATAAGTACAAATGTGATGTCAAACACATCAGGTAGTAGCTGAAAAACTCATAGGGCCATATATAGTTAGCATATATCCTATATAATAATAAATAGTAAGTGTAATATGGTCACAATACAAGCTATAGTTCTAAAGTACTAGGCAGGCGGCAGGAATGTAACAAAAATATATGACCAAATGTAAGGGTGTCACATTAAGAACATAGTGCATATTAAATCAACCCCACCTGGTGAATATCAGCTGTTACAAAAGCAGTAGTATAGCAAAGCTGTCCGATCCCTCCTAAATGGCTCACTAAACCATGCAATGCATGTGAACCCGGGAAGTCCCAAGCAAGGAAAGGGGAGGAAAGACTAGGCTGTAGGAAAGTGAATACCTTACCGACCTGCTGTAATCATGCGTGGAAGAGGAGGCCCCGATGCGCGTTTCGCAGAAGTTGCTTCCTCGGGGGGCGCTAGTGAGGAGTGGAAAGAAAGGGGGTCCTTAAATATCCAACTAATGAGACCTCCAGGCGGTAGGAATGGCGCTGCATCCGGCCCGGCAGTGGCTGGAAGCGGCGGAGGCGGCGTCCAACGTCACACACCCGCGCCCCGCACTGACGTGGGGGATACAGACTTCAGCACGAACCATATAGGTAGGAATATCAACGCGTTTCTGGAGACTAAGCTCAGGATGTCAGGACGCGTTGAGATTCCTACCCATATGGTTCGTGCTGAAGTCTGTATCCTCCATGTTTAAAGTTTGTGAATAAAGAAAACTCTTTTTTACGGATTCGGTGAAGCTGGACATTCCTTCTTTTTTTGATCCAAAAACATTTACCAAAAATAATTGGAAAAAGGGGGAAAAATGGGAGGAAAAACAATCACCAGACGCGTTTCGAATAGAACGTGTTCTTAGACTTGGTGTGAATAAACACTAGACCATGGGAGGAACCTTATATACCCATCAGATTAATTAGAAAAATTAAAATGTGTAAAATTCAGGAAAAAGAGAAACCAAAAAAAAAAAACAACAGGATTTTTGGTTGCTTACCGTAAAATCTGTTTCTTGGAGCCTCCATTGGGGGACACAGGAACCATGGGTGTATGCTGCTGCCACTAGGAGGCTGACACTATGCACAAAAAAAGTTAGCTCCTCCTCTGCAGTGTACACCCCACCGACTCTTCAGTTAGTGAGAAAGCAGTAGGAGATAACCAAGAAGGTTGAAACACCATAACCACAAACTTGAGAACTGTAAACGTGAGAACAGCCATAGAACATAAAACAACAGAAACATTGGGAGGGAGCTGTGTATCCCAATGGAGGCTCCAAAAAACAGATTTTACGGTAAGCAACCAAAAATCCTGTTTTCTTTATCGCCTCTCATTGGGGGACACAGGAACCATGGGACGTCCCAAAGCAGTCCCTGGGGTGGGAAAAACAGACTTTCATCAGGTCAGAGGACTCACCACTGCCGCCTGCAAGATCCTTCTGCCTAGGCTGGCGTCTGCCGAAGCGTAGGTATGGACCTTGTAAAATTTGGCGAACGTGTGGATGGAAGACCAAGTTGCCGCTTTGCAAAGCTGTAGGGTGGAAGCCCTGTGGTGCACCACCCAGGAGGCGCCGACTGCCCGGGTAGAGTGAGCCTTGATCCCAGGAGCGGGCACTCTGTTCTTGACCCGGTAAGCCTCCAAAATTGGCGTTCTGATCCAGCGAGCAATAGTTGCCTTAGAAGCCGGTTGGCCTCTGCGCGTGCCATCAGGGATGACGAACAGGGAATCCGTCTTCCGGAAAGTGGACGTTCTATCCAGGTAGATCCTCACTGCCCTGACGAGGTCCAGCTTGTTCAACGATCGCTCCAGAGGATGAGTCGGAGCTGGACAAAAGGAAGGTAGAATGATGTCCTCGTTGAGGTGGAAACCACCTTAGAAAATAAAGAAGGCGGAGGCCTGAGGACCACCTTGTCCTGGTGAATGACCAAGAACAGAGGACGGCAAGACAGGGCTGCCAACTTGGCGGATAGAAGTGATGGCCACAAGAAAGGCCACCTTCCAAGATAGAACTGACAGGGGGATCTTCTAGTCCTGGGCCTGGAGGATCTACCCTGGGAGTAGCGAGGACGCCTGGACGGAGTGGGCCTAAAGGATACAGTCTTATCCTGACGTGCCTGTGGCAGCGAAGCGACAAAAAGGCCGAAAGGACCGAAATTGCCATCTAGGAGGAGGGCGACGAGGTTTAGCCTGGGGAAGAAGAGAACTTGTACCCCCGGTGGCGTCCTTAATGATTTGGTCCAGCTTGGAACCAAAGAGACGTGAGCCTTGAAAGGGCAGACTGGTAAGGGACTTCTTGGAAGATAATTCCGCCTGCCAGGCCTTGAGCCAAACAGTCCGGTGGATGGCAACAGCATTGCTGGACGCCTGAGCCGCACAAGACCCGGCATCCAGAGAGGCGGAGACCAGGTATTCACCAGCGTAGGAAATCTGGTTGGCAAGCTCCGCCAGCTGCGCGGGCGGTGCTCTGTCCAGGATACCTCAACGGAGTTCTTTGGCCCATTTGGAAATGGATTTCGAAACCCAAGTGGAAGCAAAGGCTGGGCATAGAGCGGCTGCAGCCGCATCAAAAGCTGACCTTGCAAAGGATTCTATAACGCTATCGTTAGAATCCTTCAGAGATGCTCCGCCAGACAGTGGAAGAACCGTGTTGGTGGACAGCCTGGAAACGGGGATCCACCGAGGGAGAGGCTGTCCAATTGGCGGTAAGTTCTGGAGAAAAGGGATATAACACACCAAGGCGTTTTCCTCTCTGAAAACATCTGGTTGGGTTCTCTCTTTCTCTGGTCATGATTTCCTCGAATTCAGAATGAGGAGCGAAAAACTTGGAAGGAGGCTTAGCCTGTCTAAACGAAACCGCCTGATCTGCAGGTTCCATAGAGGGATCCTTGATACCGCAGGTTTGATTTATAGCCCCAATGAGATTCTGGACCATATCCCTCATGGTGGCGATTTGGTTAGAATCCAGCGCCAAAATATCCTCTGAGGGCGCATCGGAGAACGCCTCGCCCGACTCAGGGGAGGGGGATCAGGAGGACGCCGACTGCAGAGGAGGGCTGTGTGGCGAGATGGAGCGGGAAGAGGACTCAGACAGTCGTTCCTGTCTGGACCTTTTGCGGCTTAGCATGGAGGGCTCGGACGGAGGCTCCTGCGACCCGCTGGCTACTGCGGGGGTCTGCAGAGGTAATCGATCCAGCACGGACACCAGAGTTTGAGACACCCGTGTTAGATCGGCCACCGATTGTGACAGAGAGGAAGCCCAGCCTGGGATGGGGGTATCACTCTCGGGAGGATCGGCCGGGGGATCCTGGGCGGTGGGAACAATCGGGTTGCTGCAGGTCTGACAGAGCGGAGGACTGACCTGAGGGAAGTTTGCTGTTACAGGACGAACATGCAAAGTACTTGACTAAGGCAGAAGAGGAAGAAGTAGGGGGACGAGAGCGGCCCCCTTTAGAGGTAGACATAATGAAAAGGGTCCCTGAAGAAAATGCCAGAAGGTTAGGTTACAGGGGTGCAGAGGGGGGTGTCAGTCTGCAGTGCAGAGCTACTCATGGCCGATGAGAAGGCGGACCGGCTTTTGGTGTGGATCTCTGGAGAGGAAGCCCAGCCTGTAAAACTCCTGCTGCAATCTGCAGATGGTGACCGCTGAACGGTTCCCAGGTGAAGGAGGGCGCAAAACTGCCCTTCGACAGGAATATGCGCTCTGGAAGTGTGGAGTACGACTTTGGCGCCAAGCAGCGGTGCAGAGGAAGGGGCGGAGTCAGACGAGATGGCGCCGGTACAAGGAAGAGATTGTCTCGTGGGAGAAAGCCCGCCCGATGAAGGCGGAAGTGGGCGGAGCGCGGCACTGGAAGTAGGCCCGGGCCTAAATTAGAGGCCGGCGACCGCCGGAAGAAAAAGGTTGCGGCGCCGGAGCGGTGCGCCGCAGTAGAAAAACTGACACGGCTGCCTGCCCCGCTGAAGAAGACAGAGCGGCCGCAGTGAAAAGCAGTGAGAAGCGGCGCGGCAGCCGACAGGGCTGCCGCACCGGAGTAGTGCGGTCCCAATAACCCCGCGGCGCCGGAGCAGTGCGCCGCAGGGAGAGCGGCGCGGCAGCCTGTCAGGGCTGTCGCGCTGGAGAATGTAGAGCGCAATAAAACCGCGGCGCCGGGTAGTGCGCCGCAGGCAAAAGCGGAACGATAGCCTGTCAGGGCTGGAACCGCGGCGCCGGGGACAGGAAGCGGAACTTTCCTAGAAAGCTCCCTGGCTCGAAAACATAAGAGGGCGCCCTCTGCTGGTTGTCCTCATATGAACTCGAGCCAGGGAGCTTTCTAGGAAAGTTCCCACGATCTAGGAACAGCCAGCAGAGGGCGCCTCACCGCAAATGCAGGTAAATATAGGTCAATGACCTACTTTACCTACATTCTCCGGGGTTTTGCAGACATGAGCAACATTGCATTAGCAAAGCTCGTGGCTGCAAAATATTTTAACCCCTTCTGATGGATTTACATCGTTGGACTTTACAGATCTTAGGAAGGTAAGGATATTGTTGGTTTATTATGTTTTTTTTGTTACAGAACGAGGGTCTTCAGTGAGTGGATTGGGCGTTCAATAAAATATTAAAACAACCTTTGTTTTTATTTCATTAAAATAATTTTTAATAATGTGTTTGTGTATTTTTTTAACCCTTTACTAGTATTGGATTAATAATGGATAGGTGTCATAATTGACGCCTCTCCATTATTAATCTGGCTTAATGTCACCTTACAATAGCAAGGTGGCATTAACCCTTCATTACCCCATATCCCACCGCTACACGGGAATGGGAAGAGAGTGGCCAAGTGCCAGAATAGGCGCATCTTCCAGATGTGCCTTTTCTGGGGTGGCTGGGGGCAGGTGTTTTTAGCCAGGGGGGAACCAATAACCGTGGACCCTCTCCAGGCTATTAATATCTGCCCTCAGTCAGTGGCTTTACTACTCTGGCGGAGAAAATTGTGCGGGAGCCCACGCCAATTTTTTCCGCCATTTAACCCCTTAATTTATTAGCTAGAACGGCCAAATTTTGCATAGACACACTACTGACATTACTAGTGTGGAATATGCAAAAAAATGGTGATATGAGATGGTTTACTTTATGTAAACCAGGTCTCATATCATGTTGGGTTTAGGAAGGAGAAAGCAAAAGCCGGTAATTGAATTACCGGCTTTAAAGCTGTCTAGCGCTGGAAGAAATATTAATATATATATGTGTCTCACTGACATATATATATATATATATATATACCTATTCTATGTGTACACATTTATTCTACCTATTCTACTGGAAGCTGTCAGTGTGATTTTACTGTACACCGCACTGAATTGCCGGCTTTTCTCGCTAACACTGCTGCGTATTCCTCGCAAGTCATACTGCTGGTCCGTGTGTAATCCGTATTTTTGGGGCTTCCATAGACTTTCATTGACGTTTTATGTGCGCAATACGGTGACAAAGGCAGCATGCTGCGATTTTCTACGGCCGTAGAAAGTCGTATAATACTGATCAGTTTAATACGGCAGATAGGAGCAGGGGCATAGAGAATAATTGTGCCGTATGTTTTGCGAGTTTTACGGACGTAGTTTCTGCGCTCTTACGTCCGTAAAACTCGCAAGTGTGAAGCCGGCCTTAACTTGTAAGTAAAAATAAAATAAAAAATATAATAAAATTAATAGTGTAACAAAATTTCTTTCCGAAGGTTTAGACCTAGGGAGACCCATTGATCAAGGGCAAAGATCCAATCTGCTTCTCTACAGTCATGGCCAAAAATTTTGAGAATGAGACAAATATTAATTTTTCTAAAGTCTACTGCTTCGTTTTTTCTAATGGCAATTTGCATATACTCCTGAATGTCAGAGTGATCAGCTTAACAGCAATTACTGTACTTGCAAAGTCAATATTTGCCCAGAAAAAGAACTTTAACCCCCAAAACACATTTCAACATCATTGCAGTCCTGCCTTAAAAGGAGCAGCTAACATCGTTTTAGTGATTGATCCATTAACACAGGTGTGAGTGTTGATGAGGACAGGGCTGGCGATCAATCAGTCATGATTAAGTAAGAATTACATCACTGGACACTTTAAAAGGAGGCTGGTGCTTGGTATCATTGTCTCTCTTCAGTTAACCATGGTTATCTCTAAAGAAACACGTGCAGCCATCATTGCACTGCACAAAAATGGCCTAACAGGGAAGAGTATCGCAGCTACAAAGATTGCACCTCAGTCAACAATCTATCGCATCAACAAGAACTTCAAGGAGAGAGCTTCCATTGTTGTCAAAAAGGCTCAAGGGCGCCCAAGAAAGACCACCAAGCGCCAGGACCGTATCTTAAAACTGTTTCAGCTGCGGGATCGGACTACCAGCAGTGCCGAGCTTGCTCAGGAATGGCAGCAGGCTGGTGTGAGTGCTTCTGCACGCTCTGTGAGGCGGAGACTCTTTGAGCAAGGGCTGATTTCAAGGAGGGCAGCAAAGAAGCCACTTCTCTCCAGAAAAAACATCAGGGACCGACTGATATTCTGCAAAAGGTACAGGGAGTGGACTGCTGAGGACTGGGGCAAAGTCATTTTCTCTGATGAATCCCCTTTTCGATTGTTTGGGACATCTGGAAAACAGCTTATTCGGAGAAGAAGAGGTGAGCGATACCACCAGTCTTGTCTCATGCCAACTGTAAAGCATCCTGAAACCATTCATGTGTGGGGTTGCTTCTCAGCCAAGGGAATCGGCTAACTCACAGTCTTGCCTAAAAACACAGCCATGAATAAAGAATGGTACCAGAATGTCCTCCAAGAGCAACTTTTCCCAACCGTCCAAGAGCAGTTTGGCGCCCAACAATGTCTTTTCCAGCATGATGGAGCACCTTACCATAAAGCAAAGGTGATAACTAAATGGCTCATGGAACACATAGAGATTTTGGGTCCATGGCCTGGAAACTCCCCAGATCTTAATCCCATTGAGAACTTGTGGTCAATCATCAAGAGACGGGTGGACAAACAAAAACCAACAAATTCAGGCAAAATGCAAGCATTGATTATGCAAGAATGGACTGCTATCAGTCAGGATTTGGTCCAGAAGTTGATTGAGAGCATGCCAGGGAGAATTGCAGAGGTCTTGAAGAAGAAGGGTCAACACTGCAAATATTGACTTGCTGCATTAACTCATTCTAACTGTCAATATAACCTATTGGTACTCATAATATGATTGCAATTATATTTCTGTATGTGATATAAACATCAGACAAACACTAATAAAAACCCGAGGGCAGCAGATCATGTGAAAATATAATTTTGGTGTCATTCTCAAAACTTTTGGCCATGACTGTACTATGTAATACGTCACTTCTGTTACCACAGTGCACTTTCTTAAATATATGCTCAATCGCATAGATTGTAAAACTGGTTGTCTTTCTGTTATGGACGTCCACAAAATGCTCGGAAGCATTGGACATAGTACGGTTAGAGGGATGTTCAATGTCATATAGGTGTTCCCTAATGCGTGTTTTGAGTTTTCTAGTTGCGGGACCTATATATTAGCTTACAGATGGTACACTATTATATAGATATTACAATTTAGGAAACTCTTAACCCCTTAACGACCGCCGATACGCCTTTTAACGGCGGCCGCTAAGGGTACTTAAACCACAGCGCCGTTAATTAACGGCGCTGTGGAAAAAGTAAATAGCGCCCCCCCAGAGTCGGATTTTCTCCGGGGTCTCGGCTGCCGGGGGTAGCCGAGACCCCAAAGAACATGATCGGGGTCGGTTTTACCGACCCCTGTTTTGCGATCGCCGGTAATTAACTGTTTACCGGCGACCGCAAAAAGGAAAAAAAAAAAGCAAAGTGTAATTCTCTGTCCTCTGATGTGATCGCACATCAGACGACAGAGAAATAGGGGGATTCGGGGACCCTATTATACTTACCGGTGTCCCTGGGTCCTCCTGCTGCTCCTCCTGGCCGCCGGCATCTTCTTGGCAAAAAAAAATGGCGGGCGCATGCGCAGTGCACCCGCCATCTGTCGCCATCTGCCGGCCGGCAGGAGAAGAGCAGTTGGGGCTAAAATTAGGGTTAGGGCTAGGCAGGGCCGCCATCAGGGCATTACAGCCGTTATTGCTGTATGGGGCCCGATCAGAAGCAGTACACAGAGGGGCCCGCAGATCCGGGGCCCCACTGTTGTGCTTCTACTGATCGGGCCCCATCATGCACTAAAATACTGTGCACTGTGGCGCACACGTCGGCGCTGGGGCCCAAGAGCCTTCTTGGAGCTGTGCACGGCCATCTCACCTAGTCGGCTGCGCAGCTCCTGCTCGGCTGTAGCTAGAATGTATGTGCTCCCTGCAGGTCCTGACTACAGCCCATACATTCTAGCCGTCTCAGTAGTGAATGTGCTAGAATGTAGGGGTTCCTGTCAGGTCCTCTCAGCAGCCCATACATTCTAGCTGCTGCTTCACTGCTGGAAACACTAGACGCCCCGGGAACGACTGAGGTAAGTATAAAAAACATTTTTGTTTTTTTAAATAGGTGAGGTGGGGGTGTGTGGAGTGAGACTGCAGATGATGGAGTGTGTTGAAGGGGGTACTGTACATGAAATGATAGGAGGCTGCAAATGATGAAGTAAGGGGGACTGCAGATGAAGTGAAGGGGGGATAGGGGACTGCAAATGATGATGTGGGGGTAATGGGGACTGCAAATGATGTGGGGGTGATGGGGACTGCAAATGATGATGTGGGGGTGATGGGGACTGCAAATGATGATGTGGGGGTGTTGGGGACAGGAAATGACGTCGGAGTGATAGGGACTGCAGATGATGAAGTGTGTTTGAGGGGGTTCTGCACATGATGAAATGATAGGGGGCAGCAAATGATGAAGTAAGGGGGACTGCAGATGAAGTAACGGGGGATAGGGGACTAAATGATGAAGTGGGGGTGATGGGGACTGCACATGAAGTGAGTGTGAGGGACGTGGACAGCAATTGAATTGAAGGTGGGGGTGGGAAGAGCAAATAGTGTATTGAAGGTGGGGAGAGCAAATAATGAATTTTGAGGGTGGGGAGGAGCAATTGATAATGAGTAGAGGGTGGGAGAGAGAGAAGACATGGCAATGAATTGAGGCAGAAGGGTCATGTAACTATAATGAATTGGGGTAAGGGTTAGAGTGGGAGGTAAATAGTGGGGGTCGTTGAGGATAAAGTGACTGGTAATAAATTGGGAGAAAGAATACAGGTGCTAATTAATTTATATATTAAATGGGGAAAATGGCTATATACAGATAGTGGGGGCACAGTGGCGGATTATAATTTATATTTGGAATGGTGGGTTGCATAATAACCAATTATATATTAATGGTGGGTGAACGTCTGTAGTCAGATGTGTAATGTGCTCTGGAAGCGGTGCTCTAGATAACTGTGTTATTTTATACAGAGACGAGTCCTGGCAGAAAGAAGTGATAGCGGTCTGCGCTGGATTAAAAAGAAACGCAAAGATGAAGGACTTTAGCTAGAGACGTCACTGGTGAGTATGTTACCTGTACACTGACACCATACACTGTATACTGTATACTGAGCTCCTGTGTATAATGTCACTGGTGATCACTATATTATCTGTACACTATACACTATATACAGAGCTCCTGTGTATAATGTCACTAGTGATCGCTGTATTACATGTACACTGTACCCTATATACAGAGCTCCTGTGTATAATGTCACTGGTGATCCCTGTATTACCTGTACACTGACACTATATAAAGAGCTCCTGCGTATAATGGCATCGGTGACCACTGTATTACCTGTACACACACTGCATACTAAGTACAGATCTCCTGTGTATAATGGCACTTATGGTGATAGTATTTTTTTTAAATTAATGATCAGTATTGTACTATTCAGTCACAATGTGATGGTATATGTTGTCCGGCCATGGTGTAGCGGTATTTGTTCCTTGTATGTGCTATTATTCGGTCACTGTGTGGTGGTAATATGTGGTCTGTTCACGTTGTGTTGGTATTTGTTCCTTGTATGTAGTTGGTCACCATGTGATGGTAATATGTGGTCTGGACATGCTGCGGTGGTATTTGTCCCTTGTATGTGATATTGTTCAGTCACTGTGGTGGTAATATGTGGTCTGCACATGGTGTGGCGGTATTTGTTCCTTGTAGATAGTATTATAGGTCGCTATGTGGTAATAATATGGTGTCTGGTCATGGTGTTGTGGTATTTGTCCCTTGTATGTGGTATTATTGGTCATTTGAAAAATTGAAAAATAAATAAAAATACACCTAAATTGTATTGCATATTTTAACAAATGTTTAATAGGTTAGAGTAGAGTAGGGCCCGGCCAAAAGAGACTACCTTGTTGTCGTCTCAGATTAAAAAAAACCTTTTGGCCAAAACAAAAGCTGCTGGCTATGTGTTTTATCTAGTGATAGGAACTGTTAATGTGTGATTTGTGAGAAGTCGAGTTTTGCCAAGATACAGCGGTGGGGCTGTGGACAGTTCAAGGGGTGGAGGCGGGCCTGGGGTGGAGCCTGGGCGGAGTCTTATGGGGGCCCTGAAAATTTTGCCAGTATGGGGCCCTGAAATTCCTAGTGGCAGCCCTGGGGTTAGGGCTAGGGTTAGGTTTAGGGCTAGGGTTAGGGCTAGGGTTAGGGTTGGGGCTAAATTTAGTGTTGGGGCTAAATTTAGGGTTAGGGTTGGGGCTAAATTTAGGGTTAGGGTTGGGGCTAAATTTAGGGTTAGGCTTCTTTCACACTTACGTCGGTACGGGGCCGTCGCAATGCGTTGGCCCGACATACCGACGCACGTTGTGAAAATTGTGCACAACGTGGGCAGCGGATGTAGTTTTTCAACGCATCCGCTGCCCAATCTATGTCCTGGGGAGGAGGGGGCGGAGTTACGGCCACGCATACGCGGTCAGAAATGGCGGACGCGACATACAAAAAAACGTTACATTGAACGTTTTTTGTGCCGACGGTCCGCCAAAACACAACTGATCCAGTGCACGACGGACGCGACGTGTGGCCATCCGTCACGATCCATCGGCAATACAAGTCTATGGGCAAAAAACGCATCCTGCGGGCACATTTGCAGGATCCGTTTTTTGTCCAAAACGACGGATTGCGACGGATGCCAAACGACGCAAGTGTGAAAGTAGCCTTAGGGCTAGGGTTAGGGTTGGGGCTAAAGTTAGGGCTAGAGTTGGGGCTAAAGTTAGGGTTAGAGTTGGGATTAGGGTTAGGGTTTGGATTAGGGTTGGTATTAGGGTTAGGGTTGGCATTAGGGTTATGCTTGGGATTAGGTTTGGGATTAGGGTTAAGGTTAGGGTTGTGATTAGGGGTGTATTGGGATTAGGGTTAGGTTTGAGGTTAGGGTTAAGATTAGGATTAAGGGTGTGTTGGATTAAGGGTTTTGATTAGGGTTATGGTTAGGATTGACATTAGGGTTGTTTTGGGGTAAGGGTTGTGATTATTGTTAGGGTTGTGATTAGGATTATGGATCGGGTTGGGATTAGGGTTAGGGGTGTGTTGGGGTTAGGATTGGAGCTAAAATTGGGGGGTTTCCACTGTTTAGGTACATCAGGGGGTCTCTAAACACGACAGCCAATTTTGCGCTCAAAAAATCAAATGGTGCTCCCTCCCTTCTGAGCTCTGCCGTGCGCCCAAACAGTGGGTTACCCCCACATATGGGGCATCAGCGTACTCAGGATAAATTGGACAACAACTTTTGAGGTCCAATTTCTTCTGTTACCCTTGTAAAAATAAAAACTTGGGGGCTACAAAAGCTTTTTTGTGGAAAAAAAATATTTTTTTATTTTCACGACTCTGTGTTCTAAACTTCTGTGAAGCACTTGGGCATTCAAAGTTCTCACCACACATCTAGATAAGTTCCTTGGGGGGTCTAGTTTCCAAAATGGGGTCACTTGTGGGGGGTTACTACTGTTTAGGTACATCAGGGGCTCTGCAATCGCAACATAACGCCCACAGACCATTCTATAAAAGTCTGCATTCCAAAATGGCGCTCCTTCCCTTCCGAGCTCTGCCGTGCGCCCAAACAGTGGTTTACCCCCACATATGGAACATCAGTGTACTCGGGATAAATTGGTCAACAACTATTGCGGTCCAATTTCTCCTGTTAACCTTGTGAAAATAAAAACTTTAGGGCTACAATATCTTTTTTGTGGAAAAAAAAAAATTATTTTCACGACTCTGCATTCTAAACTTCTGTGAAGCACTTGGGCATTCAAAGTTCTCACCACACATCTAGATAAGTTCCTTGGGAGGTCTAGTTTCCAAAATGGGGTCACTTGTGGAGGGTTTCTACTGTTTAGGTACATCAGTGGCTCTGCAAACGCAACATAACGCCCGCAGACCATTCTATCAAAGTCTGCATTCCAAAACGGCACTCCTTCCTTCCGAGCTCTGCCATGCGCCCAAACAGTGGTTTACCCCCACATATGGGGTACCAGCAAACTCAGGACAAATTGGACAACAACTTTTGGGGTTCGATTTCTCTTGTTACCCTTTGAAAATAAAAACTTGGGGGCTAAAATATCTTTTTTGTGGAAAAAAAATATTTTTTATTTTCACGACTCTGCATTCTAAACTTCTGTGAAGCACTTGGGCATTCAAAGATCTCACCACACATCTAGATAAGTTCCATGGGGGGTCTAGTTTCCAAAGTGGGGTCACTTGTGGGGGGTTTCCACTGTTTAGGCACATCAGGGGCTCTCCAAACGCGACATGGCGTCCGATGTTGTGAATTCTGTTGTCGAACTCCCTCCTGTGGTCGTGAATGGTACTTCGGCGAGTTCTGTCTATGGGCTCCCTCTGGTGGCTATGAGTGAAGCTGCTGCTTCTGAGGTTCCTTACACAGGTGACGTGGTTTATCCTTTGGTTGGCTGCTCTATTTAACTCCTCTCAGATCGTTACTCCATGCCAGCTGTCAATGTTTTTGCATTGGTTCAGTTCGCTCCTGGATCTCTCTGGTGACCTGCCTTCTCCTGCAGAAGCTAAGTTCCTGATAGTCATTATTTGTTCACTGTTTTCTTGTCCAGCTGGTTATTATGATTTTGTCTTGCTAGCTGGAAGCTCTGGGATGCAGAGTGGCCCCTCCGCACCGTGAGTCGGTGCAGAGGTCTTTTTTGCACACTCTGCGTGGTCTTTTGTAGGTTTTTGTGCTGATCGCAAAGTTACCTTTCCTATCCTCTGTCTATTTAGTAAGTCTGGCCTCCCTTTGCTGAAACCTGTTTCATCTCTGCGTTTGTGACTTCCATCTTTACTCACAGTCAATATATGTGGGGGGCTTCCTTTACCTTTGGGGAATTTCTCTGAGGCAAGGTAGGCTTTATTTTCTTTCTCTAGGGCTAGATAGCTCTTAGGCTGTGACGAGGCGCCTAGGTCTGGTCAGGAGCGCTCCACGGTTATTTTTAGTGTGTGTGATAGGATTAGGGCTTGCGGTCAGCAGAGCTCCCACATCCCAGAGCTCGTCCTGTATGAGGTTTAACTATCAGGTCATTCCGGGTGCTCCTAACCACCAGGTCATAACAGTCCGATCTCAATTCCAGACAATTCTACATTGAAAAAGTAAAACGGCACTCCTTCTCTTCCAAGGTCTGCGGTGCGCCCAAACAGTGGTTTACCCCCACATATGGGGTATCGACGTACTCAGGAGAAATTGCATTACAACTTTTGTGGTCTAATTTTTCCTGTTACCCTTGTGAAAATAAAAATTTGGGGGCAAAAAGATCATTTTTATAGAAAAAAAATCGATTTTTTATTTTCACGGCTCAACGTTATAAACCTCTGTGAAGCACATGGGGGTTTAAAGTGCTCACCACACATCTAGATAAGTTCCTTAAGGGGTCTAGTTTCCAAAATGGTGTCACTTGTGGGGGATTCCACTGTTTAGGCACATCAGGGGCTCTCTAAACGTGACATGGCGTCCGATCTCAATTCCAGCCAATTCTGCATTGAAAAAGTCAAACGGCGCTCCTTCACTTCCAAGTTCTGCGGTGGGCCCAAACAGTGGTTTACCCCCACATATGGGGTATTGGCGTATTCAGGAAAAATTGCATAACAAAATTTATGGTTACATTTCTGTTTTTACACTTGTGAAAATAAAAAAATTGGTTCTGAATTAAAATGTTTGCAAAAAAAAGTTAAATGTTCATTTTTTTCTTCCATATTGTTTCAGTTCCTGTGAAGCACGTAAAGGGTTAATAAACTTCTTGAATGTGGTTTTAAGAACCTTGAGGGGTGCAGTTTTTAGAATGGTGTCACACTTCGTTATTTTCTATCATATAGACCCCTCAAAATGACTTCAAATGTGATGTGGTCCCTAAAAAAAAAATGGTGTTGTAAAAATGAGAAATTGCTGGTCAACTTTTAACCCTTATTACTCCCTAACAAAAAAAAATTTTGCTTCCAAAATTGTGCTGATGTAAAGTAGACATGTGGAAAATGTTATTTATTAACTATTTTTCGTGACATATCTCTCTGATTTACAGTGGGGCAAAAAAGTATTTAGTCAGTCAGCAATAGTGTAAGTTCCACCACTTAAAAAGATGAGAGGCGTCTGTAATTTACATCATAGGTAGACCTCAACTATGGGAGACAAACTGAGAAAAAAAAAATCCAGAAAATCACATTGTCTGTTTTTTTAACAATTTATTTGTATATTATGGTGGAAAATAAGTATTTGGTCAGAAACAAAATTTCATCTCAATACTTTGTAATATATCCTTTGTTGGCAATGACAGAGGACAAACGTTTTCTGTAAGTCTTCACAAGGTTGCCACACACTGTTGTTGGTATGTTGGCCCATTCCTCCATGCAGATCTCCTCTAGAGCAGTGATGTTTTTGGCTTTTCGCTTGGCAACACGGACTTTCAACTCCCTCCAAAGGTTTTCTATAGGGTTGAAATCTGGAGACTGGCTAGGCCACTCCAGGACCTTGAAATGCTTCTTACGAAGCCACTCCTTCGTTGCCCTGGCGGTGTGCTTTGGATCATTGTCATGTTGAAAGACCCAGCCACGTTTCATCTTCAATGCTCTTGCTGATGGAAGGAGGTTTGCACTCAAAATCTCACGATACATGGCCCCATTCATTCTTTCATGTACCCGGATCAGTCATCCTGGTCCCTTTGCAGAGAAACAGCCCCAAAGCATGATGTTTCCACCACCATGCTTTACAGTAGGTATGGTGTTTGATGGATGCAACTCAGTATTCTTTTTCCTCCAAAGACGACAAGTTGTGTTTCTACCAAACAGTTCCAGTTTGGTTTCATCAGACCATAGGACATTCTCCCAAGACTCCTCTGGATCATCCAAATGCTCTCTAGCAAACTTCAGACGGGCCCGGACATGTACTGGCTTAAGCAGTGGGACACGTCTGGCACTGCAGTGCACGTCTGGATCTGAGTCCATGGTGGCGTAGTGTGTTACTTATGGTAGGCCTTGTTACATTGGTCCCAGCTCTCTGCAGTTCATTCACTAGGTCCCCCCGCGTGGTTCTGGGATTTTTGCTCACTGTTCTTGTGATCATTCTGACCCCACGGGGTGGAATTTTGCGTTGAGCCCCAGATCGAGGGAGATTATCAGTGGTCTTGTATGTCTTCCATTTTCTAATTATTGCTCCCACTGTTGATTTCTTCACTCCAAGCTGGTTGGCTATTGCAGATTCAGTCTTCCCAACCTGGTGCAGGGCTACAATTTTGTTTCTGGTGTCCTTTGACAGCTCTTTGGTCTTCACCATAGTGGAGTTTGGAGTCAGACTGTTTGAGGGTGTTCACAGGTGTCTTTTTATACTGATAACAAGTTTAAACAGATGCCATTACTACAGGTAATGAGTGGAGGAAAGGAGACTCTTAAAGAAGAAGTTACAGGTCTGTGAGAGCCAGAAATCTTGATTGTTTGTTTCTGACCAAATACTTATTTTCCACCATAATATGCAAATAAATTGTTAAAAAAACAGACAATGTGATTTTCTGGATTTTTTTTTCTCAGTTTGTCTCCCATAGTTGAGGTCTACCTATGATGTAAATTACAGACGCCTCTCATCTTTCTAAGTGGTGGAACTTGCACTATTGCTGACTGACTAAATACTTTTTTGCTCCACTGTAAGGGCATAAAAATACAAAGTTTGAAAATTGCAAAATTTAAATTTTTTTTGCCATATTTCTGTTTTTTTTTTTCATAAATAATCGCAAGTAATATCGAAGAAATGTTACCACTAACATGAAGTACAATATGTGACGAAAAAACAATCTCAGAATCAACGGGATCCGTTGAAGCGTTCCAGAGTTATAACCTCATAAAGGTACAGTGGTCAGAATTGCAAAAATTGGCTCGGTCATTAAGTACCAAATTGGCTCTGTCACTAAGGGGTTAATAGGATATATGCGGTTGTTATCACTGCTAGAAAAAGTGGACATTTTAATGGCATGTGAACAAGTTTTACAAGTAGCGGAGCCGCACTTGTGGAAACCACTAGTTGATAACCAGTTTTTGTTAGTCGTAGTAGCGTGATTTAAAGAGACTGGGGGAGAGATGATTTCCGATGGTGGGGTCTTTATGGGAAACAACTCCAATACCAATATTCAGTAGCTGATCATCCCTTAGTATATTTAAATTTCGTTTGACGATATTAGAAATGGCTGTTAAAAAGGTACGATAGTAAGTATTAAAGTATGTGACATGGAATTACCCTGGGATTGTACATTTTTCTTTTTTGTAATAAGATTATTCCTGATCTTGGTGTCAGCAATTTTGGTAGCACGATCCAGTGACCAGTTTGGATAGCTTCTAGATTTGAGTCTAGAATGAATGATTTTGGATTCTTTAGGCCAGTCTCACACGTCCAGATAATTCCGGTACCGGAAAAATCGGTACCGGAATTATCCGTGTCCGTGTGTCGGTGCATTTGTGTGGTACATCAGTGTGGCACACGTGCGGCACACGTGTGCCGCCCGTGTGCCCACTGAGTACCACACGCACCGTGCCGGAGACAGCGCTAAAGGAACGTTTCTGGCCCCATATTATAGCTGCAGATAGTTACAGCCACTTAGCTGCCCCAATGTTTTATAGGAAGACAGGTCACTGACAGAATGTCCCCCTTTGTCTCTGTGGAAGTTTCCACCCACACAGGTCTGGGATCAGTGATGTTTATTTAAAAAAAAATATGTATATACATATATACACACACACATACAAAATATATATATATATATATATATATATATATATATATATATACACATACATACACACACACACACAATATATATATATATATATATATATATATATATATATATACACACACACACAATATATATATATATACACACACACACAATATATATATATATATATATATATATATATATTCAAGATTCAAGATTCAAAGAAGCTTTATTGGCAGGACCAAATACACATCAGTTTTGCCAAAGCAAGTGTATAAAGGCAATAGGGATAGGGACTGTGGGGATGTTGGGTAGGAGCTGTAGGGGAGGTGGATGGGGCAGGTCCATTGTGGGGGCTATAGTCCATGGCATAGGGGAGGTGGATGGGGCAGGTCCATTGTGGGGGTTATAGTCCATGGCATAGGGGAGGTGGATGGGGCAGATGCAGGGTGGGGGCTATAGTCCATGGCATAGGGGAGGTGGATGGGGCAGGTCCAGGTTGGGGGCTATAGTCCATGGCATAGGGTAGGTGGATGGGGGCAGATCCAGGGTGGGGGCTATAGTCCATCGCATAGGGGAGGTGGATGGGGCAGGTCCAGGTTGGGGGCTATAGTCCATGGCATCATAGTTCTCTTTCTCGCAGTCTATGGCATTCGCTCACATACCGCGCTGCTATCTCCACTGCGCTCTCTTCTTCTCCCAGCAGGATATATGTTTTCTCTTCCTCTTTCATGGTGATGAAGTCTGGGAAGAGATGTGCGAGTCTCCTGAAGTGAGTGTCCCTCACTGCTGAGTATTTGGAGCAGTGTAGCAGGAAGTGGGTTTCGTCCTCTATGGCCTCCTGGTCACAGTGTTGGCACAGTCTTTCCTCCCTGGGCTTGTAGCTCTGCCTGTGTCGGCCACATTCGATGGCCAGACTGTGGGCGCTGAGTCTATATCGGCTCAGGATCTGGCGGTCTCTGGGGTCCGGGAGTTTCTCCAGATATGGGGCCAGTCTGTAGTCTCTCTGTAGGCTCCGGTACATGGTCAGTTTCTGTGAGCTGATGATATCATTCTTCCAGTCACTGACATACCTCTCCTGGCCTTCGTCTGCCATCTTCCTAATTCCGGCTTTTGTCAGGTTGTTGTGATTGGTGTTCTGGTCCGGTTGGGTTTGGCTGGGCTGTTCCGAGGGTTCTGGTTTTTCTGTTTCACCTACATGTATCATGGCTTTATGGTGATGGGAGCTTGGATTGCTCCTATGCAGGTGAGCCCGGAATGACAGCGCCCTCTTTAGAACTGTTAGGTGTAGAGGGAATCTGCCCAGCTCGGCCCGACAAGCACTGTTGGAGGTGCTCCGATGGACCTGGAGAAGGTGCTTGCAGAATTCCAGGTGGAATATTTCTGTTGGACTGGAATCCCACTTTGACCAGTCTGGGTAGGTGTGAGGACCCCAGACTTCGCTGCCATACAGGAGGATTGGGGCGATGATGAGTCGAAGATTTTTAGCCAGACCCTCACTGGTGGCTTCAGATGGTAGAGTGTCCTTCGGATGGCATAGAAGGTTTTGCAGGCCTTGTCTTTCAGGGTCTCTATGGCTTGTTTGAAACTCCCTGACCGGTGAATCTCTAGGCCCAGGTAGGTATATTTGTCAGTTCCTGTGAGGTCGCAGTTGTTGAGGACGAATGGTGGGTGTTGGTCTGATCTTCTCTTTCTCCTCTGGAACACCATGGTGTTGGTTTTCTTTAGGTTGACCGGTAGAGCCCAGGTGGAGCTGAATTTCTCTAGGATTTTCAGGTTGTCCTGGAGGCATTTCTCGGTTGGTGACAGCAGCAGCAGGTCATCTGCATACAGCAGGAATTTCACCTGAGCGTTGTGGAGGGTGAGACCTGGTGCTGAGGAGGATTCCAGGGCGGTAGCCAGCTCGTTGATGTAGATGTTGAAGAGCATTGGACTTAGGCTGCAGCCTTGTCTGACTCCGCGGCTCTGCTGGAAATAAGCCGTTCTTTTGCCGTTCACACTCACGCTGCAGCGGTTCTCGGTGTAGGAGCTTTTGATGACATCGTAGGTCTTTCCTCCTATTCCGCTCTCCAGCAGTTTCAGGAATAAGCCCGGGTGCCACACTGAATCAAAGGCCTTTTTAAAGTCACAAAGCAGGCGTATATCTTCCCATTCTTTGTATTGTAGACGTGTTTCTGAATGAGGCTGTGCAGAGTATAGATGTGGTCAGTGGTGCGGTGGTTCGGCATGAACCCTGCTTGGCTCTTGTTGAGGACGTTGTGCTCGGTGAGGAAGGTGAGGATCCTCTTGTTCAGGATACTGTTGAACAGTTTTCCCAGGTTGCTGCTGACGCATATGCCTCTGTAGTTGGCTGGGTCATACCTGTCCCCACTCTTGTGGATGGGTGTGATGAGGCCTTGGTTCAAGGTACGAGGGAAGTAGCCGGCACTCAGTACAATATTGAAGAGTTTAACCATTGCAGCCTGTATTTCTGGTGGGCTGAACTTCAGCATTTCTGGTAGGATTCCATCCAGGCCACCGGCTTTTCTACATCTTATGGAGGAGAGTCTCTCGGTTACTTCCTGTAGTGTTATAGGTGTATCCACCGGGTTTTGGAAGTTTTTGATTTTTTCCTCCATTGCTTTTAGTTTCGCCATTATGTTTTCCTGTTCTTGGCTTAGTTCTTCCTTTGGAATGTCTTTATAGAGGTCTATGAAGTATTGGAGCCAGAGGTTGCCATTTTGGATATGGTTGTTGTTTTTCTTGTCTTTGGTGCCCATGTGGTTCCAAAGATCCCAGAAGGAGTTGTCTTGGAGGGCGTCTTGGAGTTGGTTAAGCTTGGTAGAGATGTAACTCTGCTTCTTCCTCCTGAGGATGGTTTTGTACTGCTTTTGTATGGAGTCATAGGCTTCCCTCAGACCCAGGTGGTTGGGGTCTCTGTGTTTCTTGTTGGAGGCTGTTCTCAGGGTCTTCCGTACAGCTTTGCATTCTTTGTCAAACCAGCCATTGACCTGTGTTTCTTTTGGTCTCTTGTAGTCAACTTTTTTAAGGTCGGACAGTCTGGCCATTGCGTAGAATATATTGTTGAGGTCCTTTGCGGCTTGGCTCACTCCCTCTGGGTTTGGCATGTACTCGAGGTTGTAGAAGTGGTGGAGCATCCGCTGTATTTCAGGTCTGCTGGAAGCTTCTTTATACTTTAGTGCCGACATTTTGGACCATTTGTAGGATGGAGGCCGGATGAAGAGGCCGCTCTGCTGTGGCTTCTGAGTGGATGGTTTCTCTGTAGATTTCATGTACAGAAGAAGTTGGCTGTGGTCTGACAGGTGCATTTGTGGGGTGACTATGAAGGCGCTGACATCTGCCAGGTTCAGGTCTGTAATGGCGTAATCAACTACGCTCCTCCCTACATGGGAGTTTAGTGTATACCTTCCTAAGGAGTCACCCTTGCTTCGTCCATTGAGGATATGAAGTCCTAAACTTTTACATACGTTCAGGAGCTTTCTGCCACTTTTGTTGACTGTACTGTCATAGCTGTTTCTCTCAGTGTGTACAGGGTCTTGGCCGTCATTCTCTGCTCCAAGTATGTAGATGTTTCCATCCGTGGTCAGGAAGTCTCTCTCTCTCCCTGTTCTTGCATTGAGGTCTCCAAAGATGAGAACTTTGCCCAGGGCCTGATAATGGGCGGCTTCTCTTTGTAAGATCTCGAAGCAGTCTGGATTGAAGTAGGGGGACTCTGGCGGTGGTATATAGGTGGCACAGAGGTGGACATCAGACTGACAGGTGAGGATGGAGCTGCTGATTCTGATCCATATGTGGCTGCCTCCTTTCTTCACCGGTTTGATGTACTGATGGAGCTCCTCTTTATACCAGATCGCTACTCCTCCTGAGCCCCGGCCCTGTTTGATGTTTTTATTTTTCTGGGCATGGACCCAGAATTCCTTGTATCCAATAGGCACCAGGGATTCGTTTTCGGCTCTGGTCCATGTTTCCAGGAGGATCTGAATGTCTATATTTTTCAGACTTTGTATAAAATCAGGGTCCTTTGTTTTAGATCCGAAGGTTGAGGCGTTGAGACCCTGGATATTCCAGCTGCTGATTGTAAGTGAAGACATTCTTCTGTGTGGTTTGTGTGTATATACCTTGTAATGAGTATGGCTGTGTGGGACAAACTGGATTTCTGACAGTTTTATAGAAGTGCTTGGTTCCATCCAGTCACATTATTATTCTGCGCAGTGCATTGAGCAGGTTTATTATCTCATCCCTATCTCTGCTCTGCATGTATCTGTGTGGGTTTGGTGGTCTCCTCGGTGGAGGTCTCCACCTCCGATGGTCCAACACTGGGTGAAGAGCTTTGTTTCCAGCTTCAGGAGGTAGCCTTGGGGTTTTCTGCTTTATCGTTCTCGGGGGTCTTTCAGTGTGATTATGGCCACTGTTGAATCCAGGTCCGGGGTCTCTGTTTAGCACGATGTCCTTCAGCTCTTTGGCCAGGAGGCTGACCCCTTGTTTGTTGAGGTGTTTATCATCGTGCAGGTGACTGATGTTTATGGAGAGGTGTTGTGCCAGGGTCACGTTTGGCACAGTCTTGATCCTTTCAGTCAGTTCTGCATTGATGGCTTGGGTGGTTGGCCTGGGTATGTCCTTTCTTGGGAGCAGGGATGACAGAAGGATTTTACTGTCCGGGAATTTTAGGTTTGCCATCTTTGCCAGTTTGATCAGTTGTTCTGCGATCTGCTGGTCTGGCCGATTGTTTGTACCCGTGTGTATAATAATGTGCTTTGGGTTGGTAAACCGTGGTCTACTGATGACCTCTGTCACCTGTTCAATACTTGCACAGCGGATTGTACGGACCTGTTTTCCTGGGAATAGCCGCTGTGTATTTAGGTACTTCCCATTTGAGTCCATTATTAGGACAATATCAGGGCTTTGTGATGTCTTGGGTGTGCTACGGTGCTGCTGACGGGGGTCTGTGGTGCTGGCTTTGCTGGTGGCTGGTTCTCTTCTCTCTTCTATCTCTGTGGTTTCAGGATTTGAGTCCATTATTAGGACAGTATCAGGACTTTGCGATGTCTTGGGTGGGCTAAGGTGCTGCTGACGGAGGTCTGTGGTGCTGGCTGGATCTCTTCTCTCTTCCATCTCTCTGGTTTCAGGATTTGAGTCCATTATTAGGACAATATCAGGACTTTGCGATGTCTTGGGTGGGCTACGGTGCTGCTGATTGGGGTCTGTGGTGCTGGTTTTGCTGGTGGCTGGTTCTTTTCTCTCTTCCATCATATTGTTGGTTATTATTTTAATGCTGTTTGGTGTCTCTACATTCTGGTCAGTGGTGGCCATGTTGTCTGCTCTCTGGCTCATTTTCATTGCCCCCTGCTGTTTCAGATGTCCAGGGCTATGGGCTTTTAATTCTGTATTCTCCTTTCGGAGTTGATCATTGTCTTTTTTCAGCTTCCCCATTTCCTGTAGTGCTGCCTTGTGTTGACATTTCAGTTCACACATTTCATCCCTTATTTTCTGTATGGCTGTGTCATTTGCTGCTTGGTAATTTGCATTGCTTTGTGAGTTTCTTTCACATTCTAATTTCAGTTGGACCAAGTCTATTTCTAGTTGAGATAAGAAGTCTCTGATGTTATCAGGCGAGAGGTGTGAAGTGTCGGGGGTTGGGTGGCTCTGTCTGGGAATCCCTATGTGAGCATTAGAGGTCGCATTAGAGGTAGCTGCTGGGGCTTGTAGTCCTTTATAGGTTTGTGCCTGCTCTTTGATATCAGAGAAACAATTTTCAAATTGCTGCAGAATCTCCTCATTCCTATGCGCCATGACTGTGCCATTTTTGTATAGGCTTATGGTGAGCGCATTGGTGTCCTCATCTGCTTGGCTGGTAATTTTAATCCGCTGGACACCATTAGCGTTGGCTTTAGATACATGTTTATATCGTTTGCACAGCGCAGTGTGCCAGGCTGAGGGTTGGTCTGTATGGAATAATACATTGGTTTTTCTTTTTCGTTCTTCCTTTGTGAAATCTGCATAAAGAGTCTTTGGATTCTCTCTAACGTAGTCCATCTTGGATTTATTGCCCCCCTGTGTTATCTCCTGATCTGGCCCCCAGCATTCCTGTGTCTCTGGCTCCGGGCTTTGTTCATTTACTTGTTCTAAACTTGTGTTTTCCATTTTGTAGTTATATGTTAATTATAATCCTTGTTTCTAAGGAGGTTAATTTGTAGCAAGTCTATAGGTTGTGTTGTAGTTAAAGAATTCTCCTACCTTCTATAGGTCCAGGTATCAGGATGTCAGATGTATGATGTCGGCTGCTTCCAGTCTGTGTCCTCAAGGAGATTCTTGTTTTGTCCTTTAAGTCCTCCAATTCTTCCTTTTTTCATAAAAACTAAATTGTATGTATATATATATATATTGTAGGGGTTCCACTCACTCAGCTGCGACGGCTGACACTCAGGAGGCGTGTTCCTTTAAAGTTCACTGGGTTTATTGCTTCATAAACCATATGGCAAAACAACAGAAAGCAAATAGCCTTTGGTTCAGGCAAAGAAAAAACAAGTGTCCAGTTCATCCGGCTCAGTCCTGAAGCCGTAACACACTCAGGAGGGTTCCACCTCCACACATATCTGCTGTGTAAAGCATTAGCCAGTCTTATATAGAGCTAACCACACCCAGTAACCCATCACATGATTAGCCATGTGGTCTGACATCACCACAGGTCCTGAAATACATATATACAAGATTATGTGCAAGAAAGAAATACTCCGGGCTACATTATAGCAACAAGGCACTTATGTGGCACATACCTCCCATCGACTACACACCCTTTAGCCATGCTACATACCTCCCCCCTCTGCCTAAAGCCGTGGGGCTTGGCACTTTCCCCCACTAAACAAGGGATCCTTGATAGGGCATCCGCATTACCGTGCAGCTTTCCGGCCCTATGTTCCACATGGAAACAGAAGTCCTGCAGGGCTAAGAACCAACGGGTGACTCTAGCATTTCTACCCTTTGTTTCCCTCATCCACCTAAGTGGGGCATGGTCGGATATCAGTCTAAATTTACGTCCCAGCAGATAGTACCGTAATGTGTCCACTGCCCATTTTATGGCCAAGCACTCCTTTTCAACGACTGAGTAGTTCTTTTCAGATGAGGACAGCTTCCTACTCAGATAGAGAACAGGATGCTCCTCCCCATGTAGTTCTTGGGAAAGGACTGCTCCCACCCCAACATCTGAGGCATCTGTCTGAAGAATAAACTCTTTCTTGAAGTTTGGGGCCATCAGAACGGGTTGCTTACATAAAGCCTCTTTTATTTCTTGGAAGGCTGAATCTGTTTCTTCGGACCACTTAACCATTACTGATTTTGTCCCTTTTAGCAGGTCAGTCAGAGGCGCAGCCATCGTGGCAAAGTTTGGGATGAACCTCCTGTAATATCCCACGATTCCCAGGAAGGCTTTAACTTGCTTCTTGGAAACTGGTTTTGGCCATGTTTGAATTGCCTCCACTTTACTGATTTGGGGTTTTATTTCTCCATGACCCACTATGTATCCAAGGTACTTAGCTTCTTCTTTACCCAAGGCACACTTCTTCGGGTTTATTGTAAATCCGGCCTCTCTTATAGCATCAAACACCGCTTGGACTTTCTCCAGATGACTCTCCCAGTCCGGGCTAAAGATGACGATATCATCTAGGTACGCAGCAGCGTAGGCCTTATGGGGTGCAAGGACTCTATCCATAGCCCTCTGGAAGGTCGCCGGAGCTCCCTGTAGGCCAAACGGCATCCGGACATACTGGAAGCATCCATCAGGTGTCGAAAAGGCCGTCTTCTCCTTGGCTTCCTGTGCCATGGGGATCTGCCAATACCCCTTTGTCAAATCCAAGGTGGATATATATCTGGCATGCCCAAGCCTTTCGATGAGCTCATCAACGCGGGGCATGGGATAAGCGTCAAACTTGGAGACCTCATTCAACTTCCGATAGTCGTTGCAAAACCTCCACTCTCCATCAGGTTTTGGGACCAGGACAATTGGGCTCGACCAACCGCTCTTGGATTCCTCAATGACTCCAAGCTTCAACATACGCTTCACCTCCTTGGAGATAACTTCCCGACGAGCCTCAGGAATACGATAGGGCTTCACGTTCACCCGCACATGTGGCTCTGTCAGAACCTCGTGCTCTATGACCTTCGTGTGTCCTGGCAACTCTGAAAACAGGTCCCTGTTTTTCTGGAGTAACTCCCGGCACTGCTGTTTCTGGGTCTTTGATAGCGTCTCTGCTATAGTGACCGCTCCAAGCTCACCTTCTGGGTTGCTTAACAACGATGGAGTTACTGTCGGCTCTCTCTCTTGCCACGGCTTGATGAGGTTGACATGGTAAACTTGGAATGGTTTCCGTCTTCCTGGTTGGTGAATTTTATAATTTACCTCACCAAGTTTCTCGACAACCTCATATGGCCCTTGCCATTTGGCCAAAAACTTGCTTTCCACCGTCGGAACTAACACAAGAACTCGGTCTCCCGGATTGAACTGCCTCACTCTTGCAGAACGGTTGTAGACCCCGGCCTGAGCTTCTTGTGCCTGGAGAAGGTGATCTTTCACGATAGGCATCACCTTTGCAATCCTCTGCTGCATCAGGGCCACATGCTCAATGACGCTTCTGTGGGGCGTGACTTCGGCTTCCCAGGTTTCCTTGGCTATATCCAGGAGTCCTCGTGGATGTCGGCCATATAGAAGCTCAAACGGTGAGAACCCTGTGGAGGCCTGTGGAACTTCACGAATGGAAAACATCAGATAGGGTAAGAGACAATCCCAGTCTCTACCGTCTTTCTCTATAGCTTTTCTCAGCATGCTCTTCAGTGTCTTGTTAAATCTCTCAACAAGACCATCTGACTGGGGATGGTACACCGAGGTCCTCAACTGGGAGATTTTCAGGGCTTTGCATAACTCCCTCATCACCTTGCTCATGAAAGGTGTACCCTGGTCAGTCAGGATCTCCTTTGGCAGACCTGTCCGGGAAAAGACATGGACCAACTCACGGGCTATGCTCTTGGAGGAAGAATTTCTCAAGGGAATTGCCTCAGGATAGCGTGTGGCATAGTCCAGGATGACTAATATATACTGATGGCCCCGAGCTGATTTAACTAAGGGACCGACCAAGTCCATGGCAATTCTCTCGAACGGTACCTCAATAATGGGCAGTGGCACAAGGGGGTTCCGGAAATGAGGAGTGGGAGCAGTTAGCTGACATGTAGGGCAGGACCTGCAATAGTTCACTATTTCCCGGTGACACCCAGGCCAATAGAACCTCTGCATAACCCGTTCCTGCGTTTTTTCCACCCCTAGGTGTCCACCCAAGATATGTGAATGGGCCATGTCCAACACCTTCCGCCTATATGGACCCGGCACTAGCAACTGCTCTACCAACTCCTCCCTTATTTTTGTGACCCGGTACAACAACACCACACTCATCAGAAAATGGGGAAATCTTGTGTCTGCCCCCGGCTCCTGTACCACCCCGTCAATAACTGTGACATTATTAAAGGCTTCCCTCAGAGTGGGGTCCCTATGTTGGGCAGTCCCAAAATTTTCACCGGATACCTCTAACTCCAGAATGTCAGATGCAGGGGACACTTCCTCCTCATCCCCAACCAGAACACAAAAAGGAAACCTGTCTGTCTCTGGGTGTGGCGACACCCCTCCAGGGTTCATTGGTTCCCTACTCTTGTTAGGGAGCTCAGAACCTTTCCCCCACAAATCCCAAAACAAACAGAAATCCCGGCCAATAATTATAGGGTGCAACAAGTCCTGAACGACGCCGACTATGTGGGATTCAGTGCCACATGCCGTTTCAATGTCCACCCTGGCCATAGGGTAGTCCTTTGCATCACCATGTATGCACCGCACTCCAACCTTCTTTCCCGGGAGCAGGTGAAGAGGAAAAGTGGCCCTCACCAGGGTCACTAGGCTCCCCGAGTCTAACAGTGCCATTACTGCTCGACCGTTCACCTTTACGGGACACGCTTGAGGTCCCTCGTTGGGCGGAGAGTTCACACTGCAGGCTGGATACGCAAAGTATGAACAACCGCGTCCCATGCTGCAGTCCATCTGCTCAGTGGTTTGGGAACAATGGGCAGCTATATGTCCTGGCCTGTGGCACTTCCAATAACATCACCCGTGGGGACCTTGGGCGCCACCTCCCCCGCCCTTTGTGACCTTGGACGCACCACCCCTTTTTGGGACTCAGCTGCCTTCTGGGACCCCCAGTATGGCATGGGCTGCCTCCCGAAGGAGCCTTCCAACCCTTGGTATCTCTCAACCAGTCCGATCAGCTCGTCGGCATTCTGGGGATCACCCTGGGCAACCCAAGACTGTATAGGCCTTGGGAGGGAATGTACAAACCGATCCATCATCACCCGTTCTACCATCTGTGCAGGAGTAGATGACTCTGGCTGCAGCCATTTCTGGACCAGGTGCAACAGATCAAACATTTGGGAGCGAGGTGGTTTGTCCCGGTGATAGGCCCAGCCGTGAACTCGCTGTGCCCTGACAGTCAGTGTCACCCCCAAACGTGCGAGAATCTCGGCTTTCAATTTGTGATACTCTTTGGCATCCTGCAAGGTCAAGTCATAGTACGCCTTCTGGGGTTCTCCCGTCAGGTATGGCGCCAATACCTCTGCCCACTGCTCTGGCGGAAGTTTTTCCCTCTCAGCGACCCTCTCAAACACCGTCAGGAATGCCTCAACATCATCCCCGGGGGTCATTTTCTGCAATGCGCGTCTTACCGTCTTCCGGACGTGGGTGTCATCAGCCAGACCTGGGGTTGGGGCGCTCATCTTGCCCTGGATGGCGGTTGCCAGAAGCTGCATCTGCTGCCGTTGCTCCTGCTGGTTCTGTTGCATCTGCTGCGTCAACAGCCTGTTGGTCTCTTGCTGCCGTTGCTCCTGCTGTGACTGTAACTGAACCAAGTGTTTCAGCAGGTCCTCCATTTTCCCTGGCGACGCTTGCTGACTTGCAACAGACTTGACCCAGGACATTAAGCAATGGACTTACGTCTCTGCGAGAGGTAGCGGGATCGATGCCCGCATTCTTCACCAATTGTAGGGGTTCCACTCACTCAGCTGCGACGGCTGACACTCAGGAGGCGTGTTCCTTTAAAGTTCACTGGGTTTATTGCTTCATAAACCATATGGCAAAACAACAGAAAGCAAATAGCCTTTGGTTCAGGCAAAGAAAAAACAAGTGTCCAGTTCATCCGGCTCAGTCCTGAAGCCGTAACACACTCAGGAGGGTTCCACCTCCACACATATCTGCTGTGTAAAGCATTAGCCAGTCTTATATAGAGCTAACCACACCCAGTAACCCATCACATGATTAGCCATGTGGTCTGACATCACCACAGGTCCTGAAATACATATATATACAAGATTATGTGCAAGAAAGAAATACTCCGGGCTACATTATAGCAACAAGGCACTTATGTGGCACATACCTCCCATCGACTACACACCCTTTAGCCATGCTACAATATATATATATATATATATACACATACACACACACACTATATATATATATATATATATATACACACACAATATATATATATATATATACGTCCAGAGAGAAAAAAGAAGAAAAAAGTTGGCACTCACCCAGTGATGAAAGTAGAAAAGTCCTTTATTTATCCGAGAAATAAAAGGGGGCGGTCCGCCTCTCCTCCTCAGTTTTGATTTCGGAGTACCCGGAGGACCGCCAGTATTAGGCAAATATCATTTATTTCATTTTCTTAAAACTTATTTGCTTATGTATGATTAAAAGAATTTTACTCAATAGTGAGTACTATTTTAATATAGGGAGGGATATAAGAGGGTGCTGTCGTGGACTCACTAAAAGAGTATTACCGGTGAGTAATCCGGCTTTTTCCCTTTCGCCATGACAGCACCCCACTGGAGATCTTACAGAGACCATCACCTAGGGAGGGACCACCGTGCTGAGGACAGTCCTGCCAAAGTCTAGGTCAGAAGTTGACGATAGGTCAAGCCTATAGTGATTATAGAAGGTAGAGGGATTTGACCAAGTTGCGGCCTTACATATGGTCTCAATAGGGACCTCTCCCCTTTCTGCCCAGGAGGATGCCATCGCTCTGGTAGAGTGCGCTGTTATGCCTTCCGGAGGGTTTTCCTTACTCGCGGAATAGGCCAGTCTGATAGACTCTCTGATCCACCGGGATAAGGTGCTTTTTGTTATCCCATGACCCTTCTTGTGACCCTGGAAGGAAATAAACAGAGCCCTACACTGTCGCCAGCTACTGGTTCTTTCAATGTATTTCAACACTACTCTTAACATCTAGAGTGTGATACTTTTGTTCTTCAGGAGTGGAAGGATTACTGAAGAAAGTAGGCAACATTATTTCCTGAGACCTGTGGAATTTCTTAGCTACTTTGGGAAGGTAGGAAGGGTCTGGTTTAAGGACCAACTTATCCTGAAAAAAAAAAGCAGGAAAGGTGGATCTATAGAGAGTGCTTGGATGTCACTGATTCTCCTGGCTGAAGTTAGTGCTACCAAGAGGGCAGTTTTTAGCGATAAGATTTTAATTGGTATTGAATCTATTGGTTCGAATGGAGAATCTGTTCGGGCTTGTAAAACTAAATTTAGATCCCAGGGAGGAACTCTAGGTATATTAACTGGATCTATCCGTTCGCAGGCTGTAATAAATCTGGATACCCATCTATCCCCCACAATGTTATGGCCATAGAGGGCTCCTAGTGCTGAAACATGAACTTTTAAGGTGTTTACAGTTAAACCCAGTTCTCTCCCTTTTTGAAGAAATTCCAGGATAGACTGTATCGGAATTTCTGACGTGTTTGAAGATGTATGGAATTGTAGGAATTTCTTCCATATTTTTGTGTAAATTTTTGTAGTGGAAGGTTTTCTACTCTGGAGGAGTGTGTTTATCAATCCCTCCGAGAACCCCCTTGATTTTAGCATCTGCCTTTCAAATTCCAGGCCGTGAGATGTAGTCTGTCCACTTGAGGGCGGAAAAACGGACCCTGGAAGAGAAGATTGGGTGTTGAGGGGAGGACCCAAGGATCTGAGACTGACATGGTTTGCAGCCACGAAAACCAAGGTCTCTTCGGCCAGAACGGAGCTATTAGTATCACTCTCGCTCCTTCGTCTCTGATTTTGCGAATGACTTGGGGTAGTAGTATGATCGGCGGAAATGCATATGCTAGACTGAACTGCCAAGGGGCTTGGAGAGCGTCCAGAATGTCCGGATGATCCGCTAGAGATAGGGAGGCAAATTTCCGGACTTTTTTGTTTCTTCTTGTGGCGAAGAGATCTACTTGAGGCCGACCCCATAGGGATACTATGTCCTGAAAAATCTGCTGGTTTAGGCACCACTCCCCTTGTTTCAAGGTGTGTCGACTTAAAGGGACACTGTCACCTGAATTTGGAGGGAACAATCTTCAGCCATGGAGGCGGGGTTTTGGGGTTTTTGATTCACCCTTTCCTTACCCGCTGGCTGCATGCTGGCTGCAATATTGGATTGAAGTTCATTCTCTGTCCTCCATAGTACATGCCTGCACAAAGCAATCTTGCCTTGCGCAGGCATGTACTATGGAGGACAGAGAATGAACTTCAATCCAATATTGCAGCCAGCATGCAGCCAGCGGGTAAGGAAAGGGTGAATCAAAAACCCCAAAACCCCGCCTCCATGGCTGAAGATTGTTCCCTCCAAATTCAGGTGACAGTGTCCCTTTAAGAAGTCTGCCTGCTGGTTGTTTTCCCCTCTTATGTGCAGTGCAGTAAGGGATGTTAGGTGACTTTCTGATAGATTCAAAATTTCTGTAACAGAAGACATCAGAGTCTCTGATCGCGTGCCTCCTTGCCTGTTTAGATACGCCACTGTGGTGGTGTTGTCGGAAAGGATTCTGACGTCTTTCCCTCGTAGCTGTGGGAGAAAATGGTATAAGGCGTATTTTACTGCATTTAATTCTTTAACATTAGAGGAGTAGCAGCTTTCCTCCATGTTCCATAACCCTTGGCAAAAATCATTCCCCATGAGCGCCCCATCCATGAGGACTGGCGTCAGTGGTTATGGTATGAGATGGCGTTATTATCCATGGAACGCCACTCATCAAATGGTCTGAATTCAGCCACCACGTTAAGGAAGTTAAAACTTCCTGAGATAAGGTTATTTTTAAATTTAGGTGACCAGATAACCGTCTATCTTCTTGTAAAATCTGGTGTTGCAGTGTACGGGTATGATGTTGAGCCCAGTTTACTGCAGGTATACAAGAGATAAGGGATCCCAGTAGGGACATAGCTTGTCTTAGGGATATACGTGGATTATTTATTGCCGCTAGGACTTTGTGTTTGATCAGTAGTATTTTTACCTGAGGCAGGAGACACTTTTGAGATATGGAGTCTAGATGGAACCCCAAGAACGCCTGACAGGAAAGCGGAGTGAGTCTGGATTTGTTGGTATTGATTATCCAGCCTAGATCCTGTAGAAAGGAAATTGCGTGAGCCAAACGATCAGCACATTGAGTAACTGAATTTCCTATGACCAAAAAGTCATCCAGATAGGGAACAATTAAGGTTTCTTTTTGGCGAAGGTAGGCCATCACCTCTAGCATTATCTTGGTGAAGATCCTCGCTGTTGACAGGCCGAAGGGCATGGCTGCGTACTGGAAATGACGAACTTCGCTGTTGATTGTCACTGCTACTCTGAGGTACTTTTGGTATCTGTCATGGATAGGGACATGATAATAAGCATCTTTCAAATCAATGTCCCCCATCATACAGTTTGGAAAGAGGAGTTTTATAGTGGATCTAATGGATTCCATTTTAAATGTATGGTTTTCAACGAATGAATTGAGTTTTTTAAGGTTTATGATGGTCCTGAAAGAACCGTCAGGTTTGGAAATCAGGAATAAGGGAGAATAGAATCCCCTGCCTTCCTGTCCCTCAGGGACTTGGACTAAAACCCGCTTTGATAATAGGGTTTGAATTTCCAGCTCTAGAGCCTGTTGTTGTATAGGCGAGCTGAGAGATGTTATAATATATGACTCGTGGGGAACACGAGAGAATTGTAGTTTAATTCCATCTCGGATGATGCTTAAAACCCACGAGCTAGATGTTACTTTTTCCCATTGGGTGGCGAAAAATGTCAGTCTGCCCCCTACTGGTATATCCTCAGAATTTGTCTTTTGGGGGGTTGGGTCTTCTGAACATGGTACCTCTTTGTCTGTCCTCTTTAGTGGTCCATGTTGTAGACCTATCCGCTTGCCTCCTTTTACCAAACGGTCTCCTCTTAAAGGCTCTCCTGTAAAAGGGAATAGAGGAATCAGGAAAAGTTTTCTTCCTGTCCTTTGCCTTTTCGAGTATCTCGTCTAAGGTTTTACCAAAGAGGTACTCACCCTCACATGGGATTGCGCATATTTTAGATTTAGACTGTGCGTCCCCTTTCCAGCTTTTCATCCAAAGTGCGCGTCTTGCATTGTTCACAAGGCCTGCAGATCTTGCTGCTAATCGAAGAGAGTCGGCAGATGCGTCCGCCATAAAAGCTGCCGCTCCTGGTATTAAGGGGATGGCCGCTCGTAGTTTTTCTCTCAAAACTTTATTTTCGATTTGCTGGTCCAACTGATCAATCCAAATGATCATTGACCGGGCAGCGCAGGTGCTGGCTACTGCAGGTTTAAAAATTCCTGTAGCCGCTTCCCAAGAACGTTTAAGGGATGATTCTGCCTTACGATCCAAAGGATCGACCAGAAGTCCCGCATCCTCCACAGGCAGAGCGGATTGCTTGGAGGTAGAAGCTACAGCTGCATCGACCTTAGGGACTTTAGTCCATGTAAGAAGCTCCTCGTCACTAAACGGATATTTACGTTTAGACGCGGAGGGTAAAAAACTTCTTTGATCCTGCTTCTCCCACTCTCTTTTGATTAATGCTTTTACTGCTGGTATAACCGGAAAACGTCTCCTCTTTCTCTCTGCCAAACCCGCGAACATAATTTCCTGCGTGGTTTGCCCATGGTATTTCGGATTGATTTTACTAAGTTATCCACACTGTCTAATGAAAAACATGAACAACCCTCGATTTCTGATGAGGATGATGATGATGATAAGGAGGCTTCTGACAGTACAGTCTGGTCACTTTCGGAGTCTGACACAGGTGTTGGTGTTTTGGACTTAGCTTTACGCGGTTTTTCCTGGGTCATATTTTTTAGCTCCTCCCTAATAATGGCCCGTAAGTCCGTAACAGACACTGTCGCTCCCTGTGTTGTTTCCTTAAAACAGTCTTTGCATAGTTTTTTGGGGTATGAGTCCGGAAGGGGCTGACTACACAAGGCACATTCCTTGTGCTTTGTTTTTTGTCGTCTTTTAGACTAGGCGTAATAAGTAGCGAGAGAGAGAGAAAAAGAGAGAAATAGGGAGACAGCGTCAGCTTAAGGCCGGGGTCACACTAGACCGTAATACGGACGAGTGCAATGCGATAAAAAATCGCATAGCACTCGCCCCAATGTTAATCTATGGGGCAGCTCCCATCATCCGATATTTTCTCGGCCGTATTCAGGATCCGAGTGAAATCGCAGCATGCTGCGATTGTCAGCGTATCTCGGGCGAGACTCGCCAATGAAAGTCTATGGGTGCGAGAAAACATCGGATTACATACGGACCATGCGTGTGCATTGCGAGAAATACGGAAGACTTCTCCAGGTGACAGGAAATTGAATCATCCATTATCAGGAAGCTTTGGAATGCTAATTTCAGGCCCACGCTGGATTGCAAACCAGGAAGCACGCCTCCACGGAGTGTTCTGTAGTAGCAGCATGGCCAGGCATATTAATGTGGAGATGCTCATTGCTCTGGTCCATGATAGGCCCGAATTATGGGACCAACGCGACGCACATTATGCAGACCGTGCACGTAAAGACGCAGCATGGAGGGCAATATGTCGCCACATGTTCCCCGATTTTGATGAGCGACCTCAAGAGGTTCAGCAAGAAATATGTAAGTACCATTCTTCAAAATTTTTTTTTTTTCATGTAAGCCTGAAAGCATCATATGTGTTTTGCTTATGATGTTAGTAAATCATCCATGCTCTTGGTTGAAGATGCCAAAACATTCCCAAGAGACACAAAAATGGCTTTAAATTAATTTAGCTATAGTCCGTTAATATAGGGCCAAAGGAATTTTATGTCCCCCTAGCCCATGTGTTTTTGCAAAGCCTGTAACTGTTTGTGTGTGATATTTATCTCAAATGTTTTGTATATTTGCAGTCAATGATGTAAATAGACGCTGGCGGAGTTGCCGGGACCAATACCGGCGTGAGCGTCAAGTTCATGGGCGGAGTGGTGATGCAGCCCCCAAAAAAAGGAAATACCTTTATTATGACCGCCTAAATTTTCTTGCCCCGGTGATGGAGCTACGACCGTAAGTGCATGCATGTGTACAAATATTTAACACATTTTATGATGTGAATATGTATGTATTTTTTAATATAAATAATGTTTTGTGAAATACAGAACAGAGTCAAATCTGACTGAAAGAGAGACTGGATCTGACTCCGAGTTGCTGATTGACCGTTGCTGAAGATGCAGATTTGGCTGGACCATCTGGGCAAGCAACAGGCAGCAACCACCCTCCCCCACCACCACAACCAGCAGCAGCGTCTACCGCTCCACAGGAGGCAAATCCTGAGGTTGATGAAGGAGGCCAGAGCAGCAGTCCAACATTGGCTCTGGATACATCACCACAGCCTACTACCAGACCAAACCGTGGTCGTCGCAGAAGGGTGGCTTTGAACATTGGCACCGGGAGGCAAGTTGATACCGGGGTGTTGGACTATTTGTCCCGAGCTGCCAATGATGATGGGGAGGAAGCTTACTTCCGCAGTCTTGCCCGCTATTTACGTCCCATTCCCCGCTCGCTCAGGCTGCGGACCAGAGGTTGCATCCAAATTTTGCTAGATGCGGCAACACCCCCAAACAACCCGACTAATATCTTTAATTATCTTGAACGGTGGCAAATGTCATCTACCAACCTTCTGGCGGTGCAAGACCTTCCACAGGACCAATCACAAACTGTGTCAGCACCACCCCCGCAACCTATAGCTCCACAGCCTGCACAAACCACACAACAAGGCCAAAACAGGGGTATTTATGATTTTGCAGCACATCCCCAATCTGACCACTTGAACAGACACATGTTTGGAGGCTGGTCCCAACATGTGTCTGCTCGACATGGTCATATTGGGGGTTCGGAACAAATGGGTCAAGCCAGTAGCCAGGACTTGATGCCCTTCTACCCTCCACATCAAGTGTTAGGTCATACACATGATCGCAGCTTGCAGCAACACCCGCAATTTCTATCTGCAATAACACAGGTAGACAGAGTGGTTGGTCAACCACCCAGGCCAAGTTCCGCACATGCTGGACACCCGCCATCACCATCACCACCCCCAACCTACCATAACCTGTAATGTTTTGGATGTTAGATTTTGCCTGTCATTTTGGCCTTTTGTTGGCCTTAGTTTTTTGTGACCATGGCATGTAAAGCTGTGTTATTGGTTTTGTTTAAATTACATATGAAAATTGAAATATGTTTTGGGAATGCATATATATGCGCAGAGCAGTAAAAATTTGTTCTGAAAACAGAGTCTTATGTCTTGGTCCAGCTACATACATGATTTGTCAACTTTACACACTTACATCTTTTCATCATCAGATACATATTACACCAATTTCTGAAGGAAATTATGTGATTTATTAACTTAGAATCTAAACAAAAATTAAGGCAAAACAGCATTGTCTTGCCAAACCGTAGATCCCTCTGGTGACACAAAAAAATTGGTTAAAACATCACGAACTTTTAGGCCAGAGGGCTGACGACGTGAAGGACGAACACGTGTAGTTGTCAAGACAGTATTTGCATAATCAATGTCATCTGCAGCAGATGATGGGCAATCATGGTCTCTTGTAAAGTTGTGAAGAACAACACATGCTTTTATCACACCATTTACATTGCCTTCACTCAGTTGGATTGCAGACTGAAGGACCCGCCATTTTGCACTGAGAATGCCAAATGAACACTCGACCAGACGGCGGGCACGGGAAAGACGCAAATTAAAGATGGAGTCTTCTCCAGATTTCCGTGCATGTATCCCACACAATCCCAGAAATTGTAGATTTGCCCAATAAAAACTCTAAATGCAGGGCCGCATATGATAGGCCAGTGGCAAGGAAGCTAAAAGACAAAATAATATTTTTATCAAAGATAAAATTAACACAATACAGGGTGATATGGGGCAATCAAACACTTTTTTTAAATTTAAAAAAAAAACAAAAAACCATGGCTTTGATCTTTTAAAAAAATTACATTAAGAAAATAAGTAAAAATTATGTTGAAGTTACTTAACCATTTAAGTATATAATTTGAAGAAGGGGTATCGACAAAAAAATGAGTAACATATTGGGTCAATTAGTATTAAGGCATACCGCAAGGTAAGGATAAGGCGCTCCTCAGCTGAAATAGATTTGCGCATCCTGGTGTCCTTCTTCGTGATCCCTGGACGCAAAATCTCCAACAAAATGTCAAAGGTTTGAATCCTCATCCGACAATAGTTGAAGAACTTGTCCGGATTAGTCCTCAGAGCAGCATACAGACGGCTGAAATGGCCTTTATTGATACGTTGTTTGATAAGTGGATGTACCCACATCCGTCTCCGCCTCCTCGGATCTACAATAACTGGGTATGGCTGGCCAAAACGTTGGGAAAGTACCCAGTTGAAAAGCACACGCTCTGTGGTGTTGAAAGTCAGTCGATCAGACATGTTGCTCATCAATCCGAAGTGCATCAACACAAGCAGGGACTCTACTGCATAGATTGGTGGGTGGCACCTGTGTTTTGGGCCATTAAATAATGTTCTTGGTGATGATTTAAATTTTTTCAGGTGAAAAAACCGTTATATGTCCATTTTGCAAGCCTGCGAGAAATTCTCGCCATACGGAAGTCACACGGATGTCAAACGGATCATTTGATGCGAGAAAATCGCATCCTCGCACTGCACTCGGATCACTGTTTTGTAAAAATTTGTGCGATTCTCGTTCGTCAAAAACGGACCGTTTTTTTAAACGTTGTGTGTGTCCCCGGCCTAATAGGCAGAGTTTTAACACTCACCCAGTGAAGCGAATAGTACCGGATCAGAAGGCAGAGATCCTGTTCTGGATCCGTCGCTTTTACGAGCGGTCTCCGAGGATCCTTTGGTGTGATCTTTGGCGGGGGGTACTGGATCTCCAGCTATGGGGTCCATGGCACCTGGGGATGACATCCCTGCATCGCCGCATTATTGTTTTCTGGCAGTTTAAATAGTGCGCCCTTTTTTTTTTTTTTTTTTTCTCACCGCGCAATGCGCATATCGGCGCTGGCTCCCCCGCCCTAGGCGCCCCGGAAGTGACTCATTTAGCCAGTATTGCGGCGGTCGGCGCATGCGCGGTCCGGGATTTAGCACCGGACCGCAATGGAGATCTCCTTACCCGGCTCCTGGCCCCCGTACAGCCGCACCGCACGCTGCAGAAGACGCTGGGCGGCCCTCCCCGGACCCGGCCGTCTGCCTGCTCCACCAGACGAGGAGGGAGCCGTCTAACGGAACTCCCCCGACGCTGCTTCTGAGCTGCAGCCCCTGCCGTTCTCAAGGGATACCGCGCCGGCGGCATGCTAGCCCAGGTATGTCCGGTAGTGTCTTCCCTGAACATTCCCGCAGGAACAGGAAACCTAAACTGAGGAGGAGAGGTGGACCGCCCCCTTTTATTTCTCGGTAGGTTTCCTGTTCCTGCGGGGCGGATCCCACTCTCCAGTGGGGTGCTGTTGTGGCGAATGGGAATATATATACATACACACATATATATATCTACTAGATTGTGGCCCGATTCTAACGCATCGGGTATTCTAGAATATGCATGTCCCCTTAGTATATGGACAATGATGATTCCAGAATTCGCGGCAGACTGTGCCCGTCGCTGATTGGTCGAGGCAACCTTTATGACATCATCGTCGCCATGGAAACCATTATGACATCTATATCGATACTGTGCCCGTCGCTGAATCAGAAACGTGGGAGTTCTACGTCCTTTATGACATCATCGTCGCTGTGCGGCCTCGACCAATCAGAGACGCGGGATTTCCAGGACCTGGAAATCCCGCGTCTGAGTGGTCGAGGCCGCCAGGCCTCGACCAATCAGCGACGGGCACAGCATGGCGACGATGATGTCATAAAGGTTGCCTCGACAAATCAGCGACGGGCACAGTCTGCCGCGAATTCGCCTCGACCAATCAGCGATGGGCACAGTATCGACGTAGATGTCATAATGGTTGCCATGGCGACGATGATGTCATAAAGGTTGCCTCGACCAATCAGCGACGGGCACAGTCTGCCGCGAATTCTGGAATCATCATTGTCCATACACTACGGGGACATGCATATTCTAGAATACCCGATGCGTTAGAATCGGGCCACAATATCGTATACATACATATATATATATATATACACACACACACACACACACACACACACACACATATATATTTTTTTAATAAATGTCACTATAAACTATCACTATAGACGTCTATATATTTATTAATGTATATATATTTATTATCTATCTCGGGGTTACACTGACACCTAATGACTGTAAATGGGGTCACGTTACAGCAGTCCCAAAAAGTCCAACCCTGATTGACTATTGGACAGTCAGATCACGTAAACCATTTAAGAAGCACAACTGAGAACTGGTGTCCTGTGACCAGACCACCATGTAGCCCCCCCCGGCCTTATAAGACAATCATCAAGGACAGCTAAGAGTGCGGGGAGGAAAGGATGACGGAAGCATTTTATTATTACATGTAATAAATACGGGCCCATAAGAAATCAGCGGGAAACTTGGAAGAGGTTTCTCGTGTATATACATTTTATTGGAAGCAGATATAAGATATCCATGGTTAACAGGTCATCTCAGTGGATATTCTCCAGGCCCTGAAGAAAAAAAGAAAAATGGAAAAAACAAAATGGTTAATAATATTTTTTTTTATATAGCGCCAACATATTCCGCAGCGCTTTACAGTTTGCACACATTATCATTGCTGTCTCCATTGGGGCTCACAATCTAAATTACTTATCAGTATGTCTTTGGAGTGCGGGAGGAAACCTGAGAACCCGCAGGAAACCCACACAAACACTGGGAGAACATACAGACTCTAAACCACAATCCCATTTCAACAGATTTCTAAAGTCTACTATGTATCTACATCTCCCTCTGTAATATATATGTATTTAATTTATTTTAAAATAAAATAGCCAGCCTGAATTTTGGTGCATCTTGACGCTTAACCCCTTTCTGCCATCAGACGTACTATTGCGTCCATGGGGGGTGGGCCCTACTTCCCAAGGACGCAATAGTACGTCATATGCGATCGGCAGCGCTCACGGGGGGAGCGGCGCCGATCGCGGCCGGGTGTCAGCTGCCTATCGCAGCTGACATCCGGCACTATGTGCCAGGAGCGGTCACGGACCGCCCCCGGCACATTAACCCCCGGCACACCGCGATCAAAGATGATCGCGATGTGCCGGCGGTGCAGGGAAGCACCGCGCAGGGAGGGGGCTCCCTGCGGGCTTCCCTGAGACCCCCGCAGCAACGCGATGTAATCGCGTTGCTGCGAGGGTCTTGCCGCCCTCCCTCCCTGCTCCAGGTCCCGGATCCAAGATGGCCGCGGATCCGGGTCCTGCAGGGAGGGAGGTGGCTTCACAGAGCCTGCTCAGAGCAGGCACTGTGAAGCCTGCACTGCTGCATGTCAGATCAGTGATCTGACAGAGTGCTGTGCAAACTGTCAGATCACTGATCTGTGATGTCCCCCCCTGGGACAAAGTAAAAAAGTAAAAAAAAAATTTTCCAAATGTGTAAAAAAAATTAAAAAAAAATATTCCTAAATAATGAAAAAAAAAAAAAAAATATTCCCATAAATACATTTCTTCATCTAAATAAAAAAAAAAAAAAACAATAAAAGTACACATATTTAGTATCGCCGCGTCCGTATCGACTCGCCCTATAAAACTGGCACACTAGTTAACCCCTTCAGTAAACACCGTAAGAAAAAAAAAAAAAAAACGAGGCAAAAAACGACGCTTTATTATCATACCGCCGAACAAAAAGTGGAATAACACGTGATCAAAAAGACAGATATAAACAACCATGGTACCGCTGAAAGCGTCATCTTGTCCCGCAAAAAACGAGCCACCATACAGCATCATCAGCAAAAAAATGAAAAAGTTATAGTCCTGAGAATAAAGCGATGCCAAAATAATTATTTTTTCTATAAAATAGTTTTTATCGTATAAAAGCGCCAAAACATAAAAAAATGATATAAATGAGATGTCGCTGTAATCATACTGACCCGAAGAATAAAACTGCTTTATCAATTTTACCAAACGCGGAACGGTATAAACGCCTCCCCCAAAAGAAATTCATGAATAGCTGGTTTTTGGTCATTCTGTCTCACAAAAATCGGAATAAAAAGCGATCAAAAAATGTCACGTGCCCGAAAATGTTACCAATAAAAACGTCAACTCGTCGCGTAAAAAACAAGACCTCACATGACTGTGTGGACCAAAATATGGAAAAATTATAGCTCTCAAAATGTGGTAACGCAAAAAATATTTTTTGCAATAAAAAGCGTCTTTCAGTGTGTGACGGCTGCCAATCATAAAAATCCGCTAAAAAACCCGCTATAAAAGTAAATCAAACCCCCCTTCATCACCCCCTTAGTTAGGGAAAAATAAAAAAATGTATTTATTTCCATTTTCCCATTAGGGCTAGGGTTAGGGCTAGGGCTAGGGTTAGGGCTAGGGTTAGGGTTAGGGCTAGGGTTAGGGCTAGGGTTAGGGCTAGGGCTAGGGTTAGGGCTAGGGTTAGGGCTAGGGTTAGGGTTAGGGCTAGGGTTAGGGCTAGGGTTAGGGCTAGGGTTAGGGTTAGGGCTAGGGTTAGGGCTAGGGTTAGGGCTAGGGTTAGGGCTAGGGTTAGGGCTAGGGCTAGGGTTAGGGTTGGGGCTAGGGTTAGGGCTAGGGTTAGGGCTAGGGTTAGGGCTACAGTTAGGGTTGGGGCTAAAGTTACAGTTAGGGTTTAGATTACATTTACAGTTGGGAATAGGGTTGGGATTAGGGTTAGGGGTGTGTCAGGGTTAGAGGTGTGGTTAGGGTTACCGTTGGAATTAGGGTTAGGGGAGTGTTTGGATTAGGGTTTCAGTTATAATTGGGGGGTTTCCACTGTTTAGGCACATCAGGGGCTCTCCAAAAGCGACATGGCGTCCGATCTCAATTCCAGCCAATTCTGCGTTGAAAAAGTAAAACAGTGCTTCTTTCCTTCCGAGCTCACCCGTGTGCCCAAACAGGGGTTTACCCCAACATATGGGGTATCAGCGTACTCAGGACAAATAGGACAACAACTGTTGGGGTCCAATTTCTCCTGTTACCCTTGGGAAAATACAAAACTGGGGGCTAAAAAATAATTTTTGTGGGAAAAAAAAGATTTTTTATTTTTACGGCTCTGCGTTATAAACTGTAGTGAAACACTTGGGGTTCAAAGTTCTCACAACACATCTAGATAAGTTCCCGGGGGGGTCTAGTTTCCAATATGGGGTCACTTGTGGGGGGTTTCTACTGTTTAGGTACATTAGGGGCTCTGCAAACGCAATGTGACGCCTGCAGACCATTCCATCTAAGTCTGCATTCAAATGGCACTCCTTCCCTTCCGAGCCCTCCCATGCGCCCAAACAGTGGTTTCCCCCCACATATGGGGTATCAGCGCACTCAGGACAAATTGGACAACACATTTTTGGGTCCAATTTCTCCTGTTACCCTCGGGAAAATACAAAACTGGGGGCTAAAAAATAATTTTTGTGGGAAAAAAATTTTGTTTTATTTTTACGGCTCTCCATTATAAACCTCTGTGAAGCCCTTGGTGGGTCAAAGCGCTCACCACACATCTAGATAAGTTCCTTAGGGGGTCTACTTTCCAAAATGGTGTCACTTGTGGGGGGTTTCTACTGTTTAGGTACATTAGGGGCTCTGCAAACGCAATGTGACGCCTGCAGACCATTCCATCTAAGTCTGCATTCAAATGGCACTCCTTCCCTTCCGAGCCCTCCCATGCGCCCAAACAGTGGTTTCCCCCCACATATGGGGTATCAGCGCACTCAGGACAAATTGGACAACACATTTTTGGGTCCAATTTCTCCTGTTACCCTCGGGAAAATACAAAACTGGGGGCTAAAAAATAATTTTTGTGGGAAAAAAATTTTGTTTTATTTTTACGGCTCTCCATTATAAACCTCTGTGAAGCCCTTGGTGGGTCAAAGTGCTCACCACACATCTAGATAAGTTCCTTAGGGGGTCTACTTTCCAAAATGGTGTCACTTGTGGGGGGTTTCTACTGTTTAGGTACATTAGGGGCTCTGCAAACGCAATGTGACGCCTGCAGACCATTCCATCTAAGTCTGCATTCAAATGGCACTCCTTCCCTTCCGAGCCCTCCCATGCGCCCAAACAGTGGTTTCCCCCCACATATGGGGTATCAGCGCACTCAGGACAAATTGGACAACACATTTTTGGGTCCAATTTCTCCTGTTACCCTCGGGAAAATACAAAACTGGGGGCTAAAAAATAATTTTTGTGGGAAAAAATTTTTGTTTTATTTTTACGGCTCTCCATTATAAACCTCTGTGAAGCCCTTGGTGGGTCAAAGCGCTCACCACACATCTAGATAAGTTCCTTAGGGGGTCTACTTTCCAAAATGGTGTCACTTGTGAGTGGTTTCTACTATTTAGGTACATTAGGGGCTCTGCAAACGCAACATGGCGTCTCATCTCAATTCCTGTTAATTTTGCATTGAAAAGTCAAACGGCGCTCCTTCCTTTCCGAGCTCTCCCATCCGCCCAAACAGTGGTTTACCCCCACATATGGGGTATCAGCGCACTCAGGACAAATTGTACAACAACTATTGGGGTCCAATTTCTTCTCTTACCCTTGGAAAAATAAAAAATTGGGGGCGAAAAGATAATTTTTGTGAAAAAATATGATTTTTTTATTTTTACGGTTCTGCATTATAAACTTCTGTGAAGCACTGGGTGGGTCAAAGTGCTCACCACACCTCTAGATAAGTTCCTTAGGGGGTCTACTTTCCAAAATGGTGTCACTTGTGGGGGGTTTCAATGTTTAGGCACATCAGTGGCTTTCCAAACGCAACATGGCATCCCATCTCAATTCCTGTCAATTTTGCATTGAAAAGTCAAACGGCGCTCCTTCCCTTCCGAGCTCTCCCATCCGCCCAAACAGTGGTTTACCCCCACATATGGGATATCAGCTTACTCAGGACAAATTGTACAACAACTATTGGGGTCCAATTTCTTCTCTTACCCTTGGAAAAATAAAAAATTGGGGGCGAAAAGATAATTTGTGTGAAAAAATATGATTTTTTATTTTTACGGTTCTACATTATAAACTTCTGTGAAGCACTTGGTGGGTGAAAGAGCTCACCACACCTCTATATAAGTTCCTTAGGGGGTCTACTTTCCAAAATGGTGTCACTTGTGGGGGGTTTCAATGTTTAGGCACATCAGGGGCTCTCCAAACGAAACATGGTGTCCCATCTCAATTCCTGTCAATTTTGCATTGAAAAGTCAAATGGCGCTCCTTCGCTTCCGAGCTGTGCCATGCGCCCAAACAGTGGTTTACCCCCACATGTGGGGTATTGGCGTACTCAGGACAAATTGTACAACAATGATTGCAGTCCATTTTCTCCTGTTACCCTTGGTAAAATAAAACAAATTGGAGCTGAATTAAATTTTTTGTGAAAAAAAGTTAAATGTTCATTTTTATTTAAACATTCAAAAAATTCCTGTGAAGCACCAGAAGGGTTAATAAACTTCTTGAATGTGGTTTTAAGCACCTTGAGGGGTGTAGTTTTTAGAATGGTGTCACACTTGGGTATTTTCTATCATATAGACCCCTCAAAATGACTTCAAATGAGATGTGGTCCCTAAAAAAAAATGGTGTTGTAGAAATGAGAAATTGCTGGTCAAATTTTCACCCTTATAACTCCCTAAGAAAAAAAAATTTTGGTTCCAAAATTGTGCTGATGTAAAGTAGACATGTGGGAAATGTTACTTATTAAGTATTTTGTGTGACATATATCTGTGATTTAATTGCATAAAAATTCAAAGTTGGAAAATTGCGAAATTTTCATAATTTTCGCCAAATTTCCGTTTTTTTCACAAATAAACGCAGGTACTATCAAAGAATTTTTACCATTGTCATGAAGTACAATATGTCACGAGAAAACAATGTCAGATTCACTGGGATCCGTTGAAGCGTTCCAGAGTTATAACCTCATAAAGGGACAGTGGTCAGAATTGTAAAAATTGGCCCGGTCATTAACGTGCAAACCACCCTTGGGGGTAAAGGGGTTAAAGTTTGTTTTTTTTAAATCGAAAATGGTGTTTACGAAGTACGTCATCAGCTTTTTTAATGCATGAGAAAAAATGGACAGTTTCATCAGTTTGTTTTTTTTCTCTGATTGGAAAAAAAAAATCTCCACCTTCTACGAGTGAAAAACAGACAGCACACGGACTCCATCTGATTACACTGACCATAGACTTTCATTATGTATTTGGATCCAACACTTGAATCAATATTGGAAATGCTGCAGTGATTTTGCACTCCGAAGAAAAAAAAAAAAACAAAAAAAACACATGGACATGAACAGCCCATATACTGCCAATGGTATGATTGCAAACAGTGGGAAAAAAAAAACACTCTGATAACACTGGTATGTGAATAACTGACATGCGACTGTGCCATGAACATAAAAATCAGGTCAGCTCAGATTAAATCAATGGGAGACGGGGAAGCGTGTGTGCTGGTATACAGTGTTGGTGGCCCATAGCCCCCCGACCGAGAATTAGAGGACAAAGACAATATTTTGTTTTTTTGTTTTTTTAACATTTACATTTTTTTTAATAAAATCATTTGATGCAATTTGATTTCACACAACATCTTGCAGTTTGCCTTTTATAGCTCCTGTGCTGAACAGTTTTTTGCGGGCTGCAGAATGATTTAAGGAGAATCCATCAGTGATCTCATTCTGATGGAGAGTTTATTACGCTCATCTTCCTTTTTCTCAACTCCTCTCAGCTGATTTATAACTACATGAAATTGACTCAAGTTGAACTTTTGGTGGCACCAAAAATAAAAAAAAAATAAAAAATCTACTCCAGCAAGTCTACAGAAAAACACATCCCAAGTTAATTCTGCAAAGTAATACGGGCCATTATGACCAATATTCCGAGTAAAGTCATCTTAAAGCCGAGTTACACTATTACTTACTTTTGATTTATAGTAACGCTGCTCCCCAGAAACCCTCTTGTCTCTTTGTAGGAGATACCACTGGTAGGGGAGCCGGGAAATCCGCTTGTCCTGTGTACGGCAACAAGTGCGACACATTAAATAAGTGACACGAGAAATGTCTTACCTGTACCTTTAATATAGGAAATATTCTAACACCTGCATTATAGCACATAGATCTTTATTTTAAACACTATTATTCATATCTTCTTTGCAGCAAACGCTGCAGCAGGGAAGATATGAATTGTGGCTTCAGCACCAGATGCTGGTACGTGTGGTACCCAGCACGGTGCGTGTGGTACCCAGTGGGCACACGGGCAGCACACGTGTGCCACACTGATGTGCCACAGAAACGTAGGGGCACACGGACACGGATAATTCCGGTACTGGAATAATCTGGACGTGTGACACCGGCCTACAACACATTGCGTTAGCGCAATCCGCTAGGCGCTAAACGGATTGCACTAACGCAATCTGAACCTAGCCTTACTTTGCGCCCTGACTAGGCCTCTTCAGAATGTAAAACTATGGCTCCATCCACACTGGAGAATATACCAAACCTGCATGAATTAGATTTCTACTCACCAGCACACAGGCTGTTTTTTAATTACTTGATAAATACAAATTTTAAAGGGGTGGTCGGGGCGAGAAGAAAAGAAAAAAAAATATTATTGGTTATGTGGGGCTTGTATAGATATAAAAACAAATCATAATCTCCTGCTATCACCCTACTGGATCCAGCTCAAGAGGCTCTGTGGTCTGCACAGAATTGCTGCCACTAATAATTGGCTGCAACGGTTAGATAACTTAGAGCTGCGTGTCAGCCGAAATACATCCAATGACATCTGGTTCAGGTTTATCTGACTGTTGCAACTCATTACAAGCAGGGGTCAAGTGGCTGGTCGATTGATGAGATCGAAGCCTGGTGCAGATCATAGAGCAGAAAATGACTGCAGACTTGCACCCCAAGTGATGACTTGTTGATCAGTGGCGGTCACATCGCTAGGACCTGCACCGATCGGCAGCAACGTGTAACCTGGTTACAAGATGAGAACAGGTGGGACGCCCGACCACTATTGTATTCTCTATGCAGTTCAGCGCCAAATTAAACAAGGAAAAATTTTCTGACTTGGGACCCGCACAGATCTGTATGCGGTCACCTGTCCAGAGCACTGCTACATCTGCAGAGAAAACAGGAATATTATCAAAACTGTAGCAAGCAGCTCAGTGACACATTGCTGGAATCAGGGTCTCTGTCTCTACACCCTGCTGCTCTCAGAATAGGTGGCAAAACCTGGTGACAGAGGAGTTATGTGCCGGATTCTCTCCAGATAAACCTGTGCAGATGACACCTCTGCGGTGGGAAAACCGTCACCGCTCGTCAGTAATAGGATAAGACTATAGTATATATATAGCTTATAAGAATACAGCCGCCGCCCGGTGTGACCTGTGCACAGCACTCACCTTGCCCCCGTTAGTCAAGCGGTTAATATATATGGTGGACAGCCCGGGCACCATGAGGCAGCCGGCCATAAGCGCCACCCCGGGCAGGATCTCATACCACATGGCGCCGCTTCTCCAGGGAGACTCTCACTGACTGACTGCTGCACCACAGACCCGACAGCAGCTCAGGGTCACAGCGCTCGCCCAGCATGCTCTGCGCTAATAATGACACACATGTCCGCCATATTTGTTACTGGCAGGGTCGCTAACAAATAAACGAATGACGATTTATAAACCGCTATATTTTCACTCGGTGTCTATGGTTGATGTCAATTTATTGATAGGATATTATTTTGTGTAAAATGGAGAAAATAAAATATTTGCCCATGTCAACAATGGCGCCTGAATACCGGAAGTAAAGGAGTAACAAAATCTCGCGACATTTACGCGAGAATTGACATCGCTAGAGAAAAAAAAGTGAACGCACAGCAACAGATGACGTCAGTGCGCAGCCATGTTTTGAAGGGAAAAGTTACTACAGATGATAGGTAACCTATGCGTAGAAACAAGTTGTGCGACCAAGCGAGAAGCGCACGGTGCTCCGGCCTCCAGTGTCCACAGAGAACGGCTCGGGATTTCGCCGTTGGTATCGGTTAGTATGTGTTAGGTGATTCCACGCCCAATGTGGCGGCTGGATGGTGCTACTGCTGGTCACGTGACGCGGTGCTCGTCCAATCACAGGACGCGGCAGGAGACTGAGAAGTGCAGCGCTGGAGTCAGTTACTAGGTAGTTGTGGCCGTCAGCGCTGGTGTCCGCCTGCAAGAAGAGAACCATGAAGGAAGACAAGGAGAACACGAAGCCCAGGGAGAGGCGAGGGGAGCAGGAGGAAGGAGACCGGCCCGAGAGGGTGAAGGAGAAGAAGGAGGTCATGAGCAAGGTGAGGACGAGGCCTCCTGCTGCACACATGGAGCCATAGTGACACTTGTCAGCGGGATGCATCTGTCACCCGTGCGGGCTGAGTATGTATAGCTGCTGGCACCAGTGAGCCGTGTGTGTGGTCATTGGGGGAGCCTCCGTGTGTGTGGTCACTGGGGGGGCCTCCGTGTGTGTGGTCATTGGGGGAGCCTCCGTGTGTGTGGTCACTGGGGGGGCCTCCGTGTGTGTGGTCACTGGGGGGGCCTCCGTGTGTGTGGTCACTGGGGGAGCCTCCGTGTGTGTGGTCACTGGGGGAGCCTCCGTGTGTGTGGTCACTGGGGGAGCCTCCGTGTGTGTGGTCACTGGGGTGGCCTCCGAGTGTGTGGTCACTGGGGGGGCCTCCGTGTGTGTGGTCACTGGGGGAGCCTCCGTGTGTGTGGTCACTGGGGGAGCCTCCGTGTGTGTGGTCACTGGGGGAGCCTCCGTGTGTGTGGTCACTGGGGTGGCCTCCGTGTGTGTGGTCACTGGGGGAGCCTCCGTGTGTGTGGTCACTGGGGGGGCCTCCGTGTGTGTGGTCACTGGGGGGGCCTCCGTGTGTGTGGTCACTGGGGGAGCCTCCGTGTGTGTGGTCACTGGGGGGGCCTCCGTGTGTGTGGTCACTGGGGGAGCCTCCGTGTGTGTGGTCACTGGGGGAGCCTCCGTGTGTGTGGTCATGTGTGGGAGCCTGTGGGGTGTGTGTGGTCATGGGGGGAGCCTGTGGAGGGGGGGTGTCATGGGGGGAGCCTGTGGAGGGGGGGGTGTCATGGGGGGAGCCTGTTGGGGGGGTGTCATGGGGGGAGCCTGTGGTGTCATTGGGAGAGGGGGTGTCTTGGGGGGAGCCTGTGGGGTGTGTGTGTGTGGTCATGGGGGGGGAGCCTGTGGGGTGTGTGTGGTCATGGGGGGGGGAGCCTGTGGGGTGTGTGTGTGTGGTCATGGGGGGGGGAGCCTGTGGGTGTGTGTGTGTGGTCATGGGGGGGAGCCTGTGGAGTGTGTGTGTGTGGTCATGGGGGGGAGCCTGTGGGGTGTGTGTGTGTGTGGTCATGGGGGGGAGCCTGTGGGGTGTGTGGTCATGGGGGGGGAGCCTGTGGGGTGTGTGTGTGGTCATGGGGGGGGGGAGCCTGTGGGGTGTGTGTGTGTGGTCATGGGGGGGAGCCTGTGGGGGGTGTGTGTGTGGTCATGGGGGGGGGAGCCTGTGGGGTGTGTGTGGTCATGGGGGGGGAGCCTGTGGGGGGGGTGTGTGTGGTCATGGGGGGGGGGGAGCCTGTGGGGTGTGTGTGTGGTCATGGGGGGGGGGGGGAGCCTGTGGGGTGTGTGTATGTGTGTGTGGTCATGGGGGGGGGGGGAGCCTGTGGGGTGTGTGTATGTGTGTGTGGTCATGGGGGTGGAGCCTGTGGGGTGTGTGTATGTGTGTGTGGTCATGGGGGGGGAGCCTGTGGGGTGTGTGTGTATGTGTGTGTGGTCATGGGGGGGGGGAGCCTGTGGGGTGTGTGTGTGTGTGGTCATGGGGGGGGGGAGCCTGTGGGGTGTGTGTGTGTGTGGTCATGGGGGGGGAGCCTGTGGGGTGTGTGTGTGTGGTCATGGGGGGGGGGGGGAGCCTGTGGGGTGTGTGTGTGTGTGTGGTCATGGGGTGGGAGCCTGTGGGGTGTGTGTGTGTGTGTGGTCATGGGGGTGAGCCTGTGGGGTGTGTGTGTGTGTGGTCATGGGGGGGGAGCCTGTGGGGTGTGTGTGTGTGTGTGGTCATGGGGGGGGAGCCTGTGGGGTGTGTGTGTGGTGTCATGGGGGGGAGCCTGTGGGGTGTGTGTGTGTGGTCATGGGGGGGGAGCCTGAGGGGTGTGTGTGTAGTCATGGGAGGGAGCCTGTGGGGGGGATGTAGTCATGGAGGGGAACCTGTGGGGTGTGTGTGGTCATGGGGGGAGCTTGTGGGGTATGTGTGTGGTCATGGGGGGAGCCTGTGGGGTATGTGTGTGGTCATGGAGGGGAGCCTGTGGGGTATGTGTGTGGTCATGGGGGGGAGCCTGTGGGGTATGTGTGTGGTCATGGGGGGGAGCCTGTGGGGTATGTGTGTGGTCATGGGGGGAGCCTGTGTGTGTGGGGGGGTAGAGTGTAGTCATGGGGGAGCATGTGTTGGGGGTAGCCTGCGGGTTGTGTGTGTGGGGGTGCAGTCATGAGGGAGCCTGTGGAGGTGGGAGTGTAGTCATGGGGGAGCATGTGTGGGGGTGTAATTACGGGGTAGCCTGCGGGCTGTGTGGGTGCGGTCACGGTGGATCCTGCGGGCTGTGTGGGTGCGGTCACGGTGGAGCCTGCGGGCTGTGTGGGTGCGGTCACGGTGGAGCCTGCGGGCTGTGTGGGTGCGGTCACGGTGGAGCCTGCGGGCTGTGGGGGTGTAATTACGGGGTAACCTGCAGGCTGTGGGTGCGGTCACGGTGGAGCCTGCGGGCTGTGTGGGTGCGGTCACGGTGGAGCCTGCGGGCTGTGTGTGTTGTAACTGGCACGCACCGCCCACCCCTTGGCGGGTATTGCGCACATTAAGAGCATTGCTTACCTATAGATGCTACTGCGCATGCATCAGCGCCATTTTTTTAAAATTGTGAGCAAAGAAAAAATGTGCAGGAACTTTTGGATATCCATGGTTACGAACCCTAGCAACTAATGAACTGTCACTTTATCAGTGCACGAAACCATGGATACCTAAGGTCCTGCAATGCCTGCACAATAAGGAAAGAGACATAGCAAAACTATACTAAGTTCTAATTGGAGGTGTTTGCTAGTATTATTATTATTACTACACACACTATATATTGGGATAGGATCTTGGACATGGGAATATATATTGGAGGGGGAGCATGATGGGTGAAATGAACCACTTCTAATATGTTGTGATACGTTTTTACTCCCATTTAACCCCTTACTGACCACCATTACGTCTTTTTACTGACCTGAGATGTAAGAGAATAGCCTCCCCATACAGGTGACAATCCAGCAGCTGCCGGCTGTACACTATAGCTGACAACTTGCTGCATCAGCCATGATCAGTGTTGACACTGTCAATATCTGTTTAACTCCTTAGGCTGCCGTCACACTAGCAGTATTTGGTCAGTATTTTACATCAGTATTTGTAAGCCAAAACCAGGAGTGGAACAATTAGAGGAAAAGTATAATAGAAACATATGCTCCACTTCTGTATTTATCATCCACTCCTGGTTTTGGCTTACAAATACTGATGTAAAATACTGACCAAATACTGCTAGTGTGACGGCAGCTTTAGATGCTGCTCTCAATAGTGACTACATATAAATGGCTAACAGAGTGTGGCTTCTCCCTCTTTAACCCCATCGGCCCCCTGCAATCATGATTGTGTGGTCCTGATGTTTGCCATGGCATTTCACGGCCAAATAATGGCCTTAGTCTCCTGGCTATAGCGGCCTATTCAGAAGTTAGCGACATTTAGGTGGTAAAAATACACATTTTCATTCCGGTCATGTCACTTTGCATTAATTCCTGAAAAGCACCTGAAGGGTTAATAAACTACCTGACAACAGTTCTCAGTATGTAAGGGGGTGTTTTTAAAATGGTATCACTTTTGGGGGTTTTCCAATATATAGGACCCTTAAAGTCACTTCAAACATGGATAGATCCCTCAAAAAAATAAATTTTACTTCCTAAAATGCTAGCAAAACACAGTAACATTTTACAGATGGTGCTGATGTAAAGCAGACTTGAGGGAAATGTTATTTATTAATGCTTTTCTGTGGTATGACTATCTGGATTAAAGGGATAATCATTCAAAGTTTGAAAATTGCTATTTTTTTTTACATTTTTGTCAAATTTCTGATTTATTTTTTTTTGTAAATAAACACTAAACATATCAACCTGAATTTACCATTATCATCTATAATATAACGCTGGGAGCGTCACTCTGTCCGAAGCCTCTATAGACTGCGCAAGCGCCGGCGCAGTCTGGGCCTCACAGAGCGACGCTCCCGGGAGATCGCGGTGTGCGTTCACACTGAACGCACACCGCGATCTCCACCGCAGAAGCAGGGACCGCCAGGAGGGTGAGTATCGGCCTATATTCACCTGTCCCCGTTCCATCGCTGAGCAGCGCCATCTTCCCGGTCTCCGGCCTGTGACCTTCAGTTCAGAGGGCGTGATGACGCGCTTAATGCGCGCCGCCCTCTGACTGAACCGTCACAGCCAGGAGACCGGGAAGATGGCGGCGCTCAGCGATGGAACGCCGGACAGGTGAGTATAGTAAATGCTGGGGGGGCCTGAGCTGGTGGCGATACTGGCACCTGACCCCCACAGCGCGCCAGTGTCCCCGCCTGCTCAGGCCCCCCAGCACTCGGCGCCGAGCGGGTCAGAGGCAGTATGGGGACGCAGGATGGAGCAGCACATAAGGATGGGGACGCAGGATGCAGCAGCACATAAGGATGGGGACGCAGGATGGAGCAGCACATAAGGATGGGGACGCAGGATGGAGCAGCACATAACAGTATGGGGACGCAGGATGGAGCAGCACATAAGGATGGGGACGCAGGATGGAGCAGCACATAACAGTATGGGGACGCAGGATGGAGCAGCACATAAGGATGGGGACGCAGGATGGAGCAGCACATAAGGATGGGGACGCAGGATGCAGCAGCACATAAGGATGGGGACGCAGGATGGAGCAGCACATAACAGTATGGGGACGCAGGATGGAGCAGCACATAAGGATGGGGACGCAGGATGGGAGCAGCACATAAGGATGGGGACGCAGGATGGAGCAGCACATAACAGGATGGGGACGCAGGATGGAGCAGCACATAACAGGATGGGGACACAGGATGGGAGCAGCACATAAGGATGGGGACGCAGGATGGAGCAGCACATAACAGGATTGGGACGCAGGATGGAGCAGCACATAAGGATGGGGACGCAGGATGGGAGCAGCACATAAGGATGGGGACGCAGGATGGAGCAGCACATAACAGGATGGGGACACAGGATGGAACAGCACATAAGGATGGGGACGCAGGATGGGAGCAGCACATAAGGATGGGGACGCAGGATGGAGCAGCACATAAGGATGGGGACGCAGGATGGAGCAGCACATAAGGATGGGGACGCAGGATGCAGCATGAACATAAGGATGGGGACGCAGGATGCAGCATGAACATAAGGATGGGGACGCAGGATGCAGCATGAACATAAGGATGGGGACGCAGGATGCAGCAGCACATAAGGATGGGGACGCAGGATGCAGCATGAACATAAGGATGGGGACGCAGGATGGGAGCAGCACATAAGGATGGGGACGCAGGATGCAGCAGCGCATGACAGGATGGGGACGCATGATGGGAGCAGCACATAAGGATGGGGACGCAGGATGGAGCAGCACATAAGGATGGGGACGCAGGATGCAGCAGCACATAAGGATGGGGATGCAGGATGCAGCAGCACATAAGGATGGGGACGCAGGATGCAGCAGCACATAAGGATGGGGACGCAGGATGGAGCAGCGCATGACAGGATGGGGACGCAGGATGGAGCAGCGCATGACAGGATGGGGACGCAGGATGGAGCAGCGCATGACAGGATGGGGACGCAGGATGGAGCAGCGCATGACAGGATGGGGACGCAGGATGGAGCAGCACATGACAGGATGGGGACGCAGGATGGGAGCAGCGCATCGCAGGATGGGAGCAGCGCATCGCAGGATGGGAGCAGCGCATCGCAGGATGGGAGCAGCGCATCACAGGATGGGGACGCAGGATGGGAGCAGCGCATGACAGGATGGGGACGCAGGATGGGAGCAGCGCATGACAGGATGGGGACGCAGGATGGAGCAGCACATGACAGGATGGGGACGCAGGATGGAGCAGCGCATGACAGGATGGGGACCCAGGATGGAGACAATATACCAATATAAATGCTCGCCACCCGGGCGTAGAACGGGTTCAATAGCTAGTAAAGTATAATGTGCCATGAAAAAACCATCTCAAAATCACTGGAATATGTTGAAGTGTTTCAGTTATTACCACATAAAGTGACACTGGTCAGATTTAAAAAATTTGGCGCTGGCACTAGGGTTAAATCAGTAAAATCTTAAAAGGCCGTTCTCACATTAGAAGGTTATAGCATATGACTAGCATATACCATAATGTTTAGGATAGTATGAATAGAGGCCCCAGGGTCCCTTGCACAGCCTCGCTCCTGACAACTGCTGTATACGCTTTCATTCTGAAGGTATTTTGCATCGCAGTAAATAGACCAGGCAGTGATAACATTTCCAGTGAAATTCTTATTGTGGAAAGGTCACATTGACCAGTTTCAGCATGGGCCATTTACCTACGTTGCTGACCAAGCACGTTTTTTCTTCTTCATATATGCAGTCTAATGACATGTAAAGGTGTTTTTTTTTTGTTTTGTTTTTTTTTTATTTGAATGTTGCATCTTTTTTTAATGATATATAGAGTTTTATTTTTATTCACAGTGCACGGACTGGCTCGGCGCCTCTCCTGACCTGAGCGTGACAGCGTGATGTATTTCTGTGCAGCTATCACGCTCAGGATTGGAGATCCGATGGTTGGTCAGTCCGAGGATTCCAATGCGATCCTCACATGAGAAATACGGCCGTCTGTCTGCCCCCCTGACTGTGTACACAGCACTTGTATAGCGCTGTGTATACAGCCGCAGAGGAGGCAGATATGGTAATAAACCCTCTGTGCCTTCTCTATGGGGACTGCTGCTGTCTCGGCACGCTGGGTCCCTGCTCTCGCAGCTTCACGATGATCGTGTGTGGTTGTGGTACAATGTAGTGACATTTTACAACATCACTGCAGAGTATGAGCCTGAAAGCCCATGTATTTATAGTCTGTCTGCAGTCAGGACGCTCTTAAAATAAAATTATCATTATTTTTCAGCTATATAGTCTACTTTGGTTTGTTGGAGAGCTACGGATTTTCCTACATTACGAATGAAGCTTTATTTAAACTAGAAGTTTTTGTTTTTAAAGGTTGTGATCCGTCGTTTGCCTCCAAGTCTTACCAAAGAACAGCTGGAAGAGCATCTTCAGCCTCTGCCAGAACATGACTATTTTGAGTTTTTTGCAAATGACACCAGGTAATAATCATTAGTTTTGGCACAGTCCTCTCTAGTTATCAGTAAATCTTCACCTTTGCAGTCTATTCCTTTTTGTTACTTGTAGTTTTGTCTAATTCTAATGTCTTCTTGTTCCTTAGCTTATTTCCTCATATGTTCTCACGGGCATATATCAATTTCAAAAGTCCAGAGGACATCATGTTATTCAGAGATCGATTCGATGGCTATGTGTTCATTGATCATAGAGGTACGGTATGTTGTCTATATTATCTCTGCTGACTTCAGTATTCGACATATAGAAGGTTTAAGTTGGATTATTGGTAGAATCATATTAAACGTCACATGCCTCTCACCCATACTAATATTGTTAGACTGCCCCATCCTGTACCTTGAAAATTGGTACAGGACACCCTAATCTCCCGTTTCTTCTTCCTGAAGAGGAATCCTACATGTAAACGTTCACACTGCTGCTTCATAGAGCTCCATGGGAAAAACGGAAGCAACTGCTGTCTTGCTCCTGAGAGTAAATGGAGACCTGTGAGCCCAGAGTGGTGTGTGGACTCAGTAGTAAGGCTTTGTGTCCGTACATTGCTCTGATAGTGAATGTAAGCTCCCACAAACCTACTATTGAACCTGTACATTACTCTGTTCATGTAGCTCATGCAAGATCTGTGCATTTCAGGACTTGGACCTTTACCGATCAGCAAGACTATGCAACGCATGCAATATATAAAATAACTCTATTTGCAAAATAATAGATACATTTTAAGTGAGTTTGCCTTCAGATAGAATATATATTGGGTGTTAATGTAAACCATAATTGTATTCCTTTTTATCACAGGTCAAGAATATCCAGCTATTGTGGAATTCGCCCCTTTTCAAAAAGTAGCAAAAAGGAAAAACAAGAAGAAGGATTCCAAGACTGGGACTATTGATGATGGTAAGCATGACTGATATCAACCCATTTAAAAAAACTTTCTGCATTATCTCAGGGTGTTTTTTTTTACCACTGTTTAAGGACTTTAACTCTAATTGTCAGGTTTTACAATTTAGTTTCTTTTTTGCTTACATTCAGATATTCAGGGTTTTCGAATGGAAAGTTGTCTAAAATTTTGTACATAACTTTCTATGAGAGTTGAAATTCTGGTGGCGCAAATGAACATACTAAAAACAGGGCTAAATGCTATGTGAACTGTAAGGAGGGCTTTATCATAAGTGGCTCAGGCTGCTGCTCCCTCATGCTTTACATTGCAGTTCTGTTTGTTCAGACAGAACTTTGTTTCTAAGTGCTGTCCCCTACGGACTACCCCTTTTTAAAGTGAACCTGTCAGCATTTTGGTAGAGGAAAGATGACACTGGAGGTGCCTGCACAGTAGCAGCGATCGGAACAATGCTACTGTGCAGGCACCGCCAGCACAATCTTGATTGAACCTTTTTTTTTTGTCTTTACAAAAATGGCGCCTGCACAGTAGCATCTATTGGAACGCAATAGATGCTACGCCATTTTGATATATATATATATATATATTTTATTTGTACAACAAAACTATATTTCTAAATAACATAAGAGCCATAATATCCACTTTATCATGCTGCAGCACATCAGTGCCTGATGAATGTGATTTTAAAATTTTTTTTTTTATCAAGCCATAATTCTCTGTTGTATCTAAAATAGGGGCCGGGTCACTGAGGGATCAGGGGGCCGGGTCACTGAGGGATCAGGGGGCCGGGTCACTGAGGGATCAGTGACCTGTCATAAGCCCATACAGATGCATATAACAGCAGAGCACGACATAAAGAGCCACCCCACCCCCACAGGCCGCCTGGAGCACAAGAATCTCATAATCTGAAAATACAGATTAAATAGCACCACAAGATGGATTTCATCAACCAAGGCATCATGTTAATCAGTATAATGACTCCAACCTGACAGTGTCTGTAGGTTACTGAACACAATCCTGCTGACAGGTTCCCTTTAAATACTATGTACCGCAGTGTAAAATAAAAAAAATCAAACAATCACCTCCTGCACCACCGATGATCCAGGAATGTCCCCCAGGGTGTCCCAGGACTTGTGTACACAGGGAGTTGTAACGGTCACTGCTTGCTACACAATGCGCGGCTTTGATCCCTCACAAGCAGAACACACAAGCTGTAGAGCTGGCTGTCAACCCTTGTGCTGGGGAGTGATTACAGTCGGGTTCATTGTGTAGTGATCATTGACTAAGTAAAACGTACATTTCCCCTTTTTGCCACTGTTCCAGGATTTAAATACTATCTGCTTGCAGGTTAACCACATAAATAGCGTTTCCGGAAGTGACAGGTTCCATTAAAACCTTGGTTTGGTGTATTTCACTGTACCTACTGTAAAATATCTTGTGGTGTAATTTATCTATTTTTCCATTTCTCCTTTTTTAGATCCAGAATACAGAAAGTTCTTGGATTCATACAGTATGGATGAAAAGAAGCTTACTTCCACCCCAGAGACACTGTTGGAAGAAATAGAGGCGAAAAACAAAGAAATGATAGGTATTCTGAAATAAGGACTAGTTCAATAACCCGTTTCACTTGTACAAGCAAGCACTGCGCAGGAGTCAACTTTATACTGCCATGTCTCTGACTATTAAAGGGAATGTTACATCAGAAAATGACCTGTTGTTTATATTAGGTTTTCATGATAAATGTATTTTTAAACAATATTTGACAATTTGTGTTTTTCCATAGCAAAATTTATAATAAAAATGAGAAATGTTGCAATTTTCACACTAACCACTGCAGTTCTTTTAGACCTTAATTTCTTTTGTGATGCATAGGCTATTGTGAAGGGAAGAGGCGCAGGGTCAGCTGTGACATTCCCTATTGTGAATGATGAATCCTGTGTAAGGCCACGTTCAGTATTTGGTGAGTATTTTACCCCAGTATTTGTAAGCCAAAACCAGGTGAGGAGCAATCAGAGGAAAAGTATAATAGAAACACGTCACCTCTTCTGTATTTATCACCCACTCCTGGTTTTGGCTTACAAATACTGAACGTGGCCTTACAGAGCTGGTAACTGGCATTGTAATCCTGCCTCTTCAGCCCGGTTGTATGACTCTAAAATAGCCCCAGTGGCCAGTGTGAAAATTGCAAGATTGCTCATTTTAGTCTTTTAAAATAAAGATCGTGATGTTAATTTTTTATTTATTTTTTTAATCACAAGAACCTGATTTAAACCAGAAGTCATTTTCTGAGGACACATTCCATTTAAAGGGGCTTATCCAGCTAAATAAAAATTGATTTTGATGTGATGAAAATTTTAAATGTTAGAAGTTCATGAAAGGGGCTCGATTTATAAGTAGGTTGATAAGTTGTATTAATTTTAAACACATCTAAAGTGCATAATACGTAGCTGCACAGGGACTTGAAGCAAATAATAAGAACATTATTATTATTTATTGTTATAGCGCCATTTATTCCATGGCGCTTTACATGTGAGGAGGGGTATACATAATAAAAACAAGTACAATAATCTTAAACAATACAAGTCATAACTGGTACAGGAGGAGTGAGGACCCTGCCCGCGAAGGCTCACAATCTACTAGGGATGGGTGAGAATACAGTAGGTGAGGATAGAGCTGGTCGTGCAGCGGTTTGGTCGATCGGTGGTTACTGCAGGTTGTAGGCTTGTCGGAAGAGGTGGGTCTTCAGGTTCTTTTTGAAGGTTTCGATGGTAGGCGAGAGTCTGATGTGTTGTGGTAGAGGGTTCCAGAGTAGGGGTGATAAGCGAGAGAAATCTTGTATACGATTGTGGGAAGAGGAGATAAGAGGGGAGTAGAGTAGGAGGTCTTGTGAGGATCGGAGGTTGCGTGTAGGTAAGTACCGGGAGACGAGGTCATAGATGTATGGAGGAGACGGGTTGTGGATGGCTTTGTACATCATGGTTAGGGTTTTGTAGTGGAGTCTCTGGGTAATGGGGAGCCAGTGAAGGGATTGACAGAGGGGAGAGGCCGGGGAATAGCGGGGGGACAGGTGGATTAGTCGGGCAGCAGAGTTTAGAATAGATTGGAGGGGTGCGAGAGTGTTAGAGGGGAGGCCACAGAGCAGGAGGTTGCAGTAACATAGTAACATAGTTAGTAAGGCCGAAAAAAGACATTTGTCCATCCAGTTCAGCCTATATTCCATCATAATAAATCCCCAGATCTACGTCCTTCTACAGAACCTAATAATTGTATGATACAATATTGTTCTGCTCCAGGAAGACATCCAGGCCTCTCTTGAACCCCTCGACTGAGTTCGCCATCACCACCTCCTCAGGCAAGCAATTCCAGATTCTCACTGCCCTAACAGTAAAGAATCCTCTTCTATGTTGGTGGAAAAACCTTCTCTCCTCCAGACGCAAAGAATGCCCCCTTGTGCCCGTCACCTTCCTTGGTATAAATAGATCCTCAGCGAGATATTTGTATTGTCCCCTTATATACTTATACATGGTTATTAGATCGCCCCTCAGTCGTCTTTTTTCTAGACTAAATAATCCTAATTTCGCTAATCTATCTGGGTATTGTAGTTCTCCCATCCCCTTTATTAATTTTGTTGCCCTCCTTTGTACTCTCTCTAGTTCCATTATATCCTTCCTGAGCACCGGTGCCCAAAACTGGACACAGTACTCCATGTGCGGTCTAACTAGGGATTTGTACAGAGGCAGTATAATGCTCTCATCATGTGTATCCAGACCTCTTTTAATGCACCCCATGATCCTGTTTGCCTTGGCAGCTGCTGCCTGGCACTGGCTGCTCCAGGTAAGTTTATCATTAACTAGGATCCCCAAGTCCTTCTCCCTGTCAGATTTACCCAGTGGTTTCCCGTTCAGTGTGTAATGGTGATATTGATTCCCTCTTCCCATGTGTATAACCTTACATTTATCATTATTAAACCTCATCTGCCACCTTTCAGCCCAAGTTTCCAACTTATCCAGATCCATCTGTAGCAGAATACTATCTTCTCTTGTATTAACTGCTTTACATAGTTTTGTATCATCTGCAAATATCGATATTTTACTGTGTAAACCTTCTACCAGATCATTAATGAATATGTTGAAGAGAACAGGTCCCAATACTGACCCCTGCGGTACCCCACTGGTCACAGCGACCCAGTTAGAGACTATACCATTTATAACCACCCTCTGCTTTCTATCACTAAGCCAGTTACTAACCCATTTACACACATTTTCCCCCAGACCAAGCATTCTCATTTTGTGTACCAACCTCTTGTGCGGCACGGTATCAAACGCTTTGGAAAAATCGAGATATACCACGTCCAATGACTCACCGTGGTCCAGTCTATAGCTTACCTCTTCATAAAAACTGATTAGATTGGTTTGACAGGAGCGATTTCTCATAAACCCATGCTGATATGGAGTTAAACAGTTATTCTCATTGAGATAATCCAGAATAACATCCCTCAGAAACCCTTCAAATATTTTACCAACAATAGAGGTTAGACTTACTGGCCTATAATTTCCAGGTTCACTTTTAGAGCCCTTTTTGAATATTGGCACCACATTTGCTATGCGCCAGTCCTGCGGAACAGACCCTGTCGCTATAGAGTCACTAAAAATAAGAAATAGTAGTAGTCAAGGCGAGAGATGATGAGGGCATGGACTAGGGTTTTTGCAGATTCATGGTTGAGGAATGAACGGATTCGTGAAATATTTTTGAGTTTAAGTCGGCAGGAAGTGGAAAGGGCTTGGATATGTGGTTTGAAGGAGAGCTCAGCGTCAAGGATTACCCCGAGGCAGCGAGCTTGTGGGACTGGGGAGAGTGGGCAGCCGTTTACTGTAATGGATAGGTTCGTTTTTGGTTGCGTGAGATGGGGAAAGATGATGAATTCTGTTTTGTCCATGTTAACATTACCAAAATCATATGGATTCTCAGACTGTTACACGGGAAATATTTTGACAAATAATAATTTTCACTTTGTTGTACAGCTAAGAAGACAACTCCACTATTAAGCTTCTTAAAAAATAGACAGGTAAGAATTTCATCTTTCTTTTAAATTCCAATAATTTTTCTGTTAATGATTCTATTGTTTCATTTTTGTATTTTTAAACTTTTTTCATTCTATATTGGAGCAGGTAATAATAATAATAATTTTTTTATTTATATAGCGCCAACGTATTCCACAGCACTTTACAATTAAGCGGGGACATGTACAGACAATAAATTCAATACAAGTTAAGACAATTTAAACAGTGACATTAGGAGTGAGGTCCCTGCTCGCAAGCTTACAATCTACAAGGAAATGGGGGGACACAATAGGTGAAAAGTGCTTGTTATTTCAGGTCTGGCAATAATAGGGATTTTCATATAAAGCTGCATGATCCGGTCATCAGCCCATGTGTTTAAGTGCAATAGTCAAGTATCAAGTGCAGATATGTGCATGGAGGGTGTGGAGACAGATGAATAGTAGGGTGCAGATTCAGAATAATATTTGGAAGGAGGGAACAGGGCAAAGTTAGTTTACTGAGTAGTTGATGTGGTAGGCTTGTTTGAAGAGATGGGTTTTAAAGCGCGCTTGAATAGGTCGGGGCTAGTTATCAGTCTGTCTGGGGAAGTGCATTCCAGAGAGCTGGCGCAGCACGAGAAAAGTCTTGGAGACGGAGGTGCGAGGATCGGATTACGGGGGGGATGTTAGTCTTAGGTCATTTGTAGAACGGAGGGCACGTGTAGGGCGATAGACGGAGATGAGAGAGGAGATATAAGGCGGTGCAGAACTGTGGAGAGCTTTGTGGTTGAGAGAGATGAGTTTATACTGGACCCTGTAGAGAATGGGTAGCCAGTGTAATGACTGGCACAAGATAGAGGCATCAGTGAAGCGGCTCGACAGAAATATGACCCTGGCTGCCGCATTCAAGATGGATTGGAGAGGAGAAAGTTTGGTAAGAGGGAGACCGATCAGAAGAGAGTTGCAGTAGTCCTGACGAGAATGAATAAGAGCGACATTAAGGCCATGTTCACACAGTGCGTTTTTTACCGCGGAACCGCGGCGGTTTTGCCGCTGCGGTTCCGCAGCTGTTTTCCATGCAGGGTACAGTACACTGTACCCTATGGAAAACAGGACACACTGTGCACATGGTCCGGAAATTGTTAAAAAAAAGACGCGCTGAATAGCTCCCGGAAAAAAGAAGGAGCATGTCAATTCTTTTTCCGGAGCCGCAGCGGTTCTGCACCCATAGACCTCCATTGTGAGGTCAAAATCGCAGTAAAACCCGCAGATCAAAAATATATCTGCGGGTTTTACTGCGATTTGATGTGCAGAACCGCTGCAGCAGGAAGTGCGGGGAGCGGGCGGAAGTGCGTGGGCGGAGTGTGGCTGCCCCCCCCGTGTTCCGATCCCGCCCCCCCGTGCTCCGATGCCCCCCCCCAGTGCTCCGATGCCCCCCCCCCAGTGCTCTGATGCCCCCCCCGTGCCCTAATCTCCCCCCCTTATACTCACCCGGCGTCCCGGTGTCCGTCCGGCCGTCTTCTCCCTGGGCGCCGCCATCTTGCAAAATGGCGGGCGCATGCGCAGTGCGCCCGCCGAATCTGCCGGCCGGCAGATTCGTTCCAAAGTGCATTTTGATCACTGAGATAGGTTATATCTCAGTGATCAAAATAAAAAAATAGTAAATGACACACCCCCCCCCTTTGTCACCCCCATAGGTAGGGACAATAAAAAAAATAAAGAATTTTTTTTTTTTTTTTTCACTAAGGTTAGAATAGGGGTAGGGTTAGGGGTAGGGTTAGGGGTAGGGTTAGGGTTAGGGGTAGGGTAGGGTTAGGGGTAGGGGTAGGGGTAGGGGTAGGGTTAGGGTATTTTCAGCCATTTTAACCCTAAAAAAATTCCTAGAAAACACACAGACTCTGGCTAGAAAACTGCATCAAAAAAACGCATCAAAAAACGCATCAAAAACGGACCAAAAAAGGACCAAAAAAAGGACCTGCGTTTTCTGCCAAGAGCTGCAGTTTTTTAAAAAACAGTCAGGAAAAAAAAAGGATGGAAATCCTGAACGTGTGAACATACCCTAAGAGTCTTAGCAGTTTCAAAGGTGAGAAAAGGTCGGATTCTGGAGATGTTTTTAAGATGCAGGTGACAGGAGCGAGTGAGTGATCGGATATAGGGACTAAAGGAAAGTTCGGTGTCGAATATGACCCCAAGACAGCGGGCATGCTGTTTGGGAGTTATGGATGAACCCTCCAGGGTAATTTCAATGTTGGGTAGAGTGAGGTTAGTAGAAGGGAGAAACAAAAGAAGTTCCGTTTTGGAGAGATTTAGTTTCAGATAGAGGGAGGACATGATGTTAGAGACAGCAGACAGAATTGGGGTAGGGGTGATGTCAGAGGAAGAAGTGTATAATTGGGTGTCGTCAGCATAGAGATGGTACTGGAACCCAAATCTGCTGATTGTTTGTCCAATAGGTGCTGTGTATAGAGAGAAGAGGAGGGGGCCTAGGTAAGCTAAAAAGGGCTTTAGGGGCAAGCAATCACTTGTGCTGAATTTATGTTGTCACCAGTTTTGGCCGATTATAAGATACGGCCACCGCCTTTCAGGGCTGATACATTGCATTCTATAATGCTGTATATCTGCCCCCAACCTGACCTGTAAGAGAAGAAAAATAACTTTTATTATACTCGCCTGCGGGGCGGTCCGGTACTAGGGGTGTCGCTCTTCTTGGTCCAGGGCCTCCCATCTTCTTGCGATGCCGTCATCCTGATTGCTTCGTGTGGATGGCGCATTGCTGCATCATCCACACAGTCTCCTCGGCATCGTGCTCCTGCGCAGGCATACTTATTTGATCTTTTGAGGGCAGAGCAAACTACTGCATTGCACAGGTGCTGGAAAAGGTCAGAGCCCTGGCAGAAGAACAGCATTGCAAGCAGATGGGAGGTGCTTGACCAAGAAGAGCAACACCCCTCAGACCGCACCGCAAGTGAGTATAATAAAAGTTATTTTTCTTCCCTTGCAGGTCGGGTTGGAGGCAGATAATACAGCATTATAGAATGCTGCATATAAGCCTTGAAAGGTGGTGGTCGCATCTCATGTCGGCCAAAACTTCTGACAGGTTCCCTTTAATTACTGTTCAGATTGTTTTGGAAAATTTAGTCATTAAAGCAGTAGGCAACGAAAGAATGGCTACAGACTTTTTTAACCCCTTTTTATGCTTGACTTTTCAGAGAATAAGAGATGAAAAGCGGGAAGAGAGAAGGAGGAGAGAACTTGAACGTAAAAGATTGCGTGAAGAAGAAAGGAGGAAGTGGAAAGAAGATGAAAGAAGAAAAAGAAAAGAAGCAGAAAAACAAAAGAAGTGTGAAAAGACTCCAGAGAAAGAAACTGAAAGAGGAAAGGATGAGCCTAAAATTAAGGTACTTAGGATGACACATGGGAATCTGACTTACTGATTAGGTGATTAAAAAAAACCAAAACAAAAAAATGCTATTTAATTTGCAGCCTACCCAAGAGTCAAGATCCTTCAACCATTAAACCGCAGTCGGACAACCCATTTTTAATGGTCTCAGTGTGCTGCATTAAAATAAAAATATATATATATATATTTCTCTATCGCTTCATTGGGTAGCACAGGAAACCATGGGTGTATGCTGTTGCCACCAGGAGGCATATGATACACTGCTGATTCTGCAAGTTTTCCCACTTACAAAAAAATGGAGAGGTTTGTAATTTTTATTGTAGGTACACTTCAACTGTGAGACAGAATCTAAAACTTAAACAAACAAAAAAAGAAAATCGCATTGTATAATTTTTACTTAATTAAATTGCGTTTTATTGATCACCAACGAACCAGTAAGAATTCTGGCTCTCACACGTTAGTTTTTCTTTAAGAAGCCCTCCTACTCTGCACTCATTACCTGTATTAATGGCACCTATTTGAACTTGTACCTGTATAAATGACACCTGTCCACATACTCAATCACACTCCAACCTTTTCACCATGGCCAAGACCATAGAGCTGTCTGAGGACACCATGGACAAAAGTGTAGACTTGCACAAGGCTGGGATGGGCTACAGAACAACAGGCAAGCAGCTTGGTGAGAAGGAAACAACTGTTGGCACAATTTTTAGAAAATTGAAGAAACACAAGATGACTGTCAATCTTCCTCGGTCTGGGGCTCTATGCAAGATTTCTCCTCGTGGGGTAAGGATGATTGAGAAAGGGGAGGAATCAGCCCTAAACTACATGGCAGAACCTGGTCAACGACTTGAAGAGAGCTGTTACCACAGTCTCAAACATTACCATGAGTAACACACTATGCCGTCCTGGATTAAAATCCTGCAGGGCGCGCAAGGTCCCTCTGTTCACACCAGCACATGTCCAGGCCCTTTTGAAGTTTGCTAGTGACTAGCGTTGAGCGAAACAGAACGGACAAATTCAAAAATCGCCGACTTTCGGCAAAGTCGGGTTTCATGAAACCTGTCCCGATCCTAGTGTGGGATCGGCCATGAGGTCGGCGATCTTCGCACCAAAGTCGCGTTTCGTACGACGCTTTCAGCGCCATTTTTCAGCCAATGAAGGAGGATGCAGAGTGTGGGCAGCGTGATGACATAGGTCTCGGTCCCCACCATCTTAGAGAAGGGCATGACAGTGATTGGCTTGCTTTCTGTGGCGTCACAGGGGCTATAAAGGGGCGTGCATGCCGACCGCCATCTTACTTCTGCCGATCGTAGTGTCGGGGTCGTCACGACAATACCCTTCATCCACCAGTCATTCCAAATCAGATTAAAAGCATGTTGGTACCGGATAAGAATGAGTCAGACACAATGCTGGTTCAAACTCATTGCATGCTCGTGTGTAACGTCACAGCAACGACTTAACTTTATTTTCTGATACACAACATTACATGATCTATTGGGGGAAGGTGTGCAGAGGCCGGGGATAGGCAGGGGTTAAGCAATGTATCTAGTAGTCAGTCCTTCTGGTTGGCTCTGACATCATCATCTGATGAATCTTCCTTTGTCCACATCTTGTCCACATCGCTTTAAGTATCATTTCAAGAGAAATGATACTTGTCCTTCTGGAATGTGTAGCTTGCTTCTTCAGCAGGGCGAATCTGGGGCAAAGATGAATACTGGCAGCCATCTTAAATACAGTTAAATTTGGATTTGCAAGCAAAGGGGAAAACTTATTGTTTCACAGCATAAGAATACATAAAGTACAAAAGAGTATAAGGATATATATTTTCACCTTGACAGTAGCATAGGGAGAGGTTGCCGCAGCTTCATCAGAAGAAGGGATATAGTTAGGGAGGGAAGATTAAGCCCCGAAACTGCTTGTGCTGTAGCGATTGCCACTGTCCAACACCACCATTTGTTTGCAGGGACAGTGGAGGCTATATTTTTGGCATCAGCTCTGTAGCTTATTAGGCTGCCTTATAAGGCTCCCTGATAGCTGCATTGCTGTTTGCACGCCGCTGTGCAACCAACTGCTTTTTTAAAAGCAAAAATCCTGTTGCTCCTTTGTGCAGTTATCTTGTTTATTTGTCCACACTTTTGTGTGCAGCAGTCCTTTTTATTGCTGCCATACTTGTCCTTTGATCATTGTAGGGAGATTGAAATTGTACTACAGCCCTTGTATTTTTTCATATATCTTCCAGCCACTTTCTGCCACTTAGATTACGTTGTTTTATACACTGGGCCTGAGTTTTGGGTCATGTAGAAAAGCCGCGGAGACACCATCACGTGTTTCTCAACGCAAGCAATAAATAGCCAGGTCTTTCACCGGGAAGGAACAACCACGGGAAGGGCAGCATCCAAAAAGGAAAACCACATATGCCAAAACATGGTATCCATCCACAGACAGCTGTTTCGGGGTATTTGCCCCTCATCAGTGTGGAATAGGAAACTGGCTATTAGGAGCAGTGCCTAGTAAAAGGACTATAAACATAAGGATGAATGACCTCGGGGAGATCAAAACATCCAACACCGCGGAGACACCATCGCGTGTTTCTCAACGCAGTGATCCAGAACACTGCCCCCATCCCTTATGGGAAATATGCAAATGCATGTAGAAAAGCCGCGGAGACACCATCACGTGTTTCTCAACGCAAGCAATAAATAGCCAAGTCTTTCACCGGTCAGGAACAAGACGTTTCCTTGTGTCCTTCACCCAAACCAAAAGTGAAGGATGCGTCAGACAACACTACAGGTTACTCCATGGAGCTCTTTGCCATACCGTGCCTGGGTTAGAACGGGAAATTAACTGCCCATTACAAGATGAATCGGACATGGAGTGCACAGATGCACAGCCACAGCTAGATTATGCTGTTCCATTGTCTCAGATCACTACATTGCCCTTGCAGTGTACTGAGCCAGAACCTGACCCTGCTGAGACTATGGTGCCCCGTCCCGAACGCTATAGCACCTTACACGGTGACACAGAGGAAGGTGCACATGACATTGAAGAGGAGGTGATAGATGACCCAGTTGTTGACCCAGATTGGCAGCCATTTGGGGAAGAGGGTGCCGCTGCCAGTAGCTCTGAAGCGGAGGAGGATGATCCGCAGTAGCCATCTACATCGCAACAGCTGTCATCTGGCAGGCCCATATCTGGCCAAAAATGTTTGTCAAAAACAGTTTTAGGACAGCGTGGCCATCCGGTGACAGTAGCACAGCGTGCAATGCCTGAAAAGGTATTCCATAGTAGGAAGGGTGCAGTGTGGCAATTTTTTAACCAAGATTCGAATGATCAGTCAAAAGGTATCTGTAAGAAATGCTCAAAGACCTTTAGCAGAGGGAAGAATCTTCAAAATTTAAATATAACGTGCATGCTTAGACATTTAACCAGCATGCACTTGCAAGCCTGGACTAACTACCAAACGTCCCGTACCGTTGGTGCACCTGCTCAGAATGAAGGTAGTCAGCAACGCTACATTGCTTCCCTCACTGTAAGCCCACCAGTTAGGACACCACCAGCAGCAAATGTGGAGGTATCGTCGCAAGGCCAAAGCAGTCAGGGAATCACAAGGATATTGGTAGGAAACACTGTATGTAGGCCAACATCGAGAATACCATCACCAACCCTCTCTCAATCCGCCATGTCCACCACCACCACCGCTAGTTCCACCATATGCAGCTCTCCAGTCCAGCTCACCCTACAAGAGACTCTCGTTAGGAAAAGGAAGTACTCATCCTCTCATCCGTGTACACAGGGTTTGAACGCCCACATTGCTAGACTAATCTCGTTAGAGATGATGCCCTACCGGTTGGTTGAAAGCAAAGCTTTCAAAGCCCTGATTTGAGAAAAGCCATCCCAGCCCTCCACCAGCATGTCAAAGACCGCATTATCCATGCACTGAGGCAATCAGTCAGTAGAAAGGTGCACCTCCCAACAGATGCATGGACCAGTAGGCATGGCCATGGACGTTACGTGTCCATCACGGCACACTGGGTTAATGTGGTGGATGCAGGGTCCACAGGGGATAGCCATAGTGGGACAGTTCTGCCTAGCCCACGGTCTAGGAAACGGTTGGCTGTAGGCGTTCGACAGCCCTCCTCCTCCAGAAGCGAAAGCTCGTCCACAGAGCGCAGTTGCCCAACCACTCCATCCGCAGCTGCCAGTGTTGCACACGAGGTGTCCCATTATCGAACAGCTAGTGGTAAGCGTCAGCAGGCTGTGTTAGAAATGAAGCGTTTGGGCGACAACAGACACACCGCGGAAGTACTGGCTGAGTTCTTGCAGCAACAAACTCAGTCATGGCTGGGCAGTGTACATCTTGAGGCAGGCAAGGTAGTCAGTGATAACGGAAGGAATTTTATAGCTGCCATAGCCCTTTCAGAACTTAAACACATATCTTGCCTGGCTCACACCTTGAACCTGGTGGTGCAGTGCTTCCTCAAAAATTATCCGGAGTTACCAGCCCTGCTCCTGAAGGTGCGAAGACTTTGCTCGGACATCCGCCGGTCGCCCGTACACTCTAGCCGTATGCTGAACATCAGCGATCGCTGAATCTTCCCCAGCATCGCCTAATAATCGACGTTGCAACAAGGTGGAACTCCACACTGCACATGGCTCAGAGGCTGTGCGAACAGAGGCGTGCTGTGATTAATTTGTGGGAGGATACACATACACGGGCAGGCAGTTGGATGGCAGACATGGAGTTGTCTGGTGTGCAGTGGTCGAAGCTCCAAGACCTCTGTCAAGTCCTTCAGTGTTTTGAGGAATGCACACGGCTGGTAAGTGCAGACGACTGCATCATAAGCATCCCACTAATGTGTCTGCTGATGCAAAATTTGATGCACATTAAGGAGCTGGCGTCTGCAGCCGAGGAGGAGGGAAGCCTTGATGACAGTCAGCCATTGTCTGCTCAGGGAACTCTCCTGGACGAGGTGGCGGCCGAAGAGGAGGAGGATGATGGGGATGAATATTTATGGGAGGAGGATGCTTCGCAGGGGGCAATAGAAACTGGTGACGTTGCAAGGTCAGGTACAGGGTTTTTGCGGGACACAAGTGATGTTGATTTGCAAGAAAGTGCTCCTCAACCCAGTACAAGCAGTGAATTGACACCTGGAACATTGGCCCACATGGCTGAGTATGCCTTGCGTATCCTAAAAAGGGACCCCTGCATTATCAAAATGATGACCGATGACGAATACTGGTTGGCCTGCCTCCTGGATCCACGATACAAAAGAAAATAACAAAATATCATGCCACATGAGTACCTTGAGCAAATATTGGCTACCAAACATGCAACTCTTGTAGACCGTTTGGTTCAGGCATTCCCAGCACACAGAGGCGGTGATGGTTCTCACACGAGCTGTAAGGGGCAACATGGCAGAGGTGTTAGAGGTGCACAAATCCGAAGTGGCGTTGGACAGAGGGGTTTTATGACCAGTTTGTAGAGTGATTTCGCAATGACCGCTGACACGACAGGTAGTGCTGCATCGATTCAAAGTGACAGGAGACAGCATTTGTCCAGTATGGTTACAAACTACTTTTCCTCCCTTATCGATGTTCTCCCTCACAGGTCATTCCCCTTTGATTTACTGGGCATCTAAAATAGACACCTGTCCTGAATTGGCAGAATATGCATTACAGGAGCTCGCTTGCCCTGCTTCTAGTGTGCTATCAGAAAGAGTCTTCAGTGCTGCTGGTTCAATACTGACCAAAAAAAGGACACGTCTGGCTACCCGAAATGTTGATGATCTAACCTTCATTAAAATGAACCAATCATGGATTTCAAATTATTTTGCCCTACCTTCTCCTGCTGACACGTAGCTTGCCTGAAAAATGTCTTGCTTTTGGCCTCCTCTTACTGACTGCTCCAATTCCTCCATTTGCAGCTGCTGAATGTCCACCATAGGCCATTTTTATACCTCCCTAAATGGGCTGACTCCCCCCACAGGGCCGTGGTCACCACCTGGCGCAAGCACCCGTGCGAGTGCCGTTTGCCTGGACAGGTGGGTGCGCCCACTCTTGGGCGACGGCACTGGCACAGGGTCCCTCATAGTACAATGAAGTGTCTCTGACGGTGGTGGTGCACAACCAACGTCAGGCACACCGTCGTAATATGAGGGGCCCTGTGCCAGTACCACCGCCCACGAGAGTGTTTCCCCCCCCCCCCCCCCCCAGCTCGAACAGTGCTCTACCACTTGCAATACTTGCCTCTCCCTGCTCCACAACTGTGTAGTCTGTGCTGTTAAATCCTTCAATGGCACTGCCAATACAAATTTGTTGAAATGATAGATGATAGTTACAATATACAGGGGCCCTGGCCTCTATTTAGACCAGTTAATACTTTGTGCCTACTAGCACTGTCTGCTACTCAGCAGAGGAGCCCACTCCAGTACCTAGCTATGCCGCCGGTTTAGTCCTGTTACCAATTTTGAACTGCTTTTAGCCTTCTTTTCATATTTTGGGCCTATATCTGTGTTTCCTCCTCATCCTGCCCATTGCCCAGCCACTGCTAGATGAGTCTGCTGGTACATTGACTCAGACCACTACATTCCCCTTGCACTCTACACAGCTAGAATCTGACCCTGCTGAAAGTCAGGTTCCCCTTCCCGCATACTATACCACCTTACACGGGGACAAAGAGGAAGGTGCAGATGAAAGTGCAGGTTCCTTCATCAGGTGGGGGGGCATACTCGTTGGCACTGGCACAGGGCCCCTCATAGTACGCAAAAGTGTCTGTCAGTGGGAGGCGCCACCCGCAGTCAAACACACCGCCGTACTATGAGGGGCCCTGTGCCAGTGCCAACGAGTGGGCCCCCCTTGCTTGCTCAGGATCACAGCACTTGCAAAGTTGAAACACTTACCTCTCCCTGCTCCACTGCCGTTACATATTCCGCGTTTCCTGGGCCCACGAAAATCTTGAGCCAGCCCTACCCTCCCACAACTTTAGCCAAATGACCCCCTGTTTTCAATGCCTAACTATTATTATAAAGTAAATTAAGATTAACAAGCTTAAGAAATAAGAATTGATGTTTTTGGCATTAAAATGGGCACTGTAGGTGTTTTCCTGTCCTCCACTCACTGCCGACTTCGGTTCCCCATTGACTTGCATTGGGTTTCGGGTTTCGGTCGGCCACCGACTTTTCGAAATAATTGGCCGATTTCACCCGACCCGACTTTTGACAAAGTCGGGTTTCGCGAAACCAGACTCGATCGTAGAAAAGTAAAAGACGCTCAACTCTACTAGTGACCATCTGGACAATCCAGAGGGGGCATGGGAGAAGATCATGTGGTCAGATGAAACCAAAATAGAACTTTCTTTATCGCTTCATTGGGGGACACCGGTAACCATGGATGTATGCTGCTGTCGCTAGGAGGCTGACACTATGCAAAAAAAGGAAACTAGCTCCTCCTCCGTAGTATACACCCACCGACAGGCACGAAGTACTCAGTTTAAGCTTAGTGTCTGTAGGAGGCAAACCTGGACCTGATCCCAGATCCATCTTTTCCTTTTCAGGTCACCTGTTGTGTTTTATTAATTTTTTTCCTTTGTCTTTCAGGTTCTTCAGCTTCAGGGTAACAGGGTGTAATGTCTCACCCTGTTTTCCCACACTTTTATGCGACTGAGAAAGCAGTGTGGTGTCACCCACATTGCCCACTCTTGGATCCGCAGGCATGACTTTATCCCCGTCACCTTTATGGGTGTTTCAGGGTGATTACTGGTGGCCAGTCCTTGCCTTTTCCCCTCCTCACCCCTCTCCTCGGAGAGGGCTGAGAGGAAGACGGTTGTCACTAGCGGTGACCTCCCCCTTTTTTGTAAGGGGTTGATGCCGTCTTCTGCACCATCCGGAGACTGTGCAGGAAGGAGGATCCCGGTTTCCAGTGACCCTCACCCACCCTGAGGGCTCCTGATGTGATCCTCGTCAGTGAAGAGGGATTCGGGACTCACCTTTTACAGGTATGTCCCTTTCTCTGTCCCCGGCAGCTACCCGCCTGCCTCTCCGTTTACCCGCGAGAACGCTGCACAGAATATGGCGTCTCTGAACGACAGCGGCCATCTTTTCTTCATTAATGTCCCCCGCTTTTCTCTCTATCAAGGGGCCTCCTCTTGATGCCTGGTGCACTCCTGTGGCGGCACAGCCAATAGGAAGGAATCCTGACTAGGACCTTCGTTAATGCCGTTTCCGGCCCTGTCACTGCGGGTGTTGAGACTTTGCATAATTCCATGTCCTCCGTGAATTTAGCCCCCGGCTTTGGGTCCCTACTACCTGATACCGTGAGACGTGGCCAACTTTCATACCGGACTTGGACCTTGGTTAATGCCATTTTCCGGTCCTGTCATTGCAGGCGCCGAGGCTTCCCATAATTACATGTCCTCTGTTAATTTAGCCCCCGGCTTTGGGGCTTTCTCCCGGACTCTGTGTAGCCACGCCCAATTACTGGGTCCCCGGCCAATAAGCGGTCGCCCTCCGCTTAGCTACGCCCCCTTACTGGACTCTCAGCTAACTAGGGCATGGCGTACGCTGAGGCCCTGTCTCCTGGCCTATGAGAGAGTGTGTCTTTTTCTCTATCCCTCTCTCCCGAGACGTCACCTGCAGGGGGGGACATAGTGTGTCTCTGTCTGCAAGGTGTGGGAAGATTCGAAACCGTATGAAGATTCGTGCAGTCACCATCGTCTTCCAAAGGGCACAACAGGCGTCCACACTGGATCTGGAGGACACTGCAGCCTGAGCAGGACAGCGCCGTCTCTGTTATCAAGTAGGCCCAGCCAGGCTGGTTAATTTCTCTTTATAAGGACTTAGTTCTCTCTAGCTTTAGCCCTAGTCTATCATATGCCCAATCTCAGGGAGGCCCATTCCTGTCCCTGTAATCCGCGACACCTGTGCCATCTGTAAAACAGAAGTGGCATTCAGAGAAACCCTCCAACGCCCGGGACGAGAGCACTCCCCTCCCTCCGGAGTGGGCTGTTGCCATGTCACAGTCGGTCTCAGATCTGACTAAAGTCCCGCAGTCCCAAGTTCAGGTCCTGGAACGACATCTACATTCGTCTTCTGCCACCAGTGCTCCGAACAACTCTCACAGTGATTCGCACGTACCTGACCGCGACCTTCACATGGACAAACCGGGTATGAAGTAAAGGAACCTGCGGGCCCCTCTACCTTCTGGAGGGTCGGATATGGATTCCCAGCAAGTCTGAGTTCAGTACGGACCAGACCTGGAAGATGCAAGATATGCCCAATAGCCTCATCTTGGCAGATTACCAAAATTCTGAACCTAAAGGCGGACGAGCCACCTGCTCAGGAGCACTCCGTTGCTTTCAAATGGGTAAAATGTCCTTCCTGGAGTTTTCCCTAATCGCAGGGAAGTTGTCATGATTGTCTAAACACTGGGAACACCCTGAAAATCACTTCCTGGATATGAAGGCGCTACACAATAAATGGGCAGAATCCCTAATGTGGATCCGCCGGTTTCTCGCCTGTCCTCCAAGACAGCCTTATCTTTACTGATCAGTGCATCGCCTACGGATTCTTCAGACGGACAGATTGAATCCTTGGCTAAAGGTACCTTCACACTAAGCAACTTTAGAACGATAGCGATCCGTGACGTTGCAGCGTCCTGGATAGCGATATCGTTGTGTTTGACACGCAGCAGCGATCAGGATCCTGCTGTGACATCGCTGGTCGGGGCTAGAAGGCCAGAACTTGTAACCATCGGGTTACTAAGCGCAGGGCCGCGCTTAGTAACCCGATGTTTACCCTGGTTACCATTGTAAATGTTAAAAAAAAAAAAAAAAAACACTACATACTTACATTCCGGTGTCTGTCGCGTCCCCCGGCGTCAGCTTCCCTGCACTGTGTCAGCGCCGGCCGGCCGTAAAGCACAGCAATGACGTCACTGCTCTGCTTTACGGCCGGCGCTTACAAAGTGCAGGGAAGCTGACGCCGGGGGACGCGACAGACACCGGAATGTAAGTATGTAGTGGTTTTTTTTTTACATTTCCAATGGTAACCAGGGTAAACATCGGCCCTGCGCTTAGTAACCAGATGTTTACCCTGGTTACCCGGGGACTTCGGCATCGTTGGTCGCTGGAGAGCTGTCTGTGTAACAGCGCTCCAGCGACCACACAACGACTAAACAGCGACGCTGCAGCGATCGGCATCGTTGTCTATATCGCTGCAGCATCGCTTAATGTGACGGTACCTTAAGTCAGCCAGATCTGGCAGATCAGATCGCCATGCCTGCATATCGCTCTTGATCACTCTCTTTTGATGCGGCTGGTTCATCTGCCACGGCTACCAGCAAACATCATTGCTATACGCTGCACTCTTTGGCTTTACTGGCTTTGCTTTTCAAGGCTGTAGACCTTTGGATCCGAACTGGGTCAAATATTTTCGGATGCTACCGGCGGAAAAAGCACCTCGATTTCCCGATCCAAGTTTCAATGTCCTCTTAATAGGAAAAGGTTGCTTCATTCTTGAGAGAGATAGCCACCACGGCTGCCAGCAACATCTTTGCTATATGCCGTATTCTCTGGCCTCACTGGCTTTGTCTTCCAAAGTTCTAGTCCATTTGGATCCAGGCTGGATCAAATAATTTCGGATGCCACTGACTGGAAAAGCACCTGGTTTTCCCGGTCCATGTCTAAATGTCCTTTTAATAGGAAAGCTTGCTTCAATCTCGAGAGAGCGACTTTCGGCTACAAAATTGACCTTTCTTCTTCTCGAGAAAGAAGTTTCCTTCTGTTTTCGCCCGCCAAGACATACATAGCAGGCTCCAGGAGTTCTTCAGGCTGTCCTTTACCTATTACACACAGGAGTGATCGTACCCGTTCCCAGGAATGTATGGTTTTCAGGGTTCTACTCTATTCCTTTAGACGGACCTCTCCCTCCCTTTTTGGACCTCGAGCGGTTTACCTGAGACGTTCGGTTCTGTCTTTTCAGCTATGGTCTTCGATCCAGGAGGGTCTTTATCAGTTCTCGGCCCTTCCTTTCAACCTAGCATCTGCTCCCAGACTATTCACGTCATGGCAGCAGTCAGAGATATCCTTCTCTTCTCTTTTTTTTTTTTCATATTTCCTTACTTGAACGATCTTCTGTTCAAGGAGCCGTCCTGCCGAGACTGCAACCAGAGTCTTCAGTTTACTCTATAATCTAGCTGAGATGGACCAGGATATCTAAACAGTGAGATGTTCTCCCTCGCCTTTGCTCAGAGCCTGGGTATTCTAGGTATAAGGTTCGACACGACCCAAACCAGTGTCTTCTTTCCAAAGGAGAAGGTTTTCATTACTGTGCCAAGGGTTCCGTACTCTAAAGCGACCAGCTTCTCCCTGATACTGTCCTGCATATGAGTTCTAGGGAAAAGGGATTGTCGTCACGGAAGCCGTTCCTTTTGCCCAGTTCCATACCCGTCCTCTTCAGTTGGCCCTCTGTCGTCTTCCCGGATGATCCCATGCTTCTACCTCTTAAGGTGAGGCAGTCCCTCACCTGGTGACGCTGTCGGCATCAATCCTATGAAGGAAGTCCTTCCTTCCTCCCTGGTGGCAGGTCTTCGCCACCGACGCCAGTTTCCTCATTCGGGGAGCCGTTTTTTCTTCGTCACACAGCGCAGGGCCACTGGAATGTCAATCTCCTGGAGATGAGGGCAATTTTCTTTGCTCTTTACCACTGGCATTCGCCTTTTCCGAGCCAGCCGGTCTCCACACAGTCGGACAACACCACAGCCGAGACTTACATAAATCGTCAAGGCGGAACTCGCAGCAAACAGGTTAAGTTAGAGGTAACAATAATTCGGCGATGGGCAGAAAGTCACGCTTCTGCCATATCAGCCGTGCACTTTCCGACAGTAGAAAATCTGTCAACCGATTTTCTGAGCCATCAGGGTCCCGCTTTGGCGGGTGCTTGCTCAGCTCCCTGTCTTCATCCAAATAGATGAAATGGGGCTCTCTGGAGGTCGGCCTCATTTCGTCTCGGATAAACCACGAGATTCCTTGGTTCGTAGCCAGGTCCCGGGACCAGCTACCCACCTATTTAGACTCACTAGTAATATCGTGGCCACAATTTCAACTGCCTTATACTTTTCCGTCTCTCCCCTTGTCGCGAGAGTCGTAAAAAGGATAAAGGAAGAAGGGGTCTCTTTATTCCTGATGGCTTCGGACTGGCCAAGAAGGGCCTGGTGAACATGTTCATGGACGTCCCCTGGAAGCTTCCAGGCCGTCCAGATTTTCTCTCAAGGTTTCCTCTTCCTCCAGAGTTCCGAGTTAGCGGCATTGTCCTGCCGTTCCCCGCCCCTGATTCTATATCAGGACAAGGTAGTTCTCAGGCCTGTTCCTCCCTTTTTACCCGAGGTGGCCTTTTCATTTCTCATTAATGAAGACTTTGTCCTTCCTTCTGTGTCTCTCCGGTCCATCCCCTGGAGACGTCCCTCTACAAGCTGGATGCCGTGACGGCTCTCAGTCTACTTTTCAAGGGCTGCTCCCTTTCGCCAATCTGATGCCCTGTTCGTCATCTCTGAAAGTTATCTTAATGGGCTCCTAGCTTCTAATTTCACTATTGACGTGAGGTAGTCTGCGTTCAGGACAAACAGCCTCTTCTGGCGGTGCAGGCTCTTCCGGGGTGAAGGCTCACTCCGCTCTGCGGTGGGGGCCTCCTAGGTTTTTCATTACCAGGTCTTTGCTTCCAGTTTGTAAGACCGCAACCTGGTCATCTTTACCCTCTTTTGCGAGTTTTTTTGCGGGGTTAATACCCATGCCTCGTCTGCAGGCCTGGGAAGGAAGGTGCTGCAGTCGGCGGTTTTCCACCGACCGACCTGAGCTCATTTATTCCTTGGATCTTCCTGTTTCCCACCCTAGGGACTGCTTTGGGACGTCCCATGGTTACCTGTGTCCCCCAATGAAGCGATAAAGACAGAGGGATTTTTGGTACTCACCGTAAAATCTTTCTTGGAGCTTTCAATGGGGGACACAGCACCCTCCCTAACTGTTGGTACCATTATTTGGTCTATGTGCCTTCTTTGTTGGATTGGTACATATGTTGAGCTTTTGGTTGCTTCTCCTACTGCTTTAACACTAACTGAGGTACTTCGTGCCTGTCGGTGGGTATATACTACTACGGAGGAGCTAGTTTCCTTTTTTTGCATAGTGTCAGCCTCCTAGCGACAGCAGCATACACCCCATGGTTACCTGTGTCCCCCCATGAAGGCTCCAAGAAAGAGATTTTATGGCGAGTACCAAAAATCCCTCTTTTTGGTATCCACTCCACTGTTTGGAGGAAGAAGGGTGAGTACAACCCCAAGAACATTGTCCCAACCGTGTAGCTTGGTGGGGGAAATATCACTTTGGGGTGCTTTTCTGCAAAGTGGACAGGATGACTGCACCATATTGAAGGGAGGATGGATGGGGTCATGTATCACAAGATTTTGGTCAACAACCATCTTCCCTCAGTAAGAGCATTGAAGATGCTCAGGATATCTCAGCCCAATCTCCTCAGTGCCTGGATCCCCTTCCCTGCCGCACCTCAAGCTCATTAGACATCTTTGAGCCTGCTTCAGAAGAAGAAGTTTCCAAGCTCCTCGCTTCTGCCCGGCCTACAACCTGCAATAGTGACCCCATTCCTTCACCTCTCCTGCAGTCTCTGTCACCAGTGGTCACCACTCACCTGACTAAAATATTTAACCTCTCTCTTTCCTCAGGTATCTTTCCCTCCTCATTTAAACATGCCATCATTACCTCTTTACTTAAAAAGCCATCCCTGGACCAGAACTGCACGGCTAACTACAGACCTGTCTCTAACCTTTCCTTCACCTCTAAACTCCTGGAACGCTTGGTCCACTCCCATCTAATCCGCCATCTCTCGGATAACTCTTTTCTTGACCCCTTACAATCTGGTTTCCGCTCTTTACACTCCACTGAAACTGCCCTCACTAAAGTCTCTAATGACCTAATAACAGCTAAATCCAAAGGTCATTGCTCTCTGCTGATTCTCCTGGATCTATCTGCCGCATTTGATACTGTGGATCACCAGCTCCTTCTCACCATGCTCCGCTCCATAGGCCTCAAGGACACAGCCCTCTCCTGGTTCTCCTCCTACCTCTGACCGCTCCTTCACTGTATCTTTTGCCGCCTCCTCTTCCTATCCTTCTCCCCTTACTATCGGGGTTCCACAGGGCTCAGTCCTAGGCCCCCTCCTCTTCTCTCTATACACTGCCCCTATTGGACAAACAATCAGTAGATTTGGGTTCCAGTACCATCTCTATGCTGACGACACCCAATTATACACTTCTTCCCCCAACATCACCCCTACCCTAATTCAAAATACCAAGGATTGTCTGTCTGCTGTCTCTAACATCATGTCCTCCCTCTATCTGAAACTAAATCTCTCCAAAACTGAACTACTTGTGTTTCTCCCTTTTACTAAACTCACTCTACCCAACATCGAAATTACCCTGGAGGGTTCAACCATAACTCCCAAACAGCATGCCCGCTGTCTTGGGGTCATATTCGACACCGAACTTTCCTTTACTCCCCATATCCGATCACTCACTCGCTCCTGTCACCTGCATCTTAAAAACATCTCCAGAATCCGACCTTTTTTCACCTTTGAAACTGCTAAGACTCTTACTGTTGCTCTTATTCATTCTCGTCTGGACTACTGCAACTCTCTTCTGATTGGTCTCCCTCTTTCCAAACTTTCTCCTCTCCAATCCATCTTGAATGAGGCAGCCAGGGTCATATTTCTGTCCAACCGCTTCACTGATGCCTCCATCTTGTGCCAGTCATTACACTGGCTACCCATTCGCTACAGGGTCCAGTATAAACTCATCTCTCTCACCCACAAAGCTCTCCGCAGTTCTGCACCGCCTTATATCTCCTCTCTCCTCTCCGTCTATCGCCCTACGCGTGCCCTCCGTTCTACAAATGACCGAAGACTAACATCCCCCTGTAATCCGAACCTCGCACCTCCGTCTCCAAGACTTCTCTCGTGCTGCGCCAGCTCTCTGGAATGCACTTCCCCAGACGATCAGACTGATACCTAGCCCCGACCTATTCAAGCGCGCTTTAAAAACCCATCTCTTCAAACAAGCCTACCACATCAACTACTCAGTAAACTAACTTTGTCCTGTTCCCTCCTTCCAAATATTATCTGCATGTGAATCTGCACCCTACTATTCATCTGTCTCCACACCCTCCATGCACACGATAACTGCACTTGATACTTGACTATTGCACTTAAACACACGGGCTGATGACCGGATCATGCAGCTTCATATGAAAATCCTTATTTATTATAATTGCTAGACCTGAAATAAAAAGCACTTTTTACCTATTGTGTCCCCCCATTTCCTTGTAGATTGTAAGCTTGCGAGCAGGGACCTCACCCCTAATGTCACTGTTTAAATTGTCTTAACTTCTACTGAATTTATTGTCTGTACATGTCCCGCTTAATTGTAAAGTGCTGCGGAATATGTTGGCGCTATATAAATAAAAATTATTATTATTATGGGTCGTGGCTGGGTCTTCCAGCATGACAATGACCCAAAACACGCAGCCAGGGCAACAAAGGAGTGTCTCCGGAAGAAAACATTCAAGGTCCTGGAGTGGCCTAGCCTGGAGGGAGCTGAAACTCAATGTTGCCCAGTGAGAGCCCCGAAACCATGAAAGATCTGGTAAAGATCTGTATGGAGGAGTGGGCCAAAATCCCTGCTGCAGTGTGTGCAAACTTGGTCAAGAACTACAGGAAACATCTGACCTCTGTAATTGCAAACAATGGTTTATTTACCAAATATTAAGTTCTGCTTTTCTATTGTATCAAATACTTATTTCATGCAATAAAATTCAAATTTATGATGTAAAAATCATACAATGTGATTGTCTGGTTTTTATTTTTAGTCTGTCTCTCACGGTTGAAGTGTACCTATGACAAAAATGACAGACCTCTCCATTCTTCGTAGGTGGGAAAACTTGTGAATTCGTCAGAGTATCAAATGTTTATTTTCCCTCATAGTGTGTATGTGTATGTGGACAGCCAAAGAAAAGAGCTTCTTCCACTCAGACAGACATGTAAAGTTACAGCTCATCAACAGGCAAATTATTTGTCACGTGATTGTCAGGGTACACAGAGCTGAGAACGGAGGAGCTGTGCTGGTGTGGGAGGCAAGTACAGTTTTTGTTTTATGCAGCACCTAGGACCAGAAATAACTAGCATCGAGTTGTTTTGCAGCCTAAAGGTACCGTCGCACTAGACGATATCGCTAGCGATCCGTGACGTTGCAGCGTCCTCGCTAGCGATATCGTCCAGTGTGACAGGCAGCAGCGATCAGGCCCCCGCTGTGCTGTCGCTGGTCGGGGAAGAAAGTCCAGAACTTTATTTGGTCGCTGGACTCCCCGCAGAAATCGCTGAATCGGCGTGTGTGACACCGATCCAGCGATGTCTTCACTGGTAACCAGGGTAAACATCGGGTAACTAAGCGCAGGGCCGCGCTTAGTAACCCGATGTTTACCCTGGTTACCATCCTAAAAGTAAAAAAAAAAAAAACACTACATACTTACCTACAGCTGTCTGTCCTCCAGCGCTGTGCTCTGCACTCCTCCTGTACTGGCTGTGAGCGTCGGTCAGCCGGAAAGCAGAGCGGTGACGTCACCGCTCTGCTTTCCGGCTGCTGTGCTCACAGCCAGTACAGGAGGAGTGCAGAGCACAGCGCTGGAGGACAGACGGCTGTAGGTAAGTATGTAGTGTTTGTTTTTTTTTACTTTTAGGATGGTAACCATGGTAAACATCGGGTTACTAAGCGCGGCCCTGCGCTTAGTTACCCGATGTTTACCCTGGTTACCAGCATCGTTGGTCGCTGGAGAGCGGTCTGTGTGACAGCTCTCCAGCGACCAAACAGCGACGCTGCAGCGATCCGGATCGTTGTCGGTATCGCTGCAGCGTCGCTAAGTGTGACGGTACCTTAAGATCATTGCAAGTAACTAGTAAGCTTATCTTGCAAGATAAAGTGAATTATTCTGATTTAAGTAGGAAGCTGCTGGTCATTCTACACATCTGATATGTTCGGAATTGAACATTTTTGTAACAAGGTCGGTGAATTTATAAAATTACTGTCAATAAGAAACAGATTTTTTTTTTTTACCCTTTTAAGCCTATGTCCACATTCACAGCTATTTTTTTCCTTCTGTGCATCTAAAAACAAAAAAAAAAATGCAACACGTCAATCAGTCTACTTTTAAATTATTAAAATTATACTATTAGGGTACGTTCACACAGGACTTTTTTGCTGCGTATTTTTGCTGCGTTTTTTAATGCTAATTTTCAGCTGCTTTTTACAGTACCAGCAAAGCCTATGAGATTTCAGAAATCTCATGCACACATTGGTTTTTGGTTTGATCAGTATTTTGTGCTTTGCTGCGTTTTTTTGACATAGAGCATGTCACTTCTTTCAGCGTTTTTGCTGCGTTTTTTCACCCATTGACTTAAATAGGTGTAGAAAAAAACGCAGCAAAAACGCAGGTATCATTATTTGCTGCGTTTTTGCTGCTGAAAATCCAAGGACATTAGCATGGAAAAAGAGAAAAAAAAACGCACCAAAATTAGCGCAAACAAAGCAGCAAAAATACGCAGCAAAAAAGTCCTGTGTGAACTTACCCTTACTGTATATTGTGTCGCCAGTACCTATGTGCAGAACTATATGGTAACAAACAACATATCAATCATTTTTAGACTGATATTGTACTCGTTCCCATAGTCTTAAAATTGGATGACATGTTCATCAACCATTCCAATATTTATCTGGATGCATTTTAGCATCGGTCTTGAACCTTGCTGCAAGGTGCCTATTGTTAGGGCCGTAACAGCTGCCCACTCCCTGCTGGTATAATGCTGCTGGCTTTGCTTGGTGTCGGTAGTAATAATAATAACAATAATAATAATAATTTTATTTATATAGCGCCAACATATTCCGCAGCGCTTTACAAATTATAGAGGGGACTTGTACAGCCAATAAACATTACAGCATAACAGAAATCACAGTTCAAAATAGATACCAAGAGGAATGAGGGCCCTGCTCGCAAGCTTACAGTATTGATGTTAGTTGTGGTTACTGACATTCTGATATTGTTGACTCCATAGCTTCTTAAAAAGCCTGAGAAAGATGATGAGCGAGAACCAGAAAAAAAGTTTAAACCCAGAAAGCTGGAGAAGGAGAGTGTCAGAGAAGAGCGTGTCTCAACGCCCAAGAAATCAGATGCAGAAGCTGGAGAGGAAAAGCTGAAACGGTAAGGTATTCTCGTCTTCTCCCGTCATAGGTTTTTACCCTATCGTGTACTGGAAAATGGAAAACAATTTCTAAGTGCGTCCTGACTTCATTATAATACCACCCCCATCCCATGCATGTCATACTGACCTGTGACTTGCAGTTGTGGCACCGTAATCCCGTGCCGGCAGCCTGCATGGACGCTGTTCTGGGTACCTGATCCGCCCTTCTATGGGCTATGGGCAGTGTGTTTATCCTGCTTCTGTGCAGTAGCAGTAACTCGCTACTTATCGCTAACTTATTGCGGCTTAGCTGACAGATCACTGACCTGCCTCCTATTTTAAATAGTGTAGTTTATATTGTGGGCTTTGGAAAAAAAAATTACGTCCAGCAAATTGGCGCCAGCATTTATCACTTACTGATAGATGCTACTGTGCATGCGCCACCACCATCTTGCTGGAGTTAAAAAATAAATAAATAAATAAACTAAATTTTTTTTCCTCCAACAAAATGGTGCCGGGGCATGCGCAGTAGCATCTATCTGTAACCCCCACCCACTGGTAAGCGATGCTTGCACAGATTGAGAGCATCACTTGCCGATAACCTGTGCAAGCACCGCCCAGCAGTGGGTGGGGGTTACAGATAGGTACTACTGCGTATTTTGCTAGAGGTAAGAAAAAATTACAATAAGGCACAATAATGAAGATGAGAGAGAACCAAATAAAGCACCGCCCACAGCCTCGCCCCAGAGCACGAGGATCTCATTATCTGAAAACTACAAGCACAGATTAGGGGTATGTGCACACGTAGAAAGCTCTTCTGCGGATTTTTCCGCAGCGGATTTGATAAATCCGCAGTGCAAAACCGCTGCAGTTTTTCCTGCGGATTTATCACGGTTTCTATTGCGGATTCCGCTGCGGATTTACATCTGCAGTTTTCAATTGGAGCAGATGTAAAAACGCTGCGGATTCCGCACAAAGAATTGACATGCTGCGGAAAATAAAACGCTGCGTTTCCGTGCGTTTTTTTCTGCAGCATGGGCACAGCGTTTGTGGTTTCCCATAGGTTTACATTGTACTGTAAACTCATGGAAAACTGCTGCGGATCCGCAGCAAAATCTGCAACGTGTGCACATACCCTAAACAACAACCACAAGACGGATTTCATCAACCCAGGTATCATTTTAATCAGTATAACGGCTCCAATCTGACAGTGTATATAGGTTACTGCGCAAAATCTTGCTGACAGTTTCACTTTAAATGTCTAATCACAACTAAATGGAAGACCCTAACCCTCCCAATATAACAAATAATAGAATTTCGATACACAACACATTTGAATACAATTTGGCAATAAGGGATAAACAAACGAAGAGATATTTGTCAAGATGGAACTTACGGATTAATAAATTTACTCCAAAACGAAGTTTAAATGAGTCCATTGATTAAAACTAATTAAACTGGTTTAATGTTAATTGTATAAACAAATTTTTTTTCTGCTGATCGCTCCAACTTATGTAAACGGCTTCCTGCGTTTCCCCATATATTCATTACCCCCCTAATTTCCCTTTTTTATTTCTCTTACGTTTCTCCAGTCTTACCTTATATTTCCTTATTGTAATATAAATCAATAAAAAAAAAAATTGAAAACCAATCAGTTCCTTAACGGGGACTTACAGCATGCCAATGATACGAATGCCAGGCTATTTGTCAGCTCTTATGTGGCTGTCTGTAGGCTGCTTATTGATTCCCTGTATGTCGGGTGCATATTTCCCTTAGTAGTTCATGTGTATTAATGACATTATTTTGTTGTTTCTGAGCATTATAGATTATACCTGGTGCTAGAAATTGTTAAACATAATTGACCTAATAATGTGTTTCTAGAAAAGGGTGATTTCTTCTCCAAAAAGCATCAGAAGTCCTTTTATGTGAAGTTTTGTGTGCTCCTCTTGCAGATGTGAAGATGACTATGTGAAGGACTATAGAGACAAGGATTACAGAGATAAAGATTTTGATCTAGAGCGACGTCCAAGGGAAAAGGAGAAACTGCGATACCATGAAGATGAACGTCGTAAGCAGAGAGATCGATATGAGAAAGAGCGAAGTTTCCGAAGACGTGATGATGACTTCAGGAGAGAGCGAGAAGTAGTAAGAGAGAGGGTGAGGAAGCAGGATTTTAGCGACTCTCAGTCGACCTCTGATAAAACGGAACGTCCATCCCGGGAAGAAAAAAAAGAAGATATGGCCAAAAGAGATCGAATAAGGAACAAGGTGGGACTGGTGGGCTTTATGTTTCTCATTAGTGGGTGGGAAGAACAGAATCTGTACAGCAGCATCAGTCGTTGCTTGTGGATTTTCCCCTTTAAAGGGAATCTGTCACCAGATTTTTTTGCAGTGTAATCTGAGAGCAGAAGCATGTCGGGGCATAGATCCTGATTCCAGTTATGTTTCACCTTGCTAGGCTGCTTGCTGTCAATCACTGTTTTTTCGGCTGCAGATCTAACATTTCTCTGGATACGGAACGAAGTTCTGTATGACCCCTCCCACACCACTGATTGGAAACTGTGTGTGTACACTGTGCATAGGCAGAAAGCTATTGTGGGAGGTGGGGGAGAATTACACTGAGCAGGAGAACTAAATGGCACAACATGACTTGTCATCTATTGTTAATCTCCTGATGATGAAACACTGATTTTATTGAAACAGTAACACCCAGTCTACAGTCATGGACAAAAATTTTGAGAATGAGACAAATATTAATTTTTCCAAAGTCTACTGCTTCATTTTTTCTAATGACAATTTGCAGATACTCCTGAATGTCAGAGTGATCAGCTTAACAGCAATTACTGTACTTGCAAAGTCAATGTTTGCCCAGAAAATGAACTTTAACCCGCAAAACACATTTCAACATCATTGCAGTCTTGCCTTAGGCCGGTTTCACACGTCAGTGGCTCCGGTACGTGAGGTGACAGTTTCCTCACGTACCGGAGCCACTGACTCACGTAGACACATTGAAATCAATGTGTCTCTGCACATGTCAGCGTGTTTTCACGGACCGTGTGTTTGTGTGCAAAACAAGGAGACATGTCAGTGTTCGTGGGAGCGCACGGATTACACGGACCCATTAAAGTCAATGGGTCCGTGTAAAACACGTACCGCACACGGACGCTGTCCGTGTGCAGTCCGTGTGCCGTGCAAGAGACAGCGCTACAGTAAGCGCTGTCCCCCCCACGTGGTGCTGAAGCCGCCATTCATATCTTCTTTCCAGCAGCGTTTGCTGGAAAGAAGATATGAAAAATCATTTTTTTCTTTTTGTTTTTTTCGGGTTTAAAATAAAGATCCCTGTCCCCACCCGATTAGTCATGAATATGCGGCTCCACCTCCCATAGTGGTGGAGCCGCATATTCATGACTGTAATGGGCAGCCCCACGTGACCGCTCATACAGGAGAAGGTGCGGCCAGGAGAGGACGCTGCGTGGGAGCCGGGTGAGTATTTCATTAACAGCGGGGGGCGCGGGATCTTTATTTTAAACCCGGAAAAAAAAAGGGGGGGGGGGGGATTTTTCATATCTTCTTTCCAGCAAATGCTGCTGGAAAGAAGATATGAATGGCGGCTTCAGCACCAGATGCGGGGGACAGCGCTTATCTCTAGTGCTGTCTCCTACACGCTCTTTGTGGTACCCAGTCGGCCCACGGGCGGCACACGTGTGCCACACTGATGTGCCACATAAAAGCAGGGACACACGGATAATTCCGGTACCGATTTTTCCGGTACCGGAATTATCTGGACGTGTGAGACAGGCCTTAAAAGGAGCAGCTAACATCGTTTAGTGATTGATCGCCAGCCCTGTCCTCATCAACACCCACACCTGTGTTAATGGATCAATCAGTCATGATTAAGTAAGAATGACGTCACTGGACACTTTAAAAGGAGGCTGGTGCTTGGTATCATTGTTTCTCTTCAATTAACCATGGTTATCTCTAAAGAAACATGTGCAGCCATCATTGCACTGCACAAAAATAGCCTAACAGGGAAGAGTATCGCAGCTACAAAGATTGCACCTCAGTCAACAATCTATCGCATCATCAAGAACTTCAAGGAGAGAGCTTCCATTGTTGTCAAAAAGGCTCCAGGGCTCCCAAGAAAGACCAGCAAGCGCCAGGGCCGTATCTTAAAACTGTTTCAGCTGCGGGATCGGACTACCAGCAGTGCCGAGCTTGCTCAGGAATGGCAGCAGGCTGGTGTGAGTGCTTCTGCATGCACTGGGAGGCGGAGACTCTTTGAGCAAGGCCTGGTTTCAAGGAGGACAGCAAAGAAGCCACTTCTCTCCAGAAAAAACATCAGGGACCGACTGATATTCTGCAAAAGGTACAGGGAGTGGACTGCTGAGGACTGGGGCAAAGTCATTTTCTCCGATGAATCCCCTTTTCGATTGTTTGGGACATCTGGAAAACAGCTTATTCGGAGAAGAAGAGGTGAGCGCTACCACCAGTCTTGTCTCATGCCAACTGTAAAGCATCCTGAAACCATTCATGTGTGGGGTTGCTTCTCAGCCAAGGGAATCGGCTCACTCAGTCTTGCCTAAAAACACAGCCATGAATAAAGAATGGTACCAGAATGTCCTCCAAGAGCAACTTCTCCCAACCGTCCAAGAGCAGTTTGGCGCCCAACAATGCCTTTTCCAGCATGATGGAGCACCTTGCCATAAAGCAAAGGTGATAACTACCGTATTTTCTGCTTTGTAAGACACACTTTATTTCCCCCAAATTTGGGGGGGAAATAGGGGTGCGTCTTACAAAGCGGATATACCACTTACAGGCTGGGGTTAAGGGGTGTCCGCCGCCGCCCGCTGCTGCTCCGGGTGATGCTGGAGGCTCCGGTGCTGCGGGGGGCTCTGGCGACATTTTGTGAAAGACCAGAGCCCCCTGGCACTTTTCCATGCGTTCCTGTATGACTGACTCCGGGAAAATGGCCGCCGGAATCTCGGGAGATGAGATTTCAGCGCTGAGATCTCATCTCTCGAGATTCCGGCGGCCATTTTCCCAGAGTCAGTCATACAGGAACGAATGGAAGATCTCATCTCCTGAGATTCCGGCGGCCATTTTCCCGGAGTCAGTCATACAGGAACGCATGGAAGAAGTTCCGGGGGGATCTGATCTTTCGCAAAATGTCGCCAGAGCCCCCCCACAGCATCAGAGACAGCCCTGCAGACCCCCTCATCCCAGCCTGCAGCACAGGAGCACAGGGAGAATTGCAGAGGTCCTGAAGAAGGGTCAACACTGCAAATATTGACTTACTGCATTAACTCATTCTAACTGTCAATATAACCTATTGGTACTCATAATATGATTGCAATTATATTTCTGTATGTGATATAAACATCAGACAAACACTAATAAAAACCAGAGGGCAGCAGATCATGTGAAAATATGATTTTGGTGTAATTCTCAAAACTTTTGGCCATGACTGTAGTACATCATTAGAATCAAGGTATCTTACATCATGCTGTTCTCAGATTACATAGCTAAAATCTGCTGACAGATTACCTTTAACCATTGCTATCATCATATATTTTATGTATTGCAATGTTATGTTCATTATAATTTTTTTTTTTTTTTTTTTTTAAAGGATCGCCCTGCGATGCAGTTATATCAACCTGGGACACGAAGCAGGAGCAGGCTAACACAGTGTGATGAGAGTCCAGCCAAATCCAGCGATCAGACCACTGAAAAGAAGGAGGAAAGTGAAACCAATGATACACGAGTAGGCGAGTAAGGAGCTGGAAGACTTGGAGTGTCCTACCCCTTGTGACAACCAAAGAAAAAAAGAAACTCTGCAATCCAGAAGTGCCTTCATAGAGAAGGAATCAGGAACAGGCAGGAGCAGTGTGTGGAGGAGAGGCATAGAGGCGCCTGTGAGGGGTGCAATTTGCAGAGTTTGGCTCAGGTTCCATAATGGGATCAGATGGCAACAAAACTGCTGGTGGAAAGTTTAGTATATTGTACTGTAGTGGTAATGGTGTAAGCCAAGAGGGGAAATCTCAAGTTTACAATCTCTTGTCTTGTGGCCTTAATGAAACCTGAGTCCTCCATTCCGGTATTGGCAGAGATCTATGACAGAACAGTATTTTTCATTGTTCGGCTCGGTGTTACATGGGCTGTTTCCATAGAGCTTGCCCTATTTTTCAGTTTTGCTGTTTAAGCGTTAATAAAGATTTCGCTTTTTATTCCTTTCTCTCACATCGGATATTCTGGAGACCAGAATGATCGCTGCTGTAAAATACTGACAAAACTCAAGAGTAATGCTGTAATTTTTGGTTTTCCTAATTATTTTCATACTGGAGATCTTTATTACTTGCAAAGAGAGAGTTCTACATTGGCGTATTCACAGGCACGTGGCAGCTTATTTTATCACGCCAGGATCATATAAAGTGTTAACTATCTATCTTAAATGTTACCTATATAATTTCTTAATGTTTTTTCTAGGAAAAATAAAAAGATTTTTGAATCTAAAACTTTGCTTTATTCCTTTTTGCTTTCTGCAGAGCCAAATAATATAACACGGTAAATTGCATCAGGCAGAATAATTTCAGATCTAAAACTGTATAGCTTCTTCACCCACTATAGTTAGCAGGTTCTAATCTCTCAGGATTTAAAAATTATATAACATCGTAAGAATCTTTAAAACATAACTTTTAATGGTAACATAAAATACACAAATAAGCCTGGTCAAATCAGGAAAAGCCCTAAGCCCATGGTAGGGCTGACTCAACCCTATATAGGAATCAGGACCACAAACCAGATACAAGAGACTCCCAAGCACTCTGATCAAACAGGTGAAGATCATCGGCCCAAAATTGGGCTAAATTCAACCCTATATAGCAACTGGTAGGATGAAAAAAAATAGTGTCATAGTGCATAAACAAGTGCAAAAAGTGTCTATCTCACCCATCTGAGCTTTAAGAGATGTCACATCCAAAGGGGTTTCCTCCATAGTCTTGGGCAGTTGGTTCAGTTTCTCTGCTCTGTCGTGCCCTCTGCTTTTGCTCTCGCCCAAAGGGCAGTACCCAACTGTAGCTCTCATGATGTATGAAAATCCCAGAAAAAATCCCTCCCAACGCGTTTCTTTTCTCAATAATAAGAGGTCATCCAGGGAAGTTGACTTTTTAAGGGGAAAATAAGAAATAATTGTAATGAGGTCTTTACACTCACTGGTCCATAGAGCAAAAGGTGCCTATAAAGTGTTTACAATGGGAATCCCACAATGGTGGGTACTCATTCAGTAGATTCGTTGTGCTGCCACCCCCTTGTAGTAAAAATGGGGAGATGCCTACACTGGTTTATATAGACCATGACCACTGAGGATGTCCTACCTCATTTCCGGAGGATGGATCCCAAATCTCACATGTGGATTAAACACCATCTTGTGTATCATCACCATGGCAACATATTATTATATGATAACGTTTGGTATTCTTTTTATGCTCAAATGTTTTTTTATTAAATATCAGAGTCCAATAAAACATTTCACATTAAGACATAAATTTCCATTATCCCCACTCTTAACCCCCCTTACCCAGCCCGCCCCCCTCCTTCCCTTTTAGACATCTCACGCTTTCCTCTTAGCATATCCTGTGGTATTATATACGTTAACCATATACAATAACTTTTATTTGTAAATGAATACACTGTAAATAAATAGGTGAACCCTCCTCAGGCCTAACTTCTCTTGGCCTCCCCTAGCCTAGTTCCAACCAAGGTGTCCACAATTTTTCGAACAGGCCCATCTTCCCTCTTTTATGATATACACCCTTTTCCAGGGTAATGACCTGCTTCACATATTTAATATATTCTCCCCACGAGGGAGGCTCCTCTTTAATCCAATTTCTGGCTATGACCTTCCGAGCCATGTATAGTAGTCTAGCGATTGCTATTTTCAACGTGTTATCCACAACTATCTCATCCAGGTACCCTAACACGAACACCAAAGGTTCCCTTGGAATTACACATCTGTATGCCCCTTCTATCCGGCTTACAACCACCAACCAAAAAGCAGTCACTCGGACACGACCACAAATGAAACATTCCAGCACGATCATTCCTACATCTAGGGCATTCCGAGTCAGATCTCAGCCCAGCTCTGCACAAGACATCCAGGGATCTATACACTCTTGTGTACAATATAAAGCTGGGAAAGTCTATATGGCTCATTCAGTGATAGTTTCGGCATCCATTCTAGTACAGACTCCCAAGTTTCATCCTCTAAACGACCCAGCTCTTTCCCATTTATCCCTCGCGCCAATCAGATATCCCAATAAGTCAGTGTGAAGTAGATCCTTATATAAAGATGAAATAGCTCCCCTCGTCTGGTATTCTTAGCAGATAATTTCCCACATATTATATTAAATGGTCATTCGTAACCTTCTTGCAAAGAATATCGACCTTGAACGTTGGTATAAATCGTTTCCTTCGCTTTACCTGTGTGTGGCATCATATCCAAATGCGGCAACACCCTTATATATTCAAAGGATCTCAATCGAGATTTGAATTCCTTCGACGTCCTGTCCTGGGGCGAAGTAAAAGTGATGCTTAACAGGCACGCATCACCTGGTGTCCTAGATAGCCATAGAGAGCCGGCTCCCATCGGTATCAAATCCGGGGGGCAGGGCCAGAGCGTCGCTCCATGTCCAGAGCGTCCAGCTACCTTCAAGATAATCCAGTCTCATCTATAGGAGACGTCTCTTTTGCATGCTAGAGATAAACGGCTGAGGAGAAAAAACAGCACAAAACGGACTTTTCCGATCGTAATAACTAAAAACGGTATCAATACATGCTAACCTGATCCCAGGTTGTATGGCTGCTGCAGATCCAAGGGTGATTGCACCAGAGAAATACGTAACAAATGGAAAGCTTGTGGTCTGTAGCCGTGCTGCCAGGTGATGAAGAAACCTCAAATGCCAGGGATAATGTAGAAAAATTTTACAATGACGATAGAAGTCTGCTGGAGACCACTGGTTGTCATGCCAGCCTTTCAGCGACCAATGGGTGGGATTAGTGACGCGCTTCCAGTGCAATCACATTAAATACCCCTGTCAGAGATTGACAGCAGCACTTATCAGGTTAACAGCCGCGGGTGGATCGCAATGCCATCAGTGGCTGTTGCAGGCACATGTCAGCTGTATAGCTCAGCTGACATGTACCCGTAAAGGGGCGGGCTCAGCAGAGTTATTTCAACCACCCTCATCCTTCATTTGTCAAAACGTCAAATCCAGTTTTCCATCTTTAGAATTGTATTGGATCCGTGAAAAACACTTTGTGAAGTGTAACCTGTGTGTGGTCCGTTATTACGCACTCATTGACTTATCATGGGATCCATTTGTAAAAACGTTCATGTGATCTATCCCATTGACTTGCACTGGTCAGTGTACTGTCTGTATGCCATCAGTTTTGGAATAAGCAATGAAATAGGGCGCACTACCAACATATAAACCTAATATAAAAAAAATATATCCATTAATACGGGGTGCAAGCGAGTGAGAAAACGACCAAATATAACCAGCAGAAAGAAAAGTATCACTCCAGTTATGCACACCACGTATAAAAAATGAAAACATAATGTAGGAAAAAACACAAGATTTTATTGACACGCAACATAATAAAACATACTTAAAAACAGAAAGGCAAGGCCCTGTCCATAACACTTGGTAAATACACAGTACAATTATATATATAACCCATAATAAGCATACTGATAACCAATGCTATAAGCCTGCCTGTACCCTAGGACTAGATGCAAACCATACGTGGCCAGCTCACAGGACAAACTAACCAACCCAGGCGGATGTATACAAAATCCTAAGTGGCCAGTAAACACCCAAATAGTGCATTTAGCCCGAATGGCTCATGGGACAAAAATATCTACCCTAAGCCAGTAAGGCAACAGGATCCCAAAATAACAGTGGGAGAAAAAAAAAAAAGCACTGGAACCGCCAGGAAAAACCTCAGAGCACTAGAAGAAGGGGTTACCCAAGTGGTGACCAGAGCGGAGTCCGTGGGCAGCCAGGCAAGCAAGCAGGACAGGGACCAGAGCAGCCCCACGCGTATCGCCCTTCAAGAGAGGGCTTCGTCAGGGGAAGTACCAACATGTGTCCCAAACCCTGTATAAATACCATCCCAATAAATTAGAACAAATGGCCCACCTGTGACTGAGCAAAGAAGCTGCAACTGTGCAGAAAGTCCTGAAATGAAAGTGCCAGCCAAAATGCAGCCGGAGCTAGCTGAGATAAGGAGCCAGTCCGACGTCCAGCCCGGCGGGGAAGAGAAGGCGCCGCTGTCAGAGTGAGCGATGAAAGCCACACCCACACAGCAAGCTGAAGGAGAGCCAAAAACACAGGCGCAAAAGCACCAAAAGCCCAGCTGTGAAGCAACAGCTGGAACAAAGAATCCTGGCAACAGGAAAGCCCATAGTTATAAAAATATATGTATATGCACAGACACGGGATAGAGGTATTAAGAAAATATATGTTATAATAAGGATGGTAGAGATCCTAAACAGGAACCGGGGAGCCTACAAAAGTGTGCCCAGCCAAGGGGTGATCAGTCCCAAGGCAAAATATCCATATATGCATGTATAAATATGCATACAAATGCATACACATACATATACATACAGAAGAAGGAGCTAGATGGAGGTGCAATTATGCACCAGAGGCCCTAGGTATAGATGTAAACAGCGGAACGCTAACCTAAGAAAAAATAATAAAAATAAATAACAAACCCAAGAGAAACTAAGAAAAAATAAGAAAAAAAATAATAATAAAGAAAAAAAAAAAAAAATAATAATCAAGAAACTGAAAAATAGAAAGGCGTACCGAATGCCCAAAATGGACAAGAAACATGCACACACAGCAATCAACCCCCGGGGGACAACCTCACAGGCATGCAATTTTAATAAACAAACACGCCAAGAAACAGCCACCAACCAAATCCAACCCATACAATTGTATTGTAAACACGTCTGAAGCATAAATAATGTCATCATAAGCACCATCTTTATTGAATAAATATACAGCAAAATACATGTATATACTACACACAGACTAGTATGGGAAGGAAACGTAAGGACGACTGAAAAGATAATAACAGCCATGCCAGAACAGAGGAATCAAATGTACCGGTAGAATACACCGAAATCTATCTTATGCATAAAGGACAACCCCAAAAGAGAGTGGGGGCAGGAACTATGCCCAATGGGCTTAGGGAAGAGAAAAGAACAGCCAAAAGAAGCTGATTAGCCCCAACCATATGCCTAAACCGGCTAACAAGATGAAAGCCAGCATAAGTGAAGAACTATAGACCAAAATTCCGAATGCATATTAACAAAAATCTGGGAAAGAGGAGAAATAGTCTCTATAGTAACCACCCAGATTATATATCCGCTCCAAAAACTAATAATAAAGCAAGGAGAAAAATAAGGAGCATATAGTAAAGGTATCAGTAAAAATCTTTATTACTACAAAAAAGTAAAAACAGTCATTGAACATCAGTAATTGTACACGATAACCCACAACATAGCACATGAAAGGGGGAAGAAAACCCTCCCACAACTAACAACCCCAACGCACAGTACAAAATACTGTCAATATAAAAAGCGTCACACAATATGTATACTGAGAGTAAAGGGAAAAACAACCAAAACAGGGCCTAGAAAATGAATGAAAAATCTATAATGTCAGCTGGAGTAACCTCTGTGACCAAAATGTCACCCCACCCAGAACGTATACAGGACCTAGTCAGCAAAAATGGAGCGGATCAAGAGTGACAGCCATAGTGGCCCCTATATACCCCAATAAAATATGCAGCATATCAGGAACCCGACAGGATGGGGGAACAATGGGGAGATGAGAAAGTCACAGTGGGACCAATGTCCAACACAGAGGTATAGGCCAGCATGCGGTGTTAGCTGGGATCACCCCAGCAACCATGGTGGGGCCGAGAAATGATTGCTTACCCGTATAAGCAGAGGGGAGGAAGATGAGGGGGGATCCCACTGGTGGAAACGCCCCGACGCGCGTTTTGCGGCGTACACACGCCGCTTCCTCAAGGTGACATTATAGATTTTTCATTCATTTTCTAGGCCCTGTTTTGGTTGTTTTTCCCTTTACTCTCAGTATACATATTGTGTGACGCTTTTTATATCGACAGTATTTTGTACTGTGGGTTGGGGTTGTTAGTTGTGGGGGGGTTTTCTTCCCCCTTTCATGTGCTATGTTGTGGGTTATCGTGTACAATTACTGATGTTCAATGACTGTTTTTACTTTTTTGTAGTAATAAAGATTTTTTACTGATACCTTTACTATATGCTCCTTATTTTTCTCCTTGCTTTATTATAAGTGAAGAACTACCTGGATGTCCCATGAGCCAGAGGAATCCCTATATAATGTGTCAAACGTGCATCATGTCCTGATGCCCCATGAGCCAAAAATATCTGTATAGTATGTAGTGCAGCAAATGGAGGCTAAACCCTATCCTGATACCATCTAGTACATATATTTTAATAAGAACACCGAAGGGTGTAAATAAAAACCCAATGAACTACCACTAGAGTAGCCCACTCCATCAGCAGATGTAAAGTGCAGTGCAAATAAATAAAGGCCATCATGTTGCTATACAAATCCAACCGCAGACACAGTAAGGCGCTGATCGTAATATAGATGAATCCTCAAAAAAGTCCAATTAGAACGTAGAGAGTCCACTTTAGATTGGAGGGAAAAAGTGATTCCCAATAGGCGGAGTATACACGAGGTCCATCAGGGACGACTCTAGAGAAGGAAGAGGAATCCAGACCCATCCAGTCCAAAGAGGCACCAAACCATGAGATAACCAACCAGACAGATCTCATCCCAGGAAGCCCATAAAAAGGAGTTCTTCATTGAGACCTGTTGGGGTAACAGAAGACAGATTGAAAATCCAACGGGATTCACGGCGTAACAGGGATGGCTTGAGTGGGCCCCCCCTATTAGAGACAAGGACATGCTCCAGGCCAACCACCTTGGTATTGGTAACCCTGCCCGCATGATGAGCAAGAAAGTGGGCCGCCACAGGGGTGAGAACTTTACCCTTGGATGCATCATTGGAAGCCAGATTAATGGTGGAGAAGTGCTTCTACACTCTCCGTCATTCCTGCGACGTTTGACCCACATACAGTTAGGTCCATATATATTTGGACAGAGACAACATTTTTCTAATTTTGGTTATAGACATTACCTCAATGAATTTTAAACAAAACAATTCAGATGCAGTTGAAGTTCAGACTTTCAGCTTTCATTTGAGGGTATCCACATTAAAATTGGATGAAGGGTTTACGAGTTTCAGCTCCTTAACATGTGCCACCCTGTTTTTAAAGGGACCAAAAGTAATTGGACAATTGACTCCAAGGCTATTTCATGGACAGGTGTGGGCAATCCCTTTGTTATGTCATTCTCAATTAAGCAGATAAAAGGCCTGGAGTTGATTCAAGGTGTGGTGCTTGCATTTGGAAGATTTTGCTGTGAAGTAAACATGAGGTCAAAGGAGCTCTCCATGCAGGTGAAACAAGCCATCCTTAAGCTGCGAAAACAGAAAAAACCCATCCGAGAAACTGCTACAATATTAGGAGTGGCAAAATCTACAATTTGGTACATCCTGAGAAAGAAAGAAAGCACTGGTGAACTCATCAGTGCAAAAAGACCTGGGCGCCCATGGAAGACAACATTGGTGGATGATGGCAGAATAATCTCCATGATGAAGACAAACCCCTTCACAACAGCCAACCAAGTGAACAACACTCTCCAGGAGGTTGGCGTATCAATATCCAAATCTACCATAAAGAGAAGACTGCATGAAAGTAAATACAGAGGGTTCACTGCACGGTGCAGCCACTCACAAGATTCAAGAATAAAAAGGCTAGACTGGACTTTGCTAAAAACCATCTAAAAAAGCCAGCAAAGTTCTGGAAGAACTTTCTTTGGACAGATGAAACCAAGATCAACCTCTACCAGAATGATGGAAAGAGAAAAGTATGGCAAAGGCGTGGTACAGCTCATGATCCAAAGCATACCACATCATCTGTAAAACACGGCGGAGGCAGTGTAATGGCTTGGGCATGCATGGCTGCCAGTGGCACTGGGTCACTAGTGTTTATTGATGATGTGACACAGGACAGAAGCAGCCGAATGAATTCTGAGGTATTCAGAGACATACTGTGTGCTCAGATCCAGCCAAATGCAGCCAAACTGATTGGTCCTCATTTCATACTACAGATGGACAATGAGCCAAAACATAAAGCCAAAGCAACCCAGGAGTTTATTAAAGCAAAGAAGTGGAATATTCTTGAATGGCCAAGTCAGTCACCTGATCTCAACCCAATTGAGCATGCATTTCACTTGTTAAAGACTACACTTCAGGCAGAAAGGCCCAAAAACAAACAGCAACTGAAAACCACTGCAGTGAAGGCCTGGCAGAGCATCAAAAAGGAGGAAACACGGCGTCTGGTGATGTCCATGAGTTCAAGATTTCAGGCAGTCATTGCCAACAAAGGGTTTTCAACCAAGTACTAAAAATTAACATTTTATTTAAAATTATTGAATCTGTCCAATTACTTTTGGTCCCTTTAAAAACAGGGTGGCACATGTTAAGGAGGTGAAACTCCTAAACCCTTCATCCAATTTTAATGTGGATACCCTTAAATGAAAGCTGAAAGTCTGAACTTCAACTGCATCTGAATTGTTTTGTTTAAAATTCATTGTGGTAATGTCTATAAATAAAATTAGAAAAATGTTGTCTCTGTCCAAATATATATGGACCTAACTGTATATAAGCTGACACGGGCAAATAAGGGCGTAGATAACGCACGTAGTCCTACAGTTTATGTATGAAAGTAGTCTGTGCCGACTACCATTCTGGGGATGAACAAAAAAGTCTCTTGTGGTCCCCATATGCGGGCAAATGCTGCAACCACCACAGGCAAACGAACCTCGGAGTTTAATGCCCCGATTGATACTCACAGTCCGTCTCCTATAGTGGCTCCTAGATAGTATATCCCTAAAATTAGGGGCCCTTCTAGCTACCAATAGGGGTTGTGCACTGACCACATCAGCAGTTTGAAGGTCCGTCGTCAGAATGTCCCAATGCCTGCGCAAAATCGCCTTAAGGCCACCTCAGTTATTATTATAGCCCGTGATAAACCTAGGTTTATCATCACGTACCTTGTTAGACGCAAGCAATAGGGAATCCTGAGTATGGAGTCTTGCTCGTTGGAAAGCAGTAGAGATACTTCTGTGCGGGTAGTGCCTTTCCTTAAAACGATCCGCATCGGACATGCAATTCCTTCTCACTCTCAGGAATTGCCCAACAGGCACTCCATCCCTGGTATGCTGTGGATGGAAGCTTCTGTAGTCTAAAAGATTGTTTGTGGCAGTCGGCTTCCGAAACAGCTTAGTCATGACTAAGGGTGCTTTGTCACCTGAAACGCGTAGATAGTGTTTTTAATCTATATTGTGCTGATGTTTTATCCTCTGCTTCTTATATGAAGTGAATAAAGTACCAAGTTTTTACTTTTTACTGCCTCGTCGAGCTGGAATTCTTTTCTCTTTTTCTGATAAAAATCAGATGTCTCCTATATTTTCCATGGACTTGTACAGAGATCGAGCACTGGAGTTTCTGTAAGGCCACGGTCACACAATCAGTATTTGGTCAGTATTTTACCTCAGGATTTGACAGCCAAAACCAGGAGTGGGTGATAAATGCAGAAGTGACGTGCTTCTATTAGGTTACATTCCCACAATGAGTATTTGGTGCGTTTTTTGACGCTGGATATTTTTCCTGCATCAAAAACACAGCGTCTAAGGCTACTTTCACACTAGCGTCGGGCTCGGCCCGTTGCAGTGCGTCGGGCCGAGGTTCCCGACGCTGGCAGTGAATGCGCCGCACAACGGGGGCAGCGGATGCATTTTTCCAGCGTATCCGCTGCCCCATTGTGAGGTGCGGGGAGGTGGGGGCGGAGTTCCGGCCACGCATGCGCTGTCGGAAAAGGCGGACTGTCGGCAGCAAAAAATGTTACATGTAACGTTTTTTGCTCCCGGCGGACCGCCACAACACGGCGCAACCGTGTGTCATTGCAACGTGTGTCAATGCGTCACAATGTGTCGCTAATGTTAACCTATGGGGCAAAAATGCATCCTGCAAACAACTTTGCAGGATGCGTTTTTTCTCATAAACGACGCATTGCGACGTATTGCAAAAAACGCTAGTGTGAAAGTAGCCTTACAGCTCCGGCAAAGTGGATGGGATTTATGGAAGTTTCCTGCCCTCTGTGCTTCTTTACTTCAGCGTAAACTGACCGGCGGTGCATGTTTCCAATCCGCAGCATGTCAATGTCTCTGGAGGGTACGCTGAGTGTTCTGTGCAGATTTTCTCCATTGACTTGCATAAAACATGGAAATCCCTCCGGTAAGGGACATGCATGTGTTTTTAGTGCATTTACATAGTGGAAATGCATAAAAAAACACATGTAATCTGCACCTAAGTATAGCAATAAAGGTTTGGCAAAGCCAAATACCAGGAAGTATCAAAAACAAAGCAGCTTTATTTAAAGCCTGACACATCAACCAGAGACAAAAATGCAATGAAAAAACTCAAGTAACCTAATTAAAGTGCAGAAATTCTACAGCTTCATCGTGGTGACGCAGCTTTTCCTCTGATTATCCCACCCCCGTTTTTGGCGTACAAATCCTGATGTAAAATACTGACCCAATCCTGAACGTGTGAACGCGGCCTTAGAAGAATCTGCTGCCAGTTCCCTTACTTTGGCAGGAAGAAAAAGAACAGAGTGCGGATTTATTTTTCTGTTAAAATGACGGCCTCCGAACTGAAAACTAAAATGGCCCCGCTATAGTCGATGGCGTCTGGGGCTTCTATGTACCTAAAGGGATAGCATGTTAGGTGGCTAGTAGACGGAATACACATATAAGGCTTCTTAATAGACCATGATTTACTGGAACATTACTGGCTGTACTGGTGATACTGGTGACCTTTCACTCAATATTTCCTAATTTTCTCCTTTTCTCCTAAGAAGAAACATTTGAGAAAAGCCCTGCTGCAATGTGTCCTCCGACCGATAGGTGGAGCCCTGCTTTTGCTGCTCGTGTTCGGAGAGCGTCTATCACTGTGTCGCTCTCTATCAGGCCGGCTTCACACTCAGCGTATGAAAATACGGTCCGTATATTACGGCCGTAATACGCTGAAAAGTCCCGAAAATAGTGGTCCGTAGCTCCTCCGCAGGCAGGGTGTGTCAGCGTTTTTTGCGCATGGCATCCTCCGTATGTAATCCGTATGGCATCCGTACTGCGTGGTTTTCTCGCAGGCTTGCAAAACCAACATACCGCTATAGAAGTGATCCATGTGTCCCAAAAAGAAAAAAAAAATATATATACTGTTTATATATATATATATACAGTGGGGCAAAAAAGTATTTAGTCAGTCAGCAATAGTGCAAGTTCCACCACTTAAAAAGATGAGAGGCGTCTGTAATTTACATCATAGGTAGACCTCAACTATGGGAGACAAACTGAGAAAAAAAAATTCAGAAAATCACATTGTCTGTTTTTTTTTAACATTTTATTTGCATATTATGGTGGAAAATAAGTATTTGGTCAGAAACAAACAATCAGGATTTCTGGCTCTCACAGACCTGTAACTTCTTCTTTAAGAGTCTCCTCTTTGCTCCACTCATTACCTGTAGTAATGGCACCTGTTTAAACTTGTTATCAGTATAAAAAGACACCTGTGCACACCCTCAAACAGTCTGACTCCAAACTCCACTATGGTGAAGACCAAAGAGCTGTCAAAGGACACCAGAAACAAAATTGTAGCCCTGCACCAGGCTGGGAAGACTGAATCTGCAATAGCCAACCAGCTTGGAGTTAAGAAATCAACAGTGGGAGCAATAATTAGAAAATGGAAGACATACAAGACCACTGATAATCTCCCTCGATCTGGGGCTCCACGCAAAATCCCACCCCGTGGGGTCAGAATGATCACAAGAACGGTGAGCAAAAATCCCAGAACCACGCGGGGGGACTTAGTGAATGAACTGCAGAGAGCTGGGACCAATGTAACAAGGCCTACCATAAGTAACACACTACGCCACCATGGACTCAGATCCTGCAGTGCCAGACGTGTCCCACTGCTTAAGCCAGTACATGTCCGGGCCCGTCTGAAGTTTGCTAGAGAGCATTTGGATGATCCAGAGGAGTTTTGGGAGAATGTCCTATGGTCTGATGAAACCAAACTGGAACTGTTTGGTAGAAACACAACTTGTCGTGTTTGGAGGAAAAAGAATACTGAGTTGCATCCATCAAACACCATACCTACTGTAAAGCATGGTGGTGGAAACATCATACTTTGGGGCTGTTTCTCTGCAAAGGGGCCAGGACGACTGATCCGGGTACATGAAAGAATGAATAGGGCCATGTATCGTGAGATTTTGAGTGCAAACCTCCTTCCATCAGCAAGGGCATTGAAGATGAAACGTGGCTGGGTCTTTCAACATGACAATGATCCAAAGCACACCGCCAGGGCAACGAAGGAGTGGCTTCGTAAGAAGCATTTCAAGGTCCTGGAGTGGCCTAGCCAGTCTCCAGATCTCAACCCTATAGAAAACCTTTGGAGGGAGTTGAAAGTCCGTGTTGCCAAGCGAAAAGCCAAAAACATCACTGCTCTAGAGGAGATCTGCATGGAGGAATGGGCCAACATACCAACAACAGTGTGTGGCAACCTTGTGAAGACTTACAGAAAACGTTTGACCTCTGTCATTGCCAACAAAGGATATATTACAAAGTATTGAGATGAAATTTTGTTTCTGACCAAATACTTATTTTCCACCATAATATGCAAATAAAATGATAAAAAAACAGACAATGTGATTTTCTGGATTTTTTTTTTCTCAGTTTGTCTCCCATAGTTGAGGTCTACCTATGGTGTAAATTACAGACGCCTCTCATCTTTTTAAGTGGTGGAACTTGCACTATTGCTGACTGACTAAATACTTTTTTGCCCCACTGTATATATATGTCAGTAGACACATATATGTATATATATTAATATTTCTTCCAGCGCTATACAGCTTGAAAGCCGGTAATTCAATTACCGGCTTTTTCTTTCTCCTTCCTAAAACCCGACATGATTTGAGACATGGTTTACATACAGTAAACCATGTCTTCTCTCCATTTTTTTTGCAGATTCCACACTACTAATGTCAGTAGTGTGTATCTGCAAAATTTGGCCATTCTAGCTCTTAAAATAAAGGGTTAAATGGCGGAAAAAATTGGCATGGGCTCCCGCGCAATTTTCTCCGCCAGAGTAGTAAAGCCAGTGACTGAGGGCAGATATTAATAGCCTGGAGAGGGTCCACGGTTATTGGCCCCCCCCTGGCTAAAAATATCTGCCCCCAGCCACCCCAGAAAAGGCACATCTGGAAGATGCGCCTATTCTGGCACTTGGCCACTCTCTTCCCATTCCCGTGTAGCGGTGGGATATGGGGTAATGAAGGGTTAATGCCACCTTGCTATTGTAAGGTGACATTAAGCCAGATTAATAATGGAGAGGCGTCAATTATGACACCTATCCATTATTAATCCAATACTAGTAAAGGGTTAAAAAATACACACACACACACACATTATTAAAAATTATTTTAATGAAATAAAAACAAAGGTTGTTGGAGTATTTTATTCTACGCCCAATCCAGTCACTGAAGACCCTCGTTCTGTAAGTAAAAAAACATAATAAACCAACAATATACTTACCCTCCGCAGATCTGTAACGTCCAACGATGTAAATCCTTCTGAAGGGGTTAAAACATTTTGCAGCAAGGAGTTCCGCTAATGCAGGCTGCTCCTTGCTGCAAAACCCCGGGGAATGAGGCTAAATATAGATCAATGATCTATATTTAGCTTCATTTGCGGTGAGGCACCCTCTGCTGGATGTTCATAGATCGTGGGAACTTTCCTAGAAAGCCTGGGAGCTTTCTAGGTAAGTTCCCACGATCTATGAACATCCAGCAGAGGGCGCCTCACCGCAAATGAAGCTAAATATAGATCATTGATCTATATTTAGCCTCATTCCCCGGGGTTTTGCAGCAAGGAGCAGCCTGCATTAGCGGAACTCCTTGCTGCAAAATGTTTTAACCCCTTCAGAAGGATTTACATCGTTGGACGTTACAGATCTGCGGAGGGTAAGTATATTGTTGGTTTATTATGTTTTTTTACTTACAGAACGAGGGTCTTCAGTGACTGGATTGGGCGTAGAATAAAATACTCCAACAACCTTTGTTTTTATTTCATTAAAATAATTTTTAATAATGTGTGTGTGTATTTTTTAACCCTTTACTAGTATTGGATTAATAATGGATAGGTGTCATAATTGACGCCTCTCCATTATTAATCTGGCTTAATGTCACCTTACAATAGCAAGGTGGCATTAACCCTTCATTACCCCTTATCCCACCGCTACACGGGAATGGGAAGAGAGTGGCCAAGTGCCAGAATAGGCGCATCTTCCAGATGTGCCTTTTCTGGGGTGGCTGGGGGCAGGTGTTTTTAGCCAGGGGGGGGCCAATAACCGTGGACCCTCTCCAGGCTATTAATATCTGCCCTCAGTCACTGGCTTTACTACTCTGGCGGAGAAAATTGCGTGGGAGCCCACGCCAATTTTTTCCGCCATTTAACCCTTTATTTTAAGAGCTAGAACGGCCAAATTTTGCAGATACACACTACTGACATTAGTAGTGTGGAATCTGCAAAAAAAATGGAGAGAAGACATGGTTTACTGTATGTAATCCATGTCTCAAATCATGTCGGGTTTAGGAAGGAGAAAGAAAAAGCCGGTAATTGAATTACCGGCTTTCAAGCTGTATAGCGCTGGAATAAATATTAATATATATACATATATGTGTCTCACTGACATATATATATACCTATTCTATGTGTACACATTTATTCTACCTATTGGACTGTAAGCTGTCAGTGTGATTTTACTGTACACCGCACTGAATTACCGGCTTTTCTCTCTAACAGCGCTGCGTATTTCTCGCAAGTCACACTGCTTGTCCGTGTGTAATCCGTATTTTTCACGCTTCCATAGACTTTCATTGGCGTATTTCTTGCGCAGTACGGTGACAAACGCAGCATGCTGCGATTTTGTACGGCCGTAGAAAGCCGTATAATACTGATCAGTAAAATACGGCAGATAGGAGCAGGGGCATAGAGAATTGTGCCGTATTTTTTGCGAGTTTTACGGACGTAGTTTCTGCGCTCTTACGTCCGTAAAACTCGCAAGTGTGAAGCCGGCCTCACTGTGTCGCTCTCGCTCGCTCACTTCGCAAGAAGTTGAAATGACGGATCCTGTGCAGATTGTGGAAAACGTGTGCATTGGGCCCGTTTTCCTGACAGACCCGTCGAGGCTATGTGCACATGTTGTGTATGCGTCTTCGCAGCAGTTTCCCACTTTTTTCACCCAGGTGAAAAAAAAAAAAGAAAATAATAAAAAAAAAGATAGCAATATTCTTACCTTCCGGCGTCCCGTGCAGCGTTACCGATGCTCCCGGCAGCTAGCGTTGCCAGTAATGCATTGCGGCAATAACCCAGAAGACCTAGCGGTAATGCTGTAGATAAGCCTCCGATCAAACCTGAAATAGAAGAAAAACAAGATTATACTCACCCGGGAGGGGGGGCTGTCCCGTTCGATGGGCATCGCGGTCCAGAGCCTCCCATCTTCATACGATGACGTCCTCTTCCTTGCTTCGTGTCGCATCTCCTGCACAGCCGTACTGATCTGCCCTGTTGAGGGCACAGCAAAGTACTGCAGGCGCAGGGCCTCTCTGACTTTTCCAGGCACCTGCGCACTGCTGTAATTTACTGTGCACTGCACTACGGATCCGCTGGGAATAAACGCAACAGATTACTACAAGGCAGAATATGGATCTGCTGGGAATAAACGTAACAGATTATTACAGGCAGAATACGGATCCGCTGGTAATAAACGCAACAGATTATTACAGGCAGAATACGGATCCGCTGGGAATAAACGCAACAGATTACTACACGCAGAATACGGATCCGCTGGGAATAAACGCAACAGATTATTACAGGCAGAATACGGATCCGCTGGGAATAAACGCAACAGATTATTACAGGCAGAATACGGATCCGCTGGGAATAAACGCAACAGATTATTACAGGCAGAATACGGATCCGCTGGGAATAAACGCAACAGATTATTACAGGCAGAATACGGATCCGCTGGGAATAAACGCAACAGCTTACTACAGGCAGAATACGGATCCGCTAAGGAATAAACGCAACAGATTACTACAAGCAGAATACGGATACGCTGGGAATAAAGTCAACAGATTACTACAGGCAGAATACGGATCCGCTGGGAATAAACGCAACAGCTTACTACAGGCAGAATACGGATCCGCTGGGAATAAACGCAACAGATTATTACAGGCAGAATACGGATCCGCTGGTAATAAACGCAACAGATTATTACAGGCAGAATACGGATACGCTGGGAATAAACGCAACAGATTATTACAAGCAGAATACGGATACGCTGGGTATAAACGCAACAGATTATTACAGGCAGAATACGGATCCGCTGGGAATAAACGCAACAGATTATTACAGGCAGAATACGGATCCGCTGGGAATAAACGCAACAGATTACTATAGGCAGAATACGGATCCGCTGGGAATAAACGCAACAGCTTACTACAGGCAGAATACGGATCCGCTGGGAATAAACGCAACAGATTACTAGGCAGAATACGGATCCGCTGGGAATAAACGCAACAGATTATTACAGGCAGAATACGGATCCGCTGGGAATAAACGCAACAGATTACTACAGACAGACTACGGATCCGCTGGGAATAAACGCAACAGATTACTATAGGCAGACTAGGGATCCGCTGGGAATAAACACAACAGCTTACTACAAGCAGAATACGGATCCGCTGGGAATAAACGCAACAGATTACTATAGGCAGAATACGGATACGCTGGGAATAAACGCAACAGATTATTACAGGCAGAATACGGATACGCTGGGAATAAACGCAACAGATTATTACAAGCAGAATACGGATCCGCTGGGAATAAACGCAACAGATTACTATAGGCAGAATACGGATCCGCTGGTAATAAACGCAACAGATTATTACAGGCAGAATACGGATCCGCTGGGAATAAACGCAACAGATTATTACAGGCAGAATACGGATCCGCTGGGAATAAACGCAACAGCTTACTACAGGCAGAATACGGATCCGCTGGGAATAAACGCAACAGATTACTATAGGCAGAATACGGATCCGCTGGTAATAAACGCAACAGATTATTACAGGCAGAATACGGATCCGCTGGGAATAAACGCAACAGATTACTATAGGCAGAATACGGATCCGCTGGGAATAAACGCAACAGCTTACTACAGGCAGAATACGGATCCGCTGGGAATAAACGCAACAGATTATTACAGGCAGAATACGGATCCGCTGGGAATAAACGCAACAGATTATTACAAGCAGAATAAGGATCCGCTGGGAATAAACGCAACAGATTACTACAGGTAGAATACGGATCCGCTGGGAATAAACGCAACAGATTACTATAGGCAGAATACGGATCCGCTGGTAATAAACGCAACAGATTATTACAGGCAGAATACGGATCCGCTGGGAATAAACGCAACAGATTATTACAAGCAGAATACGGATCCGCTGGGAATAAACGCAACAGATTACTATAGGCAGAATACGGATCCGCTGGGAATAAACGCAACAGATTATTACAGGCAGAATACGGATCCGCTGGTAATAAACGCAACAGATTATTACAGGCAGAATACGGATCCGCTGGGAATAAACGCAACAGCTTACTACAGGCAGAATACGGATCCGCTGGGAATAAACGCAACAGATTATTACAGGCAGAATACGGATCCGCTGGGAATAAACGCAACAGATTACTACAAGCAGAATACGGATCCGCTGGGAATAAACGCAACAGATTATTACAGGCAGAATACGGATCTGCTGGGAATAAACGCAACAGCTTACTACAGGCAGAATACGGATCCGCTGGGAATAAACGCAACAGATTACTACAAGCAGAATACGGATCCGCTGGGAATAAAGTCAACAGATTACTACAGGTAGAATACGGATCCGCTGGGAATAAACGCAACAGCTTACTACAGGCTGAATACGGATCCGCTGGGAATAAACGCAACAGATTATTACAGGCAGAATACGGATCCGCTGGTAATAAACGCAACAGATTATTACAGGCAGAATACGGATCCGCTGGGAATAAACACAACAGATTACTACTGGCAGAATACGGATCCGCTGGGAATAAACGCAACAGATTATTACAGGCAGAATACGGATACGCTGGGAATAAACGCAACAGATTACTATAGGCAGAATACGGATCCGCTGGGAATAAACGCAACAGATTACTATAGGCAGAATACGGATCTGCTGGGAATAAACGCAACAGCTTACTACAGGCAGAATACGGATCCGCTGGGAATAAACGCAACAGATTACTAGGCAGAATACGGATCCGCTGGGAATAAACGCAACAGATTATTACAGGCAGAATACGGATCCGCTGGGAATAAACGCAACAGATTACTACAGACAGACTACGGATCCGCTGGGAATAAACGCAACAGATTACTATAGGCAGACTAGGGATCCGCTGGGAATAAACACAACAGCTTACTACAAGCAGAATACGGATCCGCTGGGAATAAACGCAACAGATTACTATAGGCAGAATACGGATACGCTGGGAATAAACGCAACAGATTATTACAGGCAGAATACGGATACGCTGGGAATAAACGCAACAGATTATTACAAGCAGAATACGGATCCGCTGGGAATAAACGCAACAGATTACTATAGGCAGAATACGGATCCGCTGGTAATAAACGCAACAGATTATTACAGGCAGAATACGGATCCGCTGGGAATAAACGCAACAGATTATTACAGGCAGAATACGGATCCGCTGGGAATAAACGCAACAGCTTACTACAGGCAGAATACGGATCCGCTGGGAATAAACGCAACAGATTACTATAGGCAGAATACGGATCCGCTGGTAATAAACGCAACAGATTATTACAGGCAGAATACGGATCCGCTGGGAATAAACGCAACAGATTACTATAGGCAGAATACGGATCCGCTGGGAATAAACGCAACAGCTTACTACAGGCAGAATACGGATCCGCTGGGAATAAACGCAACAGATTATTACAGGCAGAATACGGATCCGCTGGGAATAAACGCAACAGATTATTACAAGCAGAATACGGATCCGCTGGGAATAAACGCAACAGATTACTACAGGTAGAATACGGATCCGCTGGGAATAAACGCAACAGATTACTATAGGCAGAATACGGATCCGCTGGTAATAAACGCAACAGATTATTACAGGCAGAATACGGATCCGCTGGGAATAAACGCAACAGATTATTACAAGCAGAATACGGATCCGCTGGGAATAAACGCAACAGATTACTATAGGCAGAATACGGATCCGCTGGGAATAAACGCAACAGATTATTACAGGCAGAATACGGATCCGCTGGTAATAAACGCAACAGATTATTACAGGCAGAATACGGATCCGCTGGGAATAAACGCAACAGATTACTATAGGCAGAATACGGATCCGCTGGGAATAAACGCAACAGCTTACTACAGGCAGAATACGGATCCGCTGGGAATAAACGCAACAGATTATTACAGGCAGAATACGGATCCGCTGGGAATAAACGCAACAGATTACTACAAGCAGAATACGGATCCGCTGGGAATAAACGCAACAGATTATTACAGGCAGAATACGGATCCGCTGGGAATAAACGCAACAGCTTACTACAGGCAGAATACGGATCCGCTGGGAATAAACGCAACAGATTACTACAAGCAGAATACGGATCCGCTGGGAATAAAGTCAACAGATTACTACAGGTAGAATACGGATCCGCTGGGAATAAACGCAACAGCTTACTACAGGCAGAATACGGATCCGCTGGGAATAAACGCAACAGATTATTACAGGCAGAATACGGATCCGCTGGTAATAAACGCAACAGATTATTACAGGCAGAATACGGATCCGCTGGGAATAAACACAACAGATTACTACAGGCAGAATACGGATCCGCTGGGAATAAACGCAACAGATTATTACAGGCAGAATACGGATACGCTGGGAATAAACGCAACAGATTACTATAGGCAGAATACGGATCCGCTGGGAATAAACGCAACAGATTACTATAGGCAGAATACGGATCTGCTGGGAATAAACGCAACAGCTTACTACAGGCAGAATACGGATCCGCTGGGAATAAACGCAACAGATTACTATAGGCAGAATACGGATCCGCTGGGAATAAACGCAACAGATTATTACAGGCAGAATACGGATCCGCTGGGAATAAACGCAACAGATTATTACAAGCAGAATACGGATCCGCTGGGAATAAACGCAACAGATTACTATAGGCAGAATACGGATACGCTGGGAATAAACGCAACAGATTACTATAGGCAGAATACGGATCCGCTGGGAATAAACGCAACAGATTACTATAGGCAGAATACGGATCTGCTGGGAATAAACGCAACAGCTTACTACAGGCAGAATACGGATCCGCTGGGAATAAACGCAACAGATTACTATAGGCAGAATACGGATCCGCTGGGAATAAACGCAACAGATTATTACAGGCAGAATACGGATCCGCTGGGAATAAACGCAACAGATTATTACAAGCAGAATACGGATCCGCTGGGAATAAACGCAACAGATTACTATAGGCAGAATACGGATCCGCTGGGAATAAACGCAACAGATTACTATAGGCAGAATACGGATCCGCTGGGAATAAACGCAACAGATTACTACAGACAGACTACGGATCCGCTGGGAATAAACGCAACAGATTACTATAGGCAGACTAGGGATCCGCTGGGAATAAACGCAACAGCTTACTACAGGCAGAATACGGATCCGCTGGGAATAAACGCAACAGATTACTATAGGCAGAATACGGATCCACTGGGAATAAACGCAACAGATTACTACAGACAGACTACGGATCCGCTGGGAATAAACGCAACAGATTACTATAGGCAGACTAGGGATCCGCTGGGAATAAACGCAACAGATTACTATAGGCAGAATACGGATCCGCTGGGAATAAACGCAACAGCTTACTACAGGCAGAATACGGATCCGCTGGGAATAAACGCAACAGATTACTATAGGCAGAATACGGATCCGCTGGGAATAAACGCAACAGATTACTATAGGCAGAATACGGATCCGCTGGGAATAAACGCAATGACGCAAAAGAGAATAGTGAAACCAAAAACACTCAGTTTGAAAAAATGTTGCAGTAATCCGCAAGTGCTAGTAAAAGATGTAAAAAACAGGGTATTTGGTTGATACGTTTTTTGCAAAAAATGTATACTAAGCTGCTCTACCAATCTTCACGGTATACCCTTATCAGAGCAGTCCTAACTAATGTATGCAATCCCTATCTGATGTATTTAAAAACCTGATCATCTGTATATAACCTGTGTGAACAGGGTTCAGAGAGGAAAAATCCATGTGTGCATACAGGGTAGAACAGCTTTTGTGCAGATAGCCCAAGAGGAGTGGTGGAACTCCCCAGTCTTGTAGACACAAGAGAACAATTATGGAAACAGGAACACATGGGCTACTTGCACAGTGAACAAGTCTGTATGATCATGTTCACACACCACCAAGAAACCTGAAGACACAAAAGAGAATAGTGAAACCAAAAACACTCAGTTTGAAAAAATGTTGCAGTAATCCGCAAGTGCTAGTAAAAGATGTAAAAAACAGGGTATTTGGTTGATACGTTTTTTGCAAAAAATGTATACTAAGCTGCTCTACCAATCTTCACGGTATACCCTTATCAGAGCAGTCCTAACTAATGTATGCAATCCCTATCTGATGTATTTAAAAACCTGATCATCTGTATATAACCTGTGTGAACAGGGTTCAGAGAGGAAAAATCCATGTGTGCATACAGGGTAGAACAGCTTTTGTGCAGATAGCCCAAGAGGAGTGGTGGAACTCCCCAGTCTTGTAGACACAAGAGAACAATTATGGAAACAGGAACACATGGGCTACTTGCACAGTGAACAAGTCTGTATGATCATGTTCACACACCACCAAGAAACCTGAAGACACAAAAGAGAATAGTGAAACCAAAAACACTCAGTTTGAAAAAATGTTGCAGTAATCCGCAAGTGCTAGTAAAAGATGTAAAAAACAGGGTATTTGGTTGATACGTTTTTTGCAAAAAATGTATACTAAGCTGCTCTACCAATCTTCACGGTATACCCTTATCAGAGCAGTCCTAACTAATGTATGCAATCCCTATCTGATGTATTTAAAAACCTGATCATCTGTATATAACCTGTGTGAACAGGGTTCAGAGAGGAAAAATCCATGTGTGCATACAGGGTAGAACAGCTTTTGTGCAGATAGCCCAAGAGGAGTGGTGGAACTCCCCAGTCTTGTAGACACAAGAGAACAATTATGGAAACAGGAACACATGGGCTACTTGCACAGTGAACAAGTCTGTATGATCATGTTCACACACCACCAAGAAACCTGAAGACACAAAAGAGAATAGTGAAACCAAAAACACTCAGTTTGAAAAAATGTTGCAGTAATCCGCAAGTGCTAGTAAAAGATGTAAAAAACAGGGTATTTGGTTGATACGTTTTTTTGCAAAAAATGTATACTAAGCTGCTCTACCAATCTTCACGGTATACCCTTATCAGAGCAGTCCTAACTAATGTATGCAATCCCTATCTGATGTATTTAAAAACCTGATCATCTGTATATAACCTGTGTGAACAGGGTTCAGAGAGGAAAAATCCATGTGTGCATACAGGGTAGAACAGCTTTTGTGCAGATAGCCCAAGAGGAGTGGTGGAACTCCCCAGTCTTGTAGACACAAGAGAACAATTATGGAAACAGGAACACATGGGCTACTTGCACAGTGAACAAGTCTGTATGATCATGTTCACACACCACCAAGAAACCTGAAGACACAAAAGAGAATAGTGAAACCAAAAACACTCAGTTTGAAAAAATGTTGCAGTAATCCGCAAGTGCTAGTAAAAGATGTAAAAAACAGGGTATTTGGTTGATACGTTTTTTGCAAAAAATGTATACTAAGCTGCTCTACCAATCTTCACGGTATACCCTTATCAGAGCAGTCCTAACTAATGTATGCAATCCCTATCTGATGTATTTAAAAACCTGATCATCTGTATATAACCTGTGTGAACAGGGTTCAGAGAGGAAAAATCCATGTGTGCATACAGGGTAGAACAGCTTTTGTGCAGATAGCCCAAGAGGAGTGGTGGAACTCCCCAGTCTTGTAGACACAAGAGAACAATTATGGAAACAGGAACACATGGGCTACTTGCACAGTGAACAAGTCTGTATGATCATGTTCACACACCACCAAGAAACCTGAAGACACAAAAGAGAATAGTGAAACCAAAAACACTCAGTTTGAAAAAATGTTGCAGTAATCCGCAAGTGCTAGTAAAAGATGTAAAAAACAGGGTATTTGGTTGATACGTTTTTTGCAAAAAATGTATACTAAGCTGCTCTACCAATCTTCACGGTATACCCTTATCAGAGCAGTCCTAACTAATGTATGCAATCCCTATCTGATGTATTTAAAAACCTGATCATCTGGGATCCGCTGGGAATAAACGCAACAGATTACTATAGGCAGAATACGGATCCGCTGGGAATAAACGCAACAGCTTACTACAGGCAGAATACGGATACGCTGGGAATAAACGCAACAGATTATTACAGGCAGAATACGGATCCGCTGGGAATAAACGCAACAGATTACTATAGGCAGACTAGGGATCCGCTGGGAATAAACGCAACAGATTACTATAGGCAGAATACGGATCCGTTGGGAATAAACGCAACAAATTACTATATGCAGAATACGGATCCGCTGGGAATAAACGCAACAGCTTACTACAGGCAGAATACGGATACGCTGGGAATAAACGCAACAGATTACTATAGGCAGAATACGGATCCGCTGGGAATAAACGCAACAGATTACTATAGGCAGACTAGGGATCCGCTGGGAATAAACACAACAGATTACTACAGGCAGAATACGGATCCGCTGGGAATAAACGCAACAGATTATTACAGGCAGAATACGGATCCGCTGGTAATAAACGCAACAGATTATTACAGGCAGAATACGGATCCGCTGGTAATAAACGCAACAGATTATTACAGGCAGAATACGGATCCGCTGGGAATAAACGCAACAGATTACTACACGCAGAATACGGATCCGCTGGGAATAAACGCAACAGATTATTACAGGCAGAATACGGATCCGCTGGGAATAAACGCAACAGATTATTACAGGCAGAATACGGATCCGCTGGGAATAAACGCAACAGATTATTACAGGCAGAATACGGATCCGCTGGGAATAAACGCAACAGATTATTACAGGCAGAATACGGATCCGCTGGGAATAAACGCAACAGCTTACTACAGGCAGAATACGGATCCGCTGGGAATAAACGCAACAGATTACTACAAGCAGAATACGGATACGCTGGGAATAAAGTCAACAGATTACTACAAGCAGAATACGGATCCGCTGGGAATAAACGCAACAGCTTACTACAGGCAGAATACGGATCCGCTGGGAATAAACGCAACAGATTATTACAGGCAGAATACGGATCCGCTGGGAATAAACGCAACAGATTACTACAAGCAGAATACGGATCCGCTGGGAATAAACGCAACAGATTATTACAGGCAGAATACGGATCCGCTGGGAATAAACGCAACAGATTATTACAGGCAGAATACGGATCCGCTGGGAATAAACGCAACAGCTTACTACAGGCAGAATACGGATCCGCTGGGAATAAACGCAACAGATTACTACAAGCAGAATACGGATACGCTGGGAATAAAGTCAACAGATTACTACAAGCAGAATACGGATCCGCTGGGAATAAACGCAACAGATTATTACAGGCAGAATACGGATCCGCTGGGAATAAACGCAACAGATTACTACAAGCAGAATACGGATCCGCTGGGAATAAACGCAACAGATTATTACAGGCAGAATACGGATCCGCTGGGAATAAACGCAACAGCTTACTACAGGCAGAATACGGATCCGCTGGGAATAAACGCAACAGATTACTACAAGCAGAATACGGATCCGCTGGGAATAAAGTCAACAGATTACTACAGGCAGAATACGGATTCGCTGGGAATAAACGCAACAGCTTACTACAGGCAGTATACGGATCCGCTGGGAATAAACGCAACAGATTATTACAGGCAGAATACGGATCCGCTGGTAATAAACGCAACAGATTATTACAGGCAGAATACGGATACGCTGGGAATAAACGCAACAGATTATTACAAGCAGAATACGGATACGCTGGGTATAAACGCAACAGATTATTACAGGCAGAATACGGATCCGCTGGTAATAAACGCAACAGATTATTACAGGCAGAATACGGATCCGCTGGGAATAAACGCAACAGATTACTATAGGCAGAATACGGATCCGCTGGGAATAAACGCAACAGCTTACTACAGGCAGAATACGGATCCGCTGGGAATAAACGCAACAGATTACTAGGCAGAATACGGATCCGCTGGGAATAAACGCAACAGATTATTACAGGCAGAATACGGATCCGCTGGGAATAAACGCAACAGATTACTACAGACAGACTACGGATCCGCTGGGAATAAACGCAACAGATTACTATAGGCAGACTAGGGATCCGCTGGGAATAAACACAACAGCTTACTACAAGCAGAATACGGATCCGCTGGGAATAAACGCAACAGATTATTACAGGCAGAATACGGATACGCTGGGAATAAACGCAACAGATTATTACAGGCAGAATACGGATACGCTGGGAATAAACGCAACAGATTATTACAAGCAGAATACGGATCCGCTGGGAATAAACGCAACAGATTACTATAGGCAGAATACGGATCCGCTGGTAATAAACGCAACAGATTATTACAGGCAGAATACGGATCCGCTGGGAATAAACGCAACAGATTATTACAGGCAGAATACGGATCCGCTGGGAATAAACGCAACAGCTTACTACAGGCAGAATACGGATCCGCTGGGAATAAACGCAACAGATTACTATAGGCAGAATACGGATCCGCTGGTAATAAACGCAACAGATTATTACAGGCAGAATACGGATCCGCTGGGAATAAACGCAACAGATTACTATAGGCAGAATACGGATCCGCTGGGAATAAACGCAATAGCTTACTACAGGCAGAATACGGATCCGCTGGGAATAAACGCAACAGATTATTACAGGCAGAATACGGATCCGCTGGGAATAAACGCAACAGATTATTACAAGCAGAATACGGATCCGCTGGGAATAAACGCAACAGATTACTACAGGTAGAATACGGATCCGCTGGGAATAAACGCAATAGATTATTACAGGCAGAATACGGATCCGCTGGTAATAAACGCAACAGATTATTACAGGCAGAATACGGATCCGCTGGGAATAAACGAAACAGATTATTACAATCAGAATACGGATCCGCTGGGAATAAACGCAACAGATTACTATAGGCAGAATACGGATCCGCTGGGAATAAACGCAACAGATTATTACAGGCAGAATACGGATCCGCTGGTAATAAACGCAACAGATTATTACAGGCAGAATACGGATCCGCTGGGAATAAACGCAACAGATTACTATAGGCAGAATACAGATCCGCTGGGAATAAACGCAACAGCTTACTACAGGCAGAATACGGATCCGCTGGGAATAAACGCAACAGATTAGTACAGGCAGAATACGGATACGCTGGGAATAAACGCAACAGATTATTTCAGGCAGAATACGGATCCGCTGGGAATAAACGCAACAGATTACTACAAGCAGAATACGGATCCGCTGGGAATAAACGCAACAGATTATTACAGGCAGAATACGGATCCGCTGGGAATAAACGCAACAGCTTACTACAGGTAGAATACGGATCCGCTGGGAATAAATGCAACAGATTACTACAAGCAGAATACGGATCCGCTGGGAATAAAGTCAACAGATTACTACAGGTAGAATACGGATCCGCTGGGAATAAACGCAACAGCTTACTACAGGCAGAATACGGATCCGCTGGGAATAAACACAACAGATTATTACAGGCAGAATACGGATCCGCTGGTAATAAACGCAACAGATTATTACAGGCAGAATACGGATCCGCTGGGAATAAACACAACAGATTACTATAGGCAGAATACGGATCCGCTGGGAATAAACGCAACAGATTATTACAGGCAGAATACGGATACGCTGGGAATAAACGCAACAGATTACTATAGGCAGAATACGGATCCGCTGGGAATAAACGCAACAGATTACTATAAGCAGAATACGGATCTGCTGGGAATACACGCAACAGCTTACTACAGGCAGAATACGGATCCGCTGGGAATAAACGCAACAGATTACTATAGGCAGAATACGGATCCGCTGGGAATAAACACAACAGATTATTACAGGCAGAATACGGATCCGCTGGGAATAAACGCAACAGATTATTACAAGCAGAATACGGATCCTTTGGGAATAAACGCAACAGATTACTATAGGCAGAATACGGATCCGCTGGGAATAAACGCAACAGATTACTATAGGCAGAATACGGATCCGCTGGGAATAAACGCAACAGATTACTACAGACAGACTACGGATCCGCTGGGAATAAACGCAACAGATTACTATAGGCAGACTAGGGATCCGCTGGGAATAAACGCAACAGCTTACTACAGGCAGAATACGGATCCGCTGGGAATAAACGCAACAGATTACTATAGGCAGAATACGGATCCGCTGGGAATAAACGCAACAGATTACTACAGACAGACTACGGATCCGCTGGGAATAAACGCAACAGATTACTATAGGCAGACTAGGGATCCGCTGGGAATAAACGCAACAGATTACTATAGGCAGAATACGGATCCGCTGGGAATAAACGCAACAGCTTACTACAGGCAGAATACGGATCCGCTGGGAATAAACGCAACAGATTACTATAGGCAGAATACGGATCCGCTGGGAATAAACGCAACAGATTACTATAGGCAGAATACGGATCCGCTGGGAATAAACGCAACAGCTTACTACAGGCAGAATACGGATACGCTGGGAATAAACGCAACAGATTATTACAGGCAGAATACGGATCCGCTGGGAATAAACGCAACAGATTACTATAGGCAGACTAGGGATCCGCTGGGAATAAACGCAACAGATTACTAAAGGCAGAATACGGATCCACTGGGAATAAACGCAGCAGCTTACTACAGGCAGAATACGGATCCGCTGGGAATAAACGCAACAGATTACTATAGGCAGAATACGGATCCGCTGGGAATAAACGCAACAGATTACTATAGGCAGACTAGGGATCCGCTGGGAATAAACACAACAGATTATTACAGGCAGAATACGGATCCGCTGGGAATAAACGCAACAGATTACTATAGGCAGAATACGGATCCGCTGGGAATAAACGCAACAGATTACTATAGGCAGACTAGGGATCCGCTGGGAATAAACACAACAGATTACTACAGGCAGAATACGGATCCGCTGGGAATAAACGCAACAGATTACTATAGGCAGAATACGGATCCGCTGGGAATAAACGCAACAGATTACTATAGGCAGAATACGGATCCGCTGGGAATAAACGCAACAGCTTACTATAGGCAGAATACGGATACGCTGGGAATAAACGCAACAGATTATTACAGGCAGAATACGGATCCGCTGGGAATAAACGCAACAGATTACTATAGGCAGAATACGGATCCGCTGGGAATAAACGCAACAGATTACTACAGGCAGAATACGGATCCGCTGGGAATAAACGCAACAGATTACTATAGGCAGAATACGGATCCGCTGGGAATAAACGCAACAGCTTACTACAGGCAGAATACGGATACGCTGGGAATAAACGCAACAGATTACTATAGGCAGAATACGGATCCGCTGGGAATAAACGCAACAGATTACTATAGGCAGACTAGGGATCCGCTGGGAATAAACACAACAGCTTACTACAGGCAGAATACGGATACGCTGGGAATAAACGCAACAGATTACTATAGGCAGAATACGGATCCGCTGGGAATAAACGCAACAGATTACTATAGGCAGACTAGGGATCCGCTGGGAATAAACACAACAGATTACTACAGGCAGAATACGGATCCGCTGGGAATAAACGCAACAGATTACTATAGGCAGAATACGGATCCGCTGGGAATAAACGCAACAGATTACTATAGGCAGAATACGGATCCGCTGGGAATAAATGCAACAGATTACTATTGGCAGACTAGGGATCCGCTATCCTGAATGCGTGCTTCCTTACATTCGAAATGCGCGCCGAAAGGCAGAAATGCGCACGATGCTGAAGTTGGTTTCTTATTCGTTCAGTTTCTTATTCGGGCTGAAGTTGGTTTCTTATTCAGCAGTTTCTTATTCGGCTATTTTTTATTTTCTGTTTTTTTCAGGTTTTGGTATAAAAATAAACCATTCTGAGTATATAATAATATGCGGTCATGTGTCCTTTTGTGAATACACTTAAAAACAGATACAAAATTTAGAAGGCTGGCACAAAAATGGGCATCAAAGTGGGCACTGAGGTATGGTATTGAAGGGGTTAAATGCCTTTGTGCCACTGATTTAACACCTGATTTACATATTTACTGATGCCCCACATGAAATCCATGTCACTCCAGCCTGGCACAAATGGGTTCTGGGCATCAAAACTGGCATCAAAGTGGGCAGAGAACCAATTTTCACACATGCGAATAAGTAACAGCTATTTTTAAGGGGTTAAATGCCTTTGTGCCACTAATCTAACACCTGATTTACATACCTACTGATGCCCCACATGAAATCCATGTCACTCCAGCCTGGCACAAATGGCTTCTGGGCATCAGAACTGGCATCAAAGTGGGCAAATCACCCATTTTCACAGATTTGAATAAGTAACAGCTATTTTTAAGGGGTTAAATAGCTTTGTGCCACTGATCTAATACGTGATTTACATACCTACTGATGCCCCACATGAAATCCATGTCACTCCAGCCTGGCACAAATGAGTTCTGGGCATCAGAACTGGCATCAAAATGGTCAAATCGCCCATTTTCACAGATTTGAATAAGTAACAGCTATTTTGAGGGGTTAAATGCCTTTGTGCCACTGATCTAACACCTGATTTACATACCTACTGATGCCCCACATGAAATCCATGTCACTGCAGCCTGGCACAAATGGGTTCTGGGCATCAAAACTGGCATCAAAGGGGGCAAATCGCCCATTTTCACAGATTTGAATAAGTAACAGCTATTTTTAAGAGGTTAAATAGCTTTGTGCCACTGATATAACACCTGATTTACATACCTACTGATGCCCCACATGAAATCCATGTCACTGCAGCCTGGCACAAATGGGTTCTGGGCATCAAAACTGGCATCAAAGGGGGCAAATCGCCCATTTTCACAGATTTGAATAAGTAACAGCTATTTTTAAGGGGTTAAATAGCTTTGTGCCACTGATCTAACACCTGATTTACATACCTACTGATGCCCCACATGAAATCCATGTCACTCCAGCCTGGCACAAATGGCTTCTGGGCATCAGAACTGGCATCAAAGTGGGCAAATCGCCCATTTTCACAGATTTGAATAAGTAACAGCTATTTTTAAGGGGTTAAATGCCTTTGTGCCACTGATATAACACCTGATTTACATACCTACTGATGCCCCACATGAAATCCATGTCACTCCAGCCTGGCACAAATGGGTTCTGGGCATCAAAACTGGCATCAAAGGGGGCAAATCGCCCATTTTCACAGATTTGAATAAGTAACAGCTATTTTTAAGGGGTTAAATGCCTTTGTGCCACTGATTTAACACCTGATTTACATACCTACTGATGCCCCTCATTAAATGCATGTCAATCCAGCCTGGCACAAATGGGGTTTGGGCATGAAAACTGGCATGAAAGTACTCAAATCACCCATTTTCATAGATTTGAATAAGTAACAGCTATTTTTAAGGGGTTAAATGCCTTTGTGCCACTAATCTAACACCTGATTTACATACCTACTGATGCCCCACATGAAATCCATGTCACTCCAGCCTGGCACAAATGGCTTCTGGGCATCAGAACTGGCATCAAAGTGGGCAAATCACCCATTTTCACAGATTTGAATAAGTAACAGCTATTTTTAAGGGGTTAAATAGCTTTGTGCCACTGATCTAATACGTGATTTACATACCTACTGATGCCCCACATGAAATCCATGTCACTCCAGCCTGGCACAAATGAGTTCTGGGCATCAGAACTGGCATCAAAATGGTCAAATCGCCAATTTTCACAGATTTGAATAAGTAACAGCTATTTTGAGGGGTTAAATGCCTTTGTGCCACTGATCTAACACCTGATTTACATACCTACTGATGCCCCACATGAAATCCATGTCACTGCAGCCTGGCACAAATGGGTTCTGGGCATCAAAACTGGCATCAAAGGGGGCAAATCGCCCATTTTCACAGATTTGAATAAGTAACAGCTATTTTTAAGAGGTTAAATAGCTTTGTGCCACTGATATAACACCTGATTTACATACCTACTGATGCCCCACATGAAATCCATGTCACTGCAGCCTGGCACAAATGGGTTCTGGGCATCAAAACTGGCATCAAAGGGGGCAAATCGCCCATTTTCACAGATTTGAATAAGTAACAGCTATTTTTAAGGGGTTAAATAGCTTTGTGCCACTGATCTAACACCTGATTTACATACCTACTGATGCCCCACATGAAATCCATGTCACTCCAGCCTGGCACAAATGGGTTCTGGGCATCAGAACTGGCATCAAAGTGGGCAAATCGCCCATTTTCACAGATTTGAATAAGTAACAGCTATTTTTAAGGGGTTAAATGCCTTTGTGCCACTGATATAACACCTGATTTACATACCTACTGATGCCCCACATGAAATCCATGTCACTCCAGCCTGGCACAAATGGGTTCTGGGCATCAAAACTGGCATCAAAGGGGGCAAATCGCCCATTTTCACAGATTTGAATAAGTAACAGCTATTTTTAAGGGGTTAAATGCCTTTGTGCCACTGATTTAACACCTGATTTACATACCTACTGATGCCCCTCATTAAATGCATGTCAATCCAGCCTGGCACAAATGGGGTTTGGGCATGAAAACTGGCATCAAAGTACTCAAATCACCCATTTTCATAGATTTGAATAAGTAACAGCTATTTTTAAGGGGTTAAATGCCTTTGTGCCACTGATATAACACCTGATTTACATACCTATTGATGCCCCACATGAAATCCATGTCACTCGAGCCTGGCACAAATGGGTTCTGGGCATCAGAACTGGCATCAAAGTGGGCAAATCGCACATTTTCACAGATTTGAATAAGTAACTGATGTTTTTAAGGGGTTAAATGCTTTTGGGCCACTGATAAGACACATAAAATACACAGATATTGATGTCCTGCATCAAACCCAGGTCCTTTCAGCCTGGCAGAAATGGGTTCTGGGCACCAGAACTGGCATCAAAGTGGGCAAACAGCCCATTTTCACAGATTTGAATAAGTAACTGATGTTTTTAAGGGGTTAAATGCCTTTGGGCCACTGATATGACACTTACAATACACATAAAGTGATGCCCTGCATCAAACCCAGGTCCAATCAGCCTGGCCCAAATGGGTTCTGGGCACCAGACCTGGCATCAAAGTGGGCAAACAGCCCATTTTCACAGATTTGAATAAGTAACTGATGTTTTTAAGGGGTTAAATGCCTTTGGGCCACTGATACGACACTTAAAATACACAGATAGTGATGCCCTGCATCAAACCCAGGTCCTTTCAGCCTGGCCCAAATGAGTTCTGGGCACCAGAACTGTCATCAAAGTGGGCAAACAGCCCATTTTCACAGATTTGAATAAGTAACTGATATTTTTAAGGGGGTTAAATGCCTTTGAGCCACTGATACCACAGTGCATATGTCAGGAAACAGGAAGAAGTCCTGATTACTTCAATTACACATACAGGGCTCTGAGCTGCAATTTCCTCTGCCTGCCCACACAAGGCTGGAATTCTAAGCCACTCTTTCTCCCTCCCCCCGCTATACAGCCGTAATGTACGACGAGCCTGCCAGCGTCATTGAAGAATTTATATGGCCCTGTGCTGCTGTCACGATGATGCCAAAAAATGTCTTATTGTGAGTGTAGTTTCAGAAGGACATGGCTAACTACACACACACACTCACAATGCAGCTGCGACCCCTTTCTCTTCCCCCCACCCCTCAGCTTCACTCCTACCCGAAACAAAGCCTATGATAGAGACTGGGCAACCTGATACTAATGGTGGGCAGGGTGTGGCTTTAAACTGCAGGTGACCAATCCGGCAAAGCCACCCGTTGTCCCTCCCCTCTCACTCAGGAATGCCTTTGTCTGAGACCTTGGAATAAGGTAAAGAACTGTCCGATCAGTGCATATCATTAACCAGCCCTTTAGTGATGTCACAAGCTCAGAAGTATAAGTCACTATACTCTTAGACCAGCCATCAGTCTTGGTCGGGAAGCGATCTACCACAGCTTGGCAAAGCTGTTCCATGCATCTGGATGTATTTATCCTCCTAAGGCTCCTTTCACACTAGCGTCGTTTTGGAGAAAAAACGCATTCTGCAAAGTTGTCTGCAGGATGCGTTTTTTCCCCATAAACTAACATTACCGACGTATTGCCACACGTCGCAACCGTCGTGCGACGGTTGTGCCGTGTTGTGGCGGATCGCCGGCACAAAAAAACGTTCAAAGTAACTTTTTTTGTGCGTTGTGTCCGCCATTTTCGGCCGCGCATTCGTGGCCGAAGCCACGCCCCTCCTCGCCGCAACTCACAATGGGGCAGCGGATGCGTGGAAAAAATGCATCCGCTGCCCCCGTTGTGCGGCGCTTCCACAGCATGCGTCGGTACCTGGGCCCGATGCTCTGCGACAGGCCGAGCCCGACGCTAATGTGAAAGTAGCCTAAGCCACAGGCCAGCCAAGATGATACCATGACATAACCTGTAAGTTCTCTTTTCAACGTTAATCCTTTTTTATTTTGTAATCTGTAATGTACCGTATTTTCCGGCGTATAAGACGACTTTTTAACCCCTGCAAAGCATCTCAAAAGTCGGGGGTCGTCTTCTATGCCGGGTCCGTCATGTGCAGGGATCGGTCCTGTATGGTTCCCAGGATCTAAAGGAGAGTAGACTCTCCTTCAGGCCCTGGGATCCATATTCATGTGAAAAAAAAAGAATAACAATAAAAAATATGGGATACACTTACCCATCGACGGCCCGCGGTTCTCATCGGTGCAAGGGCCGGCCTCCAATCCTAAGGATGCATTGATCGAAGGACCTTCGGTGACGTCACGGTCACCCGACCGGTCACGCGACCGCGACGTCATCAAAGGTCCTTCGTTCAATGCATCCTTAGGAACGGAGGCAGCCTCTTGCGCCGCTGAGAGCCGCAGGCCGTTAGAGGGTAAGTATATCCCATATTTTTTAATTTTATTCTTTTTTTTTACATGAATATGGATCCCAGGGCCTGAAGGAGAGTCTACTCTCCTTTAGATCCTGGGAACCATACAGGACCGCTCCCTGCACATGCCGTACCCGGCATATAAGACGACCCCCGACTTTTGAGATGCTTTGCAGGGGTTAAAAATTCGTCTTATACACCGGAAAATACGGTACATTACAGATTACAAAATAAAAAAGGATTAACGTTGAAAAGAGAACTTACAGGTTATGTCATGGTATCATCTTGGCAGGCCTGTGGCTTAGGCTACTTTCACATTAGCGTCGGGCTCGGCCTGTCGCAGAGCATCGGGCCCAGGTACTGACGCATGCTGTGGAAGCGCCGCACAACGGGGGCAGCGGATGCATTTTTTCCACGCATCCGCTGCCCCATTGTGAGTTGCGGCGAGGAGGGGCGTGGCTTCGGCCACGAATGCGCGGCCGAAAATGGCGGACACAACGCACAAAAAAAGTTACTTTGAACGTTTTTTTGTGCCGGCGATCCGCCACAACACGGCACAACCGTCGCACGACGGTTGCGACGTGTGGCAATACGTCGGTAATGTTAGTTTATGGGGAAAAAACGCATCCTGCAGACAACTTTGCAGAATGCGTTTTTTCTCCAAAACGACGCTAGTGTGAAAGGAGCCTTAGGAGGATAAATACATCCAGATGCATGGAACAGCTTTGCCAAGCTGTGGTAGATCGCTTCCCGACCAAGACTGATGGCTGGTCTAAGAGTATAGTGACTTATACTTCTGAGCTTGTGACATCACTAAAGGGCTGGTTAATGATATGCACTGATCGGACAGTTCTTTACCTTATTCCAAGGTCTCAGACAAAGGCATTCCTGAGTGAGAGGGGAGGGACAACGGGTGGCTTTGCCGGATTGGTCACCTGCAGTTTAAAGCCACACCCTGCCCACCATTAGTATCAGGTTGCCCAGTCTCTATCATAGGCTTTGTTTCGGGTAGGAGTGAAGCTGAGGGGTGGGGGAAAGAGAAAGGGGTCGCAGCTGCATTGTGAGTGTGTGTGTGTAGTTAGCCATGTCCTTCTGAAACTACACTCACAATAAGACATTTTTTGGCATCATCGTGACAGCAGCACAGGGCCATATAAATTCTTCAATGACGCTGGCAGGCTCGTCGTACATTACGGCTGTATAGCGGGGGGAGGGAGAAAGAGTGGCTTAGAATTCCAGCCTTGTGTGGGCAGGCAGAGGAAATTGCAGCTCAGAGCGCTGTATGTGTAATTGAAGTAATCAGGACTTCTTCCTGTTTCCTGACATATGCACTGTGGTATCAGTGGCTCAAAGGCATTTAACCCCCTTAAAAATATCAGTTACTTATTCAAATCTGTGAAAATGGGCTGTTTGCCCACTTTGATGACAGTTCTGGTGCCCAGAACTCATTTGGGCCAGGCTGAAAGGACCTGGGTTTGATGCAGGGCATCACTTTCTGTGTATTGTAAGTGTCATATCAGTGGCCCAAAGGCATTTAACCCCATAAAAACATCAGTTACTTATTCAAATCTGTGACAATGGGCTGTTTGCCCACTTTGATGCCAGTTCTGGTGCCCAGAACCCATTTGGGCCAGGCTGAAGGGACCTGGGTTTGATGCAGGGTATCACTGTCTGTGAATTTTACGTGTTGTATCAGTGGCCCAAAGGCATTTAACCCCTTAAAAACATCAGTTACTTATTCAAATCTGTGGAAATGGGCTGTTTGCCCACTTTGATGACAGTTCTGGTGCCCAGAACTCATTTGGGCCAGGCTGAAAGGACCTGGGTTTGATGCAGGGCATCACTATCTGTGTATTTTAAGTGTCGTATCAGTGGCCCAAAGGCATTTAACCCCTTAAAAACATCAGTTACTTATTCAAATCTGTGAAAATTGGCTGTTTGCCCACTTTGATGCCAGTTCTGGTGCCCAGAACCCATTTGGGCCAGGCTAAAGGGATCTGGGTTTGATGCAGGGCATCACTTTCTGTGTATTGTAAGTGTCATATCAGTGGCCCAAAGGCATTTAACCCCATAAAAACATCAGTTACTTATTCAAATCTGTGACAATGGGCTGTTTGCCCACTTTGATGCCAGTTCTGGTGCCCAGAACCCATTTGGGTCAGGCTGAAGGGACCTGGGTTTGATGCAGGGTATCACTGTCTGTGAATTTTACGTGTTGTATCAGTGGCCCAAAGGCATTTAACCCCTTAAAAACATCAGTTACTTATTCAAATCTGTGGAAATGGGCTGTTTGCCCACTTTGATGCCAGTTCTGGTGCCCAGAACCCATTTGGGCCAGGCTGAAGGCACCTGGGTTTGATGCAGGGCATCACTGTCTATGTATTTTAAGTGTCGTATCAGTGGCCCAAAGGCATTTAACCCCATAAAAACATCAGTTACTTATTCAAATCTGTGAAAATGGGCTGTTTGCCCACTTTGATGCCAGGTCTGGTGCCCAGAACCCATTTGGGCCAGGCTGATTGGACCTGGGTTTGATGCAGGGCATCACTTTATGTGTATTGTAAGTGTCATATCAGTGGCCCAAAGGCATTTAACCCCTTAAAAACATCAGTTACTTATTCAAATCTGTGAAAATGGGCTGTTTGCCCACTTTGATGCCAGTTCTGGTGCCCAGAACCCATTTCTGCCAGGCTGAAAGGACCTGGGTTTGATGCAGGACATCAATATCTGTGTATTTTATGTGTCTTATCAGTGGCCCAAAAGCATTTAACCCCTTAAAAACATCAGTTACTTATTCAAATCTGTGAAAATGTGCGATTTGCCCACTTTGATGCCAGTTCTGATGCCCAGAACCCATTTGTGCCAGGCTCGAGTGACATGGATTTCATGTGGGGCATCAATAGGTATGTAAATCAGGTGTTATATCAGTGGCACAAAGGCATTTAACCATTCAAAAATAGCTGTTACTTATTCAAATCTATGAAAATGGGTGATTTGAGTACTTTGATGCCAGTTTTCATGCCCAAACCCCATTTGTGCCAGGCTGGATTGACATGCATTTAATGAGGGGCATCAGTAGGTATGTAAATCAGGTGTTAAATCAGTGGCACAAAGGCATTTAACCCCTTAAAAATAGCTGTTACTTATTCAAATCTGTGAAAATGGGCGATTTGCCCCCTTTGATGCCAGTTTTGATGCCCAGAACCCATTTGTGCCAGGCTGGAGTGACATGGATTTCATGTGGGGCATCAGTAGGTATGTAAATCAGGTGTTATATCAGTGGCACAAAGGCATTTAACCCCTTAAAAATAGCTGTTACTTATTCAAATCTGTGAAAATGGGTGATTTGCCCACTTTGATGCCAGTTCTGATGCCCAGAACCTATTTGTGCCAGGCTGGAGTGACATGGATTTCATGTGGGGCATCAGTAGGTATGTAAATCAGGTGTTATATCAGTGGCAAAAAGGCATCTAACCCCCTCAAAATAGCTGTTACTTTTTCAAATCTGTGAAAATGGGTGATTTGAGTACTTTGATGCCAGTTTTGATGCCCAGAACCCATTTGTGCCAGGCTGAAGTGATTTGACTTTGATGTGGGGCATCACTAGGTATGTAAATCAGGTGTTAGATCAGTGGCACAAAGGCATTTAACCCCTTAAAAATAGCTGTTACTTATTCGCATGTGTGAAAATTGGTTCTCTGCCCACTTTGATGCCAGTTTTGATGCCCAGAACCCATTTGTGCCAGGCTGGAGTGACATGCATTTCATGTCGGGCATCAGTAAATATGTAAATCAGGTGTTAAATCAGTGGCACAAAGGCATTTAACCCCTTAAATACCATACCTCAGTGCCCACTTTGATGCCCATTTTTGTGCCAGCCTTCTAAATTTTGTATCTGTTTTTAAGTGTATTCACAAAAGGACACATGACCGCATATTATTACATACTCAGAATGGTTTATTTTTATACCAAAACCTGAAAAAAACAGAAAATAAAAAATAGCCGAATAAGAAACTGCTGAATAAGAAACCAACTTCAGCTCCGAATAAGAAACTGAACGAATAAGAAACCAACTTCAGCATCGTGAAATATGAAATGCGCGCTCCTGAAAGTGCTCCTTCCATATTGCAAGCCTGTCGTCTCAGGAACAGAGCGCGCTCCTAAATGCACCGCCTTCCATGCCCTGATGAACCAATCAGCGCTGCAGCTCACAAAGACCCTGATGAACCAATCAGCGCTGCAGCTCGCAGAGACTGCCACTCCCCTGACACGCCCACAACACATTCAACCTGCGAATTCAATACTCGCGCGCCGCTAACCTCTGCCCCCTGACTTCCGGCTTCCTCTTTCCCACCCGCCATTGTGGAGATAGGGTCGTAGCTCTTCGCCATGGTGAGTGAATCCGATGCCATCCTTCTCAGCGGCGCCTTATCTCCGGCCCGGGGCGCGCTGTGTAGTGGCGGAGACCCGGGGCCGTGCTCTCCTGTGTGTATTGGGCCGGAGAAGAGGGAGGTTTCTTGTAACGCCGGGGTCTAATAGCGGCCAGTGCTGTGCATGAAACCCGATACTGGGCCGGTCATGTGCTGCGCAGTGTCTGCAGTATTCCTGTCACTCTGAGAACTAACACACCCAGCATGCCCTGCTACTGCCTGAGAATAGTGGCCGGGAGCTCTACTCACCCTCCACTATCACTGACCGCTCACAGTGTGTAATGGCGCCATGGAAGCAGCGCCTGGAATACCTGGTGGCGAGTACTGAGCGCAGGGCAGGACCGGGATCTCTATCTGTGGCCAGTAATGGCGGGGGATCTCTGTATGTATGTGGCCGGTAATGGTGGGGGGGGATCTCTGTATGTGGCCGGTAATGGCGGGGGGATCTCTGTCTGTGGCCGGTAATGGCGGGGGGATCTCTGTATGGGGCCGGTAATGGCGGGGGGATCTCTGTATGGGGCCGGTAATGGCGGGGGGATCTCTGTATGGGGCCGGTAATGGCAGGAGATCTCTGTATGGGGCCGGTAATGGCAGGAGATCTCTGTATGGGGCCGGTAATGGCGGGGGGATCTCTGTATGGGGCCGGTAATGGCGGGGGATCTCTGTATGGGGCCAGTAATGGCGGGGGATCTCTGTATGGGGCCGGTAATGGCGGGGGATCTCTGTATGTATGTGGCCGGTAATGGTGGGGGGGGATCTCTGTATGTGGCCGGTAATGGCGGGGGGATCTCTGTATGGGGCCGGTAATGGCGGGGGGATCTCTGTCTGTGGCCGGTAATGGCGGGGGGATCTCTGTCTGTGGCCGGTAATGGCGGGGGGATCTCTGTATGGGGCCGGTAATGGCGGGGGGATCTCTGTATGGGGCCGGTAATGGCGGGGGGATCTCTGTATGGGGCCGGTAATGGCAGGAGATCTCTGTATGGGGCCGGTAATGGCAGGAGATCTCTGTATGGGGCCGGTAATGGCGGGGGGATCTCTGTATGGGGCCGGTAATGGCGGGGGATCTCTGTATGGGGCCAGTAATGGCGGGGGATCTCTGTATGGGGCCGGTAATGGCGGGGGATCTCTGTATGTATGTGGCCGGTAATGGTGGGGGGGGGATCTCTGTATGGGGCCGGTAATGGCGGGGGATCTCTGTATGTATGTGGCCGGTAATGGTGGGGGGGGGGATCTCTGTATGTGGCCGGTAATGGCGGGGGATCTCTGTATGGGGCCGGTAATGGCGGGGGGATCTCTGTCTGTGGCCGGTAATGGCGGGGGGATCTCTGTATGGGGCCGGTAATGGCGGGGGGATCTCTGTATGGGGCCGGTAATGGCAGGAGATCTCTGTATGGGGCCGGTAATGGCAGGAGATCTCTGTATGGGGCCGGTAATGGCGGGGGGATCTCTGTATGGGGCCGGTAATGGCGGGGGATCTCTGTATGGGGCCGGTAATGGCGGGGGGATCTCTGTCTGTGGCCGGTAATGGCGGGGGGATCTCTGTCTGTGGCCGGTAATGGCGGGGGATCTCTGTATGGGGCCGGTAATGGCGGGGGGATCTCTGTATGGGGCCGGTAATGGCGGGGGGATCTCTGTATGTGGCCGGTAATGGCGGGGGGATCTCTGTATGGGGCCGGTAATGGCGGGGGATCTCTGTCTGTGGCCGGTAATGGCGGGGGGATCTCTGTATGGGGCCGGTAATGGCAGGAGATCTCTGTATGGGGCCGGTAATGGCAGGAGATCTCTGTATGGGGCCGGTAATGGCGGGGGGATCTCTGTATGGGGCCGGTAATGGCGGGGGATCTCTGTATGGGGCCAGTAATGGCGGGGGATCTCTGTATGGGGCCGGTAATGGCGGGGGGATCTCTGTCTGTGGCCGGTAATGGCGGGGGGATCTCTGTATGGGGCCGGTAATGGCGGGGGATCTCTGTATGGGGCCGGTAATGGCGGGGGGATCTCTGTATGGGGCCGGTAATGGCGGGGGGATCTCTGTATGGGGCCGGTAATGGCAGGAGATCTCTGTATGGGGCCGGTAATGGCAGGAGATCTCTGTATGGGGCCGGTAATGGCGGGGGAATCTCTGTATGGGGCCGGTAATGGTGGGGGGGGGGGGATCTCTGTATGGAGCCGGTAATGGCGGGGGATCTCTGTATGGAGCCGGTAATGGCGGGGGATCTCTGTATGGAGCCGGTAATGGCGGGGGATCTCTGTATGGGGCCGGTAATGGTGGGGGGGGATCTCTGTATGGAGCCGGTAATGGGGGGGGATCTCTGTATGGAGCCGGTAATGGCGGGGGATCTCTGTATGGAGCCGGTAATGGCGGGAGATCTCTGTATGGGGCCGGTAATGGCGGGGGGGGGGGGGGGATCTCTGCATGGGGCCGGTAATGGCGGGGGGGGTCTCTGTATGGAGCCGGTAATGGCGGGGAGGACTTATCTGTCTGTATGGGGTCGGTAATGGCAGGAGATCTCTGTATGGGGCCGGTAATGGTGGGGGGTCTCTGTATGGAGCCGGTAATGGCAGGAGATCTGTCTGTATGTGGCTGGTAATGGTGGGGGGGGGGGGGACTTATCTGTCTGTATGGGGCCAGTAATGGTGGGGGGATCTGTCTGTATGTGGCCAGTAATGGCGGGGGGGGGGACTTATCTCGGTATGGGGCCGGTAATGGCGGGGGGGACTTACCTGTCTGTATGGGGTCGGTAATGGCGGGGGGAGATCTTTGTGTGTATGAAAACGGTATAAAATAGGCTATAATATACATATTGACCTATGCTCAGTGCTGCCATGGCATACTCAGATGCTGGAGCATTGTGAGGACAGGGTGACTGTAGGGTGACTGTGCTGTATCATTAGGGTGTTTTGACAGAGCAGCTCTATTGTCACTGAAAGGGGTGTCCTAGATTTTTTTTTTATTTCCAAAAATGGTTATCTGTGCTTACGATATGATGCTGGACTTCTGCCCACACTGCTCTCGGGATCTGTGTGCCTTCAGACTGTAGCCTGTCTTGACGAGTAGAGTTGAGCGAATATGTAGGGAAACGATCGCTGAATCCAAATTTGCCATTTTTGTACTTTATTTGTGCTGAATTTATATTTGATGGTCGGTTCCGAACATATTTCCTGAACTCTACTCCCATTGACTCCAATGATGTTCGGCGAATATTGCAAGTACAATATTCGCTGCCAATCGTAATCTACTTACAAGTCACTAGGATGTGCTGCAGTTTGAATCACCGTACCTGACCAGGGCCATTTTATTTCATTCTTGGGAGAACCCCTTTAAAAATCACAACATTGTTTAGAAAAGTGAGGATTTTTAATTGCATATAATTTGTGAAGTAGCTTGTTTTCACAGGCTCTATGTAATTTTACGTATTTAAATGGAACCTGTCACCAGAAATAACATTGTTATTCTGCAGGTTAACAGTGTTATGATGCACGCAGCCGAATGCAGCAGGGAGAAAATTAACTTTATTCTCCTCGCCAATATTCGGTATTCAGTCATGGAAACTGGGACAGTGCAGGTTCAGTCACTGCTCGTGAGTGTACAAGGGCGATCGCTGTAACTGTGCCCCCTAATATGATGTATTTTATTTTTTCTCATCAGTCGTCCCACAAGACCTTCAGAATTAAGAGGTTTCTTGCCAAAAAGCAGAAACAGAACAGACCAATCCCGCAGTGGATTAGAATGAAAACCGGCAATAAGATCAGGTATGTCTAAAGCTCATCTGACCTCGAGTTTAGTTACATAATTGCACTTGCTTATAGGGAATCTGTCGCCACATTTGACCGATCTAAACTATTAAAGAGGTTTTCTATTACTATTTTCCCCCCTTTCATATGTCTTAATTCTTCCTAACTTAACACTTTTCTGATACACTTTTACTACCTACCTGCTCCTGTAAACTCCCCTCTGAGGGTCATATATCCTTCTGTTTTTGATTCTGGCTCTGCTACTTCCCATCTAGGGACCGGAATCGGCCGCACGGAGCTGGGCACATCACTGGCGGGGGAGGGTCTACGTCTCTGCGTGTCAGCAGTCAGAGCAAGCGTGCTCAGATCAGACTTCACTGTCCTCTACCATTGAAGTGTCATCCATTCCGCTAACAAGCTCTGCGATGTCCTGAGTACATCAGAGGGCTTTCCAGCTGAAGGGACTGCACTACAAAGCCGCTTTCAGGCAGAGGAGAGTGACGCCTGATGTGAGCTTGATCTTGCGTGGTGCTCTCTGACTCTGCTGATGCTTTGAAGTGCCGTGCCTTCTGCTGACAAGCCCTGTGATATACTTTACTTTATAATAACAGGCAGCACATTGCAGGGCTTGTCAGCTGAAAGGACAGTACTTTGAATCAGAGAGGAGAGTGAAGTGTAATCTCAGCATGACTGCTCAGACTGCTGTCACTCGCAGATATGTAGCCCCTCCATCATCAGTGACGTGTTCTGCTCTGTTCGTCCGATTTCTGTCTCCAGATCGGAAGTAGCAGAGCCAGAATCAAAACTGAGGCTGCAATGTGTAAAAATGAGTTATGAGACAACCAAATGGTCTCTTATCACCTGTGAGGACCTAAAGGTACCGTCACACATAACGATATCGTTAACGATATTGTTGCTTTTTGTGACGTAGCAACGATATCGTTAAGGAAATCGTTATGTGTGACAGCGACCAACGATCAGGCCCCTGCTGGGAGATCGTTGGTCGCTGAGGAAAGTCCAGCACTTTATTTCGTCGCTGGATCTCCCGCTGACATCGCTGGATCGGCGTGTGTGACGCCGATCCAGCGATGTCTTCACTGGTAACCAGGGTAAACATCGGGTTACTAAGCGCAGGGCCGCGCTTAGTAACCCGATGTTTACCATGGTTACCAGCGTAAACGTTAAAAAAACAAACACTACATACTTACCTTCCGTGTCTGTCCCCGGCGCTGTGCTTCTCTGCACTCCTCCTGCATCCTGTGTCAGCGCCAGCCAGCCGGAAAGCACAGCGGTGACGTCACCGCTCTGCTTTCCGGCTGACCGGCGCTGACAGTGCAGAGGAAAGCAGAGCGCCGGAGGACAGACACCGGAATGTAAGTATGTAGTGTTTGTTTTTTTTAACGTTTACGCTGGTAACCAGGGTAAACATCGGGTTACTAAGCGCGGCCCTGCGCTTAGTAACCCGATGTTTACCCTGGTTACCGGGGACCTCGGGATCGTTGGTCGCTGGAGAGCTGTCTGTGTGACAGCTCTCCAGCGACCAAACAGCGACGCTGCAGCGATCGACATCATTGTCGGTATCGCTGCAGCGTCGCTTAGTGTGACGGTACCCTAAGTGTCCCCAGGTTATACATACAAGAATGGGTCTCCAGTGTGATACAAAATGCTGCTGCTTGTCACCCAAAAATTAACCCGCCCACAGTTCCCCTGACAGAAAATTTAAAACCCATTGCTATCAGAATCTAACACATAGACAAGTCAGTGTTTATTGTACAAAAGTCAAAGCATAAATACAGCTTTATAAATCTATCATTGTCATCATTAATTTTGGATTTGTGCAGCACGGTGAAGGACTTGTGCTGAATTCTGATTTTTCTCTAGAGATGTACATATTTTTCATCTAGGGCTAAGTGTACTCTTGAGTTGGAGCCTTCATTGGGCTTCATTGCAAGTTCTGTCTTTTGTATTGGAGTTCCTATAATATAACAGAAAAACTGATCTCTGAACGCCAGGACTAAACACAACCTAATGTCTATCCAATATGTCAAATATTTGTGCCTAACATCTGCATTTAAAGAGTAACCATCTTTTATTTTATTTTTTATTCATAAGTTAATAGTACACATGAAAATGAGACCCTTGGAGAATGAATGATCATCGTGGATTAGAAAGGAGCAGATTTCTCTGATAAAAATAAGCAACTTTGTAATATGTCTTTGGTGTACTATTGGTTTATGAAATAAAAATGAAAAGTCAGTCTTTAAAGAAAGTCTGTTCATAAACGCAAAGAATATAAACTTTTCTAAAGCTATTGTATGTCCTTGAGCCTGGTTTTACGCATCGGTGTTTTTTGCTGTCCCAAGTACAGCGCTCAATGGCTGACGTCAACTCGAAAACTTCATATATACCTATGAGGCTGTTGAGTTGAAGTGAGAAGACCCGAGGATTGCAGTCATTACTTGGACCAGGAAACACTGGATATGTGAAAGCGGCCTCACATTACTGCTGTTAGCTGGACTGTGGGAACACACGGGATGGGGAGGAACCAATGCAGGTTGCAATTACAGTGCTTCATTGTGGTGGGAGTGCTGTCATTATCCTGCAGAGATTAATGATGTCAGTTCATTGATGGTCTTTCCTTCATCCGAGGAGAATCCTTCAAGGCTGATAGCTACATATTGCTACATGCTGTAGATTTATTATGAATAGTGCACATTTAGTGGTGTGGTAGTAAAATACATATTGTATTCACAGGTACAACTCCAAGAGGAGACACTGGAGAAGGACCAAGCTCGGCCTGTAAAGAAGACAGACCAACGTTCTGGGTTCCTTGTGAAGACCTGATAACATCTTATTATACAGCTATCATTTTGTAGAATTATCTATGTGCTGTTAAATAAATGAAAACATAAGCATATGTATTTATCTGGTACTGATATATTGGACCAATGCTGGCAATAAACTGATGTGAGGTCAGATCAGAGAACTCAGCCTGTACATGGGACATGTAATTATTCATTTCAATTTCTATTCTTTTTATTGTTATTTATGGACCCATAGAAACATTCAAACACTCTGTAAAAATTGAATTTGACTATTATTCGTTTTTGTGCTTTAGTCATCCCTACCCTACACACAGACACAATTGTTCCAAGAGCCATAATTTTTTTTTTCCTGCCATCTACATAGCTGTATGTGGATTTGTTTTTCTTTTGCTTGGCAAGCTGTAAGTTTGTGTGACACCTCATTTTACTATTTGATGTACTGGAAAATGGGCGGGGGGGAAAATGCAATACCTCAGTAGTGTGAACTTAGTTTCTGAGCCCATTTTGTTCACCTGAATGTTCCCTATGATGCCATGGGGTGGGAATGGGTTAAGATTAGTGATGAGCGAGTATACTCGCTGCTCCGGTGGTCTCTGAGTATTTGTGAGTGCTCGGAGATGTAGTTTTTGTCCACTGCAGCAGCATGATTTGCGGCTGCTAGACAGCTTGATTACATGTGGGGACTCCCTGGCAATCCCCACATGTACTCAGGCTGGCTAGCAGCCGTAAATCATGCAGCTGCGTCGACAAAAACTAAATCTCTGAGCATTTCAAATACTACCGGAGCAACGAGTATACTCGCTCATCACTAATTAAGATCTCTTCCTAATTGAAAAGTAAATCACCACAAGAAACCTAAAACCTTTCAAACCCTGACAAAAAAACTCTCCGTCCTACTGTCGCCCCTAAAAATAAGACTTGCCCTGAAAATTAGCACTAGCCTTTTTTTTTTTTTTTTTAAGGTTTTTCAGGGAAAGCTTGAAATATAAGCCCTAGTTGCAGTTTGTGAAGTGTTCAGGCAGGTACCAGTATACATGTAAAATACTAAATAGAATAAAGCATGACTGATACAGTAGACCCTTCATCAAGGAAAGAAGATACCCCCAAAAAGAAGGGGTTGGCTAGTGCTGCTGTTCATACTCCAGCCATGAGCCTTGAGTGTTGTGACTACTGCTAGGACACGTGGGGTAGCCGACTGCTACACTTGGCTGCAGTAGAACGGCAAGGGACTGGACAGTGGAGCAGCTTTTCACAGGAGTTATGCAGATCTGTGTGAGCACACATCCACCATCGGCACATGCTAACTCAAATTGTTTTGTGTCGGGTGTGTGATTATTTTGGGAATGTCTGCTTTTCTTTATGAATAGACATCCGTTGTTTACAAAGGTACACTACCATACTAACCAGTTAACGGAGGAACAAGAAGTACACTGTACAGGTACATTTTGACCCCTAGACAGAAAAAGAAATAGCTATTTTCTCTGTCGCCCATGACGGCACCACGGAGAGGGGATCCGCCCACCAAGGACAGGAAACCTGATAAAAAGGCGGTACCACTCTCCCGCATCAGTTGGTTTCCTGTCCTTGATGGGAGACCTACAGACTTACCAGAAGGAAGATCGTCGTGGGATTCCGGGGCCAATCAGTCCGACTCAGGCAGCTGGGGTGCCTCGGCTGGTGTGGTGACCCGAGGCACCACCGCTGGGGCTAGTAGGCCTTTAGGGTGTGTGGGAGGTGACATGGAGTTTGCGGTCACCTCCCCAGGTAAGATGCAGCAGCGGCAACATCCAGGGGGGTCCCTCTGTGGTTGTGGGAGGAGCGGCGCGGCTCTCCCTTTGGAAGCGTCAGCCTGCACACTGCATAGCCGTCCGGTGTGCAGGGAACCGCGCGTTAGGGCAGGCTGCAAAGAGACCGGGAGCTCCAGTGGGCAGCGGGTCATGTGCGGCACCATCTTGAGCAAACTGCGCGAGCTGGTGGAAAGAGCGATAATGGCACACTCCGCAGGCGCCGGCAGACAGCGTTCCTGCGCAGGCGCGGGAAGAGGCGCTTCTGTGCAGGCGCATAATTGGATCAAGCGGGCGGGAATCGCCGCCGCATAAAAAGAGGCTGCTTCAGTAATCGGTTGTTAAAGGGCGAGCCGCAGCCCAAACTGCAGCACTAGCCACAAGAAAAAAAAAAAAGATGCCGCAGCAGCGATAAACATACAGGGGGGTCCCTCTGGTTACGGGGAGAGTGGCGCTCTCCCTCCTGAAGCGTAAGCCTGCAATCTGCAAAAGCCGGGGCCCCAGGTGTGCAGCGTGGAAAAAGAAGAAAAAAAAAAAAAGCCGCATGCTGCCTCTCCCAGAATCTTCTCCAGAGAAACACCGGAGCTGAAACCCTCCTGGGGGAGTCCCTCAGCCACAGAGCCCAGCGAAGAGACTCCTGGATGGAGCGCTTCCGCCCACAGTGGAGGCACTCTGCGCCAACGCCGACTGGCAAGCCACCGCTACTTCGGTTGCCATGCCTGGACCTCATGGGGGAGAGAAAATCATTGACAGCAATACAGCATTCCTGATGGGACGCCGCTTCCCCTCATGATGGGCTCTCGGTGTTATCAGCTCCCCCTGTTTTTTAGCAGATATGGAGCCAGCACAGGTAAGTGCGTGGCGGAATGTTCTGTTGATAGCTCATACCTTTGTGCTAAGCTGTGCTAGAGCTTCATATGCGAGGTATGTTTTTACATATACACAGCCAGACCTTGGACCTCTAGGCTATAATAAGGCCATATGTCCAGGCTACATCTCATGATTTGGCTTAAGTTAGTTGCATGTCTTGTCTGCGCAGAGCCTTATGATTGGACTCAATATAAACAGGTGTCTCACTTTTCTTTGCAACTTAAAGGGAACCTGTCACCCCCGTTTTTTGAGATTGAGCTATAAATACTGTTAAATAGGGCCTGCGCTGTGCGTTACTATAGTGTATGTAGTGTACCCTGATTCCCCATGTATGCTGAGAAATACATTACCAAAGTCGCCGTTTTCGCCTGTCAATCAGGCTGGTCTGGTCAGGTGGGCGTGTTCACAGCGCTCTTTTCTTCCCCAGCTTTCCGTTGGTGGCGTAGTGGTGTGCGCATGTCCAGAGTTCCGACTTCCCTGCGCCCACGTGAAGACACAGCGCGCGATCTGCGCTGTAATCCCTTGCATCGGTGGGGGCGGCCATCTTCCTGGGGCCGCGCGTGCGCAGATGGAGTGCTCTGCTGCACGGGGCTTCAGGAAAATGGCCGCGGGATGCCGCGCGTGCGCATTAGAGATCGCGGCGGCCATTTTCCCAAAGCCGAGATGCAAACTCGGCTTTGGGAAAATGGCCGCCGCGATCTCTAATGCGCACGCGCGGCATCCCGCGGCCATTTTCCTGAAGCCCCGTGCAGCAGAGCACTCCATCTGCGCACGCGCGGCCCCAGGAAGATGGCCGCCCCCACCGATGCAAGGGATTACAGCGCAGATCGCGCGCTGTGTCTTCACGTGGGCGCAGGGAAGTCGGAACTCTGGACATGCGCACACCACTACGCCACCAACGGAAAGCTGGGGAAGAAAAGAGCGCTGTGAACACGCCCACCTGACCAGACCAGCCTGATTGACAGGTGAAAACGGCGACTTTGGTAATGTATTTCTCAGCATACATGGGGAATCAGGGTACACTACATACACTATAGTAACGCACAGCGCAGGCCCTATTTAACAGTATTTATAGCTCAATCTGAAAAAACGGGGTGACAGGTTCCCTTTAACTACTCTATGCCTTGGGAGGACATATAGTGTTAATGAAGCACTTTGTCTCCATGAAGACTGCCCTTCAGCTGAGGCTCATTAGTTAGCTCCTTCGGGTGGGGTCAGTCGGACAAATGAGATATACTATTTAGTGGAGGCTTATCAGTATCTCTGAGAGATTGTTCTTTTGCTTTTAACTATGGGCCGGTTTGACATCTTCAAGCATGACTGTAGCTCTATGCTTTATATGGTGTGTGGCTGGACATCACATGGCATGTTGATACTTTTATGCATTATATTGAGTGCAACACGTTGCATTATGATTCTTCTATGCATCTTACCGAGTGCCCCTGTGTGTCACGGTGCCTCTAGGCATTATATTGCGTGTCTGTGTATCATATTGCTTCTATGCATTATATCGAGTGTCTCTGTATCATGTCACATCATAGTGCTTCTATGCATTATATTACATGCCTCTACGTATCATATTGCATCATGGTGCCTCTATGCCTTATGTTGCGTGCCTCTGCATCATGTTGCAGCATGGTGCCTCTGTGCATCTTACTGAGTGCCTCTGTGGGTCTTATGGCATCATAGTGCCTCTATGCATTATTCTAGCTGCCTCTGTGCATAATATTGCATCTTGGTGCTTCTATGCATTATATGGCATATCTCTGTGTATCATATTGCATCATAGTGCTTTTATGCATTATATTGCATGCCTCTATGTATCTTGTTGCATCATAGTACCTCTAGGCATCGTATTGAGTGCCTCTGCGCGTTGTATTGCATCATGGTGCCTCTGTGCATCGTACTGAGTGCCTCTGGGTGTCATATTGTACCATAGTGCATCTGTGCATCATGCTGGGTGCCTCTGTGCTTCATATTGCATTATTGTGCCTCTATGCATCATATTGAGAGCCTCTATGCATCATGTTGCATCATAGTACCTTTATGCATCCTATTAAGTGCCTCTATGCATCATATTGAGTGCCGCTGTGCATCATGTTGCATTATAGTGCCTTTATGCATCATATTGAGTACCTCTGCTTCATATTGCATCATTGTGCTTTTATGCATCATATTGAGTGCCTCTGTGCATCATGTTGCATCTTAGTGCCTCTATACATCATATCGAGTGCCTCTGTGTATCATATTGCATCATAGTGCCTCTGTGCATCACGTGTTATAGTGTTTCTTATTGCCTCTGTGCATCATAGTTGACAGTGCCTCTGTGCATCATGTTGCATCATATTACATCATGTCGCATCATAGTGCTTCATATTGCCTTTATGCATTGTATTGCATCATATTGCATCGTGATGCTTCATTGTGCTTTTGCTTCACATTGCATCAATAGCGCCTCCATGCATCAAAATGTGTGCTTACGGTCATCTTATTGCATCATATTGCTTCAGTGCCCCTATGCTAGTACTTCAGTTGGCTCTGGGTTAGACCTTCTGATTTAGGCATGCAGCCACGCACAAGGCATATCGTTGGTCTACCATTTCACATTTTTTGTCTTGGGCCCCAACCCTGGCTTATAGAGTCCTAGTGGTTTTGTACCCAGTTCTAACTTCTGTTGATTCATTCTTTACAACAGGGCTTGGCAAGCAGCTTTGCTTTAATTGTCTGAGTAAATTAGCAGTTCTTCCGTATGAAACAGTTTTTCTCAACCTATAAAGAGACAGACTACTGTCCTGGGAGCAGAAAATACCAAGAGGTGGAAGGAAAAAATCCTTCCCTATTCCACATGTGACAATCGGGCTGGTTTCCTTGATTAACATCCAGTAGACAGATTCTCGTCCCATAAGTACATTGCATTATGGTTACCAGGGACGGCATGTCTGCCTTTGGCACCTTGTGGCGAATCAGCATCTCTCTGGTGGGAAGAATCCTACTTTTCTCTAGCCATAGAGTATGGCTACTCCCTCCATGGCTGTCTATAATACTGACAAGCTTGCCTCTTAGGATATGTATATGCGTGTAGTGTCAGTAAAATAGGAGTGATGATCCACGTTTCCCTTTCAACATTTCTAATGAGAAGGCCAACTCTGGTGATGTTAGGAAATATTACCTGCCGGATTGTGTATTCCTTAGTTGCAATAACATCCAACCCTTGTTTAGGGTTTAGACACCTAAGGATTCGGAATAGACGTGATCTGGATGAGTAATGTGTGTACATCCTAATGCTCTGCCATTATCCATGTACTAACTGTTATTGGTTTGATCTTCCCGCAGTCCAGGACCGGAGGCTAGTGCGCATGCGCGGGGTGAGAACGCGCCCTTATGACGCAAGCAGACGTCGCGGTGCATGACTGGGTAATCCAGTCTGAACAGGCACATGTTGCTTCTCCAAGTCCCCTCCTCGTGGAAATATAGAGCAGGTGGTCGGGGGCCGGTACTCAGAGCCCTAATATATGGCAATGGTCAAAAGGCTGGTCACCCAGACTTCTCTGGTGCAACTCCTCAGAATATTAGCCATAATATTGATCGTGAATGTTTCCAGGAGTAGAGAAGACCATATAGGAACCACCAAACTGCTGGCGGGGGGGGGGGGGGAGGATACCTGGAGGAACTTCCTTTCAGGTTCCAAGTTAGAAGAGGGAGTTTCCAATAACAACTGTCTTAGAGTTTCTGCAAGGAATTGGAACAGGGACTAGCCACAAATACTTTAAAAGTTCAGGTCTTGGCTTTAAGGGCCCTGTACAATTAAGACCCGGCTGGGTATCTGGGATATCCAGGTTCATCAAAGCGTTGGCCAGGTCTAGACCCATCCCCTCTCGGTTTACTCCTCCTTGGAATTTAAACTTGGATATTATATCCCTATCCAAACCTCCTTTTGAACCCCGGTCAGAGGCTTCTCTGGGAATCTGTCCCTTAAAACATCACTTTATGAATCGGTGGGTTTCCAGGTTCATCAGGGCAGCAGGTAGTTCGAGGCCACTTCCAGTAAAGTTCCCTTCAATGGGATTTATTTTTGGTCCTTAAAACCCTGTCTAAACCGCCTTCGAACCCTTAGAGGATACCCCATTAAAACTCCTATCCCTCAAAACATCCCTGCTCATCGCCCTCTCATCTGCTCGTAGAATAAGCAACATACAGGCACTATCTGCTAACCCTCCTTATACACGTTTTTAGAGGATAGTGTTACTCTCAAAATAGATCCAGCATACCTCCCGAAGGTGGCATCCCGGTTCCGCAGAACTCAAGAGATATCTCTACCCTCCTTTTGTCTTAACTCTAAAAATAGGGAGGAGGAATCATTGCATACACTAGATGTCAGGAGATGCTTCATACAGTACTTAGAAGCCACCAGAGAGAGTAGGGAGGATGCCTCTCTTTTTATGTGCTTTCAGGATCCCTGGAAGGGGAAAAAGGCCTCCAAAGCTACTCTGGCGAGATGGATCACAGATGCTATCAGCCTATCATACTCATCAAGTGGAATGTCTGTTCCAGTGGAGGTCAAGGCTCACTCAACGAGAGCAGTGACAGCTTCTTGGGCGGAGAAGGCCGGAGCTTCGATTGACCAGATATGTAGAGCTGCTATTTGGTCATCACCTTCCACATTCTATAGGCACTATAGATTGGACCTTATCTCCTCTTCGGACCTTACTTTCAGTAAAGGGTTCTGGAAGCGGTGGTCCCTCCCTGAATGTACTATCTATGCAAATCTCTCCGTGGTGCCGTCATGGGCGACAGAGAAAAATATAGTTCTTACCGATAACGGTATTTCTCTGAGCCCATGACGGCACCCGTACATTCCCTCCCTTCACTCATGGGTGTGCACGTTAATATAGTGCCATAGTTTATTTATGACAGGTCACGCGGTATCTCAATTAAGTTAAGTAATATTGAAACTAATAAGCTGTTCCATAGTCTCCCATCGTTCTCTAGTAAACAACTGATGCGGGAGAGTGGTACCGCCTTTTTATCTGTAGGTTTCCTGTCCTTGGTGGGCGGATCCCCTCTCTCCGTGGTGCCGTCATGGGCTCAGAGAAATACCGTTATCGGTAAGAACTATATTTTTCTCTTCGCCAGAACAGCACCCATTGAGGGAGAGGATCCGCCCCTAGGAACAGGAATCCTACAGAGAGATAAAAGGGGCGGCCCCCCTCGCTCCTCAGTTGGTTTCCTGTTCCTAGAGGGGAACCTGCAGAGATGGTTCTCTGAAGATTGTTCTAAGAAGAGGAATGCCTGCCTGGATTGCGGCCTGTGCAGTTTCTGATAGAGCGGCAGGGGCTCCAGTGCTGGTGGCAGGGTCGGGGGAATGTTCCTTTAGGGCTCCCCCCTCATCTGTGTAATATAACAGGAGTCATTAACAATACCTCCGGAGGATAGATCCAAGGGGCATGGAAATCTCCTTGTGGACACGCTACAGCAACAGTTTCCCTATTGGGACACATTACCGGGTATACCTTGCCAGGGGTGCGCTGCCTCAAGGGGCCAGAGGGTAATGCGTGCGCTGTATGAGTTGATCGCAGATGCCTACTTGAATTACTTGGCCGGTCCGGTGGGAAGCTGCAGCTGAGGAGTCGCGGCGGTGAGAAGCTGCGTGCATTTGCGGTCACCGGAGCGCCCCGGAAGTAGTCAGGTATACTTCCGGGGGTGCTATGGGGAATGCGGTGATGTAACCATCGGCCGCTATTCCAAAGGAGGCGGCGAGGCTGACCGATTGGACACTGGAAGTAGCATTGCTGGGAATACTGGTTAAAAAAAAAAAGGTGTGTGTGTGGATGTCTTGCCTCCATGAGTTGGTCCTATATAAGGCAGAAACTGGGGGAAGTGGATATGTGTGCACTACCATGTCATCTAGTGAGAATATCGCGCGCCCACTGGAGGAGCTAATGTTACCTACATTGACATCGTGACATTGGCAAGAAAGGTGGAAGCTAAACAGTGATTCCACGGATAAGACGGGGAAAGGAAGAAAATCAGCCACACCCCAGTCTAAAGAGTCATCCCTACAGCCAGTATTTTTTCAGGTTATTCACCGGGGTGAGTGATAAGATGTCTCTAAGCTGATGATTGCCTGGTTTTTGTTTTTGTATGTTCATAGGCTAAAAAATAGTGCAAAAAACAAACACAAGCAATGTGCTTTATGTTCTGAACCCCTGCCAGACACCTATATCAAAACATTATGTCAATTTTGTATCAGTCATACCCTACAGGAGGAGGGTTTGGTCAAGATGGAGGACATACGCTTAATGATCCGTGAAGAACTACAGTCCTTAGGGGATTTGAGTAGTAAATTAGAGAGAAAGTCCAGCAGGAAAATGACTTCTCCCAGAGCAGAGTCCTCTTCTGAGAGTGGTGAAATTAATTGGGATGTTTCACAGGGGTCCGTATCCTCAGAGGAGAAGGAATATGTATTTTTTGCCACAGATGGTATCAATAATTTAGTCAAATCAGTAAAGGACACGATGTGTCTATCGGAATCTAAAGAACCCCAAACTCCGCAAGAGGTTATGTTCGCAGGTCTTTCTCAGAGGAAGAGACGAGTTTTTCCGGTAATACAAACGATTAAGGATCTAGTAAAAAAAAGAGTGGGGCAAACCTGGGTAAAAAGGTTTTGTGCCCGTAGCATCGAAAAGGCGGTACCTGTTGATTCAGCCGTGGCCTCTACTTCGCGTCGTTCCTCCTTGCCAGTGGAGGATGCTGGAACTCTATCTGATCCGATGGATCGTAAATCAGACGCACTTTGGAAAAGATCTTGGGAATCTTGCATAGCTGCATTCAAACCAGCAATTTCGGCCACGTGCACAGGGAGGTCTATGCTTGTTTGGCTGGACCAGCTGGATCAAAATATAAAAAATGGAATGTCTAGGGACAGGTTACATTGTGCCATTCCCTTAACCCCTTCCCGACATGCGCCGTGGGTCCCCTGCTTTGATGTGGGCTCCGGCGCTGAGATCTTATATGTAAGGCCGCAACCTAGTCTTCGCCTTCTACCTTTTATAGGCACTATAGGCTAGACTTATTTTCTTCATCTGATTTAACCTTTGGAATATCAGTCCACCCCCCCAGGTGATTGTTTCTGTAAATCTCTCAGTGAGTGCTGTCGTGAAGAGAAAAAAACGGATTACTTACCGGTAATGCTCTTTTATAGAGCCCACAACAGCACCCTCCCTTATTATAGTTACACGTGGTACTTTTGCTGGTGAGGGGTTAATTGTAGACTGTATATAATGAGAAATTGTAAATATATATAGTTGATTATGGAGCTTATTGACTAAAAACCTGGTGGCGGTTCCTCCCATTCTCTGTAATACAACTGAGGAGCGAGGGGGCCCGCCCCTTTTATCTCTGTAGGTTTTCTGTTCCTAGGGGTGGATCCCCTCTCAGTGGGTGCTGTCGTGGGCTCTATAAAAGAACATTACCGGTAAGTAATCCGGTTTTTCGTCGATTACAAGAAAGGGATCGTGAAGGACACGAAGGGCAAAAATTTAACGGCCTTCTGCAAAGAAGATGTTGGATGTCGGAATGGTCCAAATATGGTGAGCGGAGGGTGATCACCTTCATCAACAGGTGTACAAGGGAAATGCTAGGAATGGCAAGTGTGGATCAGGTTGACATCCATTATTTCCTGAGCTGGAAGACCTGAACTGCGAATTGGTTGCTCACATAACAAAAGCTTTGGTTGTGCGCAGGGCTGATATTCAAGAACTAGCCCTAACAACGGTACCACAAATATCCCCAGAAGATTACAAAGCTTCACATCACTGGCTGGCTGCCTTCCTCAGCAATGTGAATAAGATCCACAACACTTAACCCCTTTACACCCAAGGGTGGTTTGCATGTTAATGACCGGTCCAATTTTTACAATTCTGACCACTGTCCCTTTATGAGGTTATAACACTGGAACTCTTCAACATATCCTGGTGATTCTGACATTGTTTTCTCGTGACGTATTGTACTTCAATTAAGTGGTAAAATTTATTTGATATGACTTGAGTTTATTTGTGAAAAAAACGGAAATTTGGCGAAAATTTTGCAATTTTCCAACTTTGAAATTTCATGCCCTTAACCCCTTACCGACCTCCGCCGTACTATTACGGCGGAGGTCGGATCCCCTGCTTTGATGTGGGCTCCGGCACTGAGCCCACCTCAAAGCCGGGACATGTCGGCTGTTTTGTACAGCTGACATGTTCCCGCAATAGTGGCAGGTGAAATCGCGATTCTCCCACCGCTATTAACAAGTTAAGAAAAAAAAATTTAAACACGAGAATTACGTTTTTTTTGGTCGCCGCGAAATTGCATTAAAATGTAATAACGGGCGATCAAAAGAACGTATCTGCACCAAAATGGTATCATTAAAAACGCCAGCTCGGCACGCAAAAAATAAGCCCTCACCTGACCCCAGATCACGAAAAATGGAGACGCTACGAGTATTGGAAAATTGCGCAATTGTTTTTTTGTTTGTTTTTTTTTTTAGCAAAGTTTGGAATTTTTTTTACCACTTAGATAAAACGTAACCTAAACATGTTTGGTGTCTGAACTCGTAATGACCTGGAGAATCAAAATGGCAGGTCAGTTTTAGCATTTAGTGAATCTAGGAAAAAAGCCAAACAAAAAATAAGTGTGGGATTGCACTTTTTTGCAATTTCACCGCACTTGGAATTATTTTCCGGTTTTCTAGTACATGACATGCTAAAACCAATGATGTCGTTGAAAATTGATGGAAAAATAAAAAGTTATGGCTCTGGGAAAGAGGGGAGCGAAAAATGAGAACGCAAAAACGGAAAAGGGCAAGGTCGTGAAGGGGTTAAATCACACAGATCTGTCACACAAAATACATAAGTAACAGTTCCCACGTGTGCTTTACATCACAATTTTGGAACCAAATTTTTTTTGGGTAGGGAATTATAAGGGTTAAAAGTTGACCAGCGATTTCTCATTTTCTCTAGTCACCTTCCACGACAGCCACTTCGGAGGTTGTCTTCCCCGCCCTAATAGGGGACAGGAACACAAGAGGTTAAATACCCCTCCCCTTCCTGCACCGCCAGTGTTTTCCTGTCCCCTATGGGGCATGAAGAGTTTCTGAAGGGGCTGCCGTGGCCGGCGACGGAGCTCCACTTACCCAGAAGGTCGGGTTTCCCTCCTTGATAATGCCGCTCCCGTCTCCTCTCTTCGGAGCGACTCGGGACCTTCCCGCCCCTCCGGCGCTCCCTTTGGGGGCAATGCAGGGCGGTGATGTGCTTGCCGGGGGCCTCCTGCAGCCCCCCGATTCCCTCCTCCACAGCTGCAGCGCTGGAGGTGGCGCGCGTCCCGGGCTGGGGCCGGAGAGCCTGATGACTTCCGGGTTAAAGCGCGCCACTTCCGGTTCAACCAGGAAGCGTGCCATGGAGCGCACGCCGGCCGGCAATGGCGTCCAGCAGCAGAAGCACGCCATACAAACAGCGGCGGGGGCGTTCTAGGACCTACCCCAATCGGGCCACACGTAGGGGGAGGAGCACTGCACGCTGGACCACCGATCCTTATAAAAAGATCCGGGTAGCAAGGTAAGCTGTCTGACTGTTAGCAACCTGACGGACATGGACAGTGACAGACCCCCTTGCTCTGCATCTGCAGATGCCAGCGTTCCCCCTCCTACCAAAGTAAGTAGCAGGTGTTGGGCCCAGCTATCCCCTATATACATATGTGCTTTTATGTATATATGTATATATAGATATATTCCTCTAAGTGGCTTAGCAAACCCTCTCTCTCTCTCTCTTAGGGAGAAAAGGTTTCCGACCCTAAAAAGTCAAGCCGAAAATGCAAAGTGTGTACGGTCAGACTCCCATCAACATACGGGAAAAAGCTCTGCCAATGTACGGATGAGGTCCTGCGCGCCGAACAACCCTCGCTGTTGGATAGCATTAGATCCCTCATTAAAGATGAGGTCCATTCTTCTATGGCTACCTTCTCTCAGATGTCGGTGCCTCAGCCACCCCCTCCAAAAAAGAGGAAAAAAGCCCCAGTAGAATCCGACCCGGACTCGGGAGAAATCCAGTCCTCAGGTTCAGAGGATAACTGGGAAAATGAAGGCTCCACTTCTACCCCCACCTGTAGATCAGAAAACAAAAAATATTATTTTAGTTCTGAGGACATGAGTGAACTAATCGGTTTAGTAAGAAGCACCATGGGGGTAGAGGATGAAGAAGTTACACTCACAGTACATGATGAGATGTTTGAGGGTCTGAAACCCAAAGACCAAAAAGGGTTCCCGGTGCATAAGAACTTACGAGATCTAATTCTGCATGAATGGGACCTCCCTGAAAAAGGTCTGACTATACCATCGGAACTAAAAAACCGGTACCCATTAGATGGGGATAACTCCTTATGGGAGACCCCGAAAGTAGATGTTCAGGTGTCTAGGGTAACTAAAAAAACTGCCCTCCCCTTTGAGGACTCTTCGCAACTCAAGGATCCGATGGATCGTAAAATAGAGAGTTTATTAAAAAAGTCCTGGGACACCTCCACAAATCTGCTAAAATCTAATATAGCCTCTACTTGCGTAGCCAGATCTCTATTTATCTGGTTACGCAAACTTGAGGATCACTTGACTCAAGGCACCCCAAGAGAGGAGATTTTAGACTCCCTACCCTTACTACAGAAAGCTACAGGGTTCCTAGCCGATGCATCTGCTGAATCGGTTCGAGTAGCCGCGAAAGCTGCCGTTCTCTCCAACTCGTCCAGGAGAGCACTCTGGATAAAATCCTGGGGAGGCGATTTTGTCTCCAAGTCCAAATTATGTAGCATACCCTTTCAGGGTCATAATGTATTTGGACCCGTCCTGGACGATATTTTGGATAAGGCGGCAGATAAAAAGAAATCTCTCCCTGAGCAAAAGACCCACAAAAAACGCTTTTTTCGTCCCTCCCGTGATCAAACCTCACAGAGAGGAAAAGGCAAAACGGAAAGATTGAGTTATCCTAAGGGAGGCAGGGGAAAAAATATCCTGGCCCCTCAGGCCCAGCAAACCCCAGATAAACAATGACTGTACTCCGGTCGGGGGTCGACTCTCACAATTTTTCACCGAGTGGCAAAACATCTCCACAAATCAGTGGGTCCTTCGTACCATTCAAGAAGGATTAAAAATAGAATTCGTGAGACCACCCCCACATTGCGTAAAGATAACCTCCCTCCAAAACCCAGATCTCCAAAACTCCTTGTTACAAGATCTACAAAAATTAATACAATCAAATGTGATTTCTCAGCTGCCGAAGTTAGAGGAAGGACGTGGTCATTATTCACGCCTTTTTCTAATAACCAAGCCGTCGGGGAAGAACAGAATTATCATAAATTTGAAACCCTTAAACGATTCTGTCCGATACAGGAGATTCAAAATGGAGACAGTCAAATCCGTAATTCCCCTCATCGGTCAGGGTTGGATGATGGCGACTGTGGACCTGAGGGATGCGTATTACCATGTGCCAATCCATCCAGAGCACAGGAAATTCCTCAGGTTCGCAGTCTCCAAAGGTCACCAAATCAAACATTTTCAGTTCAATGTTCTCCCCTTCGGCATCTCTTCGGCCCCTCGGGTTTTCACAAATATTATGGCGGAAGCGATAATCTTCATCCGTCAGCAGGGAATATGCATAGTCCCATATCTAGACGACCTGCTTATCATGGCTCCATCTGCCTCCCGTCTGGAAACAGACGTATCAAAGTCCCTAGAGATATTACAAACCCTGGGTTGGATCCCAAATCTGGAGAAATCGGAGGTCCATCCCTCCACAAGAAGAAAATTCCTGGGGGTGCTACTGGACTCGGATGTAAGAACATCTTTTCTACCCAAAGATCATCAAATCAACCTTGTCCGCAAGGTAACCAAATTCAGAGGCCAGCGTGCACCGACCCTCAGAGAATCGATATCTGTACTAGGGTCCCTGACCGCATGTATACAATCGGTTTCCTGGGCCCAGGCTCACACACGAACTCTCCAGACTTATGTTCTCCTACATTCCAGGAGACGACAGACTCCATTGAATCAGAAGATTCTTCTCCCTGGCCATGTGAAATCGGCGCTAAAATGGTGGCTAGATTATCAAAATCTCCAGAGAGGGGTCAGCTGGGACCACCTTCCCCTAAAAACACTCCGCTCAGATGCCAGCAAAAGAGGCTGGGGTGCGGTGGTAGAGGGTTTCCACTTTCAGGGACAATGGACATCGAACATCAGCAGCAGCTCCTCGAATCTAAGAGAACTGAAAGCTGTGGAGGAGGCCCTAAAGGCATCATCTGCACTGATCAAAAATAATCACGTTCGTATTTACTCGGACAATATGACCACAGTGGCCTATCTACGACACCAGGGGGGGACAAAGTATGCCTCTCTAAAAGAAGTGGCCGCAAGAATATTTTTCTGGGCAGAGAGGAACCTTCTATCGGTCACAGCAGTACATCTGAGGGGATTGGACAACACTCAGGCGGATTTCCTCAGCAGGAAAGACGTTCATCCGGGAGAGTGGTCCCTAAACCAAGCAGTATTTCAGTCCCTAGCCGAAAAATGGGGTACTCCAGAGGTGGATTTATTCGCCAACAGGCAAAATGCGAAGGTGGAAACATTTTTCTCCCTTCATCACAAAGACAAGGCACAGGGAATAGATGCCTTTTCACACCAGTGGAAATTCAACCTTGCATATGCCTTTCCTCCCATTCCCATGCTGGCGAAAACCCTGCAAAAAATCAGGACAGACGAAGTGACCACAATCTTGGTTGCCCCATTGTGGCCCGGGAGGAGTTGGTACGGCGCCCTATTAGATATGGCCCTGGAAGGTCCCTGCCTTCTACCTCAAAAGACCGATCTCCTACACCAGGGTCCTCTACTACATCCGGACCTAAACAGACTGAACTTGGCTGCATGGCTACTGAAGCCACAATCTTAAAAGCTAAAGAACTCTCAGATGACGTAATCCAGACCCTTCAAAAAAGCAGAAAGGCAGTAACCAATGTACACTAACCAACCAATCTACACTAAGGTCTGGAAAAAATTTACGTCCTGGTGCTTCCCAGAAGTTCCAGACCCCTTCAATCCTGATATAGCAAGGATCTTACAATTTTTACAGAAGGGCTTGGATATAGGCCTTACCCCTAGCACACTCAAAGTACAAGTATCGGCCCTTAGTAGCTTTTTTGACTCAAATTTAGCCAATCACCGCTGGATCAAGCGATTTATGACAGCCGCATCCAGAATTCGTCCTACACTCCGTACTAGGGTACCCTCCTGGGACCTCAATACTGTACTTAACGCACTAACCCAGGATCCATTCGAACCCCTGGATGCCATATCCATAAAAAACTTAACTTTGAAAACAATCTTTCTAGTCGCAATCACTACGGCTAGACGTGTTGGTGAATTACAGGCCCTGTCAATACAGGAACACTATTTAACGGTCACTGCGGATAGCATTGTACTAAAACTAGACCGGTCCTTTTTACCCAAGGTGGTCTCAAATTTCCACAGAGATCAGGACATTCTACTTCCTTCTTTTTGCCAAAACCCCTCCAACCCTAAAGAACAGGCCTTCCACACCTTGGATGTTCGCAGGGTGGTCCTATTTTACTTACAACAAACTGAAGCCTGGCGAATTGATCAAAATTTATTCATTCAGTTCTCCGGACGAAATAAGGGAAAGAAGGCGGCAAAAAACACCATCGCAAACTGGATCAAACAGTCTATTTGCTTGGCTTATTCATCGCAGGGACTGGATCCACCTGCCTCTCTGAAAGCACACTCTACCCGAGCAATGGCAACATCGTGGGCAGAGAGGGGGAATGCCTCAGCAGAGCAGATATGCAGAGCCGCCACCTGGTCGTCCATCCATACGTTCACCAGACATTACCGGCTAAATTTCAATAGGGATTTAACATTTGGCAGACGTGTTCTGCAGGCTGTAGTCCCTCCCTAGAGAAATTAGCTGTTGGTACTACTCCGAAGTGGCTGTCGTGGAAGGTGACTAGAGAAAATAGAATTATTCTTACCGTTAATTCGGTTTCTAGGAACCTTCCACGACAGCACTAATTTCCCTCCCTACCTGATATTCTTATTGGATGATTCCTGCACTTTTGTGGTAATTATACATGCTACTGTGTCCAGGAAAACACTGGCGGTGCAGGAAGGGGAGGGGTATTTAACCTCTTGTGTTCCTGTCCCCTATTAGGGCGGGGAAGACAACCTCCGAAGTGGCTGTCGTGGAAGGTTCCTAGAAACCGAATTAACGGTAAGAATAATTCTATTTTTATAACACCATTTGTTTTAGGGACCACATCACATTTGAAGTAACTTTGAGGGGTCTATATGATAGAAAATACCCAAAAGTGACACCATTCTAAAAACTGCACCCCTCAAGGTGCTCAAACCCACATTCAAGAAGTGTATAAACCATTCAGGTGCTTCACAGGAATTTTTGGAATGTTTAAAAAAAATGAACATTTAAATTTTTTTCACCAAAAATTTACTTCAGATCCAATTTGTTTTATTTTACCAAGGGTAACAGGAGAAATTGAACCCCAAAAGTTGTTGTACAATTTCTCCTGAGTACGCCGATACCCCATATGTGGGGGTAAACCACTGTTTGGGCGCATAGCAGAGCTTGGAAAGGAAGGAGTGCCGTTTGACTTTTTAGTGCTTCACAGAAGTTTATAATGTAGAGCCATAAAAATAAAAAATCATTTTTTTCACAAAAAATATCTTTTTGCCCCAATTTTTTATTTTCCCAAGGGTAACAGGAGAAATTGGACCCCAAAAGTTGTTGTGCAATTTGTCCTGAGTATGCTGATACCCCATATGTGGGGGTAAACCACTGTTTGGGCGCATGGCAGAGCTCTGAAGGGAAGGAGTGTCCTTTGACTTTTCAGCGCAAAATTGGCTGGAATTGATATCGGACGCCATGTCGCATTTGGAGAGCCCTTGATGTGCCTAAACAGTGGAAATGCCCCACAAGTGACATTTTGGAAAGTAGACCCCCTAAGGAACTTATCTAGATGTGTGATGAGCACTTTGAACCCCCAAGTGCTTCACAGAAGTTTATAATGTAGAGCCGTAATGATAACAAATCATTTTTTTCACAAAAAAATTCTAGCCCACAATTTTGTATTTTTCCAAGGGTAACAGGTGACAGTGGAACCCAAAAATTGTCCAATTTGTCCTGAGTACGCTGATACCCCATATGTGCGGGGAACCACTGTTTGGGCGCACGGCAGAGCTGGGAAGGGAAGGAGCGCCGTATTGGAATGCAGATGCAATGGTTTTGATGGAATGGTGTGCGGGCCTCACGTTGCGTTTGCAGAGCCCCTGATGTGCCTAAACAGTAGAAACACCCACAAGAGACCCCATATTGGAAACTAGACTGCCCAACGAACTTATCTAGATGTTTTGTGAGAACTTTGAACCCCAAGTGTTTCACTAAAGTTTATAACGCAGAGCCGTGAAAATAAAAAAAAAATCATTTTTTTCCTACAAAAATGAATTTTAGCCCCCAAATTTTTATTTTCCCCAGGGCATCAAGAGAAATTGGACTAAAAAAGTTGTTGTGCAATTTGTCCTGAGTATGCTGATACCCCATATGTGGGGGTAAACCACTGTTTGGGCGCACAGCAGAGCTCAGAAGGGAAGGAGCACTGTTTTACTTTTTCAGAGCAGAATTGGCTGGAATTGAGATCGGACACCATGTCGCATTTGGAGAGCCCCTGATGTCTACAGTGGAAACCCCCCAATTCTAACTCCAACCCTAACCGCAACACACCCCTAACCCAAACTCAACCCTAACCACAACCCTAACCCCAAGACACCCCTAATCCCAACCATAATCTTAACCACACCCCTAATCCCAGTTGTAAACTTAATCCAAACCTTAACCCCAACTCTAGCCCCATCCCTTACTTTAGCCCTAACGCTATCCCTAATGGGAAAATGGAAATAAATAAAAAAATTTATTTTATTATTTTTCCCTAACTAAGGGGGTGGTAAAGGGGGGTTTGATTTACTATTTATAGCTGGTTTTTATAGCGTGTTTTTATGATTTTCAGCTGTCACACGCTAAAAGATGCTTTTTAGTTAAAAAAATAGTTTTTGCATCACATTTTGAGAGCTATAATTTTTCAATAGTTTGGCTCACAGAGTCATGTGAGGTCTTGTTTTTTGCAGGATGAGTTGACGTTTTTATTGGTACCTTTTTCGGGCACATGACATTTTTTGATCACTTTTTATTACAATTTTCGGGAGGCAGAATGAATAAAAACCAGCAATTCATGAATTTCTTTTGGGGGGGGTCATTTATACCGCTCTGCATTTGGTAAAATTGATAAAGCAGTTTTATTCTTCGGGTCAGTATGATTACAGCGATACCTTATTTATATCTTTTTTTTTACGTTTTAGCGCTTTTATACAATAAAAACTATTTTATATAAAAAATAAGTTTTTGCATCGCTTTTTTCTGAAAGCTATAACTTTTATTTTTTCGTTGTATGGCGGCTCATTTTTTGCAGGACAAGATGACGTTTTCAGCGGTACCATGTTTATATCTGTCTTTTTGATCGCGTGTTATTCCATATTTTGTTCGGCGGTATGATGATAAAGCATTGTTTTTTTGCTTCGTTTTTTTTTTTTACGGTGTTCACTGAAGGGGTTAACTAGTGGGACAGTCTTAGAGGTCGGGTCGTTACAGGATACTAAATATGTGTACTTTTATTGTTTGTTTTTTTATTTACATAAAGAAATGTATTTATTGGAGCAATATTTATTTTTTCTTTATTTAGGAATTTAAAAATAAATATTTTTACACAGTATACTGTATATATATATTTTTTTTACTTTGTCCCAGGGTGGGACATCACTATATAAAGTCAGATCGCTGATCTGACACTTTGCACAGCACTGTGTCAGATCAGCAATCTGACCAGCAGTGCAGGAGGCTTCTCAGGTCCTGCTCTAAGCAGGCACTGAGAAGCCACCACCCTGCAGGACCCAGAAGGACCCCGCGGCCATCTTGGATTTAGGGGTCTGCAGGTAGGGAGAATCTCAGAACAACACGATCACATTACGTTGTTCTGAGGGTCTCAGGGAAGCATGCAGGGAGCTCCCTCCTTGCGCGATGCTTCTCTATGCCACCAGAACGCTGTGATCTTGTTTGATAGCAGTGTTCCGGGGGCTAAAGTGCCGGGAGCGGTCCGTGACCGCTCCTGGCACATAGTTCCGGATATCAGCTGTGATAATCAGCTGACACCCGTTTACGATCGGTCGCACTCCCCCTGTGAGCGCAGCTGATCGCATATGACGTACTATCCCGTCGATGGTCATACGGGCCCGGGTCACCTCGACGGGATAGTACGTCTGATGTCAGAAAGGGGTTAAGCTGGAAGATGCATTTTGCCTTGTAGAGATATGTATATTGTCTCTTCAGAGAGAGGAGAAATAGAGCACAAATTCCACCTATTAGCAGCAGAAATCCTTGCCACATAACTCGGGATAAAAGTCAGACCAGAATCTCAGATTCTGAAGAAGTAATTTGCATAAATGTGAACTTGCATTCAAGTCCTTTGTTGATGGCATTGACTCTTCTAAATATCAACTCTCCAGCATGTTTGCTATGGATGAAACTGCAGTGTTGTTGGGCTAAGGACAATTGATCAGCTGGGTGCCTCCTCAGTCTATGTTCCCTCCACTGGTTACAAATGTCACATGTTACTTATATTTTGGCAATTCGTATGGATGGAAATGAAGCCCCAACACTAATTACTAAGGACAAGAAGAAGATTCAATGTGTTTCAGGTATTTATATTTTTTAAATCTAAAAAGGCTGGTGCACACAAGCAGTTATAAGTAAGCGGGTCGATGCAATGCTGACGCTTGTTTTGTGAGGTGGCCAAAGAGGCCTGCTAGTCCGAGATCAGCCAGTACACACCATGCTAAAGACATGAAGAACTACCTTCATGATAGAAAAATAGATCGAATAGTGATTCCTGCTGGAATTACTGCCTATCTCCCGACTCTTGACAAGCCATGGAAGGACCAATTGTACATGGAAATTAATGACTACGTTGAAAATAGAACAGAGAGAAATCTACGTGGCAACTTTTTGAAACCTATACTGCAAGAAGTTGTGTCTTCGATGAATAATTCATGAAGAAAATAACATGTTGTTGTGTTGGCCATGTGCTACAAGCAGGCTATATATATGCTATATGGACAAGAGGTTCTCATTTAGGGAAAGTGGAATAGCTAGAGATGAGAATTTGGGGCCAGTTATCCTAAAGGCAATAGAGTCACAAGAAATTAACAAAGGAATTCAAGGTTTGGAGAGTTATGATTAGAGATGAGCGCATTTGATTGGGTCCCTGCATATTCGGCAAGCTATAGCGCTTACCAAATAAGCTGCAGAGTGAACCCGGATGCATGGAGCGCGCCGGCTGATCAGCTGTATGTGTCCCAGCTGTGTGACAGTCACAGCACATGCATGGAGAGCCTGTTTGTTGGTGACTACCTGTGGCCAAGCTTATCCTGCCCATCAGTGGCTCTAGTGAATACCGGTAGTCACATATGCCCCTCCAGGGTAACTCCCATCAGCATTGCATTACCTTGTTACAAATTTTGTTGTATTCTACATTTGTGCTAAATTTTGTGACTTACTGTTTTATTCTTCTCAACTTTTAACAGTGGGTGGGGTTAAATGAAGAGGGTGGGTCTACTGTTGTTCAACATGTACTATAATGCTAGAAACTGGTAAATATATGGTGAAAAATTATCAATTTCTGGGGCACAGATAGGCAAGAATGCGATGACTGGAATATGACATGCCAGGCTTGTTAAATTTCGCCGAGTGTGTTTATTTGGAATTTAGCTCTGTATTTCTCAGCATTGAGGACACCAAGAAATGGGCAACATTGAGGATTGTAGACACAGTACTCGGCTGAGGAAACTTAGAGATCAGAAGATGCCCTGCAGGGTCATCAGCTCAGAACTGACAGCATCCGATGGAACTCAGCTACACCCATTTCCTGTTCAGACAAGTCTGGCCAGAAGTGGTCTTCAGCTCTGCTCCGATCGGTCTCCAGGAGTTTGTGACCTGTTGGATCGCTTCAGTGTTTGCTGGGAAATCCGGAAGTCAGTACTAAATGTAAGTATGTGAGCAGAACAAGCACAAAGCAAGGTTCCCGTAGCATTACATTGAGAGCTCGTGACACATACAGTACAGACCAAAAGTTTGGACACACCTCATTTCAAGATTTTTCTGTATTTTCATGACTATGAAAATTGTACATTCACACTGAAGGCATCAAAACTATGAATTAACACATGTGGAATTATATACTTAAAGTGTGAAACAACTGAAATTATGTCTTATATTCTAGGTTCTTTCAGAGTAGCCACCTTTTGCTCTGATGACTGCTTTGCACACTCTTGGCATTCTCTTGATGAGCTTCAATAGGTAGTCGCCGGGAATGGTTTTCACTTCACAGGTGTGCCCTGTCAGGTTTAAAAAGTGGGATTTATTGCCTTATAAATGGGGTTGGGACCATCAGTTGTGTTGTGCAGAAGTCTGGTGGATACATAGCTGATAGTCCTACTGAATAGACTGTTAGAATTTGTATTATGGCAAGAAAAAAGCAGCTAATTAAAGAAAAACGAGTGGCCATCATTACTTTAAGAAATGATGGTCAGTCAGTCCGAAAAATTGGGAAAGCTTTGAAAGTGTCCCCAAGTACAGTTGCAAAAACCATCATGCGCTACAAAGAAACTAGCTCACATGAGGACCGCCCAGGAAAGGAAGACCAAGAGTCACCTCTGCTTCTGAGGATAAGTTTATCCGAGTCACCAGCCTCAGAAGTCGCAGGTTAACAGCAGCTCAGATTAGAGACCAGGTCAATGCCACACAGAGTTCTAGCAGCAGACACATCTCTACAACAACTGTTAAAAGGAGACTTTGTGCAGCAGGCCTTCTAGGAAACCACTGCTAAGGACAGGCAACAAGCAGAAGAGACTTGTTTGGGCTAAAGAACACACGGAATGGACATTAGACCAGTGGAAATCTGTGCTTTGGTCTGATGAGTCCAAATTGAGATCTTTGGTTCCAACCACCGTGTCTTTGTGCGATGCAGAAAAGGTGAACGGATGGACTCTACATGCCTGGTTCCCACCGGGAAGCATGGAGGTGGAGGTGTGATGGTGTGGGGGTGCTTTGCTGATGACACTGTTGGGGATTTATTCAAAATTGAAGGCATACTGAACCAGCATGGCTACCACAGCATCTTGCAGCGGCGTGCTATTCCATCCAGTTTGTGTTTAGTTGGACCATCATTTATTTTTCAACAGGACAATGACCCCAAACACACCTCCAGGCTGTGTAAGGGCTATTTGACCAAGAAGGAGAATGATGGGGTGCTACGCCAGATGACCTGGCCTCCAGAGTCACCAGACCTGAACCCAATCGAGATGGTTTGGGGTGAGCTGGACCACAGAGTGAAGGCAAAAGGGCTAACAAATGCTAAGCATCTCTGGGAACTCCTTCAAGATTGTTGGAAGACCATTCTCAGTGACTACCTCTTGAAGCTCATCAAGAGAATGCCAAGAGTGTGCAAAGCAGTCATCAAAACAAAAGGTGGCTACTTTGAAGAACCTAGAATATAAGACATAATTTCAGTTGTTTCACACATTTCTGTTTAGTATATAATTCCACGTGTTAATTAATAGTTTTGATGCCTTCAGTATGAATGTACAATTTTCATAGTCATGAAAATACAGAAAAATCTTTAACTGAGAAGGTGTGTCCAAACTTTTGGTCTGTACTGTACCTCTGACTTATGGTCAGAAGTCGTGCTCAGAAGATAGTGGATCTGGTGCGGAACGGCTTCGGGAAGAACTGAAGACCATAGCTTGTAAGTATAATACTAGAGGCCAGTAACTTAGATTAGTGACACCACTCCAGTGTTTGAAATAATAATAAATAAAAAAAAGCTGGAGTGGTGCTTTAACCCCAGCTATACTACATCTGTATGTGCAGTCACAATCAGTAAACTTGAGACAACCGTCTAAGAAGGCAGAAGTCCTAGTCTAAAATCTCAAATCACAGACTTTAATACATTTTGCATTATTTCGCTCTGCAAATACGGAAGTCATTGTCAGTGGAGCATGCCAGAAACCACAGCACTTTGTGCAAACTTTCCATTACACACACAGAAGGTTATGGTTGAAATATGTGGGACCGTGGAGAGAGAGAGAAAAATCTAGTTCAACAATCAGTAAAAAGTTTCTACACAGAGACTTTTGTTACAAAATCTTTGAAATCTTTGGTTAGAGTTCACATTATGTCCATGCCCTCTTCTTATTTCTCTGGGGAACCAATTGCAATATTGATAATGATTTTTTTTTCTGTGTGGAGGAGGAAGGTTGATGGTAATGACGGTGAGTATAACTGTATGTTCCGCAATTCATCAGCAGAAAACCCAGCATAAAGTCTGCCATTTTGGTCAGCTCGAGCTGCAGAAATTTCTCTGCAATGTATGAATGCGATATAATGAAATCTCATCCACAATGCTGGGACTGCGCATTAATCTGCACTAAAAATCCTGATAATTCACCGCATGTCACTGCCCTTAAGGTGCTCGTACTCCCCTCTCAGAGCATACATGTGTTTTCAATAGGGAGAGGGAAGTAAATTGCTGCCGGACACCTTACCTACCATGAGAATAAGAAGACTGGTCATGTTGAAATTCGGGAGCTCCGTGGATGTTAACCCGTTAGGAATACCTTGAGGAGGGTTACTCACAGTATAGCAGGGGTGTCAAACTGCATTCCTCGAGGGCTGCAAACAGGTCATGTTTTCAGGATTTCCTTGTACTGCACAGGTGATAATTTAATCACCAACTCATTATTTGTGTAGGTGATTAAATTATTACCTGTGCAGTACAAGGAAATCCTGAAAACATGACCTGTTTGCAGCCCTCGAAGAATGCAGTTTGACACCCCTGCAGTATAGTGTTGGTTTCTCTTTAAATCAAATATCATAATCTAAGCATTTGCACATTTTTTGTGGTTTTTATTTTAAACAAGGAAGTTTTCAGCATTTCCTATTCAGAATGTGCCAACACCCTAGTATCATAGAGGATGTGCTACTTCACATGATAAACAGACTTTACAGCTGGAGACGTTAAATTCTCATGGCATTACTGAATTGATGTTAGCAACCTATGACCATCCTCCGCACGGAGACTATTTGGATCCTTAGTACAAAGCCATACAGTCCCTGTGCACCGAAGTGTTGGCTTTGATGGGCTAAATGTATACGGAGATATTCTCTAGAAGCAAAGTCCTTGGAAAAGTGTGTCTGGTTGTCAGTAATGCAGACTATATCGTGCAGTAAAGACCCCTAGATGGGCACAGCATAACACCTAATAAATAAAACCATAAACCAAGAAAAATCACAGAAGAAAACAGCCTTACCAACGCAGGTCAGATTATCATTGCACTAGCAGGATGCAGCTGGTAATTTATATAGTGCTGGATAGCACGCCTGATCTTAAGTAGGGACGTCATCAGTAGACTGTAGGCCAGACCCTGTGCTTCACACGTACCTGTGTGACTGGCGTCCTATACATGCCTCATCTATGTGCATTTCATTTGTAATACTTGGTAACCCCCCCATCCATGAATTGTAAGGTTTGGGAGTAATTATTTCATCAGTATTTTGTCCCCCGCCTTTATCATGGGGGTCTGCTGCATCCTGCTAATGTATTGTAATCGGACCTACAGTTGGTAATGTTGTTTTTTCTGTGATTTTTCTTGAATTTATGTCCTTTTCTGATCCACATAAACCATCCAAAGAGAAAAAAGTTAGATATACATTAAGAGTCTGACAACCAGTATAAAAAAAATTAATACTTTATTTACTTACAAAGACATAGAAAAACAATTATAAAAAAATCAAAAGACATATAGGTCTTTGTCCCAGCCTTCAGTCTGGCAAAGGACTTCCCAACACGCCATACCAATTCCGCATAAAAGGCAATCTGACCGCAGGATTTTGCCATTTAATCAGAGTGTATGATGTAGGGGCGTAAAGCCTGATTCCTGGGATGTGTCACCTATTAGGCCGGCGTCACACTTGCGAGTTTTACGGACGTAAGAGCGCAGAAACTACGTCCGTAAAACTCGCAAAACATACGGCACAATTATTCTCTATGCCCCTGCTCCTATCTGCCGTATTAAACTGATCAGTATTATACGGCTTTCTACGGCCGTAGAAAATCGCAGCATGCTGCGTTTGTCACCGTATTGCGCAAATAAAACGTCAATGAAAGTCTATGGAAGCCCCAAAAATACGGATCACACACGGACCAGCAGTGTGACTTGCGAGGAATACGCAGCGGTGTTAGCGAGAAAAGCCGGCAATTCAGTGCGGTGTACAGTAAAATCACACTGACAGCTTACAGTAGAATAGGTAGAATAAATGTGTACACATAGAATAGGTATATATATATATATATATATATATATATATATGTCAGTGAGACACATATATATATATATTAATATTTCTTCCAGCGCTAGACAGCTTTAAAGCCGGTAATTCAATTACCGGCTTTTGCTTTCTCCTTCCTAAACCCGACATGATTTGAAACATGGTTTACATACAGTAAACCATCTCATATCCCCCTTTTTTTTGCATATTCCACACTACTAATGTCAGTAGTGTGTATATGCAAAATTTGGCCGTTCTATCTACTAAATTAAAGGGTTAAATGGCGGAAAAAATTGGCGTGAGCTCCCGCGCAATTTTCTCCGCCAGAGTAGTAAAGCCAGTGACTGAGGGCAGATATTAATAGCCTGGAGAGGGTCCACGGTCATTGCCCCCCCCCCTGGCTAAAAACATCTGTCCCCAGCCACCCCAGAAAATGCACATCTGGAAGATGCGCCTATTCTGGCACTTGGCCACTCTCTTCCCATTCCCGTGTAGCGGTGGGATATAGGGTAATGAAGGGTTAATGTCACCTTGCTATTGTAAGGTGACATTAAGCCAAATTAATAATGGAGAGGCGTCAATTCTGACACCTATCCATTATTAATCCAATACTAGGAAAGGGTTAAAAAAATACACAAACACATTATTAAAATTATTTTAATGAAATAAAAACAAAGGTTGTTGTAATATTTTATTGAACGCCCATTCCAATCACTGAAGACCCTCGTTCTGTCTAAAAAAAAACAAAACAACAATATCCTTACCTTCCGCAGATCTGTAAAGTCCAACGATGTAAATCCATGTGAAGGGGTTAAAATATTTTGCAGCCACGAGCTGTGCTAATGCATTGATGCTCGTGGCTGCAAAACCCCAGGGAATGAAGGTAAAGTAGGTCAATGACCTATATTTACCTGCATTTGCGGTGAGGCGCCCCCTGCTGGCTGTTCCTAGATCGTGGGAACTTTCCTAGAAAGCTCCCTGGCTCGAGTTCATATGAGGACAACCAGCAGAGGGCGCCCTCTTATGATCTCGAGCCAGGGAGCTTTCTAGGAAAGTTCCCACGATCTAGGAACAGCCAGCAGAGGGCGCCTCACCGCAAATGCAGGTAAATATAGGTCAATGACCTACTTTACCTTCATTCCCTGGGGTTTTGCCGCCACGAGCATCAATGCATTAGCACAGCTCGTGGCTGCAAAATATTTTAACCCCTTCAGATGGATTTACATCGTTGGACTTTACAGATCTGCGGAAGGTATGTATATTGTTGTTTTTTTTTTTTGGAGACAGAACGAGGGTCTTCAGTGATTGGAATGGGCGTTCAATAAACTATTACAACAACCTTTGTTTTTATTTCATTAAAATAATTTTTAATAATGTGTTTGTGTATTTTTTTTAACCCTTTCCTAGTATTGGATTAATAATGGATAGGTGTCAGAATTGACGCCTCTCCATTATTAATTTGGCTTAATGTCACCTTACAATAGCAAGGTGGCATTAACCCTTCATTACCCCATATCCCACCGCTACACGGGAATGGGAAGAGAGTGGCCAATTGAATTACCTTTGAATTTCTGCTATATCGCGCTGGATGAAATATTAATATATATACATATATGTGTCTACTGGCATATATATATATATATATATATATATATATATATATATATACAGTATATATGTTTTGGGTTTTTTTAACACATGGATCCCTTGTATAGCCGTATGTCGGTTTTGCAAGCCTGCGATAAAAACACGCAGTACGGATGACATACGGATTACATACGGAGGATGCCATGCGCAAAAAACACTGAAACACCCTGCCTACGGAGGAGCTACAGACCACTATTTTCGGGACTTTTCAGCGTATTACGGCCGTAATATATGGACCGTATTTTCATACGCTGTGTGTGACGCCGGCTGTTATGATGAGGTAATTCAGTACCACAATGGACATAGAGGTCAGAGCACATACAGTGACCTGACAATAACCCAAAAACATAGAACGAGCTCTGAGACGTGGGAACTCTGCTGACCACAATCTCTAATCCTCTCCAACCACACTAGAGGCAGCCGTGGATTGCGCCTAACACTCCCTATGCAACTCGGCACAGCCTGAGAAACTAGCTAGCCTGAAGATAGAAAATAAGCCTACCTTGCCTCAGAGAAATACCCCAAAGGAAAAGGCAGCCCCCACATGTAATGACTGTGAGTTAAGATGAAAAGACAAACGTAGAGATGAAATAGATTTAGCAAAGTGAGGCCCGACTTTCTGAACAGAGCGAGGATAGGAAAGGTAACTATGCGGTCAACACAAAACCCTACAAAAACCACGCAAAGGGGGCAAAAAGACCCTCCGTACCGAACTAACGGCACGGAGGTACACCCTCTGCGTCCCAGAGCTTCCAGCAAGCAGAAAAAAACAAATAGACAAGCTGGACAGAAAAAAAACAGCAAACAAAATAGCAAAGCGGAACTTAGCTATGCAGAGCAGCAGGCCACAGGAACGATCCAGGAGGAAACAGGTCCAATACTAGAACATTGACTGGAGGCCAGGATCACGGCACTAGGTGGAGTTAAATAGAGCAGCACCTAACGACTTCACCACATCACCTGAGGAAGGAAACTCAGAAGCCGCAGTACCACTTTCCTCCACCAACGGAAGCTCACAGAGAGAATCAGCCGAAGTACCACTTGTGACCACAGGAGGGAGCTCTGCCGCAGAATTCACAACAGTACCCCCCCCTTGAGGAGGGGTCACCGAACCCTCACCAGAGCCCCCAGGACGACCAGGATGAGCCACATGAAAGGCAAGAACAAGATCAGGGGCATGTACATCAGAGGCAAAGAACCAGGAATTATCTTCCTGAGCATAACCCTTCCACTTAACCAGATACTGGAGTTTCCATCTTGAAACACGAGAATCCAAAATCTTCTCCACAATATACTCCAACTCCCCCTCCACCAAAACCGGGGCAGGAGGATCAACAGATGGAACCATAGGTGCCACGTATCTCCGCAACAATGACCTATGGAATACGTTATGTATGGAAAAAGAATCTGGAAGGGTCAGACGAAAAGACACAGGATTAAGAACCTCAGAAATCCTATACGGACCAATGAAACAAGGTTTAAACTTAGGAGAGGAAACCTTCATAGGAATATGACGAGAAGATAACCAAACCAAATCCCCAACACGAAGTCGGGGACCCACACAGCGTCTGCGATTAGCGAAACGTTGAGCCTTCTCCTGGGACAAGGTCAAATTGTCCACTACATGAGTCCAAATCTGCTGCAACCTGTCCACCACAGTATCCACACCAGGACAGTCCGAAGACTCAACCTGCCCTGAAGAGAAACGAGGATGGAACCCAGAGTTGCAGAAAAACGGTGAAACCAAGGTAGCCGAGCTGGCCCGATTATTAAGGGCGAACTCAGCCAAAGGCAAAAAGGACACCCAGTCATCCTGATCAGCAGAATCAAAGCATCTCAGATATGTTTCCAAGGTCTGATTGGTTCGTTCGGTCTGGCCATTAGTCTGAGGATGGAAAGCCGAGGAAAAAGACAAGTCAATGCCCATCCTACCACAAAAGGCTCGCAAAAACCTCGAAACAAACTGGGAACCCCTGTCAGAAACGATATTCTCTGGAATGCCATGTAAACGAACCACATGCTGGAAGAACAATGGCACCAAATCAGAGGAGGAAGGTAATTTAGACAAGGGTACCAAATGGACCATCTTAGAGAAGCGATCACAGACCACCCAAATGACTGACATCTTTTGAGAGACGGGAAGATCTGAAATAAAATCCATAGAGATATGTGTCCAAGGCCTCTTCGGGACCGGCAAGGGCAAAAGCAACCCACTGGCACGAGAACAGCAGGGCTTAGCCCGAGCACAAATCCCACAGGACTGCACAAAAGAACGCACATCCCGCGACAGAGATGGCCACCAAAAGGATCTAGCCACTAACTCTCTGGTACCAAAGATTCCAGGATGACCAGCCAACACCGAACAATGAACCTCAGAGATAACTTTATTCGTCCACCTATCAGGGACAAACAGCTTCTCCGCTGGGCAACGATCAGGTTTATTAGCCTGAAATTTTTGCAGCACCCGCCGCAAATCAGGGGAGATGGCAGACACAATTACTCCCTCTTTGAGGATACCTGGCGGCTCAGATAAACCCGGAGAGTCGGGCACAAAACTCCTAGACAGAGCATCCGCCTTCACATTTTTAGAGCCCGGAAGGTACGAAATCACAAAGTCAAAACGGGCAAAAAACAGCGACCAACGAGCCTGTCTAGGATTTAACCGCTTGGCAGACTCGAGATAAGTCAAGTTCTTATGATCAGTCAAGACCACCACGCGATGCTTAGCTCCTTCAAGCCAATGACGCCACTCCTCGAATGCCCACTTCATGGCCAGCAATTCTCGATTGCCCACATCATAATTTCGCTCAGCAGGCGAAAACTTCCTGGAAAAGAAGGCGCATGGTTTCATCACCGAGCAATCAGAACTTCTCTGCGACAAAACAGCCCCTGCTCCAATCTCAGAAGCATCAACCTCGACCTGGAATGGAAGCGAAACATCTGGTTGACACAACACAGGGGCAGAAGAAAAACGACGCTTCAACTCTTGAAAAGCTTCCACAGCAGCAGAAGACCAATTGACCACATCAGCACCCTTCTTGGTCAAATCGGTCAATGGTTTAGCAATACTAGAAAAATTGCAGATGAAGCGACGATAAAAATTAGCAAAGCCCAGGAACTTTTGCAGACTTTTCAGAGTCCAATCATGGATGGCTTGGACCTTAACAGGGTCCATCTCGATAGTAGAAGGGGAAAAGACGAATCCCAAAAATGAAACCTTCTGAACACCAAAGAGACACTTTGATCCCTTCACAAACAAAGAATTAGCACGCAGGACCTGAAACACCGTTCTGACCTGCTTCACATGAGACTCCCAATCATCCGAGAAGATCAAAATGTCATCCAAGTACACAATCAGGAATTTATCCAGGTACTCTCGGAAGATGTCATGCATAAAGGACTGAAACACTGATGGAGCATTGGCAAGTCCGAATGGCATTACTAGATACTCAAAATGGCCCTCGGGCGTATTAAATGCAGTTTTCCATTCATCGCCTCGCTTAATACGCACAAGATTATACGCACCACGAAGATCTATCTTGGTGAACCAACTAGCCCCCTTAATCCGAGCAAACAAATCAGATAACAACGGCAAGGGGTACTGAAATTTAACAGTGATCTTATTTAGAAGGCGGTAATCTATACAAGGTCTCAGCGAACCATCCTTCTTGGCTACAAAAAAGAACCCTGCTCCCAATGGCGACGATGACGGGCCAATATGCCCCTTCTCCAAGGACTCCTTCACATAACTCCGCATAGCGGCGTGCTCAGGCACAGACAAATTAAACAGTCGACCTTTTGGGAATTTACTACCAGGAATCAAATCGATAGCACAATCACAATCCCTATGCGGAGGTAGGGTATCGGACTTGGGCTCATCAAATACATCCCGGTAATCAGACAAGAACTCTGGAACCTCAGAAGGGGTGGATGACGAAATAGTCAGAAATGGGACATCACCATGTACCCCCTGACAACCCCAGCTGGACACAGACATGGATTTCCAATCTAATACTGGATTATGGACTTGCAGCCATGGCAACCCCAACACGACCACATCATGCAGATTATGCAACACCAGAAAGCGAATAACCTCCTGATGTGCAGGAGCCATGCACATGGTCAGCTGGGTCCAGTACTGAGGCTTATTCTTGGCCAAAGGCATAGCATCAATTCCTCTCAATGGAATAGGACACTGCAAGGGCTCCAAGAAAAACCCACAACGCCTAGCATACTCCAGGTCCATCAAATTCAGGGCAGCGCCTGAATCCACAAATGCCATGACAGAATACGATGACAAAGAGCAGATAAAGGTAACGGACAGAAGAAATTTTGACTGTACCGTACCAATGGTGGCCGACCTAGCGAACCGCTTACTGCGCTTAGGACAATCAGAGATAGCATGAGTGGAATCACCACAGTAGAAACACAGCCCATTCAGACGTCTGTGTTCTTGCCGTTCAACTCTGGTCAAAGTCCTATTGCACTGCATAGGCTCAGGTTTAAGCTCAGGTAATACCGCCAAATGGTGCACAGATTTACGCTCATGCAAGCGTCGACCGATCTGAATGGCCAAAGACATAGACTCATTCAGACCAGCAGGCATAGGAAATCCCACCATGACATCCTTAAGGGCTTCAGAGAGACCCTTTCTGAAAATAGCTGCGAGCGCACCTTCATTCCATTGAGTGAGTATGGACCACTTTCTAAATTTCTGACAATATACCTCTATCTCATCCTGACCCTGACACAGAGCCAGCAAATTTTTCTCTGCCTGATCCACTGAATTAGGTTCATCATACAGCAATCCGAGAGCCAGGAAAAACGCATCGATATTACTTAATGCAGGATCTCCTGACGCAAGAGAAAATTCCCAGTCCTGAGGGTCGCCACGTAAAAAAGAAATAATGATCCTAACTTGTTGAACTGGGTCACCAGAGGAGCGAGGTTTCAAAGCTAGAAATAGTTTACAATTATTTTTGAAACTCAGAAATTTAGTTCTATCTCCAAAAAACAAATCAGGAATAGGAATTCTCGGTTCTAACATAGAATTCTGAACCACAAAGTCTTGAATATTTTGTACTCTTGCCGTGAGCTGATCCACACATGAAGACAGACCTTTAATGTCCATCGCTACACCTGTGTCCTGAACCACCCAAATGTCTAGGGGAAAAAAAAGGCAAAACACAGTGCAGAGAGAAAAAAATGGTCTCAGAACTTCTTTTTTCCCTCTATTGAGAATCATTAGTACTTTGGGCCTCCAGTACTGTTATGATAAGGTAATTCAGTACCACAATGGACATAGAGGTCAGAGCACATACAGTGACCTGACAATAACCCAAAAACATAGAACGAGCTCTGATACGTGGGAACTCTGCTGACCGCAATCCCTAATCCTCTCCAACCACACTAGAGGCAGCCGTGGATTGCGCCTAACGCTCCCTATGCAACTCGGCACAGCCTGAGAAACCAGCTAGCCTGAAGATAGAAAATAAGCCTACCTTGCCTCAGAGAAATACCCCAAAGGAAAAGGCAGCCCCCACATTTAATGACTGTGAGTTAAGATGAAAAGACAAACGTAGAGATGAAATAGATTTAGCAAAGTGAGGCCCGACTTTCTGAACAGAGCGAGGATAGGAAAGGTAACTATGCGGTCAACACAAAACCCTACAAAAACCACGCGAAGGGGGCCAAAAGACCCTCCATACCGAACTAACGGCACGGAGGTACACCCTCTGCGTCCCAGAGCTTCCAGCAAGCAGAAAAAAACAAATAGACAAGCTGGACAGAAAAAAAACAGCAAACAAAATAGCAAAGCGGAACTTAGCTATGCAGAGCAGCAGGCCACAGGAACAATCCAGGAGGAAACAGGTCCAATACTAGAACATTGACTGGAGGCCAGGATCAAGGCACTAGGTGGAGTTAAATAGAGCAGTACCTAACGACTTCACCACATCACCTGAGGAAGGAAACTCAGAAGCCGCAGTACCACTTTCCTCCACCAACGGAAGCTCACAGAGAGAATCAGCCGAAGTACCACTTGTGACCACAGGAGGGAGCTCTGCCACAGAATTCACAACAGCCGGCCTAAGGCTGACTGCTGTAGTTTCAATAGGGGCTGTGGAGTCATTAAGCCAAACCCCCGACTCCTCAATTTCATTGAAATCCTACTCTGACTCCGACCCTATAGCACTGGTCACTACTGAGCATGTACATAAAGTGCAGCACAGATTCATCTCAACTATGACTCCATAGCACTGATAACTACTGATCATGAAGATAAAGTGCAGCACAGATTCATCTCATCTACGACCCCATAGCACTGATCACTACTGAGCATGTACATAAAGTACAGCACAGATTCATCTCACCTATGACTCCACAGCACTGGTCACTACCTAGCATGTCCATAAAGTGCAGCACAGATTCATCTCACCTATGATTCCACAGTACTGGTCACTACTGAGCATGTACATAAAGTGCAACACAGATTCATCTCATCTACGACTCCACAGCACTGGTCACTACTGAGAATATACATATAGTGCAGCATAGATTCATCTCAACTAAAAGCTGAGATCCTTAGATCAGGAACAGAACAGACATTTATAGGACATTTCATAACTTTCCCAAATTGTTATGAAACATAGCACATCCTGCATTGTACTACTGTACCCAATGTATTATATATTTTAGGAGTTGGTCCATTTTACGCCGACTAAACAGCATTGGTTTCAATACAATCAGTGTTTTATCAGCAGGAGACTATCTTTGCAGGACTAGGGGTCTTGTGTCAGGGAGTCCAGCTAATCTATGTAACCCTGCCCCCACCACAGATTCGCAGCTTACTGACAATGTATGTACACAGCAAGCTGCCAATTAGAGGTGTGGGCGAGGTTATACAGAGCTCAGCAGTTATAGATCTGCTTCATCTATAGCAGAGAAAACAGGGATCCTATCAAAACAGCCTAGTAAATTATATCACTGGAATCGGATGCTCTTACATCATGCTGCTTTCTCATGCAGTCGGCGGGTGCGTCAAAACGACGCATCCGCATACATCCGCATTGTAACAACTCTGCTGGCATCACGGCATGGCCTCTCATCTCTCACACAATCTTACCCACTGCTCCAGGCCATGATGTGGTTTCTGTTTCATGGCAGCTCCATGTTCTGTTTCTCTGCTCTATGCATGCTTCCTGGCTGTGTGCATAGGGGGCCGGCGCCTGAACTCTCTGGTTCTTATAGGAATCAGGTACATCTGTCTAATCTGTTCCTGACCAATCACCAAGAGGCCTCCAGTATATAGTGCAGCTCCACCCTGTGGACTGGGCCTGTGCAATGTGTTAGCTCAGTTTGTGTTTAGCTGCTGAGTTTGCCAGGCCTTGCTCTGTGTTACTCCCTCTCTGGAGGCTTTTCTCTGTGCTATTGCCTTGATCTTGTTGTCCGCCCTCCAGGAGGCAGAGTATCCTGGTCCCTGTGTCTTTGTCCTTGTGCCTTGTTCCATTGCCTTGTCTGTATTTAGTCTTATCTCGGTCTCCTTGTCTGTGGCTTCCTTCCCTGCTGTGTCTTTCCTTGTGTTCTCAGTCTGCTTACACTCCGCACTCTTGCGGCTCTACCTGCTCTGTATCTTTGTAGCTTTACTGCTGCTCCGCACTCCTGCGGTTCTGCTCCGTTCTACTCTGCTCCGCTCCATTCTACTCTGCTCCAGTAATCTCTTGCTGCCGCTCCTCTCCGCAATCCTTGCGGTTCCACTCTGCTTAGCTTCAGCAGTATCTCTTGCTGCAGCCCCTCTCCACATTCCTTGTGGCTCCGCTCTGCTTAGCTTTTGTTGCTACGCTATCTCTTGCTGCTCTTCCGCTCCTATCTGCAGTCTTGCACTTCTCTTCCTGTGTGAACAGGTCCCAACCTGTTCCTTCATGCTCCTTTCCTTCTGGCTTGTTTCCGTACCTGCATCTCCTGTGTGAACAGGTCCCAACCTGTTTCTTCATACTTCATTCCTTTCTGCTTGTTTCCTGCCTGCACCTCCTGTGTGAACAGGTCCCTACCTGTTCCTTCATGCACCACATCAACCAGCCCTGAGTTCTCCGCTGTGCCTCCCAATCCAGTGTTCCCGCCAGTCCTGTGTTTCCTGCCGTGCCTTCCAGTCCTGTGTTCCTACCGTCCTAGCCAGCCTTGTGTTCTCTGCCGTGTTCCGGCAAGCCTTGTGTTCTCTGCCGTGTTCCTGCCAGCCCTGTATCCTCTGCCGTGTCTCTACCAGCCCTGTGTCTCAGCCGTGCCAGCCTACTCGTCTGAATCTCATCTGTGCTCTTCTGCCAGTCCTGCCTGATGCCCGCACCAATCCTGGTGTTCCTGTCTCCAAAGTGGGATCAGCAGCCACAGCCAGACACCACCCTGGAGTAGCACCTGGCAGCTGCCTGCTGCACAAGCCTGACCTCACCATCAGAGGCTCCAGTGAAAACCCAGGCAGCTGTCATAGTCACGCCCCTTCCAGTGTAGTCTGGTTTGTGGCACAGTGGGGCCACAAACCCCCCGAGCTCACGTCCACCAGACAGGGCGTGAGCGTGACACGCATGTCCTCTGTACCCAATGTTAAAGATGGGTACGTAGGACGGATGCAAAAGTAGGTGAACCTAAACAGAAGAAGTGTGGAAGTGGGCGGAGCTTCACGGAGGAAATACGCAGCCGTCCACAAAGCCCCGGTACACAAGTGTGAATCTGGCCTTATTCATTCACCTACAAAAAGAGAATAATGCAAAATATGAATCAAAGAATGAAGAAAGAGTGACCCTAACAAAAGTTATTACCACATGCTGAATGGGATATTCTTAATTGGAGATAAATAGGGAAAGTGGAACATGCATCCATGTAATGCCATTTGGGGAATGCTACTCTTAGCGTTTCACCATGCCAAGATGGCTTCCTCTGGAATGCTTTCAAACTCCAACCCTGTGCTTTTATTCTCATATACAGTTAGGTCCATATATATTTGGACAGAGACAACATTTTTCTAATTTTGGTGTCACGATATGGTATGAAATATCATATAAGTTTAGTTGCTCATCAGCTCATGAGGTGGGCTAAACCCCCCCTTCACTAGCTGACTCTACTTGTTTCTCTCTGGGCTACGGACTGTATGCTAGAAGGGGGTTTTATTGCCCTGGGGTCGTAAATTCCAGGCTCAGAGGAAAGTCCCTCACCCCTCCCACCTTCACTAGTCAGAACTGGTAAAGTGGCTCCAAAATTCATGAAAGATCCTTTGTTTGGTTTTGGTACGATATTATGCACCATGTTTACGGTAAGAACACGAAAATATATATTCGTATTCCCACTCGGTGTAGGTACCCATCCCTTTAAACTCGGGCTTCTAACTCCGTCTGGTAAAGAAGTAGGGTTTTCTCTGTAAATATGTATCCCAGATAGGACATATTTGATCTCATTAGAATGCTCACGTTAACCCGAGATGATTGATGGGTTTGTTAGAACTATGACGTGTTTTGTAGTGAAGTTATAGAAATTAGAGAGAATAGTTTAAAGTTTAGGCAGAATGTAGAGAGAGGAGGGTCTGGATAAGCCCTGCTCACGTCCAAATGAGCTGGGACGTATGGGAAAAACTGCCCTAGCCTGGTTGCCTGTCATGCTTTGAACATGTAAGTGTTGCTTTTTCTCATTTATTCCCTTTATGTTATAATTACCCTTGTACATATTTGCAATTGTCTCATTTGTAACTTCTTTATAAAATATTTTTGATAAAGCACTGCCTAATTAATTTCAATGGAATATACTATTATATATTAGTTCGTTCATCCATGCTCTAAACTTACCCTGTCTTCTGAAGGGAAATACGCTACTGTTACTGTTGTGTTGGGTTAGCTTCGGACCCGTTTAATCGAAGCTGGTGGCAGCGAAAGTGCGCTGACTGTTGGATTATGCTGAAGCAACTGCGGGTTTGATAATTATTGTTCCTGCCTGAGTGGGAGTAGTTATCGCGTCGCTGCAGCGTGCCCAAAAGCCAGTACATAACAGGCAGCCTTTCTGGCGACTAATTACCCAGGGTGCAGTACCTAATCTGACCTGAGAGTAAGGGGGGCGCCAGAGAGCTGCAAGTGTTAAGGGGAACTGTAAGCGGGATATACATAAATCCCTGCAGTTCGTGGTATATAGAAAAGCAGTGGGATACCTAGAATAAGCCCCTGCTGTAAACTAAGAGGTCAATAGCCTTGTGTGTGGTTTTTTTCATCACATCGGGGAGTGGAGGGATAACTAAGATAAGCCCCCCTGCACATGTGATAGCCGTCTGTTGGCCTAAAGTCACCTCAATCCGTGACGTAGGGGTGACGGTCACGGTGTGAATCCTGACCCTTTGGTGACAGCGGTCAGGGGAATCGTGACATTTGGTCATAGACATTACCACAATGAATTTTAAACAAAACAATTCAGATGCAGTTGAAGTTCAGACTTTCAGCTTATATTTGAGGGTATCCACATTAAAATTGGATTTAGGGTTTAGGAGTTTCAGCTCCTTAACATGTGCCACCCTGTTTTTAACCCCTTTCTGCCATTAGACGTACTATTCCGTCCATGTGGGGTGGGCCCTACTTCCCAAGGACGGAATAGTACGTCATAGGCGATCGGCCGCGCTCACGGGGGGAGCGCGGCCGATCGCGGCCGGGTGTCAGCTGCTTATCGCAGCTGACATCCGGCACTATGTGCCAGGAGCGGTCACGGACCGCCCCCGGCACATTAACCCCCGGCACACCGCGATCAATCATGATCGCGATGTGCCGGCGGTGCAGGGAAGCATCGCGCAGGGAGGGGGCTCCCTGCGGGCTTCCCTGAGACCCCCGCAGCAACGCGATTTGATCGCGTTGCTCCGGGGGTCTCCTACCTCCTTCCTGCAGCAAGTCTCGGATCCAAGATGGCCGCGGATCCGGGTCCTGCAGGGAGAGAGGTGCCTTAGCAAGTGCCTGCTCAGAGCAGGCACTTGGTAACGCTGCAGCACTCTGAGACAGATCGGTGATCTGCCAGAGTGCTGTGCAAACTGGCAGATCACCGATCTGTATTGTCCCCCCCTGGGACAAAGAAAAAAGTAAAACAAATTTTTTACAAATGTGTAAAAAAAAAAAAAAATCCTAAATAATGAAAAAATATATATATATATTATTCCCATAAATACATTTCTTTATCTAAATAAAAAAAACAAAACAATAAAAGTACACATATTTAGTATCGCCGTGTCCATAACGACCCGACCTATAAAACTGTCCCACTAGTTAACCCCTTCAGTAAACACGTAAGAAAAAAAAAAAACGAGACAAAAAACAACGCTTTATTATCATACCACCGAACAAAACGTGGAATAGCACGCGATCAAAAAGACGGATATAAATAACCATGGTACCACTAAAAGCGTCATCTTGTCCCGCAAAAAACGAGCCGCCATACAGCAACATCAGCAAAAAAATAAAAAAGTTATAGTCCACAGAATAAAGCGATGCAAAAATAATTATTTTTTCTATAAAATAGTTTTTATCGTATAAAAGCGCCAAAACATAAAAAAATGATATAAATGAGGTATCGTTGTAATCATACTGACCCGAAGAATAAAACTGCTTTATCAATTTTACCAAACGCGGAACGGTATAAACGCCTCCCCCAAAAGAAATTCATGAATAGCTGGTTTTTGGTAATTCTGCCTCACAAAAATCGGAATAAAAAGCGATCAAAAAATGTCACGTGCCCGAAAATGTTACCAATAAAAGAGTCAACTCGTCCCGCAAAAAACAAGACCTCACATGACTCTGTGGACTCAAATATGGAAAAATTATAGCTCTCAAAATGTGGTAACGCAAAAAATATTTTTTGCAATAAAAAGCGTCTTTCAGTGTGTGACGGCTGCCAATCATAAAAATCGGCTAAAAAACCCGCTATAAAAGTAAATCAAACCCCCCTTCATCACCCCCTTAGTTAGGGAAAAATAAAAAAATTCAAAAAATGTATTTATTTCCATTTTCCCATTAGGGTTAGGGTTAGGGCTAGGGTTAGGGCTAGGGTTAGGGTTAGGGCTAGGGTTAGGGTTAGGGCTAGGGTTAGGGCTAGGGTTAGGGCTAGGGTTAGGATTAGGGCTAGGGTTAGGGCTAGGGTTAGGGTTAGGGCTAGGGTTAGGGCTAGGGTTTTGGTTAGGGCTAGGGTTAGAGCTAGGGTTAGGGCTAGGGTTAAGGCTACAGTTAGGGTTGGGGCTAAAGTTAGGGTTAGGTTTTGGATTACATTTGCGGTTGGGAATAGGGTTGGGATTAGGGTTAGGGGTGTGTCTGGGTTAGAGGTGTGGTTAGGGTTACCGTTGGAATTAGGGTTAGGGGTGTGTTTGGATTAGGGTTTCAGTTATAATTGGAGGGTTTCCACTGTTTAGACACATCAGGGGCGTCCGATCTCAATTCCAGCCAATTCTGCGTTGAAAAAGAAAAACAGTGCTCCTTCCCTTCCGAGCTCTCCCGTGTGTCCAAACAGGAGTTTACCCCAACATATGGGGTATCAGCGCACTCAGGACAAATAGGACAACAACTTTTGGGGTCCAATTTCTCCTGTTACCCTTGGGAAAATACAAAACTGGGGGCTGAAAAATAATTTTTGTGGGAAAAAAAAGATTTTTTATTTTCACGGCTCTGCGTTATAAACTGTAGTGAAACACTTGGGGGCTCAAAGTTCTCACAACACATCCAGATAAGTTCATGGGGGGGTCTATTTTCCAGTATGGGGTCACTTGTGGGGGGTTTCTACTGTTTAGGTACATTAGGGGCTCTGCAAACGCAATGTGACGCCTGCAGACCATTCCATCTAAGTCTGCATTCCAAATGGCGCTCCTTCCCTTCCGAGCCCTCCTATGCGCCCAAACGGTGGTTCCCCCCCACATATGGGGCATCAGCGCACTCAGGACAAATTGGACAACATCTTTTGGGGTCCAATTTCTCCTGTTACCCTCAAGAAAATACAAAACTGGGGGCTAAAAAATAATTTTGGGGAGAATTTTTTTTTTTTATTTTCACGGCTCTGCGTTAGAAACTGTAGTGAAACACTTGGGGGCTCAAAGTTCTCACAACACATCTAGATAAGTTCCTTGGGGGGTCTAGTTTCCAATATGGGGTCACTTGTGGGGGGTTTCTACTGTTTAGGTACATTAGGGGCTCTGCAAACGCAATGTGACGCCTGCAGACCATTCCATCTAAGTCTGTATTCCAAATGGCGCTCCTTCCCTTCCGAGCCCTCCCATGCGCCCAAACGGTGGTTTCCCCCACATATGGGGTATCAGCGCACTCAGGACAAATTGCACAACAACTTTTGGGGTCCAATTTCTCCTGTTACCCTCGGGAAAATACAAAACTGGGGACTAAAAAATAATATTTGTGGGAAAAAAATTATTTTGTTTTATTTTTACGGTTCTGCATTATAAACTTCTGTGAAGCACTTGGTGGGTCAAAGTGCTCACCACACCTCTAGATAAGTTCCTTAAGGGGTCTACTTTCCAAAATGGTGTCACTTGTGGGGGGTTTCAATGTTTAGGCACATCAGTGGCTCTTCAAACGCAACATGGCGTCCCATCTCAATTCCTGTCAATTTTGCATTGAAAAGTCAAACGGCACTCCTTCCCTTCCGAGCTCTCCCATGCGCCCAAACAGTGGTTTACCCCCACATATGGGGTATCAGAGTACTCAGGACAAATTGTGCAACAACTTTTTGGTTCCAATTTCTTCTCTTACCATTGGGAAAATAAAAAATTGGGGGCAAAAAGATAATTTTTGTGAAAAAAAAAAGATTTTTTATTTTTACGGTTCTGCATCATAAACTTCTGTGAAGCAGTTGGTGGGTCAAAGTGCTCACCACACCTCTAGATAAGTTCCTTAGGGGGTCTACTTTCCAAAATGGTGTCACTTGTGGGGGGTTTCAATGTTTAGGCACATCAGTGGCTCTCCAAACGCAACATGGCGTCCCATCTCAATTCCAGTCAATTTTGCATTAAAAAGTCAAATGGCGCTCCTTCGCTTCCAAGCTCTGTCATGCGCCCAAACAGTGGTTTACCTCCACTTATGGGGTATCGGCGTACTCAGGACAAATTTTACAACAAGGTTTGGGGTCCATTTTCTCCTGTAACCCTTGGTAAAATAAAACAAATTGGAGCTGAAGTAAATTTTTTGTGAAAAAAAGTTAAATGTTAATTTTTATTTAAACATTCCAAAAATTCCTGTGAAACACCTGAAGGGTTAATAAACTTCTTGAATGTGGTTTTGAGAATCTTGAGGGGTGCAGTTTTTAGAATGGTGTCACACTTGGGTATTTTCTATCATATAGACCCCTCAAAATGACTTCAAATGAGATGTGGTCCCTAAAATAAAATGGTGTTGTAAAAATGAGAAATTGCTGGTCAACTTTTAACCCTTGTAACTCCCTAACAAAAAAAAAATTTGGTTCCAAAATTGTGCTGATGTAAAGTAGACATGTGGGAAATGTTACTTATTAAGTATTTTGTGTGACATATCTCTGTGATTTAATTGCATAAAAATTCAAAGTTGGAAAATTGCAAAATTTAAAAATAAACGCAGGTAATATCAAATAAATTTTACCACTATCATGAAGTACAATATGTCACGAGAAAACAATGTCAGAATCACCGGGATCCGTTGAAGCGTTCCAGAGTTATAACCTCATAAAGGGACAGTGGTCAGAATTGTAAAAATTGGCCCGGTCCATAACGTGCAAACCACCCTTGGGGGTAAAGGGGTTAAAGGGACCAAAAGTAATTGGACAATTGACTCCAAGGCTATTTCAAGGACAGGTGTGGGCAATCCCCTCGTTATGTCATTCTCAATTAAGCAGATAAAAGGCCTGGAGTTGATTTGAGGTGTGGTGCTTGCATTTGGAAGGTTTTGATGTGAAGTAAACATGCGGTCAAAGGAGCTCTCCATGCAGGTGAAACAAGCCATCCTTAGGCTGGCGTCACACTCAGCGTATAAAAATATGGTCCGTATTTTACGTCCGTAATACGCAGAAAAGTCCCCTAAATAGTGATCCGTATGTCATCCGTAGGCAGGGTCTGTCAGCGTATTTTGCGCATGGCATCCTCCGCATATAATCCGTATGGCATCCGTACTGCGAGATTTTCATGCAGGCTTGCAAAACCGACATACGGACATACAATGGATCCATGGGCTCAAATAATCATAAAAACATACATACTGTGTAATATATATATATGTATATATATGAGACACACATATATATATATTTATACATATATATATATACATGTATATATATATATATATCATACAGAGCTGGATAGCTTAAAAGCCCTTTTTTTTTTTTTTGCATACTCCACACTACCACACTACTAATGTTAGTAGTGTGTATGTGCAAAATTTGGGCGCTCTAGTTATTAAATTAAAGGGTTAAATCGCGGAAAAAATTGGTGTGGGCTCCCGCGCAATTTTCTCCACCAGAATGGTAAAGCCAGTGACTGAGTGCAGATATTAATAGCCTGGAGAGGGCCCATGGTTATTGCCCCCCCCCCCCCCTCCTGGCTAAAAACATCTGCCCCCAGCCACCCCAGAATAGGCACATCTGGAAGATGCGCCTATTCTGGCACTTGTCCACTCTCTTCCCATTCCCGTGTAGCGGTGGGATATGGGGTAATGAAGGGTTAATGTCACCTTGCTATTGTAAGGTGACATTAAGCCAGATTAATAATGGAGAGGCGTTAATTATGACACCTATCCATTATTAATCCAATAGTATGAAATGGTTAAAAAAACACATTATTACAAAGTATTTTAATGAAATAAATAGACAGGTTGTTGTAATATTTTATGATACTGGTAATCCACCTGAAGACCCTCGTTCTGTAAAAAAGGTAAAATAAAAAAACAACAATATCCCATACCTTCTGATGATCAGTCTCGTCCCACGATGTAAATCCATCTGAAGGGGTTAACTAATTTCACAAGCAGAAGCTCTGCTAATGCAGCTGTGCTCCTGCTTGTAAAACCCCAGGGAATGAATGGAATGTAGGTCAATGACTTGTAGTTACCTTGATTCGCGGTGATGCGCCCTCTGCTGGATGTCCTCATATGAACTCGAGCCAGGGAACTTTTCTGAATATTTTCCCACGGCAGAGCATCAAAAAGGAGGAAACACAGTGTCTGATGATGTCCATGAGTTCAAGACTTCAGGCAGTCATTGCCAACAAAGCGTTTTCAACCAAGTACTTAAAATGAACATTTTATTTAAAATTATTGAATCTGTCCAATTACTTTTGGTCCCTTTAAAAACAGGGTGGCACGTGGTAGGCTATGTTCACACGTTCCTGATTTCCCTCCTTTTTTTTCAGGACTAAAAACCGCAGCTCTTGGCAGAAAACGCAGGTCCGTTTTTTGGTGATTTTTTGGTGCGTTTTTTGATGCGTTTTTTGATGCGTTTTGGACCTAACTGTACATGAGATGGAGGACAAGAAAGCTGCATAGATGCACATGAGTGTCTGTGGTTCTATACTGTGACGCTGTAGGTTCTTCTGTACTGTGATGCTGCATGGTGCCTCTGTGCTGTGACGCTGTAGGTGTCTCTGTGCTGTGATGCTGTACGGTGCCTCTGTACTGTGACGCTGTAGGTGCCTCTATACTGTGACACTGTATGGTGCCTCTACTGTGACACTGTATGGTGCCTCTGTACTGTGACGCTGTGGGGTGTCTCTGTACTGAGACGCTGTATAGTGCCTCTGTACTGTGACGCTGTAGGTGTCTCTGTACTGTGATGCTGTATGGTGCCTCTGTACTGTGACGCTGTAGGGTGTCTGGGTACTGAGACGCTGTATAGTGCCTCTGTACTGTGATGTGGTATGGTGCCTCTGTACTGTGACGCTGTAGGTGCCTCTGTGCTGTGACGCTGTAGGTGTCTCTGTGCTTTGATACTGTAGGTGTCTCTGTACTGTGACGTTGGTGTTTCTGTACTGTGACGCTGTAGGTGCCACTGTACTGTGACGCTGTATGGTGCCTCTGTACTGTGACACTGTAGGGTGTCTGTGTACTGAGACGCTGTATAGTGCCTCTGTACTGTGATGTGGTATGGTGCCTCTGTACTGTGACGCTGTAGGTGCCTCTGTGCTGTGATGCTGTAGGTGTCTCTGTGCTTTGATACTGTAGGTGTCTCTGTACTGTGACGTTGTAGGTGTTTCTGTACTGTGACGCTGTATGGTGCCTCTGTACTGTGACGCTGTAGGGTGTCTGTGTACTGAGACGCTGTATAGTGCCTCTGTACTGTGATGTGGTATGGTGCCTCTGTACTGTGACGCTGTAGGTGTCTCTGTACTGTGACGCTGTATGTGCCTCTGTGCTGTGACGCTGTAGGTGTCTCTGTGCTGTGACGCTGTAGGTGTCTGTATTGTGACGCTGTAGGTGTCTCTGCACTGTGACGCTGTATGGTGCCTCTGTACTGTGACGCTGTATGGTGCCTCTGTACTGTGACGCTGTAGGGTGTCTGTGTACTGAGAAGCTGTATAGTGCCTCTGTACTGTGATGTGGTATGGTGCCTCTGTACTGTGACGCTGTAGGTGCCTCTGTGCTGTGACGCTGTAGGTGCCTCTGTGCTGTGACGCTATAGGTGCCTCTGTACTGTGACGCTGTATGGTGCCTCTGTACTGTGATGTTGTAGGGTGTCTCTGTACTGTGATGTGGTATGGTGTCTCTGTACTGTGACGCTGTAGTTGCCTCTGTACTGTGACACTGTAGGTGCTTCTGTACTGAGATGCTGTAGTTGCCTCTGTACTGTGACGCTGTAGGTGTCCCTGTACTGTGACGCTGTAGGTGTCCCTGTACTGTGACACTGTAGGTGTCCCTGTACTGTAACGCTGTAGGTGTCTCTGTATTGTGACGCTGTAGGTGTCTGTATTGTGACACTGTAGGTGTCTCTGTACTGTGACGCTGTAGGTGCCTCTGTACTGTGATGCTGTATGGTGCCTCTGTACTGTGATGCTGTATGGTGCCTCTGTACTGTGACGCTGTAGGATGTATCTGTACTGGGACGCTGTAGGTGCCTCTGTATTGTGATGTGGTATGGTGCCTCTGTGCTGAGACGCTGTAGTTGCCTTTGTACTGTGAAGCTGTATGGTGCCTCTGTACTGTGACGCTGTAGGTGTCTGTATTGTGATGCTGTAGGTGTCTCTGTACTGTGACGCTGTAGGTGCCTCTGTACTGTGACGCTGTATGGTGCCTCTGTACTGTGACGCTGTAGGGTGTCTGTGTACTGAGACGCTGTATAGTGCCTCTGTACTGTGATGTGGTATGGTGCCTCTGTACTGTGACGCTGTAGGTGCCTCTGTACTGTGACGCTGTAGGTGCCTCTACTGTGATGCTGTTGGTGTCTCTGTACTGTGACGCTGTAGGTGCATCTGTACTGTGACGCTGTATGGTGTCTCTGTACTGTGACCCTGTAGGTGCCTCTGTGCTGTGATGCTGTAGGTGCCTCTGTACTGTGATGCTGTATGGTGTCTCTGTACTGTGACGCTGTAGGTACCTCTGTGCTGTGACGCTGTAGGTGCCTCTGTACTGTGATGCTGTATGGTACCTCTGTACTGTGATGCTGTAGGGTGTTTCTGTACTGTGATGTGGTATGGTGTCTCTGTACTGTGACGCTGTAGTTGCCTCTGTACTGTGACACTGTAGGTGCTTCTGTACTGAGATGCTGTAGTTGCCTCTGTACTGTGACGCTGTAGGTGTCCCTGTACTGTGACGCTGTAGGTGTCTCTGTATTGTGACGCTGTAGGTGTCTGTACTGTGACACTGTAGGTGTCTCTGTACTGTGACGCTGTAGGTGTCTCTGTACTGTGACGCTGTAGGTGCCTCTGTACTGTGACGCTGTAGGATGTATCTGAACTGGGACGCTGTAGGTGCCTCTGTACTGTGATGTGGTACGGTGCCTGTGCTGTGACGCTGTAGTTGCCTCTGTACTGTGAAGCTGTAGGTGTCTGTTTGTGACACTGTAGGTGTCTCTGTGCTGTGACGCTGTAGGTGTCTCTGTGCTTTGACACTGTAGGTGTCTCTGTACTGTGACGCTGTAGGTGTTTCTGTACTGTGACGCTGTATGGTGCCTCTGTACTGTGACGCTGTAGGGTGTCTCTGTACTGAGACACTGTATAGTGCCTCTGTACTGTGACGCTGTAGGTGTCTCTGTACTGTGACGCTGTATGGTGCCTCTGTACTGTGACGCTGTAGGGTGTCTGTGTACTGAGACGCTGTATAGTGCCTCTGTACTGTGATGTGGTATGGTGCCTCTGTACTGTGACGCTGTAGGTGCCTCTGTGCTGTGACGCTGTAGGTGTCTCTGTGCTTTGATACTGTAGGTGTCTCTGTACTGTGACGTTGTAGGTGTTTCTGTACTGTGACGCTGTAGGTGCCTCTGTACTGTGACGCTGTATGGTGCCTCTGTAGGGTGTCTGTGTACTGAGACGCTGTATAGTGCCTCTGTACTGTGATGTGGTATGGTGCCTCTGTACTGTGACGCTGTAGGTGCCTCTGTGCTGTGACGCTGTAGGTGTCTCTGTGCTTTGATACTGTAGGTGTCTCTGTACTGTGACGTTGTAGGTGTTTCTGTACTGTGACGCTGTAGGTGCCTCTGTACTGTGACGCTGTATGGTGCCTCTGTACTGTGATGCTGTAGGGTGTCTGTGTACTGAGACGCTGTATAGTGCCTCTGTACTGTGATGTGGTATGGTGCATCTGTACTGTGACGCTGTAGGTGTCTCTGTACTGTGACGCTGTAGGTGCCTCTGTGCTGTGACGCTGTAGGTGTCTCTGTGCTTTGATACTGTAGGTGTCTCTGTACTGTGACGTTGGTGTTTCTGTACTGTAACGCTGTAGGTGCCTCTGTACTGTGACGCTGTATGGTGCCTCTGTACTGTGACACTGTAGGGTGTCTGTGTACTGAGACGCTGTATAGTGCCTCTGTACTGTGATGTGGTATGGTGCCTCTGTACTGTGACGCTGTAGGTGCCTCTGTGCTGTGACGATGTAGGTGTCTCTGTGCTTTGATACTGTAGGTGTCTCTGTACTGTGACGTTGTAGGTGTTTCTGTACTGTGACGCTGTAGGTGCCTCTGTACTGTGACGCTGTATGGTGCCTCTGTACTGTGACGCTGTAGGGTGTCTGTGTACTGAGACGCTGTATAGTGCCTCTGTACTGTGATGTGGTATGGTGCCTCTGTACTGTGACGCTGTAGGTGTCTCTGTACTGTGACGCTGTAGGTGCCTCTGTGCTGTGACGCTGTAGGTGTCTCTGTGCTGTGACGATGTAGGTGTCTGTATTGTGACGCTGTAGGTGTCTCTGCACTGTGACGCTGTATGGTGCCTCTGTACTGTGACGCTGTATGGTGCCTCTGTACTGTGACGCTGTAGGGTGTCTGTGTACTGAGAAGCTGTATAGTGCCTCTGTACTGTGATGTGGTATGGTGCCTCTGTACTGTGACGCTGTAGGTGCCTCTGTGCTGTGACGCTGTAGGTGCCTCTGTGCTGTGATGCTATAGGTGCCTCTGTACTGTGACGCTGTATGGTGCCTCTGTATTGTGATGTTGTAGGGTGTCTCTGTACTGTGATGTGGTATGGTGTCTCTGTACTGTGACGCTGTAGTTGCCTCTGTACTGTGACACTGTAGGTGCTTCTGTACTGAGATGCTGGAGTTGCCTCTGTACTGTGACGCTGTAGGTGTCCCTGTACTGTGACGCTGTAGGTGTCCCTGTACTGTGACGCTGTAGGTGTCTCTGTATTGTGACGCTGTAGGTGTCTGTATTGTGACACTGTAGGTGTCTCTGTACTGTGACGCTGTAGGTGCCTCTGTACTGTGATGTGGTATGGTGCCTCTGTGCTGAGACGCTGTAGTTGCCTCTGTACTGTGAAGCTGTATGGTGCCTCTGTACTGTGACGCTGTAGGTGTCTGTATTGTGATGCTGTAGGTGTCTCTGTACTGTGACGCTGTAGGTGCCTCTGTACTGTGACGCTGTATGGTGCCTCTGTACTGTGACGCTGTAGGGTGTCTGTGTACTGAGACGCTGTATAGTGCCTCTGTACTGTGATGTGGTATGGTGCCTCTGTACTGTGACGCTGTAGGTGCCTCTGTACTGTGACGCTGTAGGTGCCTCTACTGTGACGCTGTATGGTGCCTCTGTACTGTGACGCTGTAGTAGGGTGTCTGTGTACTGAGACGCTGTATAGTGCCTCTGTACTGTGATGTGGTATGGTGCCTCTGTATTGTGACGCTGTAGGTGCCTCTGTACTGTGACGCTGTAGGTGCCTCTACTGTGACGCTGTATGGTGCCTCTGTACTGTGACGCTGTAGGGTGTCTGTGTACTGAGACGCTGTATAGTGCCTCTGTACTGTGATGTGGTATGGTGCCTCTGTACTGTGACGCTGTAGGTGCCTCTGTACTGTGACGCTGTAGGTGCCTCTACTGTGATGCTGTTGGTGTCTCTGTACTGTGACGCTGTAGGTGCATCTGTACTGTGACGCTGTATGGTGTCTCTGTACTGTGACCCTGTAGGTGCCTCTGTGCTGTGATGCTGTAGGTGCCTCTGTACTGTGATGCTGTATGGTGTCTCTGTACTGTGACGCTGTAGGTACCTCTGTGCTGTGACGCTGTAGGTGCCTCTGTACTGTGATGCTGTATGGTGCCTCTGTACTGTGATGCTGTAGGGTGTTTCTGTACTGTGATGTGGTATGGTGTCTCTGTACTGTGACACTGTAGTTGCCTCTGTACTGTGACACTGTAGGTGCTTCTGTACTGAGATGCTGTAGTTGCCTCTGTACTGTGACGCTGTAGGTGTCCCTGTACTGTGACGCTGTAGGTGTCTCTGTATTGTGACGCTGTAGGTGTCTGTACTGTGACACTGTAGGTGTCTCTGTACTGTGACGCTGTAGGTGTCTCTGTACTGTGACGCTGTAGGTGCCTCTGTACTGTGACGCTGTAGGATGTATCTGAACTGGGACGCTGTAGGTGCCTCTGTACTGTGATGTGGTACGGTGCCTGTGCTGTGACGCTGTAGTTGCCTCTGTACTGTGAAGCTGTAGGTGTCTGTATGTGACACTGTAGGTGTCTCTGTGCTGTGACGCTGTAGGTGTCTCTGTGCTTTGACACTGTAGGTGTCTCTGTACTGTGACGCTGTAGGTGTTTCTGTACTGTGACGCTGTATGGTGCCTCTGTACTGTGACGCTGTAGGGTGTCTCTGTACTGAGACGCTGTATAGTGCCTCTGTACTGTGACGCTGTAGGTGTCTCTGTACTGTGACGCTGTATGGTGCCTCTGTACTGTGACGCTGTAGGGTGTCTGTGTACTGAGACGCTGTATAGTGCCTCTGTACTGTAATGTGGTATGGTGCCTCTGTACTGTGACGCTGTAGGTGCCTCTGTGCTGTGACGCTGTAGGTGTCTCTGTGCTTTGATACTGTAGGTGTCTCTGTACTGTGACGTTGTAGGTGTTTCTGTACTGTGACGCTGTAGGTGCCTCTGTACTGTGACGCTGTATGGTGCCTCTGTACTGTGACACTGTAGGGTGTCTGTGTACTGAGACGCTGTATAGTGCCTCTGTACTGTGATGTGGTATTGTGCCTCTGTACTGTGACGCTGTAGGTGCCTCTGTGCTGTGACGCTGTAGGTGTCTCTGTGCTTTGATACTGTAGGTGTCTCTGTACTGTGACGCTGTAGGTACCTCTGTGCTGTGACGCTGTAGGTGCCTCTGTACTGTGATGCTGTATGGTGCCTCTGTACTGTGATGCTGTAGGGTGTTTCTGTACTGTGATGTGGTATGGTGTCTCTGTACTGTGACACTGTAGTTGCCTCTGTACTGTGACACTGTAGGTGCTTCTGTACTGAGATGCTGTAGTTGCCTCTGTACTGTGACGCTGTAGGTGTCCCTGTACTGTGACGCTGTAGGTGTCTCTGTATTGTGACGCTGTAGGTGTCTGTACTGTGACACTGTAGGTGTCTCTGTACTGTGACGCTGTAGGTGTCTCTGTACTGTGACGCTGTAGGTGCCTCTGTACTGTGACGCTGTAGGATGTATCTGAACTGGGACGCTGTAGGTGCCTCTGTACTGTGATGTGGTACGGTGCCTGTGCTGTGACGCTGTAGTTGCCTCTGTACTGTGAAGCTGTAGGTGTCTGTATGTGACACTGTAGGTGTCTCTGTGCTGTGACGCTGTAGGTGTCTCTGTGCTTTGACACTGTAGGTGTCTCTGTACTGTGACGCTGTAGGTGTTTCTGTACTGTGACGCTGTATGGTGCCTCTGTACTGTGACGCTGTAGGGTGTCTCTGTACTGAGACGCTGTATAGTGCCTCTGTACTGTGACGCTGTAGGTGTCTCTGTACTGTGACGCTGTATGGTGCCTCTGTACTGTGACGCTGTAGGGTGTCTGTGTACTGAGACGCTGTATAGTGCCTCTGTACTGTAATGTGGTATGGTGCCTCTGTACTGTGACGCTGTAGGTGCCTCTGTGCTGTGACGCTGTAGGTGTCTCTGTGCTTTGATACTGTAGGTGTCTCTGTACTGTGACATTGTAGGTGTTTCTGTACTGTGACGCTGTAGGTGCCTCTGTACTGTGACGCTGTATGGTGCCTCTGTACTGTGACACTGTAGGGTGTCTGTGTACTGAGACGCTGTATAGTGCCTCTGTACTGTGATGTGGTATGGTGCCTCTGTACTGTGACGCTGTAGGTGCCTCTGTGCTGTGACGCTGTAGGTGTCTCTGTGCTTTGATACTGTAGGTGTCTCTGTACTGTGACGTTGTAGGTGTTTCTGTACTGTGACGCTGTAGGTGCCTCTGTACTGTGACGCTGTATGGTGCCTCTGTACTGTGACGCTGTAGGGTGTCTGTGTACTGAGACGCTGTATAGTGCCTCTGTACTGTGATGTGGTATGGTGCCTCTGTACTGTGACGCTGTAGGTGTCTCTGTACTGTGACGCTGTAGGTGCCTCTGTGCTGTGACGCTGTAGGTGTCTCTGTGCTGTGACGCTGTAGGTGTCTGTATTGTGACGCTGTAGGTGTCTCTGTACTGTGACGCTGTAGGTGCCTCTGTACTGTGACGCTGTATGGTGCCTCTGTACTGTGATGCTGTAGGGTGTCTGTGTACTGAGAAGCTGTATAGTGCCTCTGTACTGTGATGTGGTATGGTGCCTCTGTACTGTGACGCTGTAGGTGCCTCTGTGCTGTGACGCTGTAGGTGCCTCTGTGCTGTGACGCTGTAGGTGCCTCTGTACTGTGACGCTGTATGGTGCCTCTGTACTGTGATGTTGTAGGGTGTCTCTGTACTGTGATGTGGTATGGTGTCTCTGTACTGTGACGCTGTAGTTGCCTCTGTACTGTGACACTGTAGGTGCTTCTGTACTGAGATGCTGTAGTTGCCTCTGTACTGTGACGCTGTAGGTGTCCCTGTACTGTGACGCTGTAGGTGTCCCTGTACTGTGACGCTGTAGGTGTCCCTGTACTGTGACGCTGTAGGTGTCTCTGTATTGTGACGCTGTAGGTGTCTGTATTGTGACACTGTAGGTGTCTCTGTACTGCGACGCTGTAGGTGCCTATGTACTGTGATGCTGTATGGTGCCTCTGTACTGTGATGCTGTATGGTGCCTCTGTACTGTGACGCTGTAGGATGTATCTGTACTGGGACGCTGTAGGTGCCTCTGTATTGTGATGTGGTATGGTGCCTCTGTGCTGAGACGCTGTAGTTGCCTCTGTACTGTGAAGCTGTATGGTGCCTCTGTACTGTGACACTGTAGGTGTCTGTATTGTGATGCTGTAGGTGTCTCTGTACTGTGACGCTGTAGGTGCCTCTGTACTGTGACGCTGTATGGTGCCTCTGTACTGTGACGCTGTAGGGTGTCTGTGTACTGAGACGCTGTATAGTGTCTCTGTACTGTGATGTGGTATGGTGCCTCTGTACTGTGACGCTGTAGGTGCCTCTGTACTGTGACGCTGTAGGTGCCTCTACTGTGATGCTGTAGGTGCCTCTGTACTGTGACGCTGTAGTTGCCTCTGTACTGTGACGCTGTAGGTGTATCAGTATTGTGACGCTGTAGGTGTTTGTGCTGTGACGCTGTAGGTGCCTCTGTGCAGCACATTGTTAATAGATATTCACATTGGAAGAATTACTTGGCTGAAATGTTTATTTAGATTTCTAAGATATAAAAAAAATAAATGTCCAGTCTAAGGCTACCGTCACACTAGCAGTATTTGGTCAGTATTTTACATCAGTATTTGTAAGCCAAAACCAGGAGTGGAACAATCAGAGGAAAAGTATAATAGAAACATATGCACCACTTCTGCATTTATCACCCACTCCTGATTTTGGCTTACAAATACTGAGGTAAAATACTGACCAAATACTGCTAGTGTGACCGCTGTCTAAATATTGCACTTTCTCTCAAGATAATATTCAAGGGTTACACTAATGAGGACTCCACCTGGCAGGGCGGCATTCATGCGGCTGCACTATTCTTAGACACTCGTCTCTTCTAACTTGATCAGTTAGCAGTGAATCGCCGCTGCTACAACACGTAAGCCTACGTCACAGGATATCCTGAAACCAATATTTGCTCTCACTTTGATCATGTTTTGAATTGTTTTTTCACTATTTAAAGCGTGTTGTCTCCCAAAGCCTAAAAATGGAAAAGTTACAACTTCTTCTCCCATCGGAAAAATCAAGGTTGCAGAAAAGCCGCAACTCAACCGCAACAGATATATAGCATAGTGTACCGTGAATATATGCATCCATGTACACATGAGTCTACATATTGACCAATTAATAAGATTAAAGCAGATGAGTCATGGAGGGACAGCTATAGTTATTGATGAGGTATGTCATGCTATAACATAGGAGTTCATACTATAGCCAGGAACACCGGATACTGCTCCTGGATTCAGTCCTGTGCAAATCACCAATGTCTCACAGCAAACATCCTGCTGTCATTAATCTTCTATCAACACTGTTTTAGGAAAATTATGTTACATGTCTAAGGCCATAGGTTCTGCAAAGGGTGGAAAAAAGCCCAAACAGCAGTGGTTTATGTACCTGACCTGGCAATCGCAGCTCATGTCATCTAGACAATGTGTCTCTTGGCAGGAAAAAGACAAGATAAAAGACGCTACTTTTTGCTGCATTCTTTACTCACGTTTGTCTCCATGCATTGGAATAGGTAAAAAAACGCTGCAAAAATGCTGAAAGAATTGACATTCTGCAGATCTGAAACTGCTTCAAATCTGAAAGGAAAAAATAACATGAAAACATAACATGTGCATGAGAATTCAGGAATCCCCACATTGCTAGTACTGGGAAATGCTTCAGTTTTCTGACAAAACAAAGGGGAAAAAAAGACAAAAATGTTACAAATACGGTACCTAAGGTGTGCACATACCCTAGGGTATGTTCACATTTTTTGCAGCGTTTTTTTTAATACAAATTAAAAGCTGCTTGAAACAATACTAACAGAAGTTATGAGAAGTCATATGCACTGTTGCACACACATGGGTTTTTCCTGACTGAATTTGAGAACTGCAGCAGTGTTTAAATCTGCTGTATGTCAATTCTTTCACCCATAAAAAGTAATGCGAAAATTAAAAAAAAAGCTGCAAAAAACACAACAGCATTTTTTGCTGCATTTTGAAGTATTTTTGGTGAATAAAACTTTATTAAACATGTACTGTAGACAAGGCACAGATGAAATCTGCCCCCAAGAAATTTGCGACAAAAACAGCAAAAATGCTTAAAAACAGGAGTTTTGAACACAGCATTTTTACTGCAAAGACAGCATATTTCAGCTGCAGAAAAAAAAGTATGAAGTTTTTAGATGTGGCTTTTGAAGTTGATCAGTTTAAAAATCCATGTAGAAAAATTCTGTGTGGACATACATTAAGTTGTCCCATCAAGAGAATTAAAATATATATTAACATAATATGATAGTCCCTGAGTCCAAAAGGTGCTGTGTAATAGTACATTTCCCTGCAGCATAAAATGGTCCTGATGGGTGAAACAATTGTCCAGTAGCAACTTGGGGGTGAAAATATTCATCAGTCTTAATCTGTAAAATACATGTTTGTTGTCGCCCACTCTACAAATTATTATTAAGATATTTTTTTCCTACTTTTTTCCCCATTTTTTCTTCACTTGCTCATTACAATTCCCTGATATTAATTTTAATAGCTGACAACCATACCGGATAAATTTACCAGTTCTTAAGGAAGCTATAAGCATGCCTTATGAAGTTCCTTAGGGGTGCTACTGACAATGCTACTTTAGGCAATGAATCCAATTCATCATAGTCCCGCTGTGCCATTTTCTGCATTGTAGCAGAATGACTGTTGTTATTGCGGTTCATGGCGGCCATCGCACCGGCTTCCTCTTCCTCAGGAGCGCCTAGGAGTATCAGAAGATTCCTATCAACCTTGAGCCTTAGATATTGCCAAGCTTTTCGGCCATTATGGTCTCGGATATGGATGTCTGCATTATATGCTCCTACCAGGACTTTGATGAGCATGTCATGCCCCTGAAGTGCTGCAATGTGGAGCGGAGTTAAACCACCACTGGCGCGTGTATTCACATCCAAAAAGTAACCACTAGAACTCGCAAAATCCATAAGTTTAATGAAATCCTCGTGGTGGCCGTGTTTGGCAATCCAGTGGATCACTGAGTAACCAGTTACAAAATCTCTTTTGTAAAGTAAGCTAGGATCTTGTTGTAGTGAATCCTGGAGCTCCTCAAAGTTGCCTTCTGCGACCATTAACATCCACGCATGCTCCACAGGGTCAAGTACTAAACCACTCAGCCCTGAATCTTGTGCCCTCGGTTCTTGATCATCAACATCAAAATTAGCCGCTGAGATCCAGGCTCCACCAAATGGCAGTGATCCGGTTGTGCTCCACAAGCTTCCTCTCATTCCTCTTTTCCTTTTACTTATTGTGGCGGGTGATGGGGTCCGGCTCATGCTTTCCATCTTTTTGAAGCTTCTTGCGTCCCGCATAAAGGAAGATCTGTTGTCCACCTCTTCTTCTGTACTGCAGTTGGACTTCTTCATGCTGCGGTATAGTGGCGGCTTCTTCTCCCCAACGTCTTTGCTTGTTCCCTGCCAATCTAATATGTTGGAGTCCATTTTCCTGCGCGGTTTCCTTGAGGACACTTAGAGTCGCGTCAGTATCTGGCATTTATTTGCCAGAATATTAAAGTTGTCCCCTGCCTCCGAACCGCAAGACATCAGCCAACGTACCAAAAGCATGAAGCGCTGTGACTTCTTCTTTAAGATGTTGCAAGCTGCTTCCTTTATCTGTTGGCATGGGACAAAGAAATACAAATAAGACGAAACCGCTCATTTAACTCTTCACTGACAGTGCCAAACTTTCACAAAACTAATTTCAAGTTTGTTGCCTGAAAGATTTTCTTGTAGTGCTTGTTGTCTCTTTGCAGACAAAAATCTCACTTATTTTCCTGCATGGCAAAATTTGCCAGGTTAAGACTTCAACAAAAGTTTTGACAAGTAGTTCACTTTTCCCATGACAGTATCTCGGTCAGTAGTTTGCATCAGGTTTTATAAGCCGAACCCAAGAGTGGATATAATATACAGAAGATTTACAAGTGTTTCCATCATACTTTTTCTCTATAGGGTTTTGGCTTACAAAACGTAATGCAAAATAGTGACAAAAATACCGCCTTGGGAAAATGTCTGGGAATATGATATTGATGACTTATAGAATAGGACATCAATATTTGATTAGTTGGGGTCAGACACGCGGCAAAAGAATTGGAGTGAATCTGCCTTTTATATTGAGGGAAATTACACATTAAATAGAGCTGCGTTGTTCAATATTAATCAGGGTTTATATCTGCCCGACTGATGGAGGTGATAAAAACTGGATTGGCGTGTGTGTCAGGTGTCAGACTATCACTGATCTGATAATGATGACCTACCCCAAGTATAGGTCATTAATTTAATATGTCTGGACAACCTCTTTAATGGGAATCTGTCAGCAGGTTTTGCTATATCATGTGAGGACAGCAGGAGATAGGGGCTGAGACACTGATTTTAGCGATGTCTCACTTATTAGGCTGTGTGCTGTTTCATACAATTAATGTTTTATCACCAGTAGATTGTCACTGGTGCCCACATGAGCCCTGGTGTGAACACTCCCCCTACTCTGATAAGTAGCTCACTGTATACCATGTACACAGAGAGCTGTAATGTGGACGAGGGCAGCTTTTGAGCTCTGCTACATCTAAAACTGATTATATCACAACTGCTGCTCCCAGTAAACTATGTGATAGATCGCTGGAATCAGGGTATCTTTTGTTACAATATGCAGCTGTCAAATGAAGTAGCAAAAACCTAGTTACAGATTCCCTTTAAGGGCAGTCCCACACGTCCAGATAATTCCGGTACCGGAATTATCCGTGTCCGTGTGCCCGTGCGTTTCTGTGGCACATCAGTGTGGCACGTGTGCCGCCCGTGTGCCCACTGGGTACCACACGCACCGTGCAGGAGACAGCGCTAAAGTTTAGCGCTGTCCCCTGCATCTGGTGCTGAAGCCGCGATTCATATCTTCTCTGCAGCAGCGTTTGCTGTAAAGAAGATATGAATAATCCTTTTTTTTTTGTTTCTCGTGTTTAAAATAAAGGTCCGTGTCCCCAACCCCCTCCCATCCCCTGTGCGCCCGCCCTCTGTTCTTAAAATACTCACCCGGCTCCCTCACTGGCTGGCGCTGCTTCCTGTCCTGGCTGCACCTTCTCCTGTATGAGCGATCACGTGGGGCCGCTCATTTACAGTGATGAATATGCGGCTCCACCCCTATGGGAGGTGGAGCTGCATATTCATGACTGTAATCGGCGGCCCCAAGTGACCGCTCATACAGGAGAAGGTGCAGCCAGGACAGGAAGCAGCGCCAGCCAGCGAGGGAGCCGGGTGACTATTTTAAGAACAGCGGGCGGGCGCACAGTGGGTGGGAGGGGGTTGGGGACATGGACCTTTATTTTAAACACGAGAAACAAACAAAAAAAGGATTATTCATATCTTCTTTACAGCAAACACTGATGCAGAGAAGATATGAATCGCGGCTTCAGCACCAGTGGGGGGGACAGCGCTTACTGTAGCGCTGTCTCCTGCACGGCACACGGACTGCACACGGACAACGTTCGTGTGCGGTACGTGTTTTACACGGACCCATTGACTTTAATGGGTCCGTGTAATCCGTGCGCTCCCACGAACACTGACATGTCTCCGTGTTTGGCACACGGAGACACGGTCCGCAAAAAATCAATGACATCTGCACAGATGCATTGATTTGAATGTGTCTACGTGTGTCAGTGGCTCCGGTACGTGAGGAAACTGTCACCTCACGTACCGGAGCCACTGACGTGTGAAACCGGCCTAAGACAACTACTAAATAGTGCACCTCATGTATTTCTGCTCCCACATTCAACCCCCAAAACTTCCCTGTTTAGTGGCAGGTGGTATCTACTAGAGTAGGTGAGTGGGGGGGCACATCATGAAGACAGAGTGGCATTGTTAAAAAAGCACAAAAAAAAAGTAATAATTTTAAACAATAACTATAAATTTTTTTTTTCTTTTAACTCAACAGCACAAGTGAAGATAAGAAACTTTGGAATGTATCTCATATGGGAAAAATGTCTCTGTCTCCACATATAGCTCATTTTTTGGCTCCTGGACTGATTATTCACTTTCAAAAACTGCTCAAATCTGTCTACAGTTCTGTCTGTAGTGAAGGATCATATTATACCTGATGATATTCTAGAGAGAAACAAAAGCAAAAAGGCACAAGAAGGCACTGCTGAGGCTTCTAGTGCAGAGGGAATAACTGCTAAACAATTAAGGATGCAAGTCATAAAATGGACACAGGTCGGGGAAAACTGATCTACGCACATACAGGCGATCATCGTGTAATCCTGGCACATATGGTGATATTCCCTTTGTAACATCTACTGACCTTGTACACAAACACAACTTTTTCTTGGTTTTCTATATTACCACTATCCTAATTGTTGGGCCACATATCCAATTTTCACGTATTTGTTCTACTTTTTTTTGGCAGACAGAACATGCACCCATTATAGTCAATGGGCTATTTTTTTTTTTTGAGACATGTCTGATATTGATCGGATTTGCAGAACAAACTCACCCTTTCATGTAAATAAGTCTGAGAAAAACAAAAACCAAAGCCGTTCATGCCATCCATGTGCTGTTTGGTTTTGATTGACAAGGAGAAGCTTGAAAAACCACCATCATTAGAAAAACAGATTACACACGAAGGGTGAAAACTGAGGCACCGACCAAAACCAGCTGAAGGTTGGATTCAGCACACTGGTGAAAAATGGTTGACGTTTTTTCTTACAAGAAAAAAATATGATGTGAGAATCCAGGCATAGACCCAGTTCACCATCTGTTTTGCACACATGGGTTGTCAGGTGTTTCCACATGTCAGGTTTCTTTTTGCTGTCCATGGAGCGCATAAAAGAAATGGAGACATATTCTGTTTTGGCCTAAATTGACGACCAAATTCGGCCATTCAAGTGATTACTTCAGTGAAAAAAAACGGGCAGCACATGGACGCCATCATAGTTGCATCTAAATGCCGTCTGCTTGCCACTTGGATATGTTTGAGAAGCCTCCTGTAGTTTATTTTTCTCAATAATAATTGAAAATTGGATCCAGCATACTGATGAAAATAGGTTCTTATTTTTTCAGGTCTATAAAGAAGGAAACCTGATGTATGAATTTTAATGTGTTTAATAGTACTGCAGTAAATATAGTAAAGCCCCACATACACATGATATTGTTATCAGCCAAATGATGATTTGGCCAATGTGTCATGATTCTGCTGATGTCTCATGATTCAGCCGATCTCTTGGCTGGCAGCTATATCGGCCACCTGCCCCATACATTATACTGAGTGCTCCTGTGTTCTCTATGAGAGAGCCGCTGCCAGATACCTCCGGAGACATATCACTTAAAGAACCAAAGAATGGACAGTCCAAACTCAGACATGAATGGTCTCCCCCGACAATTGTGCCACGTGCCCACATACACATTGGACTGTCAGCCAAACCCGTTATTCAGACGACATTAGTCTATGTGTATGGGAGCCTAACACCTGACTGTGCACCATGATATCTCCCGATATCTTCCCTAACTTAATCTCCGGTCCTCCCAAGACCTCCTTCTCTCCTCCACACTTATCCGCTCCTCACCCAACCGCCTCCAAGACTTCTCCAGAATATCCCCCCATCCTCTGGAATTCTTTTCCCCAACACATCCGACTATCAACCACATTCAGATGGAACCTGAAAACCCACCTCTTGAGGAAAGCCTACAGCCTGCACTGACCCCACTGCCTCCTCATCACTACTGAAGCTACCGCCTCACCAACACCGGAACTCCTACCACCCTCAACCTATTGTCTCCATCCCCACCATCCTGTAGAATGTAAGCCCGCAAGGGCAGGGTCCTCGTCCCTCTGTATCAGTCTGTAATTGTTAGTTTGCTTATTGTAAGTGATATCTGTAATTTGTATGTAACCTCTTCTCATGTAAAGCACCATGGAATCAATGGTGCTATATAAATAAATAATAATAATAATATACAGTGCCTTGTGAAAGTATTCGGCCCCCTAGAACTTTTCAACCTTTTCCCACATATCATGCTTCAAACATAAAGATACCAAATGTCAATTTTTGGTGAAGCATCAACAACAAGTGGAACACAATTGTGAAGTTGAACGAAATGTATTGATTATTTTACATTTTTTTGAAAATTCAAAAACTGAAAAGTGGGGCGTGCAATATTATTCGGCCCCTTTACTTTCAGGGCAGCAAACTCACTCCAGAAGTTCATTGTGGATCTCTGAATGATCCAATGTTGTCCTAAATGCCTAATGATGATAAATATAATCCACCTGTGTGTAAGTAATCAAGTCTCCGTATAAATGCACCTGCTGTGTGATAGTCTCAGGGTTCTGTTTGAAGCACAGAGAGCATCATGAAGACCAAGGAACACAACAGGCAGGTCCGTGATACTGTTGTGGAGAAATTTAAAGCTGGATTTGGATACAATATGATTTCCAAAACTTTAAACACCCCAAGGAGCACTGTGCAAGCGATCATATTGAAATGGAAGGAGTATCATACCACTGCATATCTACCAAGACCCGGCCGTCCCTCTAAACTTTCATCACAAACAAGGAGAAGACTGATCAGAGATGCAGCCAAGAGGCTCGTGATCACTCTGGATGAACTGAAGAGATCTACTGCTGAGGTGGGACAGTCTGTCCATAGGACAACAATCAGTTGTACACTGCACAAATCTGGCCTTTATGGAAGAGTGGCAAGAAGAAAGCCATTTCTCAAAGATATCCATAAAAAGTGTTGTTCAAAGTTTGCAACAAGCCACCTGGGAGACAAGCCAAACATGTGGGAGAAGGTGCTCTGGTCAGATGAAACCAAAATCGAACTTTTTGGCAACAATTCCAAACAATATGTTTGGCGTAAAGGCAACACAGCTCATCACCCTGAACACACCATCCCCACTGTCAAACATGGTGGTGGCAGCATCATGGTTTGGGCCTGCTTTTCTTCAGCAGGGACGGGGAAGATGGTTAAAATTGATGAGATGATGGATGGAGCCAAATACAGGACCATTCTTGAGGAAAACCTGTTTGAGTCTGCAAACGACCTGAGACTGGGACGGAGATTTGTCTTCCATCAAGACAATGATCCCAAACATAAAGCAAAATCTTCAACGGAATGGTTCACAAATAAATGTATCCAGGTGTTAGAATGGCCAAGTCAAAGTCCAGACCTCAATCCAATCGAGAATCTGTGGAAAGAGCTGAAAACTGCTGTTCACAACCGATCTCCATCAAACTTCACTGAGCTCGAGCTGTTTGCTAAGGAAGAATGGGCAAGAATTTCAGTCTCTCAATGTACAAAACTGATAGAGACATACCCCAAGCGACTTGCAGCTGTGATCGCAGCAAAAGGTGGCGCAACAAAGTATTAAGTTAAAGGGGCCGAATAATATTGCACGCCCCACTTTTCAGTTTTTGAATTTACACAAAAATTTAAAATAAACAATAAATTTTGTTCAACTTCACAATTGTGTTCCACTTGTTGATTCTTCACAAAAAATTTACATTTGGTATCTTTATGTTTGAAGCATGATATGTGGGAAAAGGTTGAAAAGTTACAGGGAGCTGAATACTTTCGCAAGGCACTGTATATATGTCCCCAACACATAATCCATTGACCTTTACAGGGATAAACAGACATATCTAGAAGAATCTTCTCTTCCCGTTTTAGGGGAGTCTGGGATCCCTGCTGTCAGCCTTCAACAATTGGCTGTGTATGTGCACCTTAATACTGGACAATCCTGACATAGTTAGCCAAAATGGAGGACCACGATTCATCATACCATATGGGTCTCATGGAGCCAAACAAAATGCTAACATTTGTGACCATCTTATGTTATTAGAGCAAATTCCCCTTAGTGTTACATGGTGGTTGCAATCTAATTTTTTCCAGTGTCCTTCTACGCGTCTTTTTACATCTTCCAGTTTACTCTCGCAGGCCATAACATGTTCTAGTTACCGGAATTTACTTTGCTTTATATTTGGCGTAGAGAATCTATAAGTGCTTAAGATAAGACAGCCAGATTGAGAGCCCCACGGGGACAAGGACTAACATGAATACATTTAATGAGCATGATGTGGAGTATGACAAAGCTATATACATATATAGCTAAATAAACACTATATATATATATATATATATATATATATATACACACACACATAAATAGCTACTGATAGTACTGATACAACGTCTTGGATATTTCTACAATACATTATTTGGCCATTACGGCATAGATTCCCATACTTACAGATTTCCCATACATAAAGGTGAGTCTGGTCTGCCGCTGCCAGCTTCCAACCTGTGGTCTGGGCAATGTCCACGTCCCTCCTCTCTCAATATATTCATAAAATCCCTTCCGTCTTCCTGCGTTGTTTGCTAAAAGTAACTAACAGAAAGAATAAAGATTTCTTAGCTGTGACCTCTGCACCTGGAACAGGTCTGACTTGTTGACTACTGTAATCTCAGTCTCACATCCAGGGAACATGAGAAAAGAACACAGAGGCATAGAGGGAGGAAGAGAAAGGACTAAGTATCCACAACACAGAGGTCACGCAGACAGGACCTTAGTGTAATGACTTACTTCCTTTATGAGTCCTTAGAGGAAAGAGGCACCCTTGGAGATAGCTGCATGAACAGTTGCAAAACTGCAGTTTTGGTGACTCAGTTTTCACTTTAAAGGGACTCGGTCATGTGAAAAATGCTATTAGTCTGCAGATATGGGGTTAATCTGCATAATAATAGCGTTCTGAAGCCATGCAGCCACCGCACTGAGAGCCCCGCTGCCAGGAGGAAATTACCGTAACTTTATTCCCCCCGACAGCTTTTAGTTATGCACTTTACAACCGGCTGTCAGTCAGTGTCGCGCGGTTACAACTGCTGCTCACTATATACGGAGTTGTGAATGAAGCCACCATGATTGAATCCGGAAGCTACCGGAAGGAATAAAGTCAATTTCCTCCTGGCAGTGGGGCTCTCAGTGCTGACGCTGGGCAGATTCAGAACACAACCTGCAGATTAACCCCATATCTGAGCGTTAATAGCGTTTTTTCACATGACAGGTTCCCTCTAACATTTTTGCAAATGGTCAGTCATTTAAAGGAGATATGGTGAGTGGCCATCCTGCCCATTTCTTACAGCCACTCACAAAAAAATGCAACGCTGTCAAGGCTGATTAACCCCTCTCAGCATATAACATGCTGGAATGCTGGAGAGAAACTTCTGGGTTTCACATCACAAAAGATAGCAACCTTTGTGACACACATCTTCCCTCACATACATTGCCAGTGACCCCGTCTGTCACAATATATATATACAGTTCTGGCAAAAATTAAGAGACCACCACATCAAAACCCTGTCATGGGCAGCCCAATCTCCAGACCCTGAACCCCATTGAAAACCTCTGGAATGTAATCAAGAGGATGATGGATAGTCACAAGCCATCAAAAAAAGAAGAACTGCTTACATTTTTGTGCCAGAAGCAGTGTGAAAGACTGGTGGAAAGCATGCCAACACGCATGAAAGCGGTGATTAAACCCCTTCACGACATGCGCTGTACTATTACGGCGCATGTCCTATCTCCCCCTTTGATGTGGGCTCCGGCGCTGAGCCCACATCAAAGTCGCGAAATGTCAGATGTTTTATACAGCTGACATGTGCGCGCAATAGCGGCAGGTGAAATTGTGATTCACTCGCCGCTATTAACCTGTTAAATGCCGCTGTCAAACGCTGACAGCGGCATTTAACTACGGCTTCCGGCCGCGCGGCCGTAAATGAGCGCATCGCTGACCCCCGTCACATGATCGGGGGTTGGCGATGTGTCAGGACAGTAACCATAGAGGTCCTTGAGACCTCTATGGTTACTGATGCTGGCCTGCTGTGAGCGCCCCCCTGTGGTTGGCGCTCATAGCAAGCCTGCATTTCAGCTACATAGCAGCGATCTGATGATCGCTGCTATGTAGCTCTGCCGATCGAGTTGTGCCAGCTTCTAGCATCCCATAGAGGCTATTGAAGCATGGCACAAGTTAAAAAAAAAAAAAGTTTTTAAAAATATGAAAAAAAAATATATATATAAAAGTTTAAATCACCCCCCTTTCGCCACATCCTAAATAAAACAGTAAAAAAAAAAATCAAACCTACACATATTTGGTATCACCACGTTCAGAATCGCCCGATCTATCAATAAAAAAAAGCATTAACCTGATTGCTAAACAGCGTTGCGAGAAAATTTGAAACGCCAGAATTACGTTTTTTTGGTCGCTGCGACATTGCATTAAAATGCTACAACGGGCGATCAAAAAAACGTATCTGCACAAAAGTGGTATTATTAAAAATGTCAGCTCGGCACGCAAAAATAAGCCCTCAAACGACCCCAGATCACGAAAAATGGAGACGCTACGGGTATCGGAAAATGGTGCAATTTTTTTTTTTTTAGCAAAGTTTAGAATTTTTTTTCACCACATAGATAAAAGATAACATAGACATGTTTGGTGTCTACTCATAATTACCTGGAGAATTATAATATCAGGTCAGTTTTAGCATTTAGTGAAGCTAGAAAAAAAGCCGAACAAAAAACAAGTGTGGGATTGCACTTTTTTTTGCCATTTCACCACACTTGGAATTTTTTTCCCGTTTTCTAGTGCAAGACATGGTAAAACCAATGGTGTCATTCAAAAGTAAAACTCGTCCCGCAAAAAATAAGCCCTCACATGGCCATATTGACGGAATACTAAAAAAGTTATGGCTCTGGGAAGGAGGGGAGCGAAAAATGAAAACGCAAAAACGAAAAAGGGCTGCGTCTTGAAGGGGTTAAAAATCATGGTCATTCCACAAAATATTGATTTCTGAACTCTTCCTGAGTTAAAACATTAGTATTGTTGTTTCTAAATCATTATGAACTTGTTTTGTTTGCATTATTTGAGGTCTGAAAGCACTGTTTTTGGGGGGTTTTGAACATTTTTCTTTGTCAGAAAAAAAAATACAAAAATTATTGCTTGGAAATTCGGAGACATGTCAGAAGTTTATAGACTAAAAGAACAATTTATGTTTTACTCAAAAATATACCTATAAAGAGAAAAATCAGACAAACTGAACATTTTGCAGTGGTCGATTAATTTTTTCCAGAGCTGTGTATATATATATATAACTGTATATGGCAGTGACATATTCAGTTTTGTCAGCATTCACATCAGTCCCTGTTTCTAATGAGACTCACAATATAATTTTCCTATCAAATACACGTGCTAGATTTCAAATAAAACCAACTAACTTTTTGCAGTGTGGGAAGGAATTAAAGACTATTCCGACAATAATTAGGGTGCGTACAAGATCCAAAGAAATACCCATTTGTCACTATATCCTCTTCAGAGATGAAAAGGACTTGATCTTTAGCGCCACCTATTGGAAGTACTAGTAATTCTAAACATCAATATTGACCCTTTCACAAGCCTTGCCATATGACTTAGAATAAGAACCCAAACCAGAAACTTCATTTGAAGTCACATGTTTCATGGTGTTTGCACCCTCATTATTGCAAATTTGGAGGTCTTATTTGGTTGGATGAGGACCTATGATGGGTTTTTTAAAGGGGAACATTTCTACTTCTGGAAAGTGCCAAGTCATTGTAAGGAGACTTATAGGCCATCCAATGATCCTCTAGGAATTTAAATGTGCAAATAGCTTCTTCATAAAGGAAAATGAATAGCATTCTAGTGTCACCTATTCTAAAAATCAATCTGTTAATAATCATTTTAGGATTGCCACTTTTAATAGTTCACGTCCTGTTACTTTCTGAAGAGGATATTTGCCTACTGTCCAAGAGGAATAAAAGAGTAGTGGTTGTCATGATCCAGTTCTGAGATTATGTTCAGCTCTCTTGTCTCTGGACTGGTCATGTGGGAGTTTATCCTCTCTGCCTCACCCTGGAGCTGGCTGAGCTATTTAAGTCCTCTGCAGCCTGTGGGCCAGTGTCAGCTATAGTTCATCCTGCACTGTTTGAGCTCCTGACCTGGATCCCTGTTCTAGTGTTCCTCTTTGCCTCTGACTGCCTGCACCCGTTTGTTACTTGTTCTGACCTTTGGCCTGTACCCCGACTCCATCTTACGTCTCACGTTTTGGTTACCACGTTCCCGGTAGGTTCTGACATCTTGCTTGTCCCCGACGATTCTCTGCTCGCCCCTTCTGTACTGCGCTGCTATCTCCGTGTATGACCTTGGCTTGTTTCATGTCCCTTTCATTACCTGTGACACCTGTGTTGTTGTTCAGTGTTGCTGGGCTGTGTGTGCAGCCTCCTTTCCTTAATCAGCACCCCCTGGTGGAGGTTGCTCTATACTGCACTGCAGCAGCACATTACATTATAGCTGACCAGACATTTAAAGGGGATTTTGTCATTTTTTTTTCTCTGGTCATGGATCCACTTTGCAACCTGGCGGATCAAGTGTCCAGTTTGACACAGATGATGCGGGATTTTTCGGTGGAACATTGGGCCCTTGTCACGTTTCATGCTCTCTTACAAAAAGAACTGACAGAGACTGTTCTGACTATGCAGGGAACCATCCCCCATGCTGTTAGTCAATCTGGTGAGTCTGTAGATGTTGCTTTGCATTCTGCCGAACCCTTGGTTCAGCTTCCTGACACTTTTTCTGGCGAAAAAGATAAATTTCACCTGTTCAGGGAAAGCTGTAAGTTATTGTTTTCCCTTAGACCTCGATCGTCTGGGAATGAGACTCAGCGGGTAGGGATTATTATCTCCTTACTTAGGCAGGGTCCTCAATCTTGGGCTTTCTCACTGCCCCTCACTGCTCCTGAACGCATGTCAGTAGATAGGTTCTTTGAGGCCACTATACAATCTCTCCGCCCCTGAGCGGGCTGCCATGAAGGAGTATATCTCCGATATTCTCCGCAAAGGGCACATTCGGCCATCTGTCTCTCCTGTGGCTGCGGGGTTCTTTTTCGTGAAGAAAAAGGATGGTGGTTTACGCCCATGCCTCGATTTTCGAGAACTTAATAAAATCACCATAAGAAATAATTATCCTCTCCCTCTGATCCCCGATTTGTATAACCAATTGTCGGGAGCCAGGTGGTTCTCTAAGTTGGACCTCAGGGGGGCATACAATCTCATCCGTATGCGGGAGGGGGATGAGTGGAAAACAGCTTTTCTCACCTCTGAAGGTTTGTTTGAGAATTTGGTTATGCCCTTTGGCCTGACTAACACACCAGCTGTGTTTCAGAATTTCATGAATCATGTTTTCTCAGATTTTATTGGGCGTTTCATGGTAATTTATTTGGATGACATCCTCATATATTCTTCCGACAAACAGAGTCACATGGACCACCTCCGTGCAGTTCTTCTGAGGCTTAGGGAGAACTCACTATTTGCTAAACCAGAGAAATGTTCATTTTTTGCTCAGGAATTATCCTTTCTAGGGGTCATTCTGTCCGCTAAGGGGTTTCGTATGGATCCCAGGAAGGTACAGGCTATTGTGGATTGGGTGCAACCCAGAGATCTCAAGGGTCTTCAGCGTTTTCTGGGTTTCGCCAATTATTATAGAAAATTCATTAAGGGGTTTTCTCAGGTGGTCAAACCCCTCACAGATTTAACTCGTAAGGGGGCAGATCTCAAAGACTGGTCAACTGCAGCTTTGGGGGCGTTTTCTTCTTTGAAGAATTGTTTCATGACTGCTCCTGTACTGGTTCAACCAGATTTGTCTAAACCATTTATCGTAGAGGTGGACGCCTCTGAGGTTGGAGTGGGGGCTGTGTTATCCCAAGGGCCCACCACGTTGACTAACTTAAGACCTTGTGCCTTCTTTTCGAGAAAATTTTCCTCTGCTGAGAGGAATTATGATGTGGGTAATCGGGAGTTGTTGGCCATTAAATTAGCATTTGAAGAATGGAGGCATTTTTTTGAGGGGGCTGCCCATCATATTACTGTCATTACTGATCACAAGAATCTGTCTTACATCGAATCTGTCAAACGGTTGACCCCGAGACAAGCTAGGTGGTCACTTTTCTTTTCCCGATTTCAGTTTTCTATTACTTTCAGACCAGGGTCCAAAAATGTAATGTGCTGCTGCAGTGCAGTATAGAGCAACCTCCACCAGGGGGTGCTGATAAAGGAGGCTGCACACACAGCACAGCAACACTGAACAACAACACAGGTGTCACAGGTAATGAAAGGGACATGAAACAAGCCAAGGTCATACACGGAGATAGCAGCGCAGTACAGAAGGGGCGAGCAGAGAATCGTCGGGGACAAGCAAGATGTCAGAACCTACCGGGAACGTGGTAACCAAAACGTGAGACGTAAGATGGAGTCGGGGTACAGGCCAAAGGTCAGAACAAGTAACAAACGGGTGCAGGCAGTCAGAGGCAAAGAGGAACACTAGAACAGGGATCCAGGTCAGGAGCTCAAACAGTGCAGGATGAACTATAGCTGACACTGGCCCACAGGCTGCAGAGGACTTAAATAGCTCAGCCAGCTCCAGGGTGAGGCAGAGAGGATAAACTCCCACATGACCAGTCCAGAGACAAGAGAGCTGAACATAATCTCAGAACTGGATCATGACAGTGGTGCTTTGAAGAGTTAGAAGAAAAGATGCTTTAGAACAGGGGTGAACAATTAATTTTCCTGAGGGGCCTCATGACAGACCGTGACTATTCTGGAGGGCCGAACCAAAAGGCTAAAATTAATTCTGCTCAATATTAATATATTAATTATAATTATTTTATATTAATATAAATTGTATCACTTAATATTGAGAAGTATTAAGCATTCTGACAGCACCCTATATACTGTAAGAGCCCACACACAGCCCTCTATATAACGCAAGAGCCCGTACACAGCCCACAACCTATAGTATGAGCCAACAGATAGCCCCTCTATATACATTATGAGCCCCCACATAGCCACTATATATGGTGTATGCACCCATAAAGCCCCTCTCTATATAGTATAAGCCCTCACATAGCCCCTGTATACAGTGTGAGCGCCACACAGCCTCTTATATATGGTATGAGCCCTCACATAGTCCCTCTATTTATAGTATGAGCCCCAACGTAGCCTCCTACATACAGTATGAGCCCTCACATAGCTCCCTGTATACAGTGTGAGCCCCACATCGTCTCCTATATATGGTATGAGCCCCCACATGGCCTTCTATATACAGTATGAGCCCTGATATAGTCACCTATATTCAGTATTAGCTCCCGCATAGTTGCCTATATTTGGTATGAGCCCTCACATAGTCACCTATATTTAGTATGAGCCCTCACATAGTCACCTATGTTTAGTCTGAGCCCTCACATATTCACTGATATTCAGTATGAGCCCCCACATAGCCTTCTATATACAGTATGAGCCCTCACATAGTCGCTTATATTCAGTATGAGCCCTCACATAGTTGCCTATATTTAGTATAAGCCCTCACATAGTCACCTATATTCAGTATGAGCCCTCACATAGTCACCTATATTCAGTATGAGCCCTCACATAGTCGCTTATATTCAGTATGAGCCCTCACATAGTTGCCTATATTTAGTATGAGCCCTCACATAGTCACCTATATTCAGTATGAGCCCTCACATAGTTGCCTATATTTAGTATGAGCCCTCACATAGTCACCTATATTCAGTATGAGCCCTCACATAGTCGCTTATATTCAGTATGAGCCCTCACATAGTTGCCTATATTTAGTATGAGCCCTCACATAGTCACCTATATTCAGTATGAGCCCTCACATAGTTGCCTATATTTAGTATGAGCCCTCACATAGTCACCTATATTCAGTATGAGCCCTCACATAGTTGCCTATATTTAGTATGAGCTCCCCCGTAGCCTCTTATGTACATGCAAACATCCCATACACATATGAAAAAACCAGCAGCATACTCCCCTCACTCCTGTTCACCCAGCGCTCTGCTATTGTCTCCAGTGCACTGACTCTCTGCATAGCTGATGAGGTGAAGTGATGTCATCGCATCTGCTGGCTCAATCGCACACACGGATTGATGGAAGAAGGAACCGGCGACTCGGTTCTTCACCAATGTATTCGCTGCTGTCTGCAACCCTAGGATGTGGGTAGCAATGACATCGGGTGGCAGTGGCCGGACTGGGACAGCCAGAGGGCCGGATACTGCAGATTATATTATGTAGTAAATGCAGTAAAAAAATAACTATATATATTTGATATTGGTGTACTGACCCACAATTGTGATTTTTGCTGCATTGTAGATGCCAACAAAAGAAACTAATGGTGGAATACCTTTTTTTTTTTAATTTAACCCCATTAAGATTTTTTTCAGGTTTTGAAATACATTACATGGTTACCGTATTTAAATGGTGACATTAAGCAAATAGAAATTGGTCCATTATAAAGAAAAAACCCTGATAAATTTATGTTGACAGAAAAACAATGAAGGTTCTTGAAAGGGCACCTGTCACCCCGAAAATCGCGGGTGAGGTAAGCCCACCGGCATCAGGGGCTTATCTACAGCATTCTGTAATGCTGTAGATAAGCCCCCGATGTTACCTGAATAAGGAGAAAAAGACGTTATATTATACCCACCCAGGGGCGGTCCCGCTGCTGGTCAGGTCGGATGGGCGTCTCCGGTCCGCTGCGGCGCCTCCCATCTTCTTTCCATGACGTCCTCTTCTGATCTTCAGCCACGGCTCCGGCGCAGGCGTACTTTGCTCTGCCCTGTTGAGGGCAGACAAAGTACTGCAGTGCGCAGGCGCCGGGCCTCTGACCTTTCCGGCGCCTGCGCACTGCAGTACTATCCTCTGCCCTCAAGAGGGCAGAGCAAAGTACGCCTGCGCCGGAGCCGTGGCTGAAGATCAGAAGAGGACCAGAGACACCCATCCGACCTGACCAGCAGCGGGACCTCCCCTGGGTGAGTATAATATAACGTCTTTTTCTCCTTTTTTGGGGTGACAGGTTCCCTTTGAAAGAGATGGAAAATCAAAATCAAGAAACAGTGCTAGAAAAATAGCTCTCAGTGGCAGCGATACCTTAAAGCAACGCTTCCATCAAAGTTTTATCCTCTTAAGGCCTCTTTCACACTTCCGTCTTTCAGCTCCCGTCACAATCCGTCGATTTTTGAGAATGCATAGTAACATAGTAACATAGTAACATAGTTAGTAAGGCCAAAAAAAGACATTTGTCCATCCAGTTCAGCCTATATTCCATCATAATAAATCCCCAGATCTACGTCCTTCTACAGAACCTAATTGTATGATACAATATTGTTCTGCTCCAGGAAGACATCCAGGCCTCTCTTGAACCCCTCGACTGAGTTCGCCATCACCACCTCCTCAGGCAAGCAATTCCAGATTCTCACTGCCCTAACAGTAAAGAATCCTCTTCTATGTTGGTGGAAAAACCTTCTCTCCTCCAGACGCAAAGAATGCCCCCTTGTGCCCGTCACCTTCCTTGGTATAAACAGATCCTCAGCGAGATATTTGTATTGTCCCCTTATATACTTATACATGGTTATTAGATCGCCTCTCAGTCGTCTTTTTTCTAGACTAAATAATCCTAATTTCGCTAATCTATCTGGGTATTGTAGTTCTCCCATCCCCTTTATTAATTTTGTTGCCCTCCTTTGTACTCTCTCTAGTTCCATTATATCCTTCCTGAGCACCGGTGCCCAAAACTGGACACAGTACTCCATGTGCGGTCTAACTAGGGATTTGTACAGAGGCAGTATAATGCTCTCATCATGTGTATCCAGACCTCTTTTAATGCACCCCATGATCCTGTTTGCCTTGGCAGCTGCTGCCTGGCACTGGCTGCTCCAGGTAAGTTTATCATTAACTAGGATCCCCAAGTCCTTCTCCCTGTCAGATTTACCCAGTGGTTTCCCATTCAGTGTGTAATGGTGATATTGATTCCTTCTTCCCATGTGTATAACCTTACATTTATCATTGTTAAACCTCATCTGCCACCTTTCAGCCCAAGTTTCCAACTTATCCAGATCCATCTGTAGCAGAATACTATCTTCTCTTGTATTAACTGCTTTACATAGTTTTGTATCATCTGCAAATATTGATATTTTACTGTGTAAACCTTCTACTAGATCATTAATGAATATGTTGAAGAGAACAGGTCCCAATACCGACCCCTGCGGTACCCCACTGGTCACAGCGACCCAGTTAGAGACTATACCATTTATAACCACCCTCTGCTTTCTATCACTAAGCCAGTTACTAACCCATTTACACACAATTTCCCCCAGACCAAGCATTCTCATTTTGTGTACCAACCTCTTGTGCGGCACGGTATCAAACGCTTTGGAAAAATCGAGATATACCACGTCCAATGACTCACCGTGGTCCAGCCTATAGCTTACCTCTTCATAAAAACTGATTAGATTGGTTTGACAGGAGCGATTTCTCATAAACCCATGCTGATATGGAGTTAAACAGTTATTCTCATTGAGATAATCCAGAATAACATCCCTCAGAAACCCTTCAAATATTTTACCAACAATAGAGGTTAGACTTACTGGCCTATAATTTCCAGGTTCACTTTTAGAGCCCTTTTTGAATATTGGCACCACATTTGCTATGCGCCAATCCTGCGGAACAGACCCTGTCGCTATAGAGTCCCTAAAAATAAGAAATAATGGTTTATCTATTACATTACTTAGTTCTCTTAGTACTCGTGGGTGTATGCCATCCGGACCCGGAGATTTGCAGGATCCTGCATTTCTCATAGACTTGTATTAGCAACGGATTGTGACAGATGGCTGTCTGTTTCATCCGTCGTGCACTGGATCCTGCGTAAATAAAACGGTCCATCGGGCAGAGAAAACGTTCAGAGGAACGTTTTTTCTGCACGTCGGAAAATCGGTCAGCGACGCATCCTGCGCTGCCCGTCACTGGCTACAATGGAAGCCTATGGGCGCAGAATGCGTCGCTGACTGTGAAAAGCAGGAATCAAGCGACGGGTCCCGTCTTTTCACATTGAGCATGCGTGGAAGAATTTCCCGTCAGGGAAATTCTCTCTCGCTCGCTCTCTTTCTCTTTTTACTATTGATGCTGCCTTTGCAGCATCAATAGTAACAAGATACAATGTTAAAAACAATTAAAAAAAATAAAAAATCACAATATTCTCACCTACCGACGTCCCGTGCAGCGTCACCGATGCTCCTGGCAGCTAGCGTTCCTAGCAATACATTGCGAAATCTTGCGAGAAGTCGCGGTCTCGCGAGACCGCGACTTCTCGTGAGATTTCGCAATGTATTACTAGGAACGCTAGCTGCCAGGAGCATCGCTGCGCGGAACGCCGGTAGGTGAGAATACTGCGATTTTTTATGTTTTTAACCTGGTTTGTGTTGTGTATGCGTTTTTGCAGCGGAAAACCGCTGTGAAGACGCATACAAAACAGGTGCACATAGCCTTGACAAGTCCATCAGAAAGACGGACCCGGTGCACACGTTTTCCACAGGATCTGTCATTTCAACGTCTTGACGGATCCTGTGCAGATTTGGAAGACAGAAGTGTGAAAGAAGCCTAATATACGGCAATCATCACATTATATGGCACTGTATGCTTAAAATTGCTCATTTTGCCTTTCTACCCAGATAATTCTTCTCTTTCAATAAGATCTATGACATCATGTGATTAAAAACAAACTTGATGAATCCTTCTAAGCTCTATGTAGAAACAGGAGGTCAAGTCACTGCAAAAGTCCCTGGCAGGGGGAGGATGGAGCAGCTAGGTCAGGAGGTGAAGAGGGGAATGATGAATGCAGGGACAAGAGACTTCCTGTTTCTAAACAGAGCAGAGAAAACAAAAGGTTTAACTGGGTAGAAAGGCAAAATGAGCAATTGTAAGTGCACAGTGCTGTATAATATGATGACTGCATAATGTATGTCAAGTAATTGGATCAGTGGTTAGCACTGTAGCCTTGCAGTGCCGGGGTTCTGGGGTAAAAATCCCACCAGGTACATCTGCATGAAATTTATATGATCTCCTTCTGTTTACGTGTGTTTAGGCCCACACTCCACAGAAAAATGAGGACGGTGAGTACGATGTCTGTCAAGCGCTTTGGAAATTGATTGCGCTATATAAGTGAGTAAAATAAATAAATATCCTGATTTGTGCCATACCACCCTTGACTCCAGATATGAGATGGAATAATACAAGTAGCCAGAAGAGGGACAAACTTATAAAGACAAGAGAAATACAGTGATAACATATTTTTTATCGCTAATCCAGAAATTCCAAAAGGTGGGCAGCTGATATATTGTAAAACTTATGGATAACCATGGGATATCAGCTGCAAAATCCAGAATGATCAGCAATTATCAAAACACGTTACAGGTGGAGGAAAGACAATTATGGCAGCTAAATAGGAAAGGGTTCTTTACAGTAAGAGCAATCAGACTGGAATGCCGACCACAAGAGCTAGTAATGGCCAGGCTCGGACTGGCCCACCGGAGAACCGGAGGATTCTCCGGTGGGCCCAGGCACTGACACCTGCTGGCAAAGTCCAGCAGCTGCCTAGGGCCCCCACTGCTCCCCCCTGCAAAGGCGTGTGAGCCACAAGTAAGGCGCGCGGTGAGCCCCTGCTCCAACCTGTCAGCAGCACTGAGCGCGGCGGCCGCTGCAGCTCACATAACAAAGGAGCCGGGATACCGCCTATTATCGCGCCGGTAAGCTAGCCGGCCGTAAAGCGCGACTACAGGCACTGAACTCCAGAGGAGGAGCGCGGCACCTTCAAACCGCCTCTGATCGGCAGCCGGCGGGGATCAAGGCGACCGGCAACAACAAGGTACAGCGGCGCAGGTCCGAAGTGGAGGATCCATATTAAGAAGGCAGTGAGGAGTGGACGCCATAAGAAGAAGGTGGTGGTGACCGGAGGTTTTCCAGAGGACACAGACCGGTGCGACTCCCAGGAACGCGACCGGCGGAGGGGCTGAGAGCTACACTCCAAGAGACTTCCTACACTGAGGTAAGGAGTCCCGGGACCAGCACTCGGCAAACAACTAGCAGCGGCGCGGCTGCAACGACCCGGCTGTGGCTGATAACCCCGAGGAAGTGGGGACAACAGCTTACAGTCGGCGCTGCTGGCTCTGTCTCCTGGCCCCCCTCACAGTGCTCCTGGGAACAATATATAGGGGACTGCAGCTTATTACCCCCCTTCCTTTCTCCACTGGCCCCCCTCTGCGCCAGTTGCTAAGTGACTAATTCAAAGGGGGTTTCATTCTTTTGGGATCATCGTCTCTCACAGTGGATTCCTAACTGTTTCTTAAGGGTACCGTCACACTGAAACGACGCTGCAGCGATACGACAACGATGCCGATCGCTGCAGCGTCGCTGTTTCGTTGCTGTGTGGTCGCTGGAGAGCTGTCACACAGACAGCTCTCCAGTGACCAACGATCCCGAAGTCCCCTGGTAACCAGGGTAAACATCGTGTTACTAAGCGCAGGGCCGCGCTTAGTAACCCGATTTTTACCCTGGTTACCAGCGTAAACGTAAAAAAAAACAAACACTACATACTTACATTCCGTGTCTGTCACCGGCGCTCTGCTTTCCTCTGCACTGCCAGCGCCGGTCAGCCGGAAAGCAGAGCGGTGACGTCACCGCTGTGCTTTCCGGCTGGCCGGCGTTCACAGCCAGTGCAGAGAAGCACAGCGCCGGAGGACAGACACGGAAGGTAAGTATGTAGTGTTTGTTTTTTTACGTTTACGGCCCTGCGCTTAGTAACCCGATGTTTACCCTGGTTACCAGTGAAGACATCGCCGATTCAGCGATGTCAGCGGGAGATCCAGCGACGAAAGAAAGTTTCAAACGATCTACTGCGACATACGATTCTCAGCGGGGTCCCTGATCGCAGTAGCGTGTCAGACACAGCGAGATCGTAACGATATCGCTGGAACGTCATGGATCGTGCCGTCAAAGTGCCACTGTGTGACGGTACCCTAAGGCTATGTTCACTCGTTGCGTCCTGTTCCTGCGGGGACCCGCTGCGGTTATCCCTGCAGATTTATCGCGGTTTGTCCTGCGGGTTCCGCTGTGGGATTTTACCCCTATTATTAATGCTGCATATGCAGCAATTTGCAGCATCAATAGTATTGTTAAAAATAATAAAATCATGATATACTCACCCTCTGACGTCCCGATCTCCTCGGCGCTGCAGGCGGCGGTCCGGTTCCAAAGATGCTGTGCGAGAAGGACGTTCGTGACGTCATGGTCATGGGTCACCGCAGGTCCTGGTCGCATAGCAAACCTGAGACCGGACGGCCGCGTGCAGCGCTGAGACTTCAGAGGTGAGTATATCATTATTTTTTATTTTAATTCTTTTTTTTTTACTCAAATATGGTTCCCGGGGCCTGGAGGAGAGTCTCCTCTCCTCCCCCCGGGTACCACCCGCACATTATCCGCTTACTTCCCGCAAGGTGGGCACAGCCCCATGCGGGAAGTAAGCGGATCAATGCATTTCTATGGGTGCAGAATCGCCGCGATTCTGCACAAAGAAGTGACATGCTGCGGGTTGTAAACCGTTGCGTTCCCGCGCGGTTTTTCCCGCAGCATGTGCACAGCGGTTTGCGGTTTCCATAGGGTTTACATGTTACTGTAAACGCTATGGAAACTGCTGCGGACCCGCAGCTGCAAAATCGCCGCGGTTCCGTGGTAAAAACCGCAATGTGTGAACATAGCCTAGACTCTATATGTGTGATTGGTCGGTCTTAACTTCTCACACATCAGATTGATACTCTCAGACTTGTGCACATACTCTGCTGACTTGGTTTGTTGATCTGCACTAATTTAAAGGAGTCTGGTCGGTCTTTGCCTCTCACACATCAGATCTATATTCTCATTGACTTGTGCAGATATTCTGCTGATCTGGTTTACTTTACTGAACTGTATTATCTCTGTGAATTTAAAAGAGAATCGTCCCAAAATGCTTGGGAACCATATGTGTGGCCATTATACAGTATTGAGCATCATGTGTGGTCATTATACAGTATTGACCATCATGTGTGGTCATTATACAGTATGGAGCATCATGTGCAGTCATTATACAGTATGGAGCATCATGTGGGGCTGTTATACAGTATGGAGTATCATGTGTGGCCGTTATACAGTATGGAGCATCATGTGTGGTCATTATACAGTATTGACCATCATGTGCGGTCATTATACAGTATGGAGCATCGTGTGCAGTCATTATACAGTATGGAGCATCATGTGGGGCTATTATACAGTATTGAGCATCATGTGGGGCTATTATACAGCATGGAGCATCATGTGTGGCCATTATACAGTATGGAGCATCATGTGTGGCCATTATACAGTATGGAGCATCATGTGCAGTCATTATACAGTATGGAGCATCATGTGCGGTCATTATACAGTATGGAGCACTGTGTGGTCATTATACAGTATGGAGCATCATGTGTGGCCATTATACAGTATGGAGCATCATGTGTGGCCATTATACAGTATGGAGCATCATGTGTGGTCATTATACAGTATGGAGCATCATGTGCGGTCATTATACAGTATGGAGCATCATGTGCAGTCATTATACAGTATGGAGCATCATGTGCAGTCATTATACAGTATGGAGCATCATGTGCAGTCATTATACAGTATGGAGCACTGTGTGGTCATTATACAGTATGAAGCATCATTTGTGGCCATTATACAGTATGGTGCATCATTTGTGGCCATTATGCAGAATTGAGCACTATGTGTGGCCATTATACAGTATTGAGCACTATGTGTGGCCATTATACAGTATGGAGCACTGTGTGTGTTCTGTCTCCGCCATCTAATATTGTTGCCCTGATTATTTGCTTGCATAATTGCAGTTTCCTCAGTATACAGTATTGATATATTCATGCCTTTATTCATCTGTGATGCTTTGGCTCCCTCTAGCGGCCAGAGTTATGTTGGCAGTTCAATCTTGTTTTTGTATTATCCATGTCTGATTCTCCTCCTCCTTTGCAATGCATTATGGTAGCTCAGCCTCCATTTCCCTCCATTTTTCCTTTCACTTTCCTCAGTCTGCCTTCAAGGAAAGACGCTTCACTTCATCCCCCTTGCGATTGCATTGCCGGTATGTCTTTATGCTTCCTATAGATATTTCTGCTCCATATTAGCCTAGCCTAGCCAGTTGTACTCCCAGTTCAGTTACTAGCTTCCTAAATGTTATGCATAATGTACCTCATGTGTAGTATGTATCTGTTCTATACCATGCACTGATTCTATGTATATCATTGTTCACAGTTTCACCGCATCAATATACCACTACGTTTAATAAAGCACAGACTCAACCACAGTCTCCTTATTGGACCCCGGTATAGCGGTTTAGCTGACTGTATAGCTACGTATGAGCCTGCCTCAGCTAGTGAGGACAGAACAGTGAAACGGCAACCATCCAACTAGTGGGATTCAAGTCACCGGCTACACAGAGACTGAATACAGCTGCAGCAATCTCTGCACAGCCAAGCACTTTCCCAAGACACCATGTCTCACAAATCACATAGGACAAGATCTGTTACTTCCGTCTCCTCAAAGACAACATCCATCAGCAGCGTGGTCGCCATTGCCCGCGCAAATGCTGAAGCCGCCAAAATACGAGCGAGCTTTGCTGACCAAGAGATGCAACTTAAATTAGAAAAAGCATGCCTAGATGACGAAGAGAGAAGGTCACTCTTAGAGAGAGACGAGCAAGAGAGAAGGTCGCGCTTAGAGAGAGACGAGCAAGAGAGAAGGTCGCGCTTAGAGAGAGACGAACAAGAGAGAAGGTCGCGCTTAGAGAGAGCCGACCAAGAGAGAAGAACGCAGTTAGAGAAGGCACGTGTGGATGCCGCCTTAGAAAGCCTAGCAGCAAAAAGGGAAGCTGCCGCAGCCCTCGCCGAAGCAGAATCGCTAGAAGCCGCGCAAAATCCAAAGCTGCATAGCCAAAGCAGTATGTCGAGTCTGGAGTTCCCACTGCAAGACTCACCACAACGCACATCTCAGTATGTTAATGACCTTCCTGATCCAAACTATAACCCTGAACCAGTACCAAAACCAGAATACGACACCTCCAGCGAAGTGAGCGAGAGTCGTCACGAGGCTCAGGACAGAAACAAACTCGAAAATGTGAGGCAAAACAACTCTGCTAATGACTACCTTGCCCCTCATCAGGTAACCAACGTGGATCACCCTGCTGACGCACCGTACATCAGGCCGAAGCAATACGACTCCGGCTGGCGCCACCATGAGGACACTAACAGGTACGAACGCACCTCACATCACTATCAGGGCGACCCATCACCAGTATACTCTGCTGACAACCGGTTCACGACAGAATTTGCCAAGTTCTTCACACGACGTGAACTGGTTGCCAAGGGACTCATGAAATTCACTGACCGAGCTGAAGGTTACAGAGCTTGGAAAGCTTCCTTCCAAAATGTCATTAGAGACTTGGGGCTACAACACAGGGAAGAGATAGACCTGTTAGTCAAATACCTGGGAGAAGAGTCAGTCAAACACGCAGTAAGGATCAGAGACATTAATATAAACCACCCTGAGATTGGCCTCAAAGAGATCTGGAAAAGGCTGGATGAGTGTTACGGCTCAGCAGAAGTAATAGAAAGAGCCTTGTTCAAAAGAATCGATGACTTTCCTAAAATATCTAACAAAGGTCTCCAGAAACTTAGAGAGCTAAGCGACTTGCTAAAGGAAGTCCAAGTTGCCAAATACGAGGACGACCTACAGGGACTTGCATTTCTCGACACAGCCAGAGGTGTTAACCCTATAGTCCAGAAGTTGCCCTACAATCTACAGGAGAGGTGGCTCACACATGGTTCCACGTACAAATACAAACACAGCGTTCCATTCCCTCCCTTCTCCGTTTTTGTTGACTTCATACACCAACAAGCAAGAATTAGAAACGATCCCAGCTTTGACTTTGCAATACCATATGCCACACTGTCACCACCTGCAAATCCACGCAGAACATCTGTGGCAGTACACAAGACTTATGTTTCTTCTTCAGGTTCTAATTACAGGTCTGCTGGCTGCTCCCAATCAGAGACAAAGGTGCAGGACCCTGACAAGCAGTGCCCACTTCATCAGAAGCCTCATCCTCTCCTGAAATGCAGAGCCTTCAGAGGAAAATCTATGCCAGATCGCAGAAGCTTCCTGAAAGAAAACGGTATCTGCTACAAGTGCTGCTCGTCCACAGCTCATCTCGCCAAGGATTGCAAGGTCAGTGTAAAATGCACAGAATGTGGCACCACAGATCATAACACCGCTCTACACCCTGGCCCAGCTCCATGGAGTACACAAAACACGCCAGCTGACAGTGAGCATGGCGGGGAGGAAAGGAACACTGATACAGCTACGCCAGAGATCACTTCACAATGCACCGAGGTCTGCAAAGGGACAATAGACAGTAGGTCCTGTTCAAAAATATGCCTCGTCAAAGTATACCCGAAGGGCCATAGAGACCAAGCTGTAAGACTGTATGCTATCTTAGATGACCAAAGTAATCGATCCTTGGCTAGATCAACGTTCTTTGACCTATTCAACATCAAAGGGCCAAGCACTCCCTACTCCTTAAAGACGTGTGCAGGTACTGTGACAACAGCAGGCAGGAAAGCTACTGACTACCAGATCGAGTCTTTAGACGGACAATTCTGCCTACCACTACCTACGATCATCAAATGTAACCAGATCCCAGACAACAGATCTGAAATCCCTACGCCAGATGTAGCAATCCATCACGCTCACTTAAAACAAATAGCACACCTCATACCGGAACTCGACCATCAGGCCCAGATAATTCTGCTGTTAGGGAGAGATATCCTACAGGTTCATAAAGTGAGACGTCATATCAATGGACTTCACAATGCTCCCTATGCCCAAAGGCTAGACCTAGGATGGGTCATAATTGGCAACGTATGCTTGGGACGCATGCACGCCCCATCTTCTGTGACAAGCATGCTGACAAATACATTGGAGAAAGGACGTCCATCTCTGTTTCAACCTTGTAACAATGAGTTCCATGTCAGGGAACTGCCACACAGCATCCAACTGCCCAACCATCTAATAGACTTTACTCACGACAGCAGTATAGTGTCGGGAAGCTATGAGGATCAGTTAGGGTGCACAGTCTTCCAGAGAACTAAGCAGGACAACCAAGTGGCAATGTCGGTAGAGGACAAGTTGTTCTTAGCGGTAATGGACAAGGGACTCGTTAAAGATGAGACCAACAGCTGGGTCGCACCTCTTCCCTTCAAAACCCACAGACCACGTCTACCGAACAACAGAAATCAGGCATTACAACGTTTCTCCTCTCTCAAACGTAATCTACAAAAGAAACCAGAGATGAAAGATCACTTTTTCTCCTTCATGTCAAAGATTTTTGAAAACTGTCACGCAGAACTAGCTCCCACTCTCAAAGACTCTGAAGAATGCTGGTTCCTACCCATGTTCGGAGTATACCACCCTAAGAAACCAGGCCAGATCAGAGTCGTGTTTGATTCCAGTGCTAAATTTAATGATGTCTCCCTGAATGACGTTCTACTGACAGGATCAGACCTAAATAACAAACTACTGGGTGTACTTATGCGCTTCCGTAAGGATTCCATTGCCTTCATCGCTGACATCCAGCAAATGTTCCATTGTTTCCTTGTGAGAGAGAGAGACAGGAACTTCCTAAGATTCTTCTGGTACAGAGACAATGATCCTACTAAAGAAGTCACAGAGTATCGCATGAGAGTGCACATCTTTGGCAACAGTCCTTCACCTGCAGTCGCCATTTACGGACTCAAAAGGTCAGCTCAGGAAGGAGAACCAGAATACGGAGCAGATGTCAGACAATTCATAGAAAAGGACTTTTATGTCGACGACTGTCTAAAAGCCATGCCTTCAAATGAGACTGCCATCAGTCTTCTCAGAAGAGCTCAGGACATGCTTGCCTGCTCGAACCTTAGGCTTCATAAAATAGCCTCAAACAGCCAAGAACTCATGGAAGCGTTCCCTTCTCAAGACCTATGTAATGGTCTCAGAGACCTGGACCTGGGGTCAGACCCCGCACCAATGCAACGCAGCCTCGGGCTTCTCTGGAATCTACAATCAGACACTTTCACCTTTCAGGTCAGCCAGGAAGAAAGGCCTTTCACACGTAGAGGCGTCCTGTCTACCATCAACAGTCTGTACGATCCCTTGGGTTTCGCAGCTCCTGTTACTATACAAGGCAAGGCCCTACTAAGAGACTTAACTAGGGAAACATCTGACTGGGATGCACCTCTGCCACCTGATAAGAGGATCCAGTGGGAAGAGTGGAAGAACTCGTTAGTGGCACTCTCCAACCTGCATGTGCCAAGACCATACACCCCTGTGCCATCTACTGAGAGGTGTTTTAATTATGGTAGGTCCAATACCCCTCCACATAGAGAGAGAATTTGAGTCCAAGAAGAGGTTTTTACATGTACCCATTCAGATGGAGACGTTTATTCTCAGTGAGGTAGGTCAAGCGTAGGACCTCGTATAAGAGAGATGCCTTAACGTGGCTACGAGGTACACATAAAATTGGCCATTTTTGTGCGCTAAAAGCTCTCATTTTTCATATTTCTAGTGCAGTAATGCAGTTCAAATTTCATTTTTTCAAGTTTGCATGTTTTGGCGCTGCAGTGTGCTGCCCTATTTATTTAACTATATACGAGTTGGCGACTCTGGGTTCAGCACCTGTTCACACTCAGTCTATGTTTGGATGTGCAGGTCAGGTTTTTGAAATGTATTCTCTAGCCTTCTGATCGTGCACTCCCCGCCTCCTAGCTTCAGGTGTTTTAATTATAGTAGGTCCAATACCCCTCCACATAGAGAGAGAATTTGAGTCCAAGAAGAGGTTTTTACATGTACCCATTCAGATGGAGACGTTTATTCTCAGTGAGGTAGGTCAAGCGTAGGACCTCGTATAAGAGAGATGCCTTAACGTGGCTACGAGGTACACATAAAATTGGCCATTTTTGTGCGCTAAAAGCTCTCATTTTTCATATTTCTAGTGCAGTAATGCAGTTCAAATTTCGTTTTTTCAAGTTTGCATGTTTTGGCGCTGCAGTGTGCTGCCCTATTTATTTAACTATATACGAGTTGGCGACTCTGGGTTCAGCACCTGTTCACACTCAGTCTATGTTTGGATGTGCAGGTCAGGTTTTTGAAATGTATTCTCTAGCCTTCTGATCGTGCACTCCCCGCCTCCTAGCTTCAGGTGTTTTAATTATAGTAGGTCCAATACCCCTCCACATAGAGAGAGAATTTGAGTCCAAGAAGAGGTTTTTACATGTACCCATTCAGATGGAGACGTTTATTCTCAGTGAGGTAGGTCAAGCGTAGGACCTCGTATAAGAGAGATGCCTTAACGTGGCTACGAGGTACACATAAAATTGGCCATTTTTGTGCGCTAAAAGCTCTCATTTTTCATATTTCTAGTGCAGTAATGCAGTTCAAATTTCGTTTTTTCAAGTTTGCATGTTTTGGCGCTGCAGTGTGCTGCCCTATTTATTTAACTATATACGAGTTGGCGACTCTGGGTTCAGCACCTGTTCACACTCAGTCTATGTTTGGATGTGCAGGTCTGGTTTTTGAAATGTATTCTCTAGCCTTCTGATCGTGCACTCCCCGCCTCCTAGCTTCAGGTGTTTTAATTATAGTAGGTCCAATACCCCTCCACATAGAGAGAGAATTTGAGTCCAAGAAGAGGTTTTTACATGTACCCATTCAGATGGAGACGTTTATTCTCAGTGAGGTAGGTCAAGCGTAGGACCTCGTATAAGAGAGATGCCTTAACGTGGCTACGAGGTACACATAAAATTGGCCATTTTTGTGCGCTAAAAGCTCTCATTTTTCATATTTCTAGTGCAGTAATGCAGTTCAAATTTCGTTTTTTCAAGTTTGCATGTTTTGGCGCTGCAGTGTGCTGCCCTATTTATTTAACTATATACGAGTTGGCAACTTTGGGTTCAGCACCTGTTCACACTCAGTCTATGTTTGGATGTGCAGGTCAGGTTTTTGAAATGTATTCTCTAGTATTCTGATCGTGCACTCCCCGCCTCCTAGCTTCAGGTGTTTTAATTATAGTAGGTCCAATACCCCTCCACATAGAGAGAGAATTTGAGTCCAAGAAGAGGTTTTTACATGTACCCATTCAGATGGAGACGTTTATTCTCAGTGAGGTAGGTCAAGCGTAGGACCTCGTATAAGAGAGATGCCTTAACGTGGCTACGAGGTACACATAAAATTGGCCATTTTTGTGCGCTAAAAGCTCTCATTTTTCATATTTCTAGTGCAGTAATGCAGTTCAAATTTCGTTTTTTCAAGTTTGCATGTTTTGGCGCTGCAGTGTGCTGCCCTATTTATTTAACTATATACGAGTTGGCGACTCTGGGTTCAGCACCTGTTCACACTCAGTCTATGTTTGGATGTGCAGGTCAGGTTTTTGAAATGTATTCTCTAGCCTTCTGATCGTGCACTCCCCGCCTCCTAGCTTCAGGTGTTTTAATTATAGTAGGTCCAATACCCCTCCACATAGAGAGAGAATTTGAGTCCAAGAAGAGGTTTTTACATGTACCCATACAGATGGAGACGTTTATTCTCACTGAGGTAGGTCAAGCGTAGGACCTCGTATAAGAGAGATGCCTTAACGTGGCTACGAGGTACACATAAAATTGGCCATTTTTGTGCGCTAAAAGCTCTCATTTTTCATATTTCTAGTGCAGTAATGCAGTTCAAATTTCGTTTTTTCAAGTTTGCATGTTTTGGCGCTGCAGTGTGCTGCCCTATTTATTTAACTATATACGAGTTGGCGACTCTGGGTTCAGCACCTGTTCACACTCAGTCTATGTTTGGATGTGCAGGTCAGGTTTTTGAAATGTATTCTCTAGCCTTCTGATCGTGCACTCCCCGCCTCCTAGCTTCAGGTGTTTTAATTATAGTAGGTCCAATACCCCTCCACATAGAGAGAGAATTTGAGTCCAAGAAGAGGTTTTTACATGTACCCATTCAGATGGAGACGTTTATTCTCAGTGAGGTAGGTCAAGCGTAGGACCTCGTATAAGAGAGATGCCTTAACGTGGCTACGAGGTACACATAAAATTGGCCATTTTTGTGCGCTAAAAGCTCTCATTTTTCATATTTCTAGTGCAGTAATGCAGTTCAAATTTCGTTTTTTCAAGTTTGCATGTTTTGGCGCTGCAGTGTGCTGCCCTATTTATTTAACTATATACGAGTTGGCGACTCTGGGTTCAGCACCTGTTCACACTCAGTCTATGTTTGGATGTGCAGGTCAGGTTTTTGAAATGTATTCTCTAGCCTTCTGATCGTGCACTCCCCGCCTCCTAGCTTCAGGTGTTTTAATTATAGTAGGTCCAATACCCCTCCACATAGAGAGAGAATTTGAGTCCAAGAAGAGGTTTTTACATGTACCCATTCAGATGGAGACGTTTATTCTCAGTGAGGTAGGTCAAGCGTAGGACCTCGTATGAGAGAGATGCCTTAACGTGGCTACGAGGTACACATAAAATTGGCCATTTTTGTGCGCTAAAAGCTCTCATTTTTCATATTTCTAGTGCAGTAATGCAGTTCAAATTTCGTTTTTTCAAGTTTGCATGTTTTGGCGCTGCAGTGTGCTGCCCTATTTATTTAACTATATACGAGTTGGCGACTCTGGGTTCAGCACCTGTTCACACTCAGTCTATGTTTGGATGTGCAGGTCAGGTTTTTGAAATGTATTCTCTAGCCTTCTGATCGTGCACTCCCCGCCTCCTAGCTTCAGGTGTTTTAATTATAGTAGGTCCAATACCCCTCCACATAGAGAGAGAATTTGAGTCCAAGAAGAGGTTTTTACATGTACCCATTCAGATGGAGACGTTTATTCTCAGTGAGGTAGGTCAAGCGTAGGACCTCGTATAAGAGAGATGCCTTAACGTGGCTACGAGGTACACATAAAATTGGCCATTTTTGTGCGCTAAAAGCTCTCATTTTTCATATTTCTAGTGCAGTAATGCAGTTCAAATTTCGTTTTTTCAAGTTTGCATGTTTTGGCGCTGCAGTGTGCTGCCCTATTTATTTAACTATATACGAGTTGGCGACTCTGGGTTCAGCACCTGTTCACACTCAGTCTATGTTTGGATGTGCAGGTCAGGTTTTTGAAATGTATTCTCTAGCCTTCTGATCGTGCACTCCCCGCCTCCTAGCTTCAGGTGTTTTAATTATAGTAGGTCCAATACCCCTCCACATAGAGAGAGAATTTGAGTCCAAGAAGAGGTTTTTACATGTACCCATTCAGATGGAGACGTTTATTCTCAGTGAGGTAGGTCAAGCGTAGGACCTCGTATATGAGAGATGCCTTAACGTGGCTACGAGGTACACATAAAATTGGCCATTTTTGTGCGCTAAAAGCTCTCATTTTTCATATTTCTAGTGCAGTAATGCAGTTCAAATTTCGTTTTTTCAAGTTTGCATGTTTTGGCGCTGCAGTGTGCTGCCCTATTTATTTAACTATATACGAGTTGGCGACTCTGGGTTCAGCACCTGTTCACACTCAGTCTATGTTTGAATGTGCAGGTCAGGTTTTTGAAATGTATTCTCTAGCCTTCTGATCGTGCACTCCCCGCCTCCTAGCTTCAGGTGTTTTAATTATAGTAGGTCCAATACCCCTCCACATAGAGAGAGAATTTGAGTCCAAGAAGAGGTTTTTACATGTACCCATTCAGATGGAGACGTTTATTCTCAGTGAGGTAGGTCAAGCGTAGGACCTCGTATAAGAGAGATGCCTTAACGTGGCTACGAGGTACACATAAAATTGGCCATTTTTGTGCGCTAAAAGCTCTCATTTTTCATATTTCTAGTGCAGTAATGCAGTTCAAATTTCGTTTTTTCAAGTTTGCATGTTTTGGCGCTGCAGTGTGCTGCCCTATTTATTTAACTATATACGAGTTGGCGACTCTGGGTTCAGCACCTGTTCACACTCAGTCTATGTTTGGATGTGCAGGTCAGGTTTTTGAAATGTATTCTCTAGCCTTCTGATCGTGCACTCCCCGCCTCCTAGCTTCAGGTGTTTTAATTATAGTAGGTCCAATACCCCTCCACATAGAGAGAGAATTTGAGTCCAAGAAGAGGTTTTTACATGTACCCATTCAGATGGAGACGTTTATTCTCAGTGAGGTAGGTCAAGCGTAGGACCTCGTATAAGAGAGATGCCTTAACGTGGCTACGAGGTACACATAAAATTGGCCATTTTTGTGCGCTAAAAGCTCTCATTTTTCATATTTCTAGTGCAGTAATGCAGTTCAAATTTCGTTTTTTCAAGTTTGCATGTTTTGGCGCTGCAGTGTGCTGCCCTATTTATTTAACTATATACGAGTTGGCGACTCTGGGTTCAGCACCTGTTCACACTCAGTCTATGTTTGGATGTGCAGGTCAGGTTTTTGAAATGTATTCTCTAGCCTTCTGATCGTGCACTCCCCGCCTCCTAGCTTCAGGTGTTTTAATTATAGTAGGTCCAATACCCCTCCACATAGAGAGAGAATTTGAGTCCAAGAAGAGGTTTTTACATGTACCCATTCAGATGGAGTCGTTTATTCTCAGTGAGGTAGGTCAAGCGTAGGACCTCGTATAAGAGAGATGCCTTAACGTGGCTACGAGGTACACATAAAATTGGCCATTTTTGTGCGCTAAAAGCTCTCATTTTTCATATTTCTAGTGCAGTAATGCAGTTCAAATTTCGTTTTTTCAAGTTTGCATGTTTTGGCGCTGCAGTGTGCTGCCCTATTTATTTAACTATATACGAGTTGGCGACTCTGGGTTCAGCACCTGTTCACACTCAGTCTATGTTTGGATGTGCAGGTCAGGTTTTTGAAATGTATTCTCTAGCCTTCTGATCGTGCACTCCCCGCCTCCTAGCTTCAGGTGTTTTAATTATAGTAGGTCCAATACCCCTCCACATAGAGAGAGAATTTGAGTCCAAGAAGAGGTTTTTACATGTACCCATTCAGATGGAGACGTTTATTCTCAGTGAGGTAGGTCAAGCGTAGGACCTCGTATAAGAGAGATGCCTTAACGTGGCTACGAGGTACACATAAAATTGGCCATTTTTGTGCGCTAAAAGCTCTCATTTTTCATATTTCTAGTGCAGTAATGCAGTTCAAATTTCGTTTTTTCAAGTTTGCATGTTTTGGCGCTGCAGTGTGCTGCCCTATTTATTTAACTATATACGAGTTGGCGACTCTGGGTTCAGCACCTGTTCACACTCAGTCTATGTTTGGATGTGCAGGTCAGGTTTTTGAAATGTATTCTCTAGCCTTCTGACCGTGCACTCCCCGCCTCCTAGCTTCAGGTGTTTTAATTATAGTAGGTCCAATACCCCTCCACATAGAGAGAGAATTTGAGTCCAAGAAGAGGTTTTTACATGTACCCATTCAGATGGAGACGTTTATTCTCAGTGAGGTAGGTCAAGCGTAGGACCTCGTATAAGAGAGATGCCTTAACGTGGCTACGAGGTACACATAAAATTGGCCATTTTTGTGCGCTAAAAGCTCTCATTTTTCATATTTCTAGTGCAGTAATGCAGTTCAAATTTCGTTTTTTCAAGTTTGCATGTTTTGGCGCTGCAGTGTGCTGCCCTATTTATTTAACTATATACGAGTTGGCGACTCTGGGTTCAGCACCTGTTCACACTCAGTCTATGTTTGGATGTGCAGGTCAGGTTTTTGAAATGTATTCTCTAGCCTTCTGATCGTGCACTCCCCGCCTCCTAGCTTCAGGTGTTTTAATTATAGTAGGTCCAATACCCCTCCACATAGAGAGAGAATTTGAGTCCAAGAAGAGGTTTTTACATGTACCCATTCAGATGGAGACGTTTATTCTCAGTGAGGTAGGTCAAGAGTAGGACCTCGTATAAGAGAGATGCCTTAACGTGGCTACGAGGTACACATAAAATTGGCCATTTTTGTGCGCTAAAAGCTCTCATTTTTCATATTTCTAGTGCAGTAATGCAGTTCAAATTTCGTTTTTTCAAGTTTGCATGTTTTGGCGCTGCAGTGTGCTGCCCTATTTATTTAACTATATACGAGTTGGCGACTCTGGGTTCAGCACCTGTTCACACTCAGTCTATGTTTGGATGTGCAGGTCAGGTTTTTGAAATGTATTCTCTAGCCTTCTGATCGTGCACTCCCCGCCTCCTAGCTTCAGGTGTTTTAATTATAGTAGGTCCAATACCCCTCCACATAGAGAGAGAATTTGAGTCCAAGAAGAGGTTTTTACATGTACCCATTCAGATGGAGACGTTTATTCTCAGTGAGGTAGGTCAAGCGTAGGACCTCGTATAAGAGAGATGCCTTAACGTGGCTACGAGGTACACATAAAATTGGCCATTTTTGTGCGCTAAAAGCTCTCATTTTTCATATTTCTAGTGCAGTAATGCAGTTCAAATTTCGTTTTTTCAAGTTTGCATGTTTTGGCGCTGCAGTGTGCTGCCCTATTTATTTAACTATATACGAGTTGGCGACTCTGGGTTCAGCACCTGTTCACACTCAGTCTATGTTTGGATGTGCAGGTCAGGTTTTTGAAATGTATTCTCTAGCCTTCTGATCGTGCACTCCCCGCCTCCTAGCTTCAGGTGTTTTAATTATAGTAGGTCCAATACCCCTCCACATAGAGAGAGAATTTGAGTCCAAGAAGAGGTTTTTACATGTACCCATTCAGATGGAGACGTTTATTCTCAGTGAGGTAGGTCAAGCGTAGGACCTCGTATAAGAGAGATGCCTTAACGTGGCTACGAGGTACACATAAAATTGGCCATTTTTGTGCGCTAAAAGCTCTCATTTTTCATATTTCTAGTGCAGTAATGCAGTTCAAATTTCGTTTTTTCAAGTTTGCATGTTTTGGCGCTGCAGTGTGCTGCCCTATTTATTTAACTATATACGAGTTGGCGACTCTGGGTTCAGCACCTGTTCACACTCAGTCTATGTTTGGATGTGCAGGTCAGGTTTTTGAAATGTATCTACTGAGATACAGAGCCAAAGACTGTACGTATTTGCAGATGCTTCTGTCAAAGCAATTGCCGCTGTTGCCTACCTCAAAACTGTAGACTCCAAATGTCAGTGCCACATTGGTTTCGTCATGGGAAAGGCCAAACTCGCACCACAACCAGAGCACACTATACCCAGGTTAGAGCTTTGTGCCGCAGTCTTAGCCATTGAGTTAGCGGAGTTCATCGCATCCGAAATGGATATCGACCTGACACAAGCCAAGTTCTACTCAGACAGCAAAGTAGTCCTGGGATATATCCACAACAAAACCAGGCTATTCTACGTTTATGTCAATAACAGAGTGCTACGAATCAGGAGATCAGTTCACCCACAGCAGTGGCATTATATACCCACAGACCAGAATCCCGCAGATCATGCAACTAGAGCAGTTGACGCAAGTCGACTAGGAAGCACAACGTGGCTCTCTGGACCAAAACTATTGTACATTGAGGAATGTTTTCCAGACACCTTCGAACTTGTAGGAGAGGACTCAGATTCTGAAATCCGCCCTCAGGTGTCTACACTACATACAATGACCTCTGTTACCCAGCTTGGATCTTGCAGGTTCAACAGATTCTCAAGTTGGAAGTCACTTACTCGAGCCATTACCTGCCTGACACATATAGCTCGTTCATTCAGGACCACCAGAACTCGTGACATGGAAAAATGTAAAGGTTGGCATCTTTGTAAAAATACCTACGTTACCTCCGACTTAGAGTTCTATAGAAATCACATCATCCTCACTGTTCAAAGAGAAACCTACTTTGCAGAAATCCAATGTCTTATTAACAAAGCTCCAATACCAATGAGCAGCATATTGAGAAAACTCGACCCATTCATCGACAACAGTGGCCTACTGAGAGTAGGAGGCCGACTCAAAGAAGCTGAGATGGAGTTTGTGGAGAAATTCCCTCTTATACTTCGTGGAAAATGTCACGTTGCCTACCGAATCGTACAACATTACCACAATCTGGTCAAGCACCAAGGAAGACTATTTACAGAAGGAGCAGCGAGGCTTACCCACGAAAGCCTAATCACCTTCATGGCTGAAGCTGCAGCTATAATTAACGCAAGACCCCTGGTTCCAGTTCCTAACGACCCTGAGGAGCCTTTGTTACTGACTCCAGCTACTTTACTTACCCAGAAAACAGGACTGTCCAGTGCCCCTCCAGGAGGATTCGACGCGAAGGACCTCTACAAGCGCCAATGGAGACAGGTACAAAGTCTTGCAAATACTTTCTGGGACAGGTGGCGCAAACAATATTTGTCTACCCTGCAGCCACGGACGAAGTGGCAATCTACTAAACCTAATCTGAACATAGGTGACCTTGTTCTTGTGAAAGACTGTCAAATTCATCGGAACCTGTGGCCACTTGGCCTAGTTACCGCAACGTTCCCGAGCAAGGACGGCAACGTCCGCAAAGTTGAGCTAAGGATGACCAAAGGGAATGAACCTAAGACATTTTCCAGACCGGTATCTGAACTGGTCCTATTGTTGCCTTCGGAAGAAAGGAGTAGTGACATCCGTTGATGCCAGACGGGGAGTGTTCTGTCTCCGCCATCTAATATTGTTGCCCTGATTATTTGCTTGCATAATTGCAGTTTCCTCAGTATACAGTATTGATATATTCATGCCTTTATTCATCTGTGATGCTTTGGCTCCCTCTAGCGGCCAGAGTTATGTTGGCAGTTCAATCTTGTTTTTGTATTATCCATGTCTGGTTCTCCTCCTCCTTTGCAATGCATTATGGTAGCTCAGCCTCCATTTCCCTCCATTTTTCCTTTCACTTTCCTCAGTCTGCCTTCAAGGAAAGACGCTTCACTTCATCCCCCTTGCGATTGCATTGCCGGTATGTCTTTATGCTTCCTATAGATATTTCTGCTCCATATTAGCCTAGCCTAGCCAGTTGTACTCCCAGTTCAGTTACTAGCTTCCTAAATGTTATGCATAATGTACCTCATGTGTAGTATGTATCTGTTCTATACCATGCACTGATTCTATGTATATCATTGTTCACAGTTTCACCGCATCAATATACCACTACGTTTAATAAAGCACAGACTCAACCACAGTCTCCTTATTGGACCCCGGTATAGCGGTTTAGCTGACTGTATAGCTACGTATGAGCCTGCCTCAGCTAGTGAGGACAGAACAGTGAAACGGCAACCATCCAACTAGTGGGATTCAAGTCACCGGCTACACAGAGACTGAATACAGCTGCAGCAATCTCTGCACAGCCAAGCACTTTCCCAAGACACCATGTCTCACAAATCACATAGGACAAGATCTGTTACTTCCGTCTCCTCAAAGACAACATCCATCAGCAGCGCGGTCGCCATTGCCCGCGCAAATGCTGAAGCCGCCAAAATACGAGCGAGCTTTGCTGACCAAGAGATGCAACTTAAATTAGAAAAAGCACGCCTAGATGACGAAGAGAGAAGGTCACTCTTAGAGAGAGACGAGCAAGAGAGAAGGTCGCGCTTAGAGAGAGACGAGCAAGAGAGAAGGTCGCGCTTAGAGAGAGACGAACAAGAGAGAAGGTCGCGCTTAGAGAGAGCCGACCAAGAGAGAAGAACGCAGTTAGAGAAGGCACGTGTGGATGCCGCCTTAGAAAGCCTAGCAGCAAAAAGGGAAGCTGCCGCAGCCCTCGCCGAAGCAGTATCGCTAGAAGCCGCGCAAAATCCAAAGCTGCATAGCCAAAGCAGTATGTCGAGTCTGGAGTTCCCACTGCAAGACTCACCACAACGCACATCTCAGTATGTTAATGACCTTCCTGATCCAAACTATAACCCTGAACCAGTACCAAAACCAGAATACGACACCTCCAGCGAAGTGAGCGAGAGTCGTCACGAGGCTCAGGACAGAAACAAACTCGAAAATGTGAGGCAAAACAACTCTGCTAATGACTACCTTGCCCCTCATCAGGTAACCAACGTGGATCACCCTGCTGACGCACCGTACATCAGGCCGAAGCAATACGACTCCGGCTGGCGCCACCATGAGGACACTAACAGGTACGAACGCACCTCACATCACTATCAGGGCGACCCATCACCAGTATACTCTGCTGACAACCGGTTCACGACAGAATTTGCCAAGTTCTTCACACGACGTGAACTGGTTGCCAAGGGACTCATGAAATTCACTGACCGAGCTGAAGGTTACAGAGCTTGGAAAGCTTCCTTCCAAAATGTCATTAGAGACTTGGGGCTACAACACAGGGAAGAGATAGACCTGTTAGTCAAATACCTGGGAGAAGAGTCAGTCAAACACGCAGTAAGGATCAGAGACATTAATATAAACCACCCTGAGATTGGCCTCAAAGAGATCTGGAAAAGGCTGGATGAGTGTTACGGCTCAGCAGAAGTAATAGAAAGAGCCTTGTTCAAAAGAATCGATGACTTTCCTAAAATATCTAACAAAGGTCTCCAGAAACTTAGAGAGCTAAGCAACTTGCTAAAGGAAGTCCAAGTTGCCAAATACGAGGACGACCTACAGGGACTTGCATTTCTCGACACAGCCAGAGGTGTTAACCCTATAGTCCAGAAGTTGCCCTACAATCTACAGGAGAGGTGGCTCACACATGGTTCCACGTACAAATACAAACACAGCGTTCCATTCCCTCCCTTCTCCGTTTTTGTTGACTTCATACACCAACAAGCAAGAATTAGAAACGATCCCAGCTTTGACTTTGCAATACCATATGCCACACTGTCACCACCTGCAAATCCACGCAGAACATCTGTGGCAGTACACAAGACTTATGTTTCTTCTTCAGGTTCTAATTACAGGTCTGCTGGCTGCTCCCAATCAGAGACAAAGGTGCAGGACCCTGACAAGCAGTGCCCACTTCATCAGAAGCCTCATCCTCTCCTGAAATGCAGAGCCTTCAGAGGAAAATCTATGCCAGATCGCAGAAGCTTCCTGAAAGAAAACGGTATCTGCTACAAGTGCTGCTCGTCCACAGCTCATCTCGCCAAGGATTGCAAGGTCAGTGTAAAATGCACAGAATGTGGCACCACAGATCATAACACCGCTCTACACCCTGGCCCAGCTCCATGGAGTACACAAAACACGCCAGCTGACAGTGAGCATGGCGGGGAGGAAAGGAACACTGATACAGCTACGCCAGAGATCACTTCACAATGCACCGAGGTCTGCAAAGGGACAATAGACAGTAGGTCCTGTTCAAAAATATGCCTCGTCAAAGTATACCCGAAGGGCCATAGAGACCAAGCTGTAAGACTGTATGCTATCTTAGATGACCAAAGTAATCGATCCTTGGCTAGATCAACGTTCTTTGACCTATTCAACATCAAAGGGCCAAGCACTCCCTACTCCTTAAAGACGTGTGCAGGTACTGTGACAACAGCAGGCAGGAAAGCTACTGACTACCAGATCGAGTCTTTAGACGGACAATTCTGCCTACCACTACCTACGATCATCGAATGTAACCAGATCCCAGACAACAGATCTGAAATCCCTACGCCAGATGTAGCAATCCATCACGCTCACTTAAAACAAATAGCACACCTCATACCGGAACTCGACCATCAGGCCCAGATAATTCTGCTGTTGGGGAGAGATATCCTACAGGTTCATAAAGTGAGACGTCATATCAATGGACTTCACAATGCTCCCTATGCCCAAAGGCTAGACCTAGGATGGGTCATAATTGGCAACGTATGCTTGGGACGCATGCACGCCCCATCTTCTGTGACAAGCATGCTGACAAATACATTGGAGAAAGGACGTCCATCTCTGTTTCAACCTTGTAACAATGAGTTCCATGTCAGGGAACTGCCACACAGCATCCAACTGCCCAACCATCTAATAGACTTTACTCACGACAGCAGTATAGTGTCGGGAAGCTATGAGGATCAGTTAGGGTGCACAGTCTTCCAGAGAACTAAGCAGGACAACCAAGTGGCAATGTCGGTAGAGGACAAGTTGTTCTTAGCGGTAATGGACAAGGGACTCGTTAAAGATGAGACCAACAGCTGGGTCGCACCTCTTCCCTTCAAAACCCACAGACCACGTCTACCGAACAACAGAAATCAGGCATTACAACGTTTCTCCTCTCTCAAACGTAATCTACAAAAGAAACCAGAGATGAAAGATCACTTTTTCTCCTTCATGTCAAAGATTTTTGAAAACTGTCACGCAGAACTAGCTCCCACTCTCAAAGACTCTGAAGAATGCTGGTTCCTACCCATGTTCGGAGTATACCACCCTAAGAAACCAGGCCAGATCAGAGTCGTGTTTGATTCCAGTGCTAAATTTAATGATGTCTCCCTGAATGACGTTCTACTGACAGGACCAGACCTCAATAACAAACTACTGGGTGTACTTATGCGCTTCCGTAAGGATTCCATTGCCTTCATCGCTGACATCCAGCAAATGTTCCATTGTTTCCTTGTGAGAGAGAGAGACAGGAACTTCCTAAGATTCTTCTGGTACAGAGACAATGATCCTACTAAAGAAGTCACAGAGTATCGCATGAGAGTGCACATCTTTGGCAACAGTCCTTCACCTGCAGTCGCCATTTACGGACTCAAAAGGTCAGCTCAGGAAGGAGAACCAGAATACGGAGCAGATGTCAGACAATTCATAGAAAAGGACTTTTATGTCGACGACTGTCTAAAAGCCATGCCTTCAAATGAGACTGCCATCAGTCTTCTCAGAAGAGCTCAGGACATGCTTGCCTGCTCGAACCTTAGGCTTCATAAAATAGCCTCAAACAGCCAAGAACTCATGGAAGCGTTCCCTTCTCAAGACCTATGTAATGGTCTCAGAGACCTGGACCTGGGGTCAGACCCCGCACCAATGCAACGCAGCCTCGGGCTTCTCTGGAATCTACAATCAGACACTTTCACCTTTCAGGTCAGCCAGGAAGAAAGGCCTTTCACACGTAGAGGCGTCCTGTCTACCATCAACAGTCTGTACGATCCCTTGGGTTTCGCAGCTCCTGTTACTATACAAGGCAAGGCCCTACTAAGAGACTTAACTAGGGAAACATCTGACTGGGATGCACCTCTGCCACCTGATAAGAGGATCCAGTGGGAAGAGTGGAAGAACTCGTTAGTGGCACTCTCCAACCTGCATGTGCCAAGACCATACACCCCTGTGATATCTACTGAGAGGTGTTTTAATTATGGTAGGTCCAATACCCCTCCACATAGAGAGAGAATTTGAGTCCAAGAAGAGGTTTTTACATGTACCCATTCAGATGGAGACGTTTATTCTCAGTGAGGTAGGTCAAGCGTAGGACCTCGTATAAGAGAGATGCCTTAACGTGGCTACGAGGTACACATAAAATTGGCCATTTTTGTGCGCTAAAAGCTCTCATTTTTCATATTTCTAGTGCAGTAATGCAGTTCAAATTTCGTTTTTTCAGGTTTGCATGTTTTGGCGCTGCAGTGTGCTGCCCTATTTATTTAACTATATACGAGTTGGCGACTCTGGGTTCAGCACCTGTTCACACTCAGTCTATGTTTGGATGTGCAGGTCAGGTTTTTGAAATGTATTCTCTAGCCTTCTGATCGTGCACTCCCCGCCTCCTAGCTTCAGGTGTTTTAATTATAGTAGGTCCAATACCCCTCCACATAGAGAGAGAATTTGAGTCCAAGAAGAGGTTTTTACATGTACCCATTCAGATGGAGACGTTTATTCTCAGTGAGGTAGGTCAAGCGTAGGACCTCGTATAAGAGAGATGCCTTAACGTGGCTACGAGGTACACATAAAATTGGCCATTTTTGTGCGCTAAAAGCTCTCATTTTTCATATTTCTAGTGCAGTAATGCAGTTCAAATTTCGTTTTTTCAAGTTTGCATGTTTTGGCGCTGCAGTGTGCTGCCCTATTTATTTAACTATATACGAGTTGGCGACTCTGGGTTCAGCACCTGTTCACACTCAGTCTATGTTTGGATGTGCAGGTCAGGTTTTTGAAATGTATTCTCTAGCCTTCTGATCGTGCACTCCCCGCCTCCTAGCTTCAGGTGTTTTAATTATAGTAGGTCCAATACCCCTCCACATAGAGAGAGAATTTGAGTCCAAGAAGAGGTTTTTACATGTACCCATTCAGATGGAGACGTTTATTCTCAGTGAGGTAGGTCAAGCGTAGGACCTCGTATAAGAGAGATGCCTTAACGTGGCTACGAGGTACACATAAAATTGGCCATTTTTGTGCGCTAAAAGCTCTCATTTTTCATATTTCTAGTGCAGTAATGCAGTTCAAATTTCGTTTTTTCAAGTTTGCATGTTTTGGCGCTGCAGTGTGCTGCCCTATTTAATTAACTATATACGAGTTGGCGACTCTGGGTTCAGCACCTGTTCACACTCAGTCTATGTTTGGATGTGCAGGTCAGGTTTTTGAAATGTATTCTCTAGCCTTCTGATCGTGCACTCCCCGCCTCCTAGCTTCAGGTGTTTTAATTATAGTAGGTCCAATACCCCTCCACATAGAGAGAGAATTTGAGTCCAAGAAGAGGTTTTTACATGTACCCATTCAGATGGAGACGTTTATTCTCAGTGAGGTAGGTCAAGCGTAGGACCTCGTATAAGAGAGATGCCTTAACGTGGCTACGAGGTACACATAAAATTGGCCATTTTTGTGCGCTAAAAGCTCTCATTTTTCATATTTCTAGTGCAGTAATGCAGTTCAAATTTCGTTTTTTCAAGTTTGCATGTTTTGGCGCTGCAGTGTGCTGCCCTATTTATTTAACTATATACGAGTTGGCAACTTTGGGTTCAGCACCTGTTCACACTCAGTCTATGTTTGGATGTGCAGGTCAGGTTTTTGAAATGTATTCTCTAGCCTTCTGATCGTGCACTCCCCGCCTCCTAGCTTCAGGTGTTTTAATTATAGTAGGTCCAATACCCCTCCACATAGAGAGAGAATTTGAGTCCAAGAAGAGGTTTTTACATGTACCCATTCAGATGGAGACGTTTATTCTCAGTGAGGTAGGTCAAGCGTAGGACCTCGTATAAGAGAGATGCCTTAACGTGGCTACGAGGTACACATAAAATTGGCCATTTTTGTGCGCTAAAAGCTCTCATTTTTTATATTTCTAGTGCAGTAATGCAGTTCAAATTTCGTTTTTTCAAGTTTGCATGTTTTGGCGCTGCAGTGTGCTGCCCTATTTATTTAACTATATACGAGTTGGCGACTCTGGGTTCAGCACCTGTTCACACTCAGTCTATGTTTGGATGTGCAGGTCAGGTTTTTGAAATGTATTCTCTAGCCTTCTGATCGTGCACTCCCCGCCTCCTAGCTTCAGGTGTTTTAATTATAGTAGGTCCAATACCCCTCCACATAGAGAGAGAATTTGAGTCCAAGAAGAGGTTTTTACATGTACCCATTCAGATGGAGACGTTTATTCTCAGTGAGGTAGGTCAAGCGTAGGACCTCGTATAAGAGAGATGCCTTAACGTGGCTACGAGGTACACATAAAATTGGCCATTTTTGTGCGCTAAAAGCTCTCATTTTTCATATTTCTAGTGCAGTAATGCAGTTCAAATTTCGTTTTTTCAAGTTTGCATGTTTTGGCGCTGCAGTGTGCTGCCCTATTTATTTAACTATATACGAGTTGGCAACTTTGGGTTCAGCACCTGTTCACACTCAGTCTATGTTTGGATGTGCAGGTCAGGTTTTTGAAATGTATTCTCTAGCCTTCTGATCGTGCACTCCCCGCCTCCTAGCTTCAGGTGTTTTAATTATAGTAGGTCCAATACCCCTCCACATAGAGAGAGAATTTGAGTCCAAGAAGAGGTTTTTACATGTACCCATTCAGATGGAGACGTTTATTCTCAGTGAGGTAGGTCAAGCGTAGGACCTCGTATAAGAGAGATGCCTTAACGTGGCTACGAGGTACACATAAAATTGGCCATTTTTGTGCGCTAAAAGCTCTCATTTTTTATATTTCTAGTGCAGTAATGCAGTTCAAATTTCGTTTTTTCAAGTTTGCATGTTTTGGCGCTGCAGTGTGCTGCCCTATTTATTTAACTATATACGAGTTGGCGACTCTGGGTTCAGCACCTGTTCACACTCAGTCTATGTTTGGATGTGCAGGTCAGGTTTTTGAAATGTATTCTCTAGCCTTCTGATCGTGCACTCCCCGCCTCCTAGCTTCAGGTGTTTTAATTATAGTAGGTCCAATACCCCTCCACATAGAGAGAGAATTTGAGTCCAAGAAGAGGTTTTTACATGTACCCATTCAGATGGAGACGTTTATTCTCAGTGAGGTAGGTCAAGCGTAGGACCTCGTATAAGAGAGATGCCTTAACGTGGCTACGAGGTACACATAAAATTGGCCATTTTTGTGCGCTAAAAGCTCTCATTTTTTATATTTCTAGTGCAGTAATGCAGTTCAAATTTCGTTTTTTCAAGTTTGCATGTTTTGGCGCTGCAGTGTGCTGCCCTATTTATTTAACTATATACGAGTTGGCGACTCTGGGTTCAGCACCTGTTCACACTCAGTCTATGTTTGGATGTGCAGGTCAGGTTTTTGAAATGTATTCTCTAGCCTTCTGATCGTGCACTCCCCGCCTCCTAGCTTCAGGTGTTTTAATTATAGTAGGTCCAATACCCCTCCACATAGAGAGAGAATTTGAGTCCAAGAAGAGGTTTTTACATGTACCCATTCAGATGGAGACGTTTATTCTCAGTGAGGTAGGTCAAGCGTAGGACCTCGTATAAGAGAGATGCCTTAACGTGGCTACGAGGTACACATAAAATTGGCCATTTTTGTGCGCTAAAAGCTCTCATTTTTCATATTTCTAGTGCAGTAATGCAGTTCAAATTTCGTTTTTTCAAGTTTGCATGTTTTGGCGCTGCAGTGTGCTGCCCTATTTATTTAACTATATACGAGTTGGCGACTCTGGGTTCAGCACCTGTTCACACTCAGTCTATGTTTGGATGTGCAGGTCAGGTTTTTGAAATGTATTCTCTAGCCTTCTGATCGTGTTCTCCCCGCCTCCTAGCTTCAGGTGTTTTAATTATAGTAGGTCCAATACCCCTCCACATAGAGAGAGAATTTGAGTCCAAGAAGAGGTTTTTACATGTACCCATTCAGATGGAGACGTTTATTCTCAGTGAGGTAGGTCAAGCGTAGGACCTCGTATAAGAGATGCCTTAACGTGGCTACGAGGTACACATAAAATTGGCCATTTTTGTGCGCTAAAAGCTCTCATTTTTCATATTTCTAGTGCAGTAATGCAGTTCAAATTTCGTTTTTTCAAGTTTGCATGTTTTGGCGCTGCAGTGTGCTGCCCTATTTATTTAACTATATACGAGTTGGCGACTCTGGGTTCAGCACCTGTTCACACTCAGTCTATGTTTGGATGTGCAGGTCAGGTTTTTGAAATGTATTCTCTAGCCTTCTGATCGTGCACTCCCCGCCTCCTAGCTTCAGGTGTTTTAATTATAGTAGGTCCAATACCCCTCCACATAGAGAGAGAATTTGAGTCCAAGAAGAGGTTTTTACATGTACCCATTCAGATGGAGACGTTTATTCTCAGTGAGGTAGGTCAAGCGTAGGACCTCGTATAAGAGAGATGCCTTAACGTGGCTACGAGGTACACATAAAATTGGCCATTTTTGTGCGCTAAAAGCTCTCATTTTTCATATTTCTAGTGCAGTAATGCAGTTCAAATTTCGTTTTTTCAAGTTTGCATGTTTTGGCGCTGCAGTGTGCTGCCCTATTTATTTAACTATATACGAGTTGGCGACTCTGGGTTCAGCACCTGTTCACACTCAGTCTATGTTTGGATGTGCAGGTCAGGTTTTTGAAATGTATTCTCTAGCCTTCTGATCGTGCACTCCCCGCCTCCTAGCTTCAGGTGTTTTAATTATAGTAGGTCCAATACCCCTCCACATAGAGAGAGAATTTGAGTCCAAGAAGAGGTTTTTACATGTACCCATTCAGATGGAGACGTTTATTCTCAGTGAGGTAGGTCAAGCGTAGGACCTCGTATAAGAGAGATGCCTTAACGTGGCTACGAGGTACACATAAAATTGGCCATTTTTGTGCGCTAAAAGCTCTCATTTTTCATATTTCTAGTGCAGTAATGCAGTTCAAATTTCGTTTTTTCAAGTTTGCATGTTTTGGCGCTGCAGTGTGCTGCCCTATTTATTTAACTATATACGAGTTGGCGACTCTGGGTTCAGCACCTGTTCACACTCAGTCTATGTTTGGATGTGCAGGTCAGGTTTTTGAAATGTATTCTCTAGCCTTCTGATCGTGCACTCCCCGCCTCCTAGCTTCAGGTGTTTTAATTATAGTAGGTCCAATACCCCTCCACATAGAGAGAGAATTTGAGTCCAAGAAGAGGTTTTTACATGTACCCATTCAGATGGAGACGTTTATTCTCAGTGAGGTAGGTCAAGCGTAGGACCTCGTATAAGAGAGATGCCTTAACGTGGCTACGAGGTACACATAAAATTGGCCATTTTTGTGCGCTAAAAGCTCTCATTTTTCATATTTCTAGTGCAGTAATGCAGTTCAAATTTCGTTTTTTCAAGTTTGCATGTTTTGGCGCTGCAGTGTGCTGCCCTATTTATTTAACTATATACGAGTTGGCGACTCTGGGTTCAGCACCTGTTCACACTCAGTCTATGTTTGGATGTGCAGGTCAGGTTTTTGAAATGTATTCTCTAGCCTTCTGATCGTGCACTCCCCGCCTCCTAGCTTCAGGTGTTTTAATTATAGTAGGTCCAATACCCCTCCACATAGAGAGAGAATTTGAGTCCAAGAAGAGGTTTTTACATGTACCCATTCAGATGGAGACGTTTATTCTCAGTGAGGTAGGTCAAGCGTAGGACCTCGTATAAGAGAGATGCCTTAACGTGGCTACGAGGTACACATAAAATTGGCCATTTTTGTGCGCTAAAAGCTCTCATTTTTCATATTTCTAGTGCAGTAATGCAGTTCAAATTTCGTTTTTTCAAGTTTGCATGTTTTGGCGCTGCAGTGTGCTGCCCTATTTATTTAACTATATACGAGTTGGCGACTCTGGGTTCAGCACCTGTTCACACTCAGTCTATGTTTGGATGTGCAGGTCAGGTTTTTGAAATGTATTCTCTAGCCTTCTGATCGTGCACTCCCCGCCTCCTAGCTTCAGGTGTTTTAATTATAGTAGGTCCAATACCCCTCCACATAGAGAGAGAATTTGAGTCCAAGAAGAGGTTTTTACATGTACCCATTCAGATGGAGACGTTTATTCTCAGTGAGGTAGGTCAAGCGTAGGACCTCGTATAAGAGAGATGCCTTAACGTGGCTACGAGGTACACATAAAATTGGCCATTTTTGTGCGCTAAAAGCTCTCATTTTTCATATTTCTAGTGCAGTAATGCAGTTCAAATTTCGTTTTTTCAAGTTTGCATGTTTTGGCGCTGCAGTGTGCTGCCCTATTTATTTAACTATATACGAGTTGGCGACTCTGGGTTCAGCACCTGTTCACACTCAGTCTATGTTTGGATGTGCAGGTCAGGTTTTTGAAATGTATTCTCTAGCCTTCTGATCGTGCACTCCCCGCCTCCTAGCTTCAGGTGTTTTAATTATAGTAGGTCCAATACCCCTCCACATAGAGAGAGAATTTGAGTCCAAGAAGAGGTTTTTACATGTACCCATTCAGATGGAGACGTTTATTCTCAGTGAGGTAGGTCAAGCGTAGGACCTCGTATAAGAGAGATGCCTTAACGTGGCTACGAGGTACACATAAAATTGGCCATTTTTGTGCGCTAAAAGCTCTCATTTTTCATATTTCTAGTGCAGTAATGCAGTTCAAATTTCGTTTTTTCAAGTTTGCATGTTTTGGCGCTGCAGTGTGCTGCCCTATTTATTTAACTATATACGAGTTGGCGACTCTGGGTTCAGCACCTGTTCACACTCAGTCTATGTTTGGATGTGCAGGTCAGGTTTTTGAAATGTATCTACTGAGATACAGAGCCAAAGACTGTACGTATTTGCAGATGCTTCTGTCAAAGCAATTGCCGCTGTTGCCTACCTCAAAACTGTAGACTCCAAATGTCAGTGCCACATTGGTTTCGTCATGGGAAAGGCCAAACTCGTACCACAACCAGAGCACACTATACCCAGGTTAGAGCTTTGTGCCGCAGTCTTAGCCATTGAGTTAGCGGAGTTCATCGCATCCGAAATGGATATCGACCTGACACAAGCCAAGTTCTACTCAGACAGCAAAGTAGTCCTGGGATATATCCACAACAAAACCAGGCTATTCTACGTTTATGTCAATAACAGAGTGCTACGAATCAGGAGATCAGTTCACCCACAGCAGTGGCATTATATACCCACAGACCAGAATCCCGCAGATCATGCAACTAGAGCAGTTGACGCAAGTCGACTAGGAAGCACAACGTGGCTCTCTGGACCAAAACTATTGTACATTGAGGAATGTTTTCCAGACACCTTCGAACTTGTAGGAGAGGACTCAGATTCTGAAATCCGCCCTCAGGTGTCTACACTACATACAATGACCTCTGTTACCCAGCTTGGATCTTGCAGGTTCAACAGATTCTCAAGTTGGAAGTCACTTACTCGAGCCATTACCTGCCTGACACATATAGCTCGTTCATTCAGGACCACCAGAACTCGTGACATGGAAAAATGTAAAGGTTGGCATCTTTGTAAAAATACCTACGTTACCTCCGACTTAGAGTTCTATAGAAATCACATCATCCTCACTGTTCAAAGAGAAACCTACTTTGCAGAAATCCAATGTCTTATTAACAAAGCTCCAATACCAATGAGCAGCATATTGAGAAAACTCGACCCATTCATCGACAACAGTGGCCTACTGAGAGTAGGAGGCCGACTCAAAGAAGCTGAGATGGAGTTTGTGGAGAAATTCCCTCTTATACTTCGTGGAAAATGTCACGTTGCCTACCGAATCGTACAACATTACCACAATCTGGTCAAGCACCAAGGAAGACTATTTACAGAAGGAGCAGCGAGGCTTACCCACGAAAGCCTAATCACCTTCATGGCTGAAGCTGCAGCTATAATTAACGCAAGACCCCTGGTTCCAGTTCCTAACGACCCTGAGGAGCCTTTGTTACTGACTCCAGCTACTTTACTTACCCAGAAAACAGGACTGTCCAGTGCCCCTCCAGGAGGATTCGACGCGAAGGACCTCTACAAGCGCCAATGGAGACAGGTACAAAGTCTTGCAAATACTTTCTGGGACAGGTGGCGCAAACAATATTTGTCTACCCTGCAGCCACGGACGAAGTGGCAATCTACTAAACCTAATCTGAACATAGGTGACCTTGTTCTTGTGAAAGACTGTCAAATTCATCGGAACCTGTGGCCACTTGGCCTAGTTACCGCAACGTTCCCGAGCAAGGACGGCAACGTCCGCAAAGTTGAGCTAAGGATGACCAAAGGGAATGAACCTAAGACATTTTCCAGACCGGTATCTGAACTGGTCCTATTGTTGCCTTCGGAAGAAAGGAGTAGTGACATCCGTTGATGCCAGACGGGGAGTGTTCTGTCTCCGCCATCTAATATTGTTGCCCTGATTATTTGCTTGCATAATTGCAGTTTCCTCAGTATACAGTATTGATATATTCATGCCTTTATTCATCTGTGATGCTTTGGCTCCCTCTAGCGGCCAGAGTTATGTTGGCAGTTCAATCTTGTTTTTGTATTATCCATGTCTGGTTCTCCTCCTCCTTTGCAATGCATTATGGTAGCTCAGCCTCCATTTCCCTCCATTTTTCCTTTCACTTTCCTCAGTCTGCCTTCAAGGAAAGACGCTTCACTTCATCCCCCTTGCGATTGCATTGCCGGTATGTCTTTATGCTTCCTATAGATATTTCTGCTCCATATTAGCCTAGCCTAGCCAGTTGTACTCCCAGTTCAGTTACTAGCTTCCTAAATGTTATGCATAATGTACCTCATGTGTAGTATGTATCTGTTCTATACCATGCACTGATTCTATGTATATCATTGTTCACAGTTTCACCGCATCAATATACCACTACGTTTAATAAAGCACAGACTCAACCACAGTCTCCTTATTGGACCCCGGTATAGCGGTTTAGCTGACTGTATAGCTACGTATGAGCCTGCCTCAGCTAGTGAGGACAGAACAGTGAAACGGCAACCATCCAACTAGTGGGATTCAAGTCACCGGCTACACAGAGACTGAATACAGCTGCAGCAATCTCTGCACAGCCAAGCACTTTCCCAAGACACCATGTCTCACAAATCACATAGGACAAGATCTGTTACTTCCGTCTCCTCAAAGACAACATCCATCAGCAGCGCGGTCGCCATTGCCCGCGCAAATGCTGAAGCCGCCAAAATACGAGCGAGCTTTGCTGACCAAGAGATGCAACTTAAATTAGAAAAAGCACGCCTAGATGACGAAGAGAGAAGGTCACTCTTAGAGAGAGACGAGCAAGAGAGAAGGTCGCGCTTAGAGAGAGACGAGCAAGAGAGAAGGTCGCGCTTAGAGAGAGACGAACAAGAGAGAAGGTCGCGCTTAGAGAGAGCCGACCAAGAGAGAAGAACGCAGTTAGAGAAGGCACGTGTGGATGCCGCCTTAGAAAGCCTAGCAGCAAAAAGGGAAGCTGCCGCAGCCCTCGCCGAAGCAGTATCGCTAGAAGCCGCGCAAAATCCAAAGCTGCATAGCCAAAGCAGTATGTCGAGTCTGGAGTTCCCACTGCAAGACTCACCACAACGCACATCTCAGTATGTTAATGACCTTCCTGATCCAAACTATAACCCTGAACCAGTACCAAAACCAGAATACGACACCTCCAGCGAAGTGAGCGAGAGTCGTCACGAGGCTCAGGACAGAAACAAACTCGAAAATGTGAGGCAAAACAACTCTGCTAATGACTACCTTGCCCCTCATCAGGTAACCAACGTGGATCACCCTGCTGACGCACCGTACATCAGGCCGAAGCAATACGACTCCGGCTGGCGCCACCATGAGGACACTAACAGGTACGAACGCACCTCACATCACTATCAGGGCGACCCATCACCAGTATACTCTGCTGACAACCGGTTCACGACAGAATTTGCCAAGTTCTTCACACGACGTGAACTGGTTGCCAAGGGACTCATGAAATTCACTGACCGAGCTGAAGGTTACAGAGCTTGGAAAGCTTCCTTCCAAAATGTCATTAGAGACTTGGGGCTACAACACAGGGAAGAGATAGACCTGTTAGTCAAATACCTGGGAGAAGAGTCAGTCAAACACGCAGTAAGGATCAGAGACATTAATATAAACCACCCTGAGATTGGCCTCAAAGAGATCTGGAAAAGGCTGGATGAGTGTTACGGCTCAGCAGAAGTAATAGAAAGAGCCTTGTTCAAAAGAATCGATGACTTTCCTAAAATATCTAACAAAGGTCTCCAGAAACTTAGAGAGCTAAGCGACTTGCTAAAGGAAGTCCAAGTTGCCAAATACGAGGACGACCTACAGGGACTTGCATTTCTCGACACAGCCAGAGGTGTTAACCCTATAGTCCAGAAGTTGCCCTACAATCTACAGGAGAGGTGGCTCACACATGGTTCCACGTACAAATACAAACACAGCGTTCCATTCCCTCCCTTCTCCGTTTTTGTTGACTTCATACACCAACAAGCAAGAATTAGAAACGATCCCAGCTTTGACTTTGCAATACCATATGCCACACTGTCACCACCTGCAAATCCACGCAGAACATCTGTGGCAGTACACAAGACTTATGTTTCTTCTTCAGGTTCTAATTACAGGTCTGCTGGCTGCTCCCAATCAGAGACAAAGGTGCAGGACCCTGACAAGCAGTGCCCACTTCATCAGAAGCCTCATCCTCTCCTGAAATGCAGAGCCTTCAGAGGAAAATCTATGCCAGATCGCAGAAGCTTCCTGAAAGAAAACGGTATCTGCTACAAGTGCTGCTCGTCCACAGCTCATCTCGCCAAGGATTGCAAGGTCAGTGTAAAATGCACAGAATGTGGCACCACAGATCATAACACCGCTCTACACCCTGGCCCAGCTCCATGGAGTACACAAAACACGCCAGCTGACAGTGAGCATGGCGGGGAGGAAAGGAACACTGATACAGCTACGCCAGAGATCACTTCACAATGCACCGAGGTCTGCAAAGGGACAATAGACAGTAGGTCCTGTTCAAAAATATGCCTCGTCAAAGTATACCCGAAGGGCCATAGAGACCAAGCTGTAAGACTGTATGCTATCTTAGATGACCAAAGTAATCGATCCTTGGCTAGATCAACGTTCTTTGACCTATTCAACATCAAAGGGCCAAGCACTCCCTACTCCTTAAAGACGTGTGCAGGTACTGTGACAACAGCAGGCAGGAAAGCTACTGACTACCAGATCGAGTCTTTAGACGGACAATTCTGCCTACCACTACCTACGATCATCGAATGTAACCAGATCCCAGACAACAGATCTGAAATCCCTACGCCAGATGTAGCAATCCATCACGCTCACTTAAAACAAATAGCACACCTCATACCGGAACTCGACCATCAGGCCCAGATAATTCTGCTGTTGGGGAGAGATATCCTACAGGTTCATAAAGTGAGACGTCATATCAATGGACTTCACAATGCTCCCTATGCCCAAAGGCTAGACCTAGGATGGGTCATAATTGGCAACGTATGCTTGGGACGCATGCACGCCCCATCTTCTGTGACAAGCATGCTGACAAATACATTAGAGAAAGGACGTCCATCTCTGTTTCAACCTTGTAACAATGAGTTCCATGTCAGGGAACTGCCACACAGCATCCAACTGCCCAACCATCTAATAGACTTTACTCACGACAGCAGTATAGTGTCGGGAAGCTATGAGGATCAGTTAGGGTGCACAGTCTTCCAGAGAACTAAGCAGGACAACCAAGTGGCAATGTCGGTAGAGGACAAGTTGTTCTTAGCGGTAATGGACAAGGGACTCGTTAAAGATGAGACCAACAGCTGGGTCGCACCTCTTCCCTTCAAAACCCACAGACCACGTCTACCGAACAACAGAAATCAGGCATTACAACGTTTCTCCTCTCTCAAACGTAATCTACAAAAGAAACCAGAGATGAAAGATCACTTTTTCTCCTTCATGTCAAAGATTTTTGAAAACTGTCACACAGAACTAGCTCCCACTCTCAAAGACTCTGAAGAATGCTGGTTCCTACCCATGTTCGGAGTATACCACCCTAAGAAACCAGGCCAGATCAGAGTCGTGTTTGATTCCAGTGCTAAATTTAATGATGTCTCCCTGAATGACGTTCTACTGACAGGACCAGACCTCAATAACAAACTACTGGGTGTACTTATGCGCTTCCGTAAGGATTCCATTGCCTTCATCGCTGACATCCAGCAAATGTTCCATTGTTTCCTTGTGAGAGAGAGAGACAGGAACTTCCTAAGATTCTTCTGGTACAGAGACAATGATCCTACTAAAGAAGTCATAGAGTATCGCATGAGAGTGCACATCTTTGGCAACAGTCCTTCACCTGCAGTCGCCATTTACGGACTCAAAAGGTCAGCTCAGGAAGGAGAACCAGAATACGGAGCAGATGTCAGACAATTCATAGAAAAGGACTTTTATGTCGACGACTGTCTAAAAGCCATGCCTTCAAATGAGACTGCCATCAGTCTTCTCAGAAGAGCTCAGGACATGCTTGCCTGCTCGAACCCTAGGCTTCATAAAATAGCCTCAAACAGCCAAGAACTCATGGAAGCGTTCCCTTCTCAAGACCTATGTAATGGTCTCAGAGACCTGGACCTGGGGTCAGACCCCGCACCAATGCAACGCAGCCTCGGGCTTCTCTGGAATCTACAATCAGACACTTTCACCTTTCAGGTCAGCCAGGAAGAAAGGCCTTTCACACGTAGAGGCGTCCTGTCTACCATCAACAGTCTGTACGATCCCTTGGGCTTCGCAGCTCCTGTTACTATACAAGGCAAGGCCCTACTAAGAGACTTAACTAGGGAAACATCTGACTGGGATGCACCTCTGCCACCTGATAAGAGGATCCAGTGGGAAGAGTGGAAGAACTCGTTAGTGGCACTCTCCAACCTGCATGTGCCAAGACCATACACCCCTGTGCCATCTACTGGGAGGTGTTTTAATTATAGTAGGTCCAATACCCCTCCACATAGAGAGAGAATTTGAGTCCAAGAAGAGGTTTTTACATGTACCCATTCAGATGGAGACGTTTATTCTCAGTGAGGTAGGTCAAGCGTAGGACCTCGTATAAGAGAGATGCCTTAACGTGGCTACGAGGTACACATAAAATTGGCCATTTTTGTGCGCTAAAAGCTCTCATTTTTCATATTTCTAGTGCAGTAATGCAGTTCAAATTTCGTTTTTTCAAGTTTGCATGTTTTGGCGCTGCAGTGTGCTGCCCTATTTATTTAACTATATACGAGTTGGCGACTCTGGGTTCAGCACCTGTTCACACTCAGTCTATGTTTGGATGTGCAGGTCAGGTTTTTGAAATGTATTCTCTAGCCTTCTGATCGTGCACTCCCCGCCTCCTAGCTTCAGGTGTTTTAATTATAGTAGGTCCAATACCCCTCCACATAGAGAGAGAATTTGAGTCCAAGAAGAGGTTTTTACATGTACCCATTCAGATGGAGACGTTTATTCTCAGTGAGGTAGGTCAAGCGTAGGACCTCGTATAAGAGAGATGCCTTAACGTGGCTACGAGGTACACATAAAATTGGCCATTTTTGTGCGCTAAAAGCTCTCATTTTTCATATTTCTAGTGCAGTAATGCAGTTCAAATTTCGTTTTTTCAAGTTTGCATGTTTTGGCGCTGCAGTGTGCTGCCCTATTTATTTAACTATATACGAGTTGGCGACTCTGGGTTCAGCACCTGTTCACACTCAGTCTATGTTTGGATGTGCAGGTCAGGTTTTTGAAATGTATTCTCTAGCCTTCTGATCGTGCACTCCCCGCCTCCTAGCTTCAGGTGTTTTAATTATAGTAGGTCCAATACCCCTCCACATAGAGAGAGAATTTGAGTCCAAGAAGAGGTTTTTACATGTACCCATTCAGATGGAGACGTTTATTCTCAGTGAGGTAGGTCAAGCGTAGGACCTCGTATAAGAGAGATGCCTTAACGTGGCTACGAGGTACACATAAAATTGGCCATTTTTGTGCACTAAAAGCTCTCATTTTTCATATTTCTAGTGCAGTAATGCAGTTCAAATTTCGTTTTTTCAAGTTTGCATGTTTTGGCGCTGCAGTGTGCTGCCCTATTTATTTAACTATATACGAGTTGGCGACTCTGGGTTCAGCACCTGTTCACACTCAGTCTATGTTTGGATGTGCAGGTCAGGTTTTTGAAATGTATTCTCTAGCCTTCTGATCGTGCACTCCCCGCCTCCTAGCTTCAGGTGTTTTAATTATAGTAGGTCCAATACCCCTCCACATAGAGAGAGAATTTGAGTCCAAGAAGAGGTTTTTACATGTACCCATTCAGATGGAGACGTTTATTCTCAGTGAGGTAGGTCAAGCGTAGGACCTCGTATAAGAGAGATGCCTTAACGTGGCTACGAGGTACACATAAAATTGGCCATTTTTGTGCGCTAAAAGCTCTCATTTTTCATATTTCTAGTGCAGTAATGCAGTTCAAATTTCGTTTTTTCAAGTTTGCATGTTTTGGCGCTGCAGTGTGCTGCCCTATTTATTTAACTATATACGAGTTGGCGACTCTGGGTTCAGCACCTGTTCACACTCAGTCTATGTTTGGATGTGCAGGTCAGGTTTTTGAAATGTATTCTCTAGCCTTCTGATCGTGCACTCCCCGCCTCCTAGCTTCAGGTGTTTTAATTATAGTAGGTCCAATACCCCTCCACATAGAGAGAGAATTTGAGTCCAAGAAGAGGTTTTTACATGTACCCATTCAGATGGAGACGTTTATTCTCAGTGAGGTAGGTCAAGCGTAGGACCTCGTATAAGAGAGATGCCTTAACGTGGCTACGAGGTACACATAAAATTGGCCATTTTTGTGCGCTAAAAGCTCTCATTTTTCATATTTCTAGTGCAGTAATGCAGTTCAAATTTCGTTTTTTCAAGTTTGCATGTTTTGGCGCTGCAGTGTGCTGCCCTATTTATTTAACTATATACGAGTTGGCGACTCTGGGTTCAGCACCTGTTCACACTCAGTCTATGTTTGGATGTGCAGGTCAGGTTTTTGAAATGTATTCTCTAGCCTTCTGATCGTGCACTCCCCGCCTCCTAGCTTCAGGTGTTTTAATTATAGTAGGTCCAATACCCCTCCACATAGAGAGAGAATTTGAGTCCAAGAAGAGGTTTTTACATGTACCCATTCAGATGGAGACGTTTATTCTCAGTGAGGTAGGTCAAGCATAGGACCTCGTATAAGAGAGATGCCTTAACGTGGCTACGAGGTACACATAAAATTGGCCATTTTTGTGCGCTAAAAGCTCTCATTTTTCATATTTCTAGTGCAGTAATGCAGTTCAAATTTCGTTTTTTCAAGTTTGCATGTTTTGGCGCTGCAGTGTGCTGCCCTATTTATTTAACTATATACGAGTTGGCGACTCTGGGTTCAGCACCTGTTCACACTCAGTCTATGTTTGGATGTGCAGGTCAGGTTTTTGAAATGTATTCTCTAGCCTTCTGATCGTGCACTCCCCGCCTCCTAGCTTCAGGTGTTTTAATTATAGTAGGTCCAATACCCCTCCACATAGAGAGAGAATTTGAGTCCAAGAAGAGGTTTTTACATGTACCCATTCAGATGGAGACGTTTATTCTCAGTGAGGTAGGTCAAGCGTAGGACCTCGTAAAAGAGAGATGCCTTAACGTGGCTACGAGGTACACATAAAATTGGCCATTTTTGTGCGCTAAAAGCTCTCATTTTTCATATTTCTAGTGCAGTAATGCAGTTCAAATTTCGTTTTTTCAAGTTTGCATGTTTTGGCGCTGCAGTGTCCTGCCCTATTTATTTAACTATATACGAGTTGGCGACTCTGGGTTCAGCACCTGTTCACACTCAGTCTATGTTTCGATGTGCAGGTCAGGTTTTTGAAATGTATTCTCTAGCCTTCTGATCGTGCACTCCCCGCCTCCTAGCTTCAGGTGTTTTAATTATAGTAGGTCCAATACCCCTCCACATAGAGAGAGAATTTGAGTCCAAGAAGAGGTTTTTACATGTACCCATTCAGATGGAGACGTTTATTCTCAGTGAGGTAGGTCAAGCGTAGGACCTCGTATAAGAGAGATGCCTTAACGTGGCTACGAGGTACACATAAAATTGGCCATTTTTGTGCGCTAAAAGCTCTCATTTTTCATATTTCTAGTGCAGTAATGCAGTTCAAATTTCGTTTTTTCAAGTTTGCATGTTTTGGCGCTGCAGTGTGCTGCCCTATTTATTTAACTATATACGAGTTGGCGACTCTGGGTTCAGCACCTGTTCACACTCAGTCTATGTTTGGATGTGCAGGTCAGGTTTTTGAAATGTATTCTCTAGCCTTCTGATCGTGTTCTCCCCGCCTCCTAGCTTCAGGTGTTTTAATTATAGTAGGTCCAATACCCCTCCACATAGAGAGAGAATTTGAGTCCAAGAAGAGGTTTTTACATGTACCCATTCAGATGGAGACGTTTATTCTCAGTGAGGTAGGTCAAGCGTAGGACCTCGTATAAGAGAGATGCCTTAACGTGGCTACGAGGTACACATAAAATTGGCCATTTTTGTGCGCTAAAAGCTCTCATTTTTCATATTTCTAGTGCAGTAATGCAGTTCAAATTTCGTTTTTTCAAGTTTGCATGTTTTGGCGCTGCAGTGTGCTGCCCTATTTATTTAACTATATACGAGTTGGCGACTCTGGGTTCAGCACCTGTTCACACTCAGTCTATGTTTGGATGTGCAGGTCAGGTTTTTGAAATGTATTCTCTAGCCTTCTGATCGTGCACTCCCCGCCTCCTAGCTTCAGGTGTTTTAATTATAGTAGGTCCAATACCCCTCCACATAGAGAGAGAATTTGAGTCCAAGAAGAGGTTTTTACATGTACCCATTCAGATGGAGACGTTTATTCTCAGTGAGGTAGGTCAAGCGTAGGACCTCGTATAAGAGAGATGCCTTAACGTGGCTACGAGGTACACATAAAATTGGCCATTTTTGTGCGCTAAAAGCTCTCATTTTTCATATTTCTAGTGCAGTAATGCAGTTCAAATTTCGTTTTTTCAAGTTTGCATGTTTTGGCGCTGCAGTGTGCTGCCCTATTTATTTAACTATATACGAGTTGGCGACTCTGGGTTCAGCACCTGTTCACACTCAGTCTATGTTTGGATGTGCAGGTCAGGTTTTTGAAATGTATTCTCTAGCCTTCTGATCGTGCACTCCCCGCCTCCTAGCTTCAGGTGTTTTAATTATAGTAGGTCCAATACCCCTCCACATAGAGAGAGAATTTGAGTCCAAGAAGAGGTTTTTACATGTACCCATTCAGATGGAGACGTTTATTCTCAGTGAGGTAGGTCAAGCGTAGGACCTCGTATAAGAGAGATGCCTTAACGTGGCTACGAGGTACACATAAAATTGGCCATTTTTGTGCGCTAAAAGCTCTCATTTTTCATATTTCTAGTGCAGTAATGCAGTTCAAATTTCGTTTTTTCAAGTTTGCATGTTTTGGCGCTGCAGTGTGCTGCCCTATTTATTTAACTATATACGAGTTGGCGACTCTGGGTTCAGCACCTGTTCACACTCAGTCTATGTTTGGATGTGCAGGTCAGGTTTTTGAAATGTATTCTCTAGCCTTCTGATCGTGCACTCCCCGCCTCCTAGCTTCAGGTGTTTTAATTATAGTAGGTCCAATACCCCTCCACATAGAGAGAGAATTTGAGTCCAAGAAGAGGTTTTTACATGTACCCATTCAGATGGAGACGTTTATTCTCAGTGAGGTAGGTCAAGCGTAGGACCTCGTATAAGAGAGATGCCTTAACGTGGCTACGAGGTACACATAAAATTGGCCATTTTTGTGCGCTAAAAGCTCTCATTTTTCATATTTCTAGTGCAGTAATGCAGTTCAAATTTCGTTTTTTCAAGTTTGCATGTTTTGGCGCTGCAGTGTGCTGCCCTATTTATTTAACTATATACGAGTTGGCGACTCTGGGTTCAGCACCTGTTCACACTCAGTCTATGTTTGGATGTGCAGGTCAGGTTTTTGAAATGTATTCTCTAGCCTTCTGATCGTGCACTCCCCGCCTCCTAGCTTCAGGTGTTTTAATTATAGTAGGTCCAATACCCCTCCACATAGAGAGAGAATTTGAGTCCAAGAAGAGGTTTTTACATGTACCCATTCAGATGGAGACGTTTATTCTCAGTGAGGTAGGTCAAGCGTAGGACCTCGTATAAGAGAGATGCCTTAACGTGGCTACAAGGTACACATAAAATTGGCCATTTTTGTGCGCTAAAAGCTCTCATTTTTCATATTTCTAGTGCAGTAATGCAGTTCAAATTTCGTTTTTTCAAGTTTGCATGTTTTGGCGCTGCAGTGTGCTGCCCTATTTATTTAACTATATACGAGTTGGCGACTCTGGGTTCAGCACCTGTTCACACTCAGTCTATGTTTGGATGTGCAGGTCAGGTTTTTGAAATGTATTCTCTAGCCTTCTGATCGTGCACTCCCCGCCTCCTAGCTTCAGGTGTTTTAATTATAGTAGGTCCAATACCCCTCCACATAGAGAGAGAATTTGAGTCCAAGAAGAGGTTTTTACATGTACCCATTCAGATGGAGACGTTTATTCTCAGTGAGGTAGGTCAAGCGTAGGACCTCGTATAAGAGAGATGCCTTAACGTGGCTACGAGGTACACATAAAATTGGCCATTTTTGTGCGCTAAAATCTCTCATTTTTCATATTTCTAGTGCAGTAATGCAGTTCAAATTTCGTTTTTTCAAGTTTGCATGTTTTGGCGCTGCAGTGTGCTGCCCTATTTATTTAACTATATACGAGTTGGCGACTCTGGGTTCAGCACCTGTTCACACTCAGTCTATGTTTGGATGTGCAGGTCAGGTTTTTGAAATGTATTCTCTAGCCTTCTGATCGTGCACTCCCCGCCTCCTAGCTTCAGGTGTTTTAATTATAGTAGGTCCAATACCCCTCCACATAGAGAGAGAATTTGAGTCCAAGAAGAGGTTTTTACATGTACCCATTCAGATGGAGACGTTTATTCTCAGTGAGGTAGGTCAAGCGTAGGACCTCGTATAAGAGAGATGCCTTAACGTGGCTACGAGGTACACATAAAATTGGCCATTTTTGTGCGCTAAAAGCTCTCATTTTTCATATTTCTAGTGCAGTAATGCAGTTCAAATTTCGTTTTTTCAAGTTTGCATGTTTTGGCGCTGCAGTGTGCTGCCCTATTTATTTAACTATATACGAGTTGGCGACTCTGGGTTCAGCACCTGTTCACACTCAGTCTATGTTTGGATGTGCAGGTCAGGTTTTTGAAATGTATTCTCTAGCCTTCTGATCGTGCACTCCCCGCCTCCTAGCTTCAGGTGTTTTAATTATAGTAGGTCCAATACCCCTCCACATAGAGAGAGAATTTGAGTCCAAGAAGAGGTTTTTACATGTACCCATTCAGATGGAGACGTTTATTCTCAGTGAGGTAGGTCAAGCGTAGGACCTCGTATAAGAGAGATGCCTTAACGTGGCTACGAGGTACACATAAAATTGGCCATTTTTGTGCGCTAAAAGCTCTCATTTTTCATATTTCTAGTGCAGTAATGCAGTTCAAATTTCGTTTTTTCAAGTTTGCATGTTTTGGCGCTGCAGTGTGCTGCCCTATTTATTTAACTATATACGAGTTGGCGACTCTGGGTTCAGCACCTGTTCACACTCAGTCTATGTTTGGATGTGCAGGTCAGGTTTTTGAAATGTATTCTCTAGCCTTCTGATCGTGCACTCCCCGCCTCCTAGCTTCAGGTGTTTTAATTATAGTAGGTCCAATACCCCTCCACATAGAGAGAGAATTTGAGTCCAAGAAGAGGTTTTTACATGTACCCATTCAGATGGAGACGTTTATTCTCAGTGAGGTAGGTCAAGCGTAGGACCTCGTATAAGAGAGATGCCTTAACGTGGCTACGAGGTACACATAAAATTGGCCATTTTTGTGCGCTAAAAGCTCTCATTTTTCATATTTCTAGTGCAGTAATGCAGTTCAAATTTCGTTTTTTCAAGTTTGCATGTTTTGGCGCTGCAGTGTGCTGCCCTATTTATTTAACTATATACGAGTTGGCGACTCTGGGTTCAGCACCTGTTCACACTCAGTCTATGTTTGGATGTGCAGGTCAGGTTTTTGAAATGTATTCTCTAGCCTTCTGATCGTGCACTCCCCGCCTCCTAGCTTCAGGTGTTTTAATTATAGTAGGTCCAATACCCCTCCACATAGAGAGAGAATTTGAGTCCAAGAAGAGGTTTTTACATGTACCCATTCAGATGGAGACGTTTATTCTCAGTGAGGTAGGTCAAGCGTAGGACCTCGTATAAGAGAGATGCCTTAACGTGGCTACGAGGTACACATAAAATTGGCCATTTTTGTGCGCTAAAAGCTCTCATTTTTCATATTTCTAGTGCAGTAATGCAGTTCAAATTTCGTTTTTTCAAGTTTGCATGTTTTGGCGCTGCAGTGTGCTGCCCTATTTAACTATATACGAGTTGGCGACTCTGGGTTCAGCACCTGTTCACACTCAGTCTATGTTTGGATGTGCAGGTCAGGTTTTTGAAATGTATTCTCTAGCCTTCTGATCGTGCACTCCCCGCCTCCTAGCTTCAGGTGTTTTAATTATAGTAGGTCCAATACCCCTCCACATAGAGAGAGAATTTGAGTCCAAGAAGAGGTTTTTACATGTACCCATTCAGATGGAGACGTTTATTCTCAGTGAGGTAGGTCAAGCGTAGGACCTCGTATAAGAGAGATACCTTAACGTGGCTACGAGGTACACATAAAATTGGCCATTTTTGTGCGCTAAAAGCTCTCATTTTTCATATTTCTAGTGCAGTAATGCAGTTCAAATTTCGTTTTTTCAAGTTTGCATGTTTTGGCGCTGCAGTGTGCTGCCCTATTTATTTAACTATATACGAGTTGGCGACTCTGGGTTCAGCACCTGTTCACACTCAGTCTATGTTTGGATGTGCAGGTCAGGTTTTTGAAATGTATCTACTGAGATACAGAGCCAAAGACTGTACGTATTTGCAGATGCTTCTGTCAAAGCAATTGCCGCTGTTGCCTACCTCAAAACTGTAGACTCCAAATGTCAGTGCCACATTGGTTTCGTCATGGGAAAGGCCAAACTCGCACCACAACCAGAGCACACTATACCCAGGTTAGAGCTTTGTGCCGCAGTCTTAGCCATTGAGTTAGCGGAGTTCATCGCATCCGAAATGGATATCGACCTGACACAAGCCAAGTTCTACTCAGACAGCAAAGTAGTCCTGGGATATATCCACAACAAAACCAGGCTATTCTACGTTTATGTCAATAACAGAGTGCTACGAATCAGGAGATCAGTTCACCCACAGCAGTGGCATTATATACCCACAGACCAGAATCCCGCAGATCATGCAACTAGAGCAGTTGACGCAAGTCGACTAGGAAGCACAACGTGGCTCTCTGGACCAAAACTATTGTACATTGAGGAATGTTTTCCAGACACCTTCGAACTTATAGGAGAGGACTCAGATTCTGAAATCCGCCCTCAGGTGTCTACACTACATACAATGACCTCTGTTACCCAGCTTGGATCTTGCAGGTTCAACAGATTCTCAAGTTGGAAGTCACTTACTCGAGCCATTACCTGCCTGACACATATAGCTCGTTCATTCAGGACCACCAGAACTCGTGACATGGAAAAATGTAAAGGTTGGCATCTTTGTAAAAATACCTACGTTACCTCCGACTTAGAGTTCTATAGAAATCACATCATCCTCACTGTTCAAAGAGAAACCTACTTTGCAGAAATCCAATGTCTTATTAACAAAGCTCCAATACCAATGAGCAGCATATTGAGAAAACTCGACCCATTCATCGACAACAGTGGCCTACTGAGAGTAGGAGGCCGACTCAAAGAAGCTGAGATGGAGTTTGTGGAGAAATTCCCTCTTATACTTCGTGGAAAATGTCACGTTGCCTACCGAATCGTACAACATTACCACAATCTGGTCAAGCACCAAGGAAGACTATTTACAGAAGGAGCAGCGAGGCTTACCCACGAAAGCCTAATCACCTTCATGGCTGAAGCTGCAGCTATAATTAACGCAAGACCCCTGGTTCCAGTTCCTATTGACCCTGAGGAGCCTTTGTTACTGACTCCAGCTACTTTACTTACCCAGAAAACAGGACTGTCCATTGCCCCTCCAGGAGGATTCGACGCGAAGGACCTCTACAAGCGCCAATGGAGACAGGTACAAAGTCTTGCAAATACTTTCTGGGACAGGTGGCGCAAACAATATTTGTCTACCCTGCAGCCACGGACAAAGTGGCAATCTACTAAACCTAATCTGAACATAGGTGACCTTGTTCTTGTGAAAGACTGTCAAATTCATCGGAACCTGTGGCCACTTGGCCTAGTTACCGCAACGTTCCCGAGCAAGGACGGCAACGTCCGCAAAGTTGAGCTAAGGATGACCAAAGGGAATGAACCTAAGACATTTTCCAGACCGGTATCTGAACTGGTCCTATTGTTGCCTTCGGAAGAAAGGAGTAGTGACATCCGTTGATGCCAGACGGGGAGTGTTCTGTCTCCGCCATCTAATATTGTTGCCCTGATTATTTGCTTGCATAATTGCAGTTTCCTCAGTATACAGTATTGATATATTCATGCCTTTATTCATCTGTGATGCTTTGGCTCCCTCTAGCGGCCAGAGTTATGTTGGCAGTTCAATCTTGTTTTTGTATTATCCATGTCTGATTCTCCTCCTCCTTTGCAATGCATTATGGTAGCTCAGCCTCCATTTCCCTCCATTTTTCCTTTCACTTTCCTCAGTCTGCCTTCAAGGAAAGACGCTTCACTTCATCCCCCTTGCGATTGCATTGCCGGTATGTCTTTATGCTTCCTATAGATATTTCTGCTCCATATTAGCCTAGCCTAGCCAGTTGTACTCCCAGTTCAGTTACTAGCTTCCTAAATGTTATGCATAATGTACCTCATGTGTAGTATGTATCTGTTCTATACCATGCACTGATTCTATGTATATCATTGTTCACAGTTTCACCGCATCAATATATCACTACGTTTAATAAAGCACAGACTCAACCACAGTCTCCTTATTGGACCCCGGTATAGCGGTTTAGCTGACTGTATAGCTACGTATGAGCCTGCCTCAGCTAGTGAGGACAGAACAGTGTGGCCATTATACATTATGGAGCATCATGTGTGGCCATTATACAGTATTGAGCATCATGTGGGTTCCATTATACAGTATTGAGCATCATGTGTGGCCATTATACAGTATGGAGCATCATGTGAGGTCATTATACAGTATGGAGCATCATGTGTGGTGGCCGTTATACAGTATTGAGCATCATGTGTGGCTATTATGTGTGCCCATATTTTTTTTGGTTTATAATTATTGTATATGAAACAGTGTGATCAGCAGTGCTAATTGGGTGTGGTTGGGACGTGGATATGGGTGTGACTAGTTGTGAAATGGGTGTGGTCAGAGGCGTGGCCTAAAATTTGCCGCGGCGTATACGCGCGCCGCAAACTTTATGCCTCCTTCCCTTCAAAAGTTGGGAGGTATGGTACCACATTTGCCAGATCACGGCAAGTGCCGCAAATCCCATAGGGAATGAATGAAGCCAAATGCAGTGTTGCTGTAAGTGATCCGTTACGTGGCAGATGCAGAAAAACTGCCGGATCTGCTGCAAAAGGTGACTTTCACATCAGCGATTCTTGCCAAAGTCACTGCCGATAGTGTCCTACTTACCAAAAGGGGAGGCAGCACTAAAAGTGCCTAGGGCAGCAGAAACTCTAAATACGGCCCTGGGGGGCTACATTATATTCTGTGGGGGGACTGCATTATACTCAGGGTACTACATTATATTATGGGGGGCTACATCATACTGTATGAGGGGGCTACAGTATACTCTATGGAGGGCTGCGTTATATTCTGTGGTGGGGCTGCATTATTCTCTCAGGGGACTACATTATATTATGGGGGGCTACATCATACTATATGAGGGGGCTACAGTATACTCTATAGGGGGCTGCATTATATTCTGTGGTGGAACTGCATTCTCTCAGGGGACTACATTATATTCTGTGGTGGTTTGCATTATACTATATGAGGGGGGCTGCATTATACCCTATGGGGGTGCTACATTATATTCTATGGTGGGGACTGTGTCATACCTCAGGGGGTTGCATTATATTTTGTGGGTGCTGCATTATATTCTATGAGAGGGGACCGCATTATATTTTATGAGTGGGCTACATTATATTCTGTGAGGGGGCTACCCTAACCCTTGCTACATTATTAAGACGTGAACTACCTTATATTATACCCTGATATTAGCGCTTTTTACCGCACAATTGGTGGTCTTGTATCTATTTCTATGTAGCTACATAGTGGGCCCCAAGAATGATTTCTCTGGTGGGCCCAAGGTGCTCCAGTCCGACGCTGGTAATGGCAGTTACTATAACAACATAAAGGGTCTGGATGCTTTTTTAACAAAACATGACATCGTGAGTTATAAATAATCTAGCAATATAAAATATATAATTTTGAAGATAGGTTGAAAAAAGACCTAGGACCATCACGTTCAACCTATGTAATTATGTGAACTGTACATTAGGAAAATGCTTGAAATGTAATTCCCTATGATATTATTTTACAAGTAATTTCCCCTTATTTTTTTTTCTGTGTAAAGTGCTAGCTATAAATCCAATCTCTGGATTTAAAAAGTGCAAAACACTCCTGAAACACTTGCACGTTTAATCTGTATTTCTTATGGTGCCTAAGGGAAGCCATAATGATAGGAGCCTGCTTGGTGACTAGTGCAGTTATTTTCCTCTATAATGAAGTTAATTACCAATGATGAAAGGGTTAAAACTTGGGTCCTGCATCAGTAATAGCACCTGCAGTAACCATGACAACTGTTATGAGGTCATAAACAAGTGTGATAAAGAAGATTCCATAATAGAAGACCGCACTGCCATGATCTGCGCCATTACTGATGCGCCTGAGGACGTTGAGCTTGACCACCCCACGTAATGTGCCGACCTTGGTGAAATTTGGAGGTTCTAGCAGGGAAAGGGTTTGTCTGCTTTAGACACCCCCAGGGCATGGGAAGGTAACCGAGGGGGGGCCCCAGCACAGGATCCCTTCTGTTACCCTCTACAAAGAGCTGCTCACCTTTGGAAGTTCACGAAAGCAACTATGACTTTAATGGGTGATAAATTGAGATGGGAGAAGGGGGAGGGGGTATTTCTCCTATTAGGGGTTATACATTATGAACAATCCCTGTAACCAAAAGTCTCAATTTATGAGAGGTGGACCTGGATCTGTAAGGAAGAAATGGTCCATCCATCTGGGCAATCAGATCAACTAAATTGGGTCTAACAACCAATGTGGTGACCGATATCGCAGCCAGATCTATCCCACATCCGGTTTATCACATTTATAGTCTATATTTGTTATGTCGTTCTCTGTAACTCTGGTAAAATGTACAAATGTTAAAACTTGTTACATCTGTTATATATCGGCACTAACTCTCTAAGTCCAAGGGAAGGGCGATCCTTCAGCCATGGTTTCCTAGAGGTTTCCACCACAGGGGTGTTTTCCTCTCCTGAGTGCTGGAGGGTGACTCTTTGTGAGTTGGGGGTTGTGCCATTTTTGGTGTCATGTGAATGTAAATAAAATTGAGAACGTTTGACACCTAATTACAATGCTTCATGCAGGCCGGACTGGGACTGAAATTCAGCCCTGGCATTTGAAGTTACACAGGCCCACTTGTCACATGGTGACTGTATAATATCTTTGTACACTTGTAGGTTACAAGAAGTGAGGGGAGTGTAACACGACTATATACTGTAACATATAATTACACAACACAACTGATGGTCCCAACACCATTTATAAGGTAAGAAATCCCACTTATTAAACCTGACAGGGCACACCTGTTAATTGAAAACCATTCCCGGTGACTACCTCTTGAAGCTTATCAAGAGAATGCCAAGAGTGTGCAAAGCAGTCATCAAAGCAAAAGGTGGCTACTTTGAAGAACCTAGAATATAAGACATAATTTCAGTTGCTTCACACTTTTTTGTTAAGTATATAATTCCACATGTGTTAATTCATAGTTTTGATGCCTTCAGTGTGAATGTACAATTTTCATAGTCATGAAAATTCAGACAAATCTTTAAATGAGAAGGTGTGTCCAAACTTTGGTCTGTACTGTATATATATATATATATATATATATATATATATATATATATATATATATATATATATATATATATATATATATTGTGAGGTGCCAAGGGGAGAAGTACTAGAAAACAGATATGTTTCTCCCCGTTTCATTTCATATGTATCACGGTATTGATTGTGAAGCTGTTTATTTCTCTGTAATCCGGTCCTGGTTTCTTTAATGATCAGCCTGAAAGCTCTGGTGCTTCCCTTCCACACATACGATCCAGCTTTTGCTTCAGCTGATATAATCAAGGAACTGCTGGGATCTCAGTCTCTCATCTGCTGGTCTGGGAGCTGACACAGTAAGGTTGCACAAACTTCCTTCTTGTTGTATAGGTTTATTTTGCAGTTAGTATCTTGTTGTTAGTTAGTGGCCAGACGGCCTTAGACATTTTATTTCATGTTTGGCACGTGTAACATTGTACGGCAAATGTGTACAATAAATACACCTGACACATACCTGTGTGGAACTCGCTAGCCTGCTATTGTTCGTTGTGACTCCATAGCCACCTGCTTGGGCCAAAGCAGAGATCCCTGATGAGCTATATTCCCACAATATATATATATATATATATATATATATATATATATATATATATATATATATATATATATATATCTTGGGGGAAAAATCCCCTTCAGGATAATCACATATATAAATATATAATGTGCCTATAATTAAATTTGTTTGATGTAATCCTGGATCCAAGAAGTATCGTTTCTCCTTGCGGAGAGTGACATGATAAGCATGTCGAGGTGAGGAGACTTAAAGCAGCAATGCTCCTCTGGGAAATATGCAAATTGTCTCTTCAGAGAGGAAGAGGACTAGAGCTCTAGTGACACCTATTGGAAGTAGCAATCCTAACAGTCAATGTCGACTCTTTAACCCCTTAATCCCATATGACGTACTATCCCGTCCAGGTGACCTGGGACTTAATTCCCATGGACGGGATAGTACGTCATATGCGATCGGCCGCGCTCACGGGGGGAGCGCGGCCGATCGCGGCCGGGTGTCAGCTGCCTATCGCAGCTGACATCCGGCACTATGTGCCAGGAGCGGTCACGGACCGCTCCCGGCACATTAACCCCCGGCACACCGCGATCAAAGATGATCGCGGTGTGCCGGCGGTGCAGGGAAGCATCGCGCAGGGAGGGGGCTCCCTGCGGGCTTCCCTGAGACGATCGGTACACGGTGATGTGCTCACCGTGTACCGAGCGTCTTCTCCCTGCAGTCCCCGGATCCAAAATGGCCGCCGGGCTGCATCCGGGTCCTGCAGGGAGCACTTCCGGGTCAGGATCAGGCTGCAGCTGCAGCTCTAATCCTGCCCGGCTGTATGTCAGATCACCGATCTGATAGAGTGCTGTGCACACTGTCAGATCGGTGATCTGTGATGTCCCCCCCTGGGACAAAGTGAAAAAGTAAAAAAAAAAATTTCCACACTTGTAAAAAAAAAAATAAAAAAAAAATTCCTAAATAAAGCAGAAAAAAAAAAATATTATTCCCATAAATACATTTCTTTACATAAAAAAAAAACAAAAAAACAATAAAAGTACACATATTTAGTATCGCCGCGTCCGTAACGACCCGACCTATAAAACTGGCCCACTAGTTAACCCCTTCAGTGAACACCGTAAGAAAAAAAAAAAAAAAACGAGCCAAAAAACAACGCTTTATTATCATAACGCTGAACAAAGAGTGGAATAACACGCGATCAAAAAGACGGATATAAATAACCATGTTACCTCTGAAAACGTCATCTTGTCCCGCAAAAAACGAGCCGCCATATAGCATCATAACCAAAAAAATAAAAAAGTTATAGTCCTCTGAATAAAGCGATGCCAAAATAATTATTTTTTCTATAAAATAGCTTTTATCGTATAAAAGCGCCAAAACATAAAAAAAATGATATAAATGAGGTGTCGCTGTAATCGTACTGACCCGAAGAATAAAACTGCTTCATCAATTTTACCAAACGCGGAACGGTATAAACGCCTCCCCCAAAAGAAATTCATGAATAGCTGGTTTTTGGTCATTCTGCCTCACAAAAAAATCGGAATAAAAAGCGATCAAAAACTGTCACGTGTCCGAAAATGTAACCGATAAAAACGTCAACTCGTCCCGCAAAAAACAAGACCTCACATGACTCTGTGGACCAAAATATGGAAAAATTATAGGTCTCAAAATGTGGAGACGCAAAAACTTTTTTGCTATAAAAAGCGTCTTTTAGTGTGTGACGGCTGCCAATCATAAAAATCCGCTAAAAAACTCGCTATAAAAGTAAATCAAACCCCCCTTCATCACCCCCTTAGTTAGGCTAGGTTCACATTGCGTTAATGGGTTAACGCTAACGGACAGCGTTGCACGGCGAAAATGTCACAATTAACGCCGTGCAACGGGTCCGTTAGCACAACCATTCACAGCAATGTGATTTTCAGGTGTAGCGCATCGCTAGAGCGTGCCATTTTCGGCTCGCGCTAGCAAGGTGCCATTCTTTTGTGGCGCGCCTCAGACGCTGCTTGCAGCGTCCGCGGCGCGCCCGAGGTCCGATCCCCGATCTTCCAGAGCGGGGACGTTAACGCGACCACTAAACACGACACCTAAAAAGACATTGTGTTAGCGCAATCCGCTAGTGCTAAACGGATTTCCCTAACGCAATGTGAACCTAGCCTTAGGGAAAAATAATAAAATTAAAAAAAATGTATTTATTTCCATTTTCCGGTTAGGGTTAGGGTTAGGGTTAGGGCTAGGGTTGGGGCTAGGGTTAGGGTTTGGATTACATTTACGGTTGGGATTAGGGTTGGGATTAGAATTAGGGGTGTGTCTGGGTTAGGTGTGTGGTTAGGGTTACAGTTGGGATTAGGGTTAGTGGTGCGTTTGGATTAGGGTTTCATTTATAATTGGGGGGTTTCCACTGTTTAGACACATCAGGGGCTCTCCAAACGCGACATGGCGTCCGATCTCAATTCCAGCCAATTCTGCATTGAAAAAGTAAAACAGTGCTCCTTCACTTCCGAGCTCTCCCGTGCGCCCAAACAGGGGTTTACCCCAACATATGGGGTATCAGCGTACTCGAGACAAATTGGACAACAACTTTTTGGGTCCAAGTTCTCTTGTTATCCTTGGGAAAATAAAAATTTGGGGGGCTAAAAATCATTTTTGTGGGAAAAAAAAGGATTTTTATTTTCACGGCTCTGCGTTGTAAACTGTAGTGAAACACTTGGGGGTTCAAAGTTTTCACAACACATCTAGATAAGTTCCATGGGAGGTCTAGTTTCCAATATGGGGTCACTTGTGGGTGGTTTCTACTGTTTGGGTACATCAGGGGCTCTGCAAATGCAACGTGACGCCTGCAGACCAATCCATCTAAGTCTGCATTCCAAATGGCGCTCCTTCCCTTCCGAGCTCTGCCATGAGCCCAAACAGTGGTTCCCCCCCACATATGGGGTATCAGCGTACTCAGGACAAATTGAACAACAACTTTTGGGGTCCAATTTATTCTGTTACCCTTGTAAAAATACAAAGCTGGGGGCTAAAAAATTATTTTTGTGAAAAAAAAAAGAATTTTTATTTTCACGGGTCTGCGTTATAAACTGTAGTGAAACACTTAGGGGTTCAAAGTTCTCACAACACATCTAGATAAGTTCCATGGGAGGTCTAGTTTCTAATATGGGGTCACTTGTGGGGGGTTTGTACTGTTTGGGTACATCAGGGGCTCTGCAAATGCAACGTGACTCCTGCAGACCAATCCATCTAAGTCTGCATTCCAAATGGCGCTCCTTCCCTTCCGAGCTCTGCCATGCGCCCAAACAGTGGTTCCCCCCCACATATGGGGTATCAGCGTACTCAGGACAAATTGGACAACAACTTTTGGGGTCCAATTTATTATGTTACCCTTGTGAAAATACAAAACTGGGGGCTAAAAAATTTTTGCGAAAAAAAAATAAATTTATTTTAACGGCTCTGCGTTATAAACTGTAGTGAAACACTTGGGGGTTCAAAGCTCTCAAAACACATCTAGATAAGTTCCTTAGAGGGTCTAGTTTCCAAAATGGTGTCACTTGTGGGGGTTTTTAATGTTTAGGCACATCAGGGGCTCTCCAAACCAACATGGCGTCCCATCTTAATTCCAGTCAATTTTGCATTGAAAAGTCAAATGGCGCTCCTTCCCTTCTGAGCTCTGCTATGCACCCAAAAAGTGGTTTACCCCCACATATGGGGTATCGTCGCACTCAGGACAAATTGCACAACAACTTTTGTGGTCTAATTTCTTCTCTTACCCTTGGGAAAATAAAAAATTGGGGGCGAAAAGATCATTTTTGTGAAAAAATAAGATTTTTTATTTTTACGGCTCTGCATTATAAACTTCTGTGAAGCACTTGTTGGGTCAAAGTGCTCACCACACATCTAGATAAGTTCCTTAAGGGGTCTACTTTTCAAAATGGTGTCACTTGTGAGGGGTTCCAATGTTTAGGCACATCAGGGGCTCTCCAAACGCAACATGGCGTCCCATCTCAATTCCAGTCAATTTTGCATTGAAAAGTCAAATGGCGCTCCTTTCCTTCCGAGCTCTGCCATGCGCCCAAACAGTGGTTTACCCCCACATATGGGGTATCGTCGCACTCAGGACAAATTGCACAACAACTTTTGTGGTCTAATTTCTTCTCTTACCCTTGGGAAAATAAAAAATTGGTGGCGAAAAGATTATTTTTGTGAAAAAATATGATTTTTTATTTTTACGGCTCTGCATTATAAACTTCTGTGAAGCACTTGTTGGGTCAAAGTGCTCACCACACCTCTAGATAAGTTCCTTAAGGGGTCTACTTTCCAAAATGGTGTCACTTGTGGGGATTTCAATGTTTAGGCACATCAGGGGCTCTCCAAACGCAACATGGCATCCCATCTCAATTCCAGTCAATTTTGCATTGAAAAGTAAAATGGCGCTCCTTCCCTTCCGAGCTCTGCCATACGCCCAAACAATGGTTTACACCCATATACGGGGTATCAGCGTACTCAGGACAAATTGGCCAACAATTTTTGAGGTTCAATTTCTTCTCTTACTCTTGGGAAAATAAAAAATTGGGGGCGAAAAGATCATTTTTGTGAAAAAATATGATTTTTTATTTTTACGGCTCTGCATTATAAACTTCTGTGAAGCAATTGGTGGGTCAAAGTGGTCACCACACATCTAGATAAGTTCCTTAGGGTGTCTACTTTCCAAAATGGTGTCACTTGTGGGGGGTTTCAATGTTTAGGCACATCAGTGGCTCTCCAAACGCAACATGGTGTCCCATCTCAATTCCTGTCAATTTTGCATTTAAAAGTCAAATGGCGCTCCTTCCCTTCCGAGCTCTGCCATGCGCCCAAACAGTGGTTTACCCCCACATATGGGGTATCAGCGTACTCAGTACAGATTGTACAACAATGTTTGGCATCCATTTTATCCTGTTACCCTTGGTAAAATAAAACAAATTGGAGCTGAAATAAATTTTGTGTGAAAAAAAGTTAAATATTCATTTTTATTTAAACATTCCAAATATTCCTGTGAAACCCCTGAAGGGTTAATAAACTTCTTGAATGTGGTTTTGAGCACCTTGAGGGGTGCAGTTTTTAGAATGGTGTCACACTTGGGTATTTTCTATCATATAGACCCCTCAAAATGACATCAAATGAGATGTGGTCCCTAAAAAAAAATGGTGTTGTAAAAATGAGAAATTGCTGGTCAACTTTGAACCCTTATAACTCCCTAACAAAAAAAAATTTTGGTTCCAAAATTGTGCTGATGTAAAGGAGACATGTGGGAAATGTTACTTATTAAGTATTTTGCGTGACATATCTCTGTGATTTAAGGGCATAAAAATTTAAAGTTGGAAAATTGCGAAATTTTCAAAATTTTCGCCAATATCCGTTTTTTTCACAAATAAACGCAAGTTATATCGAATAAGTGTTACTACTAAAATGAAGTACAATATGTCACGAGAAAACAATGTCAGAATCGCCAAGATCCGTTGAAGCGTTCCAGAGTTATAACCTCATAAAGGGACAGTGGTCAGAATTGTAAAAATTGGCCCGGTCATTAACGTGCAAACCACCCTCGGGGCTTAAGGGGTTAACGAGCCTTGTCACATGACTTAGGATAATAGCCAAACCAGAATCTCAATTTGCAGACACTGTGTTTCGGGGTACTGCCCCTCATCAGTGCAAAGTGGAGATCTGGTTTGGCTGATTGAAAGGCATCTGACCGGGATCCAAGAAGTATCGTTTCTCCTTGCGGTGAGTGACATGATAAGCATGTCGAGGTGAGGAGACTTAAAGCCGCAATGCAGATCACCAATAGCTGCTACTGCACAGGCATGGCCGGAGCCATTTTCAAACGGATTTTTTATTTTATTTTTTAGGAATTTCAGGATAACCTTAAACAAATGAATTATATACACATCACATATGCGATCAGACTGCAGTGCAGGGGCTACTGCCGGCACCCATCTGACACTGTGTAGGTTACTAAGCACAATCCTGCTGACAGGTTCCCTTTAATTATGCCATTTACATCACACGGGACACGCCGGGGCGACATCTACACACCACACAGGACACGCCGGGGCCGACATGTACACACCACACTGGACACGCTGAGGCCGATGAGTACCACCACACGGGACACGCTGAGGCCGATGAGTGCCACCACATGGGATACGCTGAGGCCGATGAGTATCACCACACGGGACATGCTGAGGCCGATGAGTGCCACCACATGGGATACGCTGAGGCCGATGAGTGCCACCACATGGGATACGCTGAGGCCGATGAGTATCACCACACGGGACATGCTGAGGCCGATGAGTACCACGACACGGGACACGCTGAGGCCGATGAGTACCACCACACGGGACACGCTGAGGCCAATTAGAACCCGCCAGATGGGACATGCCGGGGTCGACGAATACCTGCCACACGGGACACGCCGGGGCCGACATGTACACACCATACGGGACATTCTGAGGCCGATGAGTACCACCACCCGGCACATGCCGGGGTCGACGAGTACCCACCACACGGGACACACCAGGGCCGACGAATACCCACCACACGGGACACACCAGGACCGACAAATACCACACATGACACACCAGGGCTGACGTGTACCCACCACACTGGACACGCCGACAAGTACCCGCTACATGGGACACGACAGGGCTGACGATAATCTGCCACACGTGACATGCTAGGGCCGACGTGTACCCACCACATGGGACACACCAGGGCCGACGTGTATCCGCCACACAGGATATGCTGGGGCAGATACTGTATATATACGTTACATATTTGATATTTGAAAGTGAAATTATGGGTTGCCTACTCATACACATATATATGAAAACATACATGCACGTTCACCCACACTGCAAAACACAAGCACACATTGGAAAATACACACACATGCACACTCACACAAACATTGCAAAACACACACACGCATGTTCACACGCATTGCAAAAGACATACATACACGCTCGCACACACTGCAAAAGACACACACATTGCAAAACACACACTGCAAAAGATGCAGACAAAAGCAAGCTCACACACATAGGAAAACACACATACTGTAACCTGCAGTTCTCTCATCTTGCCCTGCTGTCATCCTGTGCTGCTGCTCTGCACGCTGATGCTCCTCCCCCTCCAGATCCTGGCAGATCGATCACATTCAGAGATCTCCACACAGAGGAGGAGGATGCTGCCTGCGATCATGGTGTAAGGGTACCGTCACACAGTGGCATTTCAATCGCTACGATGGTACGATTCGTGACGTTCCAGCTATATCGTTACGATATCGCTGTGTCTGACACGTAGCAGCGATCAGGGTCGGACTGGGGCACCGGGACACCGGGGAATCCTCCGGTGGGCCCCGCCCCCAGCTCCTGCCTCCTTCATTTGTGCCTGCTCTGCATCATGCTCATAGCTTGCGCACAGCAGTGCGCACTTTATTGTATAGACGGCACAGCTGGCAGACTGCACAGGTGATGGGAAGTGCAGGAGCAGCCCCTTCACATCACCTGCTGCCGCTGCCATTCCTCTGCCAGGAGAGCTGTGTGCCTGGACCCTCACTTCAGCCAGCACAGTCAGAACAGCTGACTGTGAGGCTGAGAGCAGACAGCACACAGCAGCTGACCTGCCGCAGTCACCTGTTTCCTGTGCTGGGTATGATCTCTGCTCCTCTTCCACAATCCATAAAGCCCTGGGCAGCAGTGTAAACGCTGATTGGCTGCAATTCAGCCAATCAGCGTTAGTTTTCTTTGTGTGAGCTCACAGCACAGCTCAGGCAAGGAGCTGTGCTGTGATTGGTCAGCAGTCCTACCCAAGCAGCAGTGGAGCAGACTCAGCAGAGGGAGTCTGATGGCTGCAGTCAGTGTAACTGTAAGTACATGGCTATATGATGCCGGCACCTGAGTAGATCTTCGGCCACAGAGGCAGTTAGGGGAGGGGGTCCCATTCATCCTAAAGGTGACATAGGGGAGGGGGCCCACAGTGATATTCTAATTTTCTTGTGGGCCCCCTCCCCTATTGTGTCATCCACCTCTATTTTACTGTGGCTCCCCTTTCCCTCTCTGACTAGGCCCATAGGAAATCAGAGGTGACATAGTGGGGGAGGGGGCCCACAGGAAAATAGAGGTGACACAGTGGGGGAGGGGGCCCACAGGAAAATAGAGGTGACACAGTGGGGGAGGGGGCCCACAGGAAAATAGAGGTGACAGTGGGGGAGGGGACACACAGGAAAATAGAGGTGACACAGTGGGGGAGGGGGCCCACAGGAAAATAGAGGTGACACAGTGGGGGAGGAGGCCCACAGGAAAATAGAGGTAGCACAGTGGGGGAGGGGGCCCACAGAAAAATAGAGGTGACACAGTGGGGGAGGGGGCCCACAGGAAAATAGAGGTGACACAGTGGGGGAGGGGGCCCACAGGAAAATAGAGGTAGCACAGTGGGGGAGGGGGCCCACAGGATATTGGGTGACACAGTGGGGGAGGGGGCCCACAGGATATTGGGTGACACAGTGGGGGAGGGGGCCCACAGGAAAATAGAGGTGACACAGTGGGTGAGGGGGCCCACAGGAAAATAGAGGTAGCACTGTGGGGGAGGGGGCCCACAGGAAAATAGAGGTAGCACAGTGGGGGAGGGGGCCCACAGGATATTGGGTGACACAGTGGGGGAGGGGGCCCACAGGAAAATAGAGGTGACACAGTGGGGGAGGGGGCCCACAGGAAAATAGAGGTAGCACTGTCGGGGAGGGGGCCCACAGGAAAATAGAGGTAGCACAGTGGGGGAGGGGGCCCACAGGATATTGGGTGACACAGTGGGGGAGGGGGCCCACAGGAAAATAGAGGTGACACAGTGGGGGAGGGGGCCCACAGGAAAATAGAGGTAGCACAGTGGGGGAGGGGGCCCACAGGAAAATAGAGGTGACACAGTGGGGGAGGGGGCCCACAGGAAAATAGAGGTGACACAGTGGGGGAGGGGGCCCACAGGAAAATAGAGGTAGCACAGTGGGGGAGGGGGCCCACAGGATATTGGGTGACACAGTGGGGGAGGGGGCCCACAGGAAAATAGAGGTGACACAGTGGGGGAGGGGGCCCACAGGAAAATAGAGGTAGCACAGTGGGGGAGGGGGCCCACAGGAAAATAGAGGTAGCACAGTGGGGGAGGGGGCCCACAGGATATTGGGTGACACAGTGGGGGAGGGGGCCCACAGGAAAATAGAGGTGACACAGTGGGGGAGGGGGCCCACAGGAAAATAGAGGTAGCACAGTGGGGGAGGGGGCCCACAGGATATTGGGTGACACAGTGGGGGAGGGGGCCCACAGGAAAATAGAGGTGACACAGTGGGGGAGGGCAGCACACTGCAGCGCCAAAACATGCAAACTTGAAAACACGAAATTTGAACTGCATTACTGCACTAAAAATATGAAAAATGAGAGCTTTTAGCGCATAAAAATGGCCATATTTATGTGTACCTCGTAGCCACTTTACGGCATCTCTCTTATACGAGGTCCTACGCTTGACCTACCTCATTGAGAATAAACGTCTCCATCTGAACGGGTACATGTGAAACCTCTTCTTGGACTCAAATTCTCACTCTCTGTGGAGGGGTATTAGACCTACTATAATTAAAACACCTGTGGCTAGGAGGCGGGAGTGCACGATCAGAAGGCTAGAGAATACATTTCAAAAACCTGACCTGCACATCCAAACATAGACTGAGTGTGAACAGGTGCTGAACCCAGAGTCGCCAACTCGTATATAGTTAAGTAAAAAGGGCAGCACACTGCAGCGCCAAAACATGCAAACTTGAAAACACGAAATTTGAACTGCATTACTGCACTAGAAATATGAAAAATGAGAGCTTTTAGCGCATAAAAATGGCCATATTTATGTGTACCTCGTAGCCACTTTACGGCATCTCTCTTATACGAGGTCCTACGCTTGACCTACCTCATTGAGAATAAACGTCTCCATCTGAACGGGTACATGTGAAACCTCTTCTTGGACTCAAATTCTCACTCTCTGTGGAGGGGTATTAGACCTACTATAATTAAAACACCTGTGGCTAGGAGGCGGGAGTGCACGATCAGAAGGCTAGAGAATACATTTCAAAAACCTGACCTGCACATCCAAACATAGACTGAGTGTGAACAGGTGCTGAACCCAGAGTCGCCAACTCGTATATAGTTAAGTAAAAAGGGCAGCACACTGCAGCGCCAAAACATGCAAACTTGAAAACACGAAATTTGAACTGCATTACTGCACTAGAAATATGAAAAATGAGAGCTTTTAGCGCATAAAAATGGCCATATTTATGTGTACCTCGTAGCCACTTTACGGCATCTCTCTTATACGAGGTCCTACGCTTGACCTACCTCATTGAGAATAAACGTCTCCATCTGAACGGGTACATGTGAAACCTCTTCTTGGACTCAAATTCTCACTCTCTGTGGAGGGGTATTAGACCTACTATAATTAAAACACCTGTGGCTAGGAGGCGGGAGTGCACGATCAGAAGGCTAGAGAATACATTTCAAAAACCTGACCTGCACATCCAAACATAGACTGAGTGTGAACAGGTGCTGAACCCAGAGTCGCCAACTCGTATATAGTTAAGTAAAAAGGGCAGCACACTGCAGCGCCAAAACATGCAAACTTGAAAAAACGAAATGTATTCTCTAGCCTTCTGATCGTGCACTCCCGCCTCCTAGCCACAGGTGTTTTAATTATAGTAGGTCTAATACCCCTCCACAGAGAGTGAGAATTTGAGTCCAAGAAGAGGTTTCACATGTACCCGTTCAGATGGAGACGTTTATTCTCAATGAGGTAGGTCAAGCGTAGGACCTCGTATAAGAGAGATGCCGTAAAGTGGCTACGAGGTACACATAAATATGGCCATTTTTATGCGCTAAAAGCTCTCATTTTTCATATTTCTAGTGCAGTAATGCAGTTCAAATTTCGTGTTTTCAAGTTTGCATGTTTTGGCGCTGCAGTGTGCTGCCCTTTTTACTTAACTATATACGAGTTGGCGACTCTGGGTTCAGCACCTGTTCACACTCAGTCTATGTTTGGATGTGCAGGTCAGGTTTTTGAAATGTATTCTCTAGCCTTCTGATCGTGCACTCCCGCCTCCTAGCCACAGGTGTTTTAATTATAGTAGGTCTAATACCCCTCCACAGAGAGTGAGAATTTGAGTCCAAGAAGAGGTTTCACATGTACCCGTTCAGATGGAGACGTTTATTCTCAATGAGGTAGGTCAAGCGTAGGACCTCGTATAAGAGAGATGCCGTAAAGTGGCTACGAGGTACACATAAATATGGCCATTTTTATGCGCTAAAAGCTCTCATTTTTCATATTTCTAGTGCAGTAATGCAGTTCAAATTTCGTGTTTTCAAGTTTGCATGTTTTGGCGCTGCAGTGTGCTGCCCTTTTTACTTAACTATATACGAGTTGGCGACTCTGGGTTCAGCACCTGTTCACACTCAGTCTATGTTTGGATGTGCAGGTCAGGTTTTTGAAATGTATTCTCTAGCCTTCTGATCGTGCACTCCCGCCTCCTAGCCACAGGTGTTTTAATTATAGTAGGTCTAATACCCCTCCACAGAGAGTGAGAATTTGAGTCCAAGAAGAGGTTTCACATGTACCCGTTCAGATGGAGACGTTTATTCTCAATGAGGTAGGTCAAGCGTAGGACCTCGTATAAGAGAGATGCCGTAAAGTGGCTACGAGGTACACATAAATATGGCCATTTTTATGCGCTAAAAGCTCTCATTTTTCATATTTCTAGTGCAGTAATGCAGTTCAAATTTCGTGTTTTCAAGTTTGCATGTTTTGGCGCTGCAGTGTGCTGCCCTTTTTACTTAACTATATACGAGTTGGCGACTCTGGGTTCAGCACCTGTTCACACTCAGTCTATGTTTGGATGTGCAGGTCAGGTTTTTGAAATGTATTCTCTAGCCTTCTGATCGTGCACTCCCGCCTCCTAGCCACAGGTGTTTTAATTATAGTAGGTCTAATACCCCTCCACAGAGAGTGAGAATTTGAGTCCAAGAAGAGGTTTCACATGTACCCGTTCAGATGGAGACGTTTATTCTCAATGAGGTAGGTCAAGCGTAGGACCTCGTATAAGAGAGATGCCGTAAAGTGGCTACGAGGTACACATAAATATGGCCATTTTTATGCGCTAAAAGCTCTCATTTTTCATATTTCTAGTGCAGTAATGCAGTTCAAATTTCGTGTTTTCAAGTTTGCATGTTTTGGCGCTGCAGTGTGCTGCCCTTTTTACTTAACTATATACGAGTTGGCGAGTCTGGGTTCAGCACCTGTTCACACTCAGTCTATGTTTGGATGTGCAGGTCAGGTTTTTGAAATGTATTCTCTAGCCTTCTGATCGTGCACTCCCGCCTCCTAGCCACAGGTGTTTTAATTATAGTAGGTCTAATACCCCTCCACAGAGAGTGAGAATTTGAGTCCAAGAAGAGGTTTCACATGTACCCGTTCAGATGGAGACGTTTATTCTCAATGAGGTAGGTCAAGCGTAGGACCTCGTATAAGAGAGATGCCGTAAAGTGGCTACGAGGTACACATAAATATGGCCATTTTTATGCGCTAAAAGCTCTCATTTTTCATATTTCTAGTGCAGTAATGCAGTTCAAATTTCGTGTTTTCAAGTTTGCATGTTTTGGCGCTGCAGTGTGCTGCCCTTTTTACTTAACTATATACGAGTTGGCGACTCTGGGTTCAGCACCTGTTCACACTCAGTCTATGTTTGGATGTGCAGGTCAGGTTTTTGAAATGTATTCTCTAGCCTTCTGATCGTGCACTCCCGCCTCCTAGCCACAGGTGTTTTAATTATAGTAGGTCTAATACCCCTCCACAGAGAGTGAGAATTTGAGTCCAAGAAGAGGTTTCACATGTACCCGTTCAGATGGAGACGTTTATTCTCAATGAGGTAGGTCAAGCGTAGGACCTCGTATAAGAGAGATGCCGTAAAGTGGCTACGAGGTACACATAAATATGGCCATTTTTATGCGCTAAAAGCTCTCATTTTTCATATTTCTAGTGCAGTAATGCAGTTCAAATTTCGTGTTTTCAAGTTTGCATGTTTTGGCGCTGCAGTGTGCTGCCCTTTTTACTTAACTATATACGAGTTGGCGACTCTGGGTTCAGCACCTGTTCACACTCAGTCTATGTTTGGATGTGCAGGTCAGGTTTTTGAAATGTATTCTCTAGCCTTCTGATCGTGCACTCCCGCCTCCTAGCCACAGGTGTTTTAATTATAGTAGGTCTAATACCCCTCCACAGAGAGTGAGAATTTGAGTCCAAGAAGAGGTTTCACATGTACCCGTTCAGATGGAGACGTTTATTCTCAATGAGGTAGGTCAAGCGTAGGACCTCGTATAAGAGAGATGCCGTAAAGTGGCTACGAGGTACACATAAATATGGCCATTTTTATGCGCTAAAAGCTCTCATTTTTCATATTTCTAGTGCAGTAATGCAGTTCAAATTTCGTGTTTTCAAGTTTGCATGTTTTGGCGCTGCAGTGTGCTGCCCTTTTTACTTAACTATATACGAGTTGGCGACTCTGGGTTCAGCACCTGTTCACACTCAGTCTATGTTTGGATGTGCAGGTCAGGTTTTTGAAATGTATTCTCTAGCCTTCTGATCGTGCACTCCCGCCTCCTAGCCACAGGTGTTTTAATTATAGTAGGTCTAATACCCCTCCACAGAGAGTGAGAATTTGAGTCCAAGAAGAGGTTTCACATGTACCCGTTCAGATGGAGACGTTTATTCTCAATGAGGTAGGTCAAGCGTAGGACCTCGTATAAGAGAGATGCCGTAAAGTGGCTACGAGGTACACATAAATATGGCCATTTTTATGCGCTAAAAGCTCTCATTTTTCATATTTCTAGTGCAGTAATGCAGTTCAAATTTCGTGTTTTCAAGTTTGCATGTTTTGGCGCTGCAGTGTGCTGCCCTTTTTACTTAACTATATACGAGTTGGCGACTCTGGGTTCAGCACCTGTTCACACTCAGTCTATGTTTGGATGTGCAGGTCAGGTTTTTGAAATGTATTCTCTAGCCTTCTGATCGTGCACTCCCGCCTCCTAGCCACAGGTGTTTTAATTATAGTAGGTCTAATACCCCTCCACAGAGAGTGAGAATTTGAGTCCAAGAAGAGGTTTCACATGTACCCGTTCAGATGGAGACGTTTATTCTCAATGAGGTAGGTCAAGCGTAGGACCTCGTATAAGAGAGATGCCGTAAAGTGGCTACGAGGTACACATAAATATGGCCATTTTTATGCGCTAAAAGCTCTCATTTTTCATATTTCTAGTGCAGTAATGCAGTTCAAATTTCGTGTTTTCAAGTTTGCATGTTTTGGCGCTGCAGTGTGCTGCCCTTTTTACTTAACTATATACGAGTTGGCGACTCTGGGTTCAGCACCTGTTCACACTCAGTCTATGTTTGGATGTGCAGGTCAGGTTTTTGAAATGTATTCTCTAGCCTTCTGATCGTGCACTCCCGCCTCCTAGCCACAGGTGTTTTAATTATAGTAGGTCTAATACCCCTCCACAGAGAGTGAGAATTTGAGTCCAAGAAGAGGTTTCACATGTACCCGTTCAGATGGAGACGTTTATTCTCAATGAGGTAGGTCAAGCGTAGGACCTCGTATAAGAGAGATGCCGTAAAGTGGCTACGAGGTACACATAAATATGGCCATTTTTATGCGCTAAAAGCTCTCATTTTTCATATTTCTAGTGCAGTAATGCAGTTCAAATTTCGTGTTTTCAAGTTTGCATGTTTTGGCGCTGCAGTGTGCTGCCCTTTTTACTTAACTATATACGAGTTGGCGACTCTGGGTTCAGCACCTGTTCACACTCAGTCTATGTTTGGATGTGCAGGTCAGGTTTTTGAAATGTATTCTCTAGCCTTCTGATCGTGCACTCCCGCCTCCTAGCCACAGGTGTTTTAATTATAGTAGGTCTAATACCCCTCCACAGAGAGTGAGAATTTGAGTCCAAGAAGAGGTTTCACATGTACCCGTTCAGATGGAGACGTTTATTCTCAATGAGGTAGGTCAAGCGTAGGACCTCGTATAAGAGAGATGCCGTAAAGTGGCTACGAGGTACACATAAATATGGCCATTTTTATGCGCTAAAAGCTCTCATTTTTCATATTTCTAGTGCAGTAATGCAGTTCAAATTTCGTGTTTTCAAGTTTGCATGTTTTGGCGCTGCAGTGTGCTGCCCTTTTTACTTAACTATATACGAGTTGGCGACTCTGGGTTCAGCACCTGTTCACACTCAGTCTATGTTTGGATGTGCAGGTCAGGTTTTTGAAATGTATTCTCTAGCCTTCTGATCGTGCACTCCCGCCTCCTAGCCACAGGTGTTTTAATTATAGTAGGTCTAATACCCCTCCACAGAGAGTGAGAATTTGAGTCCAAGAAGAGGTTTCACATGTACCCGTTCAGATGGAGACGTTTATTCTCAATGAGGTAGGTCAAGCGTAGGACCTCGTATAAGAGAGATGCCGTAAAGTGGCTACGAGGTACACATAAATATGGCCATTTTTATGCGCTAAAAGCTCTCATTTTTCATATTTCTAGTGCAGTAATGCAGTTCAAATTTCGTGTTTTCAAGTTTGCATGTTTTGGCGCTGCAGTGTGCTGCCCTTTTTACTTAACTATATACGAGTTGGCGACTCTGGGTTCAGCACCTGTTCACACTCAGTCTATGTTTGGATGTGCAGGTCAGGTTTTTGAAATGTATTCTCTAGCCTTCTGATCGTGCACTCCCGCCTCCTAGCCACAGGTGTTTTAATTATAGTAGGTCTAATACCCCTCCACAGAGAGTGAGAATTTGAGTCCAAGAAGAGGTTTCACATGTACCCGTTCAGATGGAGACGTTTATTCTCAATGAGGTAGGTCAAGCGTAGGACCTCGTATAAGAGAGATGCCGTAAAGTGGCTACGAGGTACACATAAATATGGCCATTTTTATGCGCTAAAAGCTCTCATTTTTCATATTTCTAGTGCAGTAATGCAGTTCAAATTTCGTGTTTTCAAGTTTGCATGTTTTGGCGCTGCAGTGTGCTGCCCTTTTTACTTAACTATATACGAGTTGGCGACTCTGGGTTCAGCACCTGTTCACACTCAGTCTATGTTTGGATGTGCAGGTCAGGTTTTTGAAATGTATTCTCTAGCCTTCTGATCGTGCACTCCCGCCTCCTAGCCACAGGTGTTTTAATTATAGTAGGTCTAATACCCCTCCACAGAGAGTGAGAATTTGAGTCCAAGAAGAGGTTTCACATGTACCCGTTCAGATGGAGACGTTTATTCTCAATGAGGTAGGTCAAGCGTAGGACCTCGTATAAGAGAGATGCCGTAAAGTGGCTACGAGGTACACATAAATATGGCCATTTTTATGCGCTAAAAGCTCTCATTTTTCATATTTCTAGTGCAGTAATGCAGTTCAAATTTCGTGTTTTCAAGTTTGCATGTTTTGGCGCTGCAGTGTGCTGCCGTTTTTACTTAACTATATACGAGTTGGCGACTCTGGGTTCAGCACCTGTTCACACTCAGTCTATGTTTGGATGTGCAGGTCAGGTTTTTGAAATACAGTGGGGGAGGGGGCCCACAGGAAAATAGAGGTGACACAGTGGGGGAGGGGGCCCACAGGAAAATAGAGGTAGCACAGTGGGGGAGGGGGCCCACAGGATATTGGGTGACACAGTGAGGGAGGGGGCCCACAGGAAAATAGAGGTGACACAGTGGGGGAGGGGGCCCACAGGAAAATAGAGGTAGCACAGTGGGGGAGGGGGCCCACAGGAAAATAGAGGTAGCACAGTGGGGGAGGGGGCCCACAGGATATTGGGTGACACAGTGGGGGAGGGGGCCCACAGGAAAATAGAGGTGACACAGTGGGGGAGGGGGCCCACAGGAAAATAGAGGTAGCACAGTGGGGGAGGGGGCCCACAGGATATTGGGTGACACAGTGGGGGAGGGGGCTCACAGAAAAATAGAGGTGACACAGTGGGGGAGGGGGCCCACAGGAAAATAGAGGTAGCACAGTGGGGGAGGGGGCCCACAGGAAAATAGAGGTAGCACAGTGGGGGAGGGGGCCCACAGGATATTGGGTGACACAGTGGTGACGGGGGTCCTCAGGTAACACCTTTACGACATCCACCTTACATGTATGGCGCGTGTTAAATGCCAGTGTCAATCTCTGACTGCAGCATATAACACATGCCAACATGCGTGCGCATCATTCTCTCACCCATTGGCGCCCATGATGTGATCGTGGGTTGCCGATGGGTTGTAATGACAGCCAGGGGTCTTCTTCCTGTGGCCAGGCGTTAAAGGAGACTGTGATTTCTGCTATCTGCAGTGATGCCGTGGTATCACTGCATATTATAGCACATGCGATCGGATGATCGCATCCTCATGTCCTCTAAGGGGGCTATCTGTACCAGTGAAAGGTAAAAACAAAATTAAAAAAATTCCTAAAAGTTCAAATCACCCCTTTTAAGTCAATTGAAAATAAATATATTTAAAAAATAAAAAAACAACACATATTTGGCATTGCTGGGTTCAGAAACGTCCGATCTATCAAAATATAAAAACAATTAACTCGATCAGTAAACACCGTAAACAGAAACAACTCAAGAATTCCAAATGTCCTTTTTTCGGGTCGCCACAATTTCACAAAAAAAGCTATAACAAGTGATGAAAAAAATCACATTTACCCCAAAATCATACTAATGAAAACAATGTCTTGCCCCCAACAGAAACCTTCCCTGTGTGTAATAAAATACGCAGCAGTCGCCGTCTTCTGCCGCTGTGTCGTTGCTTCTGTCTTCTTCATTGCAGCGGAATATGGACACCGGTAAGTATTTTACTACACACACTGGACCTACATTACTGCTCTCCTGTGTGGTGTGGTATATAGAGGATCTGTCAGCTCTCCTGTGTGGTGTAGTATATAGAGGATCTGTCAGCTCTCCTGTGTGGTGTAGTATATAGAGGATCTGTCAGCTCTCCCATGTGGTGTAGTATACAGAGGATCTGTCAGCTCTCCTGTGTGGTGTAGTATATAGAGGATCTGTCAGCTCTCCTGTGTGGTGTAGTATATAGAGGATCTGTCAGCTCTCCTGTGTGGTGTAGTATATAGAGGATCTGTCAGCTCTCCCATGTGGTGTAGTATACAGAGGATCTGTCAGCTCTCCTGTGTGGTGTAGTATATAGAGGATCTGTCAGCTCTCCTGTGTGGTGTAGTATATAGAGGATCTGTCAGCTCTCCTGTGTGGTGTAGTATATAGAGGATCTGTCAGCTCTCCCATGTGGTGTAGTATATAGAGGATCTGTCAGCTCTCCTGTGTGGTGTAGTATATAGAGGATCTGTCAGCTCTCCTGTGTGGTGTAGTATATAGAGGATCTGTCAGCTCTCCCATGTGGTGTAGTATACAGAGGATCTGTCAGCTCTCCTGTGTGGTGTAGTATATAGAGGATCTGTCAGCTCTCCTGTGTGGTGTAGTATATAGAGGATCTGTCAGCTCTCCTGTGTGGTGTAGTATATAGAGGATCTGTCAGCTCTCCCGTGTGGTGTAGTATATAGAGGATCTGTCAGCTCTCCTGTGTGGTGTAGTATATAGAGGATCTGTCAGCTCTCCCGTGTGGTGTAGTATACAGAGGATCTGTCAGCTCTCCTGTGTGGTGTAGTATATAGAGGATCTGTCAGCTCTCCTGTGTGGTGTAGTTTATAGAGGATTTGTCAGCTCTCCCGTGTGGTGTAAAATATAGAGGATCTGTCAGCTTTCCCGTGTGGTGTAAAATATAGAGGATCTGTCAGCTCTCCTGTGTGGTGTAGTATATAGAGGATCTGTCAGCTCTCCTGTGTGGTGTAGTATATAGAGGATCTGTCAGCTCTCCTGTGTGGTGTAATACAGTGGGGCAAAAAAGTATTTAGTCAGTCAGCAATAGTGCAAGTTCCACCACTTAAAAAGTTGAGAGGCGTCTGTAATTTACATCATAGGTAGACCTCAACTATGGGAGGCAAACTGAGAAAAAAAAATGCAGAAAATCACATTGTCTGTTTTTTTAACAATTTATTTGCATATTATGGTGGAAAATAAGTATTTGGTCAGAAACAAAATTTCATCTCAATACTTTGTAATATATCCTTTGTTGGCAATGACAGAGGCCAAACGTTTTCTGTAAGTCTTCACAAGGTTGCCACACACTGTTGTTGGTATGTTGGCCCATTCCTCCATGCAGATCTCCTCTAGAGCAGTGATGTTTTTGGCTTTTCGCTTGGCAACACGGACTTTCAACTCCCTCCAAAGGTTTTCTATAGGTTTGAGATCTGGAGACTGGCTTGGCCACTCCAGGACCTTGAAATGCTTCTTACGAAGCCACTCCTTCGTTGCCCTGGCGGTGTGCTTTGGATCATTGTCATGTTGAAAGACTCAGCCACGTTTCATCTTCAATGCCCTTGCTGATGGAAGGAGGTTTGCACTCAAAATCTCACAATACATGGCCCCATTCATTCTTTCATGTACCCGGATCAGTCGTCCTGGCCCCTTTGCAGAGAAACAGCCCCAAAGCATGATGTTTCCACCACCATGCTTTACAGTAGGTATGGTGTTTGATGGATGCAACTCAGTATTCTTTTTCCTCCAAACACGACAAGTTGTGTTTCTGCCAAACAGTTCCAGTTTGGTTTCATCAGACCATAGGACATTCTCCCAAAACTCCTCTGGATCATCCAAATGCTCTCTAGCAAACTTCAGACGGGCCCGGACATGTACTGGCTTAAGCAGTGGGACACGTCTGGCACTGCAGGATCTGAGTCCATGGTGGCATAGTGTGTTACTTATGGTAGGCCTTGTTACATTGGTCCCAGCTCTCTGCAGTTCATTCACTAGGTCCGCCCGCGTGGTTCTGGGCTTTTTGCTCACCGTTCTTGTGATCATTCTGACCCCACGGGGTGGGATTTTGCGTGGAGCCCCAGATCGAGGGAGATTATCAGTGGTCTTGTATGTCTTCCATTTTCTAATTATTGCTCCCACTGTTGATTTCTTCACTCCAAGCTGGTTGGCTATTGCAGATTCAGTCTTCCCAGCCTGGTGCAGGGCTACAATTTTGTTTCTGGTGTCCTTTGACAGCTCTTTGGTCTTCACCATAGTGGAGTTTGGAGTCAGACTGTTTGAGGGTGTGCACAGGTGTCTTTTAATACTGATAACAAGTTTAAACAGGTGCCATTACTACAGGTAATGAGTGGAGGAAATAAGAGACTCTTAAAGAAGAAGTTACAGGTCTGTGAGAGCCAGAAATCTTGATTGTTTGTTTCTGACCAAATACTTATTTTCCACCATAATATGCAAATAAAATTATAAAAAAAACAGACAATGTGATTTTCTGGATTTTTTTTTCTCAGTTTGTCTCCCATAGTTGAGGTCTACCTATGATGTAAATTACAGACGCCTCTCATCTTTTTAAGTGGTGGAACTTGCACTATTGCTGACTGACTAAATACTTTTTTGCCCCACTGTATATAGAGGATCTGTCAGCTCTCCCGTGTGGTGTAGTATATAGAGGATCTGTCAGCTCTCCCGTGTGGTGTAGTGTATAGAGGATCTGTCAGCTCTCCCGTGTGGTGTAGTATGTAGAGGATCTGTCAGCTCTCCCGTGTGGTGTAGTATATAGAGGATCTGTCAGCTCTCCCGTGTGGTGTAGTGTATAGAGGATCTGTCAGCTCTCCCGTGTGGTGTAGTATGTAGAGGATCTGTCCGCTCTCCCATGTGGTGTAGTATATAGAGGATCTGTCAGCTCTCCTATGTGGTGTAGTATGTAGAGGATCTGTCAGCTCTCCTGTATGGTGTAGTATATAGAGGATCTGTCAGCTCTTCCTTGTGGTGTAATGTATAGAGGATCTGTCAGCTCTCCTGTGTGGTGTAATATATAGAGGATCTGTCAGCTCTGCCGTGTGGTGTAGTATGTAGAGGATCTGTCAGCTCTCCCATGTGGTGTAGTATATAGAGGATCTGTCAGCTCTCCTGTGTGGTGTAGTATATAGAGGATCTGTCAGCTCTCCTGTGTGGTGTAATATATAGAGGATCTGTCAGCTCTCCTGTGTGGTGTAGTATATAGAGGATCTGTCAGCTCTCCTGTGTGGTGTAGTATATAGAGGATCTGTCAGCTCTCCCGTGTGGTGTAGTATATAGAGGATCTGTCGGCTCTCCTGTGTGGTGTAGTATATAGAGGATCTGTCGGCTCTCCTGTGTGGTGTAGTATATAGAGGATCTGTCAGCTCTCCTGTGTGGTGTAGTATATAGAGGATCTGTCAGCTCTCCTGTGTGGTGTAGTATATAGAGGATCCGTCAGCTCTCCTGTGTGGTGTAGTATATAGAGGATCTGTCAGCTCTCGTGTGTGGTGTAGTATATAGAGGATCTGTCAGCTCTCCTGTGTGGTGTAGTATATAGAGGATCTGTCAGCTCTCCTGTGTGGTGTAGTATATAGAGGATCTGTCATCTCTCCTGTGTGGTGTAGTATATAGAGGATCTGTCAGCTCTCCCGTGTGGTGTAGTATATAGAGGATCTGTCGGCTCTCCTGTGTGTTGTAGTATATAGAGGATCTGTCAGCTCTCCTGTGTGGTGTAGTATATAGGATCTATGCTGTGTGGTATTTTTACACGGCATGGTGGGCCCCAAGAATGATTTTTCTCTGGTGGGCCCAAGGTACTCCAGTCCGACGCTGGCAGCGATCAGGGATCCTGCTGAGAATCGTACGTCATAGCAGATCGTTTGGAACTTTCTTTCGTCGCTGGATCTCCCGCTGTCATCGCTAGATTGGTGTGTGTGACACCGATCTAGCGATGCGATCTAGCGATGCGTTCGCTTGTAACCAGGGTAAACATCGGGTTACTAAGCGCAGGGCCGCGCTTAGTAACCCGATGTTTACCCTGGTTACCAGCGTAAAAAAAAACAAACAGCACATACTTACATTCCGGTGTCTGTCCCTTGTCGTCTGCTTCCCGCACTCACTGACTGCCGGCCGTAACGTGAAAGCACAGCACAGCGGTGACGTCACCGCTGTGCTCTGCTTTCACTGTACGGCCGGCAGTCAGTGAGTGCGGGAAGCAGACGGCAAGGGACAGACACCGGAATGTAAGTATGTGCTGTTTGTTTTTTTTTGTTACGCTGGTAACAAGGGTAAACATCGGGTTACTAAGCGCGGTCCTGCGCTTAGTAACCCGATGTTTACCCTGGTTACCCGGGGACCTCAGCATCGTTGGTCGCTGGAGAGCTGTCTGTGTGACAGCTCCCCAGCAACCACACTACGATTTACCTACGATCACGGCCAGGTCGTATCGCTGGTCGTGATCGTAGGTAAATCGTATAGTGTGACGGTACCCTTAGTAACGCACCCTCCTCCTCTTCTATTAGTTGTGTGTCAGGAGCTGCCCTCTCACCACTGCGTGCACATCGCTGAGGCCGGCCATGGCTCCAGCTACATGTGCATGCTGCTCGTCCCGCCCCCTCCCCCATCATGCTGCAACACTAGGTGCCTGAAAAATTAAAGGGGCCGGCAGGGCCGTATTTAGAGTTTCTGCTGCCCTAGGCACTTTTAGTGCTGCCTCCCACTTTGGTGAGTAAGACACTATCGGCAGTCGCCTTTTGCAGCAGATCCGGCAGTTTTTCTGCATCTGCCGCGTACCGGATCACTTACGGCAACACTGCGTTCAACCTCATTCATTCCCTATGGGATTTGCGGCACTTGCCATGATCTGGCAAATGCGGTACCATACCTCCCAACTTTTGAAAAAGGGAAGGAGTTATGAAGTTTGCGGCGCACGTAGTGCGCCACGGCAAATTTTAGGCCACACCTCTGACCACACCCATTTCACAACTAGTCACACCCATATCCACGTCCCAACCACAGCCATTTAGCACTGCTGATCACACTGTTTTATATAAAATAATTATAAACAAAAAAAATATGGCCACACAGTGCTCCATACTGTATAATGGCCACACATGATGCTCAATACTGTATAATGGCCATTGGCCACACATGATGCTCCATCCTGTATAACGGCCACACATGATGCTCCATCCTGTATAATGGCCACACATGATGCTCCATCCTGTATAACGGCCACACATGATGCTCCATCCTGTATAACGGCCACACATGATGCTCCATCCTGTATAACGGCCACACATGATGCTCCATCCTGTATAACGGCCACACATGATGCTCCATCCTGTATAATGGCCACACAATGCTCCATACTGTATAATGGCCGCACATGATGCTCCATACTGTATAATGACCACACATGATGCTCAATACTGTATATTGGCAGCACATGATGCTCCATACTGTATATTGGCAGCACATGATGGCCAGTTGGGGCGGGAGGCGGGGTCGTTCGGGAGGTGACCCAGCTTTAAAAAAAAAAAAAAAAACCTTGCTCAGGTGCCGCCCCCTGCATTGTCCCCGCCCTAGGCACGTGCCCTCACGTGCCTAGTGGCAAATACGGCCCTGGGGGCTGGCAGCCGGAAAGCGGCCCACTACAGGCACCGGCCCCTCTAGCATTTGCCAGAAGTGCCCGATGCTCAGTCTGGCCCTGGCTTCATGTATTTATTTTGTGTGTGTCTGTGTGATTCATTTTGTTTGGGAGTCGGGGTCCATCACGTCACTGTGTCATAGGGCCGGACATCTGCCGGCCACAGTTTTGCCCCAGGTGTTGCTCCTGCTCTGCTGAATATCATGGAGCAGAGAAGACAAGCAAGTGTGCACTCATCTTTGGAATAAGGATTTATACTACAGCAGGATTACAAGCAGCTTCCTCGCCTCATGCATACAGTGAGTATTTTGGCCAGTATTTTACATCAGTATTTGTCAGCTAAAAAAACCAGACAGGAGCAAACACTGAGAAAAATAATAACTGAATGACTTTTACCTCTTCTGTGTTTTGGATCCACTCCTGGAGTCTGTTAACAAATACTGATGCAAAATATTGCCATGTAAAAGTGCTGTAAATCCTTACTGACTTCATCATTACATCGATGACAGTGCTGCAGTCAGTAACTTAGCTCAGTGACTCTGCTTGAGTTGACAACTTGACATCATAAGCTGCTGAGCTCACTAATTGTCTGCAGTGCTGTCGATGTGAAGTCAGCGCTGCAGACAATAACAGATACCAGCGTCGGACTGGAACACCTTGGGCCCACCAGAGAAAATCATTCTTGGGGCCCACTATGTAGCCACATAGAAATAGATACAAGACCACCAATTGTGCGGTAAAAAGCGCTAATATCAGGGTATAATATAAAGTAGTTCACGTCTTAATAATGTAGCAAGGGTTGGGGTAGCCCCCTCACAGAATATAATGTAGCCCCCTCATAAAATATAATGCAGTCCCCTCTCATAGAATATAATGCAGCACCCCACAAAATATAATGCAACCCTCTCAGGTATGACGCAGTCCCCACCATAGAATATAATGTGCACCCCCATAGGGTATAATGCAGCCCTCCCCCAGATAGTATAATGCCACGCACCACAGAATATAATGTAGTCCCGAGAGAATGCAGTTCCACCACAGAATATAATGCAGCCCCCCCATAGAGTATACTGTAGCCCCCTCATATAGTATGATGTAGCCCCCATAATATTATGTAGTCCCCTGAGAGAATAATGCAGCCCCACCACAGAATATAATGCAGCCCCCCATAGAGTATACTGTAACCCCTCATATAGTATGATGTAGCCCCCCATAATATAATGTAGTACCTTAAGTATAATGCAGTCCCCCCACAGAATATAATGTAGCCCCCCAGGGCCGTATTTAGAGTTTCTGCTACCCTAGGCACTTTTAGCGCTGCCTCCCCCATTGGTGAGTATGACACTATCAGCAGTGACTTTGGCAAGAATCGCTGATGTGAAAGTCGCCTTTTGCAGCAGATCGGGCAGTTTTTCTGCATCTGCCGCGTAACGGATCACTTACGGCAACACTGCGTTCGGCCTCATTCATTCCCTATGGGATTTGCGGCACTTGCCGTGATCTGGCAAATGCGGTACCATACCTCCCAACTTTTGAAGAAGGGAAGGAGGCATAAAGTTTGCGGCGCGCGTAGTGCGCCACGGCAAATTTTAGGCCACGCCTCTGACCAGACCCATTTCACAACTAGTCACACCCATATCCACGTCCCAACTGCAGCCATTTAGCAATGCTGATCACACTGTTTAATATACAATAATTATAAGCAAACAAAAATATGGCCACGCAGTGCTCCATACTGTATAATGGCCACACATGATGCTCAATACTGTATAACGGCCACACACATGATGCTCCATAATGTATAATGGACACACATGATGCTCCATACTGTATAATGGCCACACACAGTTCTTCATACTGTATAATGGCCACACATGATGCTCCATAGTGTATAATGGCCACACATTGCTCCATACTGTATAATGGCCAGACAGTGCTCCATACTGTATAATGATCCTACATAATGCTCAATACTGTATAATGGCGACAAATGATGCTCCATACTGTATAATGGCCACACATGATGCTCCATACTGTATAACGGCCACACATGATGCTCCATACTGCATATTTCCCCCTGTATGGCTTAGATTCCCCCCTGCATGGCTTAGATTCCCCCCTGCATGGCTTAGATTCCCCCCTGTATGGCTTAGATTCCCCCCTGCATGGCTTAGACTCCCCCCTGCATGGCTTAGACTCCCCCCTGCATGGCTTAGATTCCCCCCTGTATGGCTTAGATTCCCCCCTGCATGGCTTAGATTCCCCCCTGCATGGCTTAGATTCCCCCCTGCATGGCTTAGATTCCCCCCTGCATGGCTTAGATTCCCCCCTGTATGGCTTAGATTCCCCCCTGCATGGCTTAGACTCCCCCCTGTATGGCTTAGACTCCCCCCTGCATGGCTTAGATTCCCCCCTGTATGGCTTAGATTCCCCCCTGCATGGCTTAGATTCCCCCCTGCATGGCTTAGATTCCCCCCTGCATGGCTTAGATTCCCCCCTGCATGGCTTAGATTCCCCCCTGCATGGCTTAGATTCCCCCCTGCATGGCTTAGATTCCCCCCTGCATGGCTTAGACTCCCCCCTGCATGGCTTAGATTCCCCCCTGCATGGCTTAGATTCCCCCCTGCATGGCTTAGATTCCCCCCTGCATGGCTTAGATTCCCCCCTGCATGGCTTAGATTCCCCCCTGTATGGCTTAGATTCCCCCCTGCATGGCTTAGATTCCCCCCTGCATGGCTTAGACTCCCCCCTGCATGGCTTAGATTCCCCCCTGCATGGCTTAGATTCCCCCCTGCATGGCTTAGATTCCCCCCTGCATGGCTTAGACTCCCCCCTGCGTGGCTTAGACTCCCCCCTGCGTGGCTTAGATTCCCCCCTGTGTGGCTTAGATTCCCCCCTGCGTGGCTTAGATTCCCCCCTGCGTGGCTTAGATTCCCCCCTGCGTGGCTTAGATTCCCCCCTGTGTGGCTTAGATTCCCCACTGCATGGCTTAGATTCCCCCCTGTATGGCTTAGATTCCCCCCTGTATGGCTTAGATTCCCCCCTTGTGTGGCTTAGATTCCCCCCTGCATGGCTTAGATTCCCCCCTGTATGGCTTAGATTCCCCCCTGTATGGCTTAGATTCCCCCCTGTATGGCTTAGATTCCCCCCTGCATGGCTTAGATTCCCCCCTGTATGGATTAGATTCCCCCCTGCATGGCTTAGATTCCCCCCTGTATGGCTTAGATTCCCCCCTGCATGGCTTAGATTCCCCCCTGCATGGCTTAGATTCCCCCTGTGTGGCTTAGATTCTCCCCTGTATGGCTTAGATTCCCCCCTGCATGGCTTAGATTCCCCCCTGCATGGCTTAGATTCCCCCCTGCATGGCTTAGATTCTCCCCTGTATGGCTTAGATTCTCCCCTGTATGGCTTAGATTCTCCCCTGTATGGCTTAGATTCCCCCCTGCATGGCGGCTTATCTCTCTGCATCAGCACCCGCTCCTGCTCCTGCTCGGCGTGCTGGCTTATGTCCTCCTTCATCCCCCCGTCCCTCATACTCACCTGTCCCACTGCACGGCTGTGCCGACATCCCTCGCGCTCTGTCCCGACTCCAGGCGGCGGCGCCGGCGCAGCACCTTCTTCCTGCTTGAGCGGTCATGTGACACCGTTCATTAAGATCATGAATATGCGCATATTCATGATCTTAATGAGCGGTGTCACGTGACCGCTCGTTCAGGACGAGCTGCAGTGCAGAAGCCGAGACCATCGCTGGAGCAGGGTGAGTATTCAAGGCGGGCGGCGGGGGGGGGCCTGGAGCGGGGGGGGGGGGCCCTGTCAGCAGGTGTCAGTGTCAGGGCCCACCAGAGGATCCTCCGGTTCCCCGGTGGGCCAGTCCGAGCCTGACAGATACCATGGGTGGGACAGAGATTCAGCCCTGGAGTAGGGGAGAGTGTGTAAATTACAGGAGAACAAAGATTTCACTTACTGAATACCCTTCATAAAAACCGATGCATTTCGAAGCAGGACTAAGAATGTTGGTTCTTATAGAAAGTGTTCACTTCAACCTTTTGCAAAGTTTGTATATTTTTTCACTTTTTTAATGGATTAAATGAAAAAAATTATATTCTGGAAGCTGGACCCTTTACCGTTCTTGGACTTGTTTACCTTTTTTAATACTACAAAAATTGAGGTGTGTTGAATTTTTGAAATCTTGCAAATTATATGTGTTTAATTTGCGGGATTTCCCCATACACTTAAATGAGATGCCAAATATTCGCATATAAAAAATTCATATGGGTTTTTATTAAATTTCAGCAGCAAAAAATGGATGTAATCCACATACACACAACATTATCAATAAAGCATTATCAAAGCTCACAGCAAAAAGGAAGTTTACAAAACAAAGTCATTTTAATAAAAAAATTATATTCAAAAAGAAGCAAGAACGATACTGAAATAAATGCAATGAAAACATGTAAAAAACACTCAAAAGGCAACGAAGAAACACAAATAACCTAATCTGGCAAGTTGAAGAATTAAATTCTGCAGGAAATCTACAGCGTCAAAATCTCACCAAATACCTATCGTAGAAACATAACCTTAGAGGGTAATTTCACTGATTGTGAGAAGGGAGATGAGAGACAAGTCTGCTGCCAATGGGAGAGAATTTGTGTTCTAAATTATGAGATTATCCAGCTAAGAAAAAATTGCACAACAAAACCCAAAACAAAACATTTTGATATGGTATCTTGAAGAATACTAAGGTTGGGTTTACACTGCGTTGTGTGAACCCATTTAACGGACTACGTTACACCGCGGCATAACGCGGTGTAACGTAGTCTGTTAACGCCACCAATACTTGCAATGGTGAACGCATCGCTAGCGCACGCCCACAATGGGCGTGCCCTAGCGATGTGCCGTCATTGAGTGACGGACCCGAGATGCAGGCTGCAGCGTTTCCGGGTCCGTCACTGCTAGCGCACCGCTAGCGCAGATGGAGCTAGCAGATGGTCTATCTGCGCTAGTGCAGTGCCAAAGTCGGCACTTGCATTAGTGCAGTCCGTTTAACGGATTTGTTGAACGGACTGCACAACGCAAGTGTGAACCTAGCCTAAGGAATATAGGGGTGTCCTTTGTCCATGATCCTCGTGGTCAGTGTGGTTATAGAGAACATGTCTTGCTCTTGCCTCCAGACGGCTGTTATACCCTGCAGTAAATGATAATCCATGGATATGAATAAGAGCGGTATTATGAGCAGCAGCCAGGGCCGTAGTCATGGCCCACATAGGTGTCTGCTTTAGCGTGCCCTGACCACCCGCATCACATATATACAGTCCCACTGTCTCACTTGCCTGGTTCTCAGAGGCCTCCCTTAAACGCAGGGACACTTCTTCACATATAGAGACAGAGTCCAATTCCAACTTAAAACGCAGAACTTTGCTTGTTTCCAATCGCAGCACGTCCACATCAGTTACAGCATCAACACTGAGTTCTGCACAGTTCACATCCTTCGCTTTCCCTGTGCTCTTTCCTATGTCCTTTAGGTTGTACCCAGTTTGTCCTGTCTCGACCGGTACTACAGCGTACTCCTGTTCAGCTTCGCTACGTTCATTAGTTCCCTTGTCCGTTTTGCACCAGACATAAGGGCATCTGCCCAAGTATAAAGCTGCCACATTTTGGAGCGACCTACCTTTCTGTTCTGCGGTTACTTCTGCTCTCACTTCTTCTGTCCTGGATGACTGGGTTTCACACTTAACGTTACTTGGCCCACTGCTTAGCTGGGGGCCGCAGGCCAGTTGACCTGCCTGGGCTCCCTAGCTTGACTGACCCAAAACCAGGAAATCCTCCTGTCTTACCCACAGTTGGCCCCTCCTAAGTTAACAGTTACTGTTCCTGAGTTCCTATCTCTAATCTCAGTGTGCTATAATGCCCCTTTTCTACCCAGTTAATTCTTCTCTTTTCCATTAGCTCTATATCACGTGATGTAGAATTGTAGTTCTAATGTTGACTCATGCAGGGAAGAGAGGCGTCCTGTTTCTACATAGAGCTTAGGATTTAGCTAGTCGGTTTTTACTTACGTGATGTCATAGACCTAATAGAAAAGAAAATAATTAACTGGGAAGAAGGGAAAAATGAAGGGCAGAAGGGAAAAATAAGTAATTGTAAGTACACAATGCTGTATAATATGATTGCAAAATATTAAGAGGACTGCGTTTTAAAATTGTTTCCTTCAGTTGACACATTTTGTGATGCCTTCAGATATTATTGCTTTTCTTCTAGAGTTTATTTAGGTGTCTGGTTCATGTAGGAAACTGGGCTCGTAAGATGTGTTTCTCTTCAAAAACTGCAATGAGAAATCATATCTATCCCCTTATATGGATACATTTTGGTCAATGATTTTTGTCATTTTTTTGGTCACGATGTACTGTACATTTTTACCATAAGTGTGTTTTTTGTTTGAAAGGATTGAAAAAGATCAACATTTTCCAACTTCTACCTATTTGACAGTGAAAAGTGGACAGCATTATGATGCCACGCGGATAGCGTCAATTTATCTATAAAAAGCTGGACATGTGAGCATGCCCATAGACTATAATGAGTATTTGTTTATAATGGACAGAACATTATGAGAATATTGGATGAGTGAAAATGATCTAATATTTCTTTACTCTATCTTATACTCATCATCGATTTCAGGCTGTTAATAGCCAACAGCTGCATTCACAATTTTACAGATTAAATAGCAGTAATCTGCCAGCAGTAATTTCTGACTCCGTGCCTTCAGGTTTCGGTTATTGATACTTAGAATAGGCCAGTATTATCAGATCAGTGGGACTCTTCACACCCCATAAAGATCAGCAGAAGTGATGTTAGAATAAGTCACAGCACATGTGCAAGCACTACAACCAGTGTCGGACTGGGGTGACAAGGGCTCACCAGTAACATTGACTTTGGGGGGCCACTTTTCACCTGCATGCAAATATTATGCTACCTTCGTTCACAAATTTACCTATGTGTCTATATAATAATAAACTAAGTAGCATGGTTAATGAATGATGAGATGCTGCTTTTTTCTGTACAGTGTGAACCAAGTGAATTATGCCAAGTACTGCCCATACAGTGGGGTTGGAGGCCCAGATCTACACAGGGGCCCACCTAGGGATTCCTGTTACCCTGTGAACTAGTCCGAGCCTGCATGTAAATGTGACGCCCCAGGGTCCTAGTCGTCACAGGGGCATTGCTTTCCCCACGAGGAGAGTGATGTCACGCTCGGAAACGATGAAGGATATCTTTCACCAGTTAATCACATACACACAACACGCTCATACTCCAGGCCAGAAGGGGGAGCTCTAAACCTGGTTTAGGGTGAACTCCCCTATAATTACATTCTGGTCTGGACGGAAAGAGTCAGTTAGTGAGGAGACTGTCATAGGACAGAGAAGAGAGCAGACAGACAGAGTGTCAGAAGGTCTGAAGGGGCCATGTAGTCTGAGGTACTACAGCTCCTGGAGAAAAGAGAACTTAGAAAGAGCAAACAACTTGTGGAAAGTGTGCAGGAGAGAAAGGGCACGGGAGAGTGATACCAGCGGAGCAGAGCAGTGAATTAGCTACCTCCCTGGCTGGCGCAGATTCCGGTAGCCGGGCTGAACTCTAAGGGTACCGTCTCACAGTGGCACTTTAGTCGCTACGACGGCACGATCCGTGACGTTCCAGCGATATACTTACGATCTCGCTTTGTCTGACACGCTACTGCGATCAGGGACCCCGCTGAGAATCGTACGTCGTAGCAGATCGTTTGAAACTTTCTTTCGTCGTCAAGTGTCCCGCTGTGGCGGCATGATCACATCGTGTAACAAAGGTGCGCACGATATTGTATACGATGTGCGCATAGTAACCAACGGCTTCTACATCGCAAACACGTCATGAAATTATCGCTCCAGCGCCGTGCATTGCGAAGTGTGACCGCAGTCTACGACGCTGAAGTGATAATGGAGCGACGCTGGAGCGTCACGGATCGTGCCGTCGTAGCGACCAAAGTGCCACTGTGTGACGGTACCTTAAGTGGCATAGTTGAAACCGGCAGGACAGCTGAATTCAAGTTACCTGTTCACCTTTACACCCAGGAGACACAGTGATACTTATAGGGCCCGGGTTGTGATAGAGACCCTGTAAAAAGGCCTGCTTCACCTGTCATACGGGTTGTGTCCTACCCTATATGTGGGACAGAGAGGAAATGTGAGGACCTTATTAGAAGCCATAGGCAGTAAGGGACTACAACACCACTGCGCTAGAGGAAGGCTTTTATCTCCATTTGGTGAAGGGGACTCGCTTCCAAGCTGGCCGTACCCTGCCTGCCCCTGTGATCTGGTGCCCTGGACTGCGGTTGCCTGAAACCTTCAGTAAACAAGGTAAAGAGACTGCAAACCTGTGTCCTCGTTCTTTGCTGCACCTCACACCATCTTCACCTATACACCGGGAGCCCTGGGGACCTACTTCACCTGTGGGAAGTTATACTATCTACCTGCCATACCATCACCCCAGAGGACCCCTTTAAGCAGCGTCGGTCCCTACTGACCGAATACCACAGGTGGCGAACATAAACTTTAATCAATATTTCTTTTACATGGGTGCCCAGGACCACGGACCGGGTTGCCGCCGTGACACGTCCCCTTAAGTACCGGACCCGGTACCGAGTACCCCACAGTCCTGGCGGTCGTTCCATATAGTCTAAAATGCTGGTGACTGCTATTCTGTGTAGTCTCCTTTGGTCACTTTGCATGTATTGCAGTACTGTACAAAATGTTTAGGCTTGTAAGGAAAAAAATGCTGCAAAGTAAGAACGCTTTAAAAAAAAGCAGTAGTGCTAATAGTTTATTTTTATCAATGAACACAAAAGTAAATGAAGAAAAGCGAAATGCAAATCAAATCAATATTTGGTGTGACCCTCCTTTACTTTCAAAATAGCATCAAGTATGTTCGGTACACTTGCACAAAGTCTTTGAAGGAAGTCAACAGTGAGGTTGGTCCAAACATCTTGGAGAGTTGACCACAGATCTTCTTTGGATGTCACTTGTACAAATTTGTCTCTTCATGTGATCCCAGACATACTGTATGATGGTGAGATCAGGGCTCTGTTGGGCACTATGTCATCGCTTCCAGGACTCTTTGCTCTTCTTTATGCTGAAGATTGTTCTTAATGACATTGACGGTATATTTGGGGTCCTTGTCCTGTTGCAGAATAAATGTGGAGTCAACATGATGTCTCCCTGATGGTATTGCTTGCTATATGACGATCACAACAAAAAGGTTGCAGTATAACCATGATCGTAAGAAAAAAAAAAAACACAACATGTCTATAATATGTGGATGCAGCCTAAAAGGTTTGTCTGTGATGGGACCGCTCTAAAATCGCTATGGATCTTTTTCTTGGAATGTGATACCTATGAAGAAAGTCTGCAGTGGCCTAGCAATAGGAACTACAAAGGTTGCATTTGTGGTGGGACCCAAAAAGGAAACATACACTACTTTTTATCAATGACCGATGGTGGTGGTTACATTAAAAAACACATACTTACCTATTGGAGCGGCTCAGCTCCTTTGTCTTCTATAGTGTGTGTCCTGCGGGTCTCCTTGCTTCCTATTCTGGTGAGGGGTGTCAGATGACCCTAGCTGCCAATAAGATTTGTGGGAGATAATTTGCAGATCATTGGGGGTCCAGCTTATAGCCCTGGTGTCAGCTATTTCTGGTAGTCCCATGGAGAATGAATAAAACAGTAGTGCACGTGTTTCAATCGGATATTCCCTGCTGTTCGTGAGTTAATTGTTCAAAAAAGGTTGTATGCATCTCACAGTGATACCAATAAAAATCACACCTCAGCCAGTAAAAAACATATACTTTCTCTTTATTTATTTTTTTTAAAGCCCCCCAAAAACCTACACAAATGTGATATTGCTGTAACTTGAATGATCTGAGTCCCTGCATACTCTGCTTATAGCTGCTTTTACCATAATTGAAGAGGTAAGTTCCGGATTGGACCAAGGGAACCCAGTAGATGTAGTGTATATGGACTTTTCAAAAGCTTTTGATACGGTGCCACACAAAAGGTTGATACATAAAATGAGAATAATGGGGATAGGGGAAAATATGTGCAAGTGGGTTGAGAGCTGGCTCAGGGATAGGAAACAAAGGGTGGTTATTAATGGAGCACACTCGGATTGGGTCGCGGTTAGCAGTGGGGTACCACAGGGGTCAGTATTGGGCCCTCTTCTTTTTAACATATTTATTAATGACCTTGTAGGGGGCATTCAGAGTAGAATTTCAATATTTGCACATGACACTAAACTCTGCAAGGTAATCAATACAGAGGAGGACAATTTTATATTACAGGATGATTTATGTAAACTAGAAGCTTGGGCTGATAAATGGCAAATGAGCTTTAATGGGGATAAATGTAAGGTCATGCACTTGGGTAGAAGTAATAAGATGTATAATTATGTGCTTAATTCTAAAACTCTGGGCAAAACCGTCAATGAAAAAGACCTGGGTGTATGGGTGGATGACAAACTCATATTCAGTGCCCAGTGTCAGGCAGCTGCCACAAAGGCAAATAAAATAATGGGATGCATTAAAAGAGGCATAGATGCTCATGAGGAGAACATAATTTTACCTCTATACAAGTCACTAGTTCGACCACACTTAGAATACTGTGCACAGTTTTGGTCTCCGGTGTATAAGAAAGACGTAGCTGAACTAGAGCGGGTGCAGAGAAGAGCGACCAAGGTTATTAGAGGACTGGGGGGTTTGCAATACCAAGATAGGTTATTTGTTATGGCTGGCAATCAGGCAACACAGCGTGCAGTAATCAGCGCACATACAGAGATCTGGCAATAACCAAAAACAATAGGACAAGCTCTGAGACGTGGAATCTCTGTAGACTGCAGTACCTGATCTATCCTCACACAACTATAAGCAGCAGTGGATTGCGCCTAAAACTACCTATGCAACTCGGCACTGCCTGAGGAGCTGACTAGCCTGAAGATAGAAATACAAGCCTGACTTACCTCAGAGAAATACCCCAAAGGAATAGGCAGCCCCCCACATATAATGACTGTTAGCAAGATGAAAAGACAAACGTAGGAATGAAATAGATTCAGCAAAGTGAGGCCCGATATTCTAGACAGAGCGAGGATAGCAAAGAGAACTATGCAGTCTACAAAAAACCCTAGAACGAAAACCACGCAAAGGGGCAAAAAGACCCACCGTGCCGAACTAACAGCACGGCGGTGCACCCCTTTGCTTCTCAGAGCTTCCAGCAAAAGTTAATAGCAAGCTGGACAGAAAAAACAGAAAACAAACTAGAAGCACTTATCTAGCAGAGCAGCAGGCCCAAGGAAAGATGCAGTAGCTCAGATCCAACACTGGAACATTGACAAGGAGCAAGGAAGACAGACTCAGGTGGAGCTAAATAGCAAGGCAGCCAACGAGCTCACCAAAACACCTGAGGGAGGAAGCCCAGAGACTGCAATACCACTTGTGACCACAGAAGTGAACTCAGCCACAGAATTCACAACAGTACCCCCCCCTTGAGGAGGGGTCACCGAACCCTCACCAGAACCCCCAGGCCGACCAGGATGAGCCACATGAAAGGCACGAACAAGATCTGGGGCATGGACATCAGAGGCAAAAACCCAGGAATTATCTTCCTGAGCATAACCCTTCCATTTGACCAGATACTGGAGTTTCCGTCTAGAGACACGAGAATCCAAAATCTTCTCCACAATATACTCCAATTCCCCCTCCACCAAAACAGGGGCAGGAGGCTCCACAGATGGAACCATAGGTGCCACGTATCTCCTCAACAACGACCTATGGAATACATTATGTATGGAAAAGGAGTCTGGGAGGGTCAGACGAAAAGACACCGGATTGAGAATCTCAGAAATCCTATACGGACCAATAAAACGAGGTTTAAATTTAGGAGAGGAAACCTTCATAGGAATATGACGAGAAGATAACCAAACCAGATCCCCAACACGAAGTCGGGGTCCCACACGGCGTCTGCGATTAGCGAAAAGCTGAGCCTTCTCCTGGGACAAGGTCAAATTGTCCACCACCTGAGTCCAGATCTGCTGCAACCTGTCCACCACAGAATCCACACCAGGACAGTCCGAAGACTCAACCTGTCCTGAAGAGAAACGAGGATGGAACCCAGAATTGCAGAAAAATGGAGAGACCAAGGTAGCCGAGCTGGCCCGATTATTAAGGGCGAACTCAGCCAACGGCAAAAATGACACCCAATCATCCTGGTCAGCGGAAACAAAACATCTCAGATATGTTTCCAAGGTCTGATTGGTTCGTTCGGTCTGGCCATTAGTCTGAGGATGGAAGGCCGAGGAGAAAGATAGGTCAATGCCCATCCTACCACAAAAGGCTCGCCAGAACCTCGAGACAAACTGGGAACCTCTGTCAGAAACAATATTCTCAGGAATGCCATGTAAACGAACCACATGCTGGAAGAACAAAGGCACCAAATCAGAGGAGGAAGGCAATTTAACCAAGGGCACCAGATGGACCATTTTAGAAAAGCGATCACAGACCACCCAAATGACCGACATTTTTTGAGAAACGGGAAGGTCAGAAATGAAATCCATCGAAATATGTGTCCAAGGCCTCTTCGGGACCGGCAAGGGCAAAAGCAACCCACTGGCACGTGAACAGCAGGGCTTAGCCCTAGCACAAATTCCACAGGACTGCACAAAAGCACGCACATCCCGTGACAGAGATGGCCACCAGAAGGATCTAGCAACCAACTCCCTGGTACCAAAGATTCCTGGATGACCGGCCAGCACCGAACAATGAAGTTCAGAGATAACTTTACTAGTCCACCTATCAGGGACGAACAGTTTCTCGGCCGGACAACGATCAGGTTTATTAGCCTGAAATTTCTGCAACACTCTCCGCAAATCAGGGGAGATGGCAGACACAATGACTCCTTCCTTGAGGATACTCGCCGGCTCAGATAACCCCGGAGAGTCGGGCACAAAACTCCTAGACAGAGCATCCGCCTTCACATTTTTAGAGCCCGGAAGGTATGAAATCACAAAATCAAAACGAGCAAAAAATAACGACCAACGGGCCTGTCTAGGATTCAAGCGCTTGGCAGACTCAAGATAAGTAAGGTTCTTATGATCAGTCAAAACCACCACGCGATGCTTAGCACCCTCAAGCCAATGACGCCACTCCTCGAATGCCCACTTCATGGCCAGCAACTCTCGGTTGCCCACATCATAATTACGCTCAGCAGCAGAAAATTTCCTGGAAAAGAAAGCACATGGTTTGAACACTGAGCAACCAGAACCTCTCTGTGACAAAACCGCCCCTGCACCAATCTCAGAAGCATCAACCTCGACCTGGAACGGAAGAGAAACATCAGGTTGACACAACACAGGGGCACAGCAAAAACGACGCTTCAACTCCTGAAAAGCTTCCACGGCAGCAGAAGACCAATTAACCAAATCAGCACCCTTCTTGGTCAAATCGGTCAATGGTCTGGCAATGCTAGAAAAATTACAGATGAAGCGACGATAAAAATTAGCAAAGCCCAGGAATTTCTGCAGACTTTTTAGAGATGTCGGCTGAGTCCAATCCTGGATGGCCTGAACCTTAACCGGATCCATCTCGATAGTAGAAGGGGAAAAGATGAACCCCAAAAATGAAACTTTCTGCACACCGAAGAGACACTTTGATCCCTTCACGAACAAGGAATTAGCACGCAGTACCTGGAAAACCATTCTGACTTGCTTCACATGAGACTCCCAATCATCAGAGAAGATCAAAATGTCATCCAAGTAAACAATCAAGAATTTATCCAGATACTCACGGAAAATGTCATGCATAAAAGACTGAAAAACAGATGGAGCATTGGCAAGTCCAAACGGCATCACCAGATACTCAAAATGACCCTCGGGCGTATTAAATGCCGTTTTCCATTCATCTCCTTGCCTGATTCTCACCAGATTATACGCACCACGAAGATCTATCTTGGTGAACCAACTAGCCCCCTTAATCCGAGCAAACAAGTCAGAAATCAATGGCAAGGGATACTGAAACTTAACAGTGATCTTATTAAGAAGGCGGTAATCAATACACGGTCTTAGCGAACCATCCTTCTTGGCTACAAAAAAGAACCCTGCTCCCAATGGTGACGACGATGGGCGAATATGTCCCTTCTCCAGGGACTCCTTCACATAACTGCGCATAGCGGTGTGTTCAGGTACGGACAAATTAAATAAACGACCCTTAGGGAATTTACTACCAGGAATCAAATCGATAGCACAATCACAATTCCTATGCGGAGGTAGGGCATCAGACTTGGACTCTTCAAATACATCCTGAAAGTCCGACAAGAACTCTGGGATGTCAGAAGGAATGGATGACGAAATAGACAAAAATGGAACATCACCATGTACTCCCTGACAACCCCAGCTGGTTACCGACATAGAGTTCCAATCCAATACTGGATTATGGGTTTGTAGCCATGGCAACCCCAACACGACCACATCATGCAAATTATGCAGTACCAGAAAGCGAATAACTTCCTGATGTGCAGGAGCCATGCACATGGTCAGCTGGGCCCAGTACTGAGGCTTATTCTTGGCCAAAGGTGTAGCATCAATTCCTCTCAACGGAATAGGACACCGCAAAGGCTCCAAGAAAAATCCACAACGTTTAGCATAATCCAAATCCATCAGATTCAGGGCAGCGCCTGAATCCACAAACGCCATGACAGAATACGATGACAAAGAGCACATTAAGGTAATGGACAAAAGGAATTTGGACTGTACAGTACCAATAACGGCAGAGCTATCGAACCGCCTAGTGCGTTTAGGACAATTAGAAATAGCATGAGTAGAATCACCACAATAGAAACACAGTCTGTTCAGACGTCTGTGTTCTTGCCGTTCTACTTTAGTCATAGTCCTGTCGCACTGCATAGGCTCAGGTTTACTCTCAGACAATACCGCCAGATGGTGCACAGATTTACGCTCGCGCAAGCGACAACCGATCTGAATGGCCAAGGACATGGACTCATTCAAACCAGCAGGCATAGGAAATCCCACCATTACATCCTTAAGAGCTTCAGAGAGACCCTTTCTGAACAAAGCCGCTAGTGCAGATTCATTCCACAGAGTGAGTACTGACCACTTTCTAAATTTCTGACAATATACTTCTATATCATCCTGACCCTGGCATAAAGCCAGCAGATTTTTCTCAGCCTGATCCACTGAATTAGGCTCATCGTAAAGCAATCCGAGCGCCAGGAAAAACGCATCGACACTACTCAATGCAGGGTCTCCTGGCGCAAGAGAAAACGCCCAGTCCTGTGGGTCGCCGCGCAAAAAAGAAATAATAATCAAAACCTGTTGAATAGGATTACCAGAAGAATGAGGTTTCAAGGCCAAAAATAGCTTACAATTATTTCTGAAGCTCAGGAACTTAGTTCTGTCACCAAAAAACAAATCAGGAATCGGAATTCTTGGTTCTAGCATCGATTTCTGATCAATAGTATCTTGAATCTTTTGTACATTTACAACAAGATTATCCATTGAGGAGCACAGAGCCTGAATATCCATGTCCACAGCTGTGTCCTGAAGCACTCTAATGTCTAGGGGAAAAAAAAGACTGAAGACAGAGCTAAGAAAAAAAAATGATGTCAGGATTTCTTTTTTCCCTCTATTGGGAATCATTGGTGTGGCTCCTTGTACTGTTATGGCTGGCAATCAGGCAACACAGCGTGCAGTAATCAGCGCACATACAGAGATCTGGCAATAACCAAAAACAATAGGACGAGCTCTGAGACGTGGAATCTCTGTAGACTGCAGTACCTGATCTATCCTCACACAACTATAAGCAGCAGTGGATTGCGCCTAAAACTACCTATGCAACTCGGCACTGCCTGAGGAGCTGACTAGCCTGAAGATAGAAATACAAGCCTGACTTACCTCAGAGAAATACCCCAAAGGAATAGGCAGCCCCCCACATATAATGACTGTTAGCAAGATGAAAAGACAAACGTAGGAATGAAATAGATTCAGCAAAGTGAGGCCCGATATTCTAGACAGAGCGAGGATAGCAAAGAGAACTATGCAGTCTACAAAAAACCCTAAAACGAAAACCACGCAAAGGGGCAAAAAGACCCACCGTGCCGAACTAACAGCACGGCGGTGCACCCCTTTGCTTCTCAGAGCTTCCAGCAAAAGTTAATAGCAAGCTGGACAGAAAAAACAGAAAACAAACTAGAAGCACTTATCTAGCAGAGCAGCAGGCCCAAGGAAAGATGCAGTAGCTCAGATCCAACACTGGAACATTGACAAGGAGCAAGGAAGACAGACTCAGGTGGAGCTAAATAGCAAGGCAGCCAACGAGCTCACCAAAACACCTGAGGGAGGAAGCCCAGAGACTGCAATACCACTTGTGACCACAGAAGTGAACTCAGCCACAGAATTCACAACAGTTATTATACTTGGGGCTATTTAGTTTGGAAAAACGAAGACTAAGGGGTGATCTTATGTTAATGTATAAATATATGAGGGGACAGTACAAGGACCTTTCTGATGATCTTTTTAATCATAGACCTGAAACCGGGACTAGGGGGCATCCTCTGCGTTTGGAGGAAAAAAGGTTTAAGCATAATAACAGACGTGGATTCTTTACTGTAAGAGCAGTGAGACTATGGAACTCTCTGCCGTATGATGTTGTAATGAGTGATTCATTACTTAAATTTAAGAGGGGACTGGATACCTTTCTGGAAAAGTATAATGTTACAGGTAATATACACTAGATTCCTTGATAGGGTGTTGATCCAGGGAACTAGTCTGATTGCTGTATGTGGAGTCGGGAAGGAATTTTTTTCCCCAATGTGGTGCTTACTCTTTGCCACATGGGTTTTTTTTGCCTTCCTCTGGATCAACATGTTAGGGCATGTTAGGTTAGGCTATGGGTTGAACTAGATGGACTTATAGTCTTCCTTCAACCTTAATAACTATGTAACTATGTAATAATGACCCCATGAGTCTTAGAATGGCAGGAGCTCGGGGGCAGCACTTACATTTTTTTTTGTAAAGTAATTACAGCTAGAAGGCACTTATGCTGCATTCACGAATGCATCTGCTGCACACTGGACAAAAACCACAGCAGCCCTGTGCTACATAGCCTTAGGTCATACACTGTCAGGCAAGGGATTGGGGTTTAGGTTTCTCTATTAAAAAGTAGAGATCACTCGGCAACAGTTGTATTGGTAGTAACTCGGCACATAGTACACGGCTTGACTATGGAAAAGTCCAGCAGCCAAACATATGCCACCTTGAAACTCTACCATATATGTGGCTTTAAAAGTCTGCTGGCACATCCACATACCGTAAGTAATATATGCTCTACTTAGTTCAGATACTGTATTTATGTAGTTATATTGACTCCCTATCTTTGTAGTAACTTGGTTCTGTTCTAATATCCATGTAGTACGCTTGGTGCTGTCCTCATATATTTCTAGTAAGCTTAGTTCTGCTTCTGTTTCTATTCAGTAAGCTTGGTTCTGTTCCCTTATCTATGTAGTAAGCTCGGATCTGTAACCTATTTGTATAGAAAGCTCAGTTCTGTTCCCGTTTTTATGTAGTAAACTTAGTTTTGTTTCCATATCTATGCAGTAAGCTCAGTTCTGTTCCTATATTTATATAGTAAGCTTGGTCCTGTACCCAAATCCATGTAGTAAAACTTGGTTCTTTTTCCATAAGCTTACCGTATTTTTCGGACTATAAGACACACCGGACTATAAGACGCACCCAGGTTTTAGAGGTGGAAAATAGGGAAAAAAATATTTGAAGCAAAAACGGTGGTAAAATATTTAATAACATAAACATACTATTATACAGTGGGGCAAAAAAGTATTTAGTCAGTCAGCAATAGTGCAAGTTCCACCACTTAAAAAGATGAGAGGCGTCTGTAATTTACATCATAGGTAGACCTCAACTATGGGAGACAAACTGAGAAAAAAAAATCCAGAAAATCACATTGTCTGTTTTTTTATCATTTTATTTGCATATTATGGTGGAAAATAAGTATTTGGTCAGAAACAAACAATCAAGCTTTCTGGCTCTCACAGACCTGTATCTTCTTCTTTAAGAGTCTCCTCTTTCCTCCACTCATTACCTGTAGTAATGGCACCTGTTTAAACTTGTTATCAGTATAAAAAGACACCTGTGCACACCCTCAAACAGTCTGACTCCAAACTCCACTATGGTGAAGACCAAAGAGCTGTCAAAGGACACCAGAAACAAAATTGTAGCCCTGCACCAGGCTGGGAAGACTGAATCTGCAATAGCCAACCAGCTTGGAGTGAAGAAATCAACAGTGGGAGCAATAATTAGAAAATGGAAGACATACAAGACCACTAATAATCTCCCTCGATCTGGGGCTGCACGCAAAATCCCAACCCGTGGGGTCAGAATGATCACAAGAACGGTGAGCAAAAATCCCAGAACCACGCGGGGGGACCTAATGAATGAACTGCAGAGAGCTGGGACCAATGTAACAAGGCCTACCATAAATAACACACTACGCCACCATGGACTCAGATCCTGCAGTGCCAGACGTGTCTCACTGCTTAAGCTAGTACATGTCCGGGCCTGTCTGAAGTTTGCTAGAGAGCATTTGGATGATCCAGAGGAGTTTTGGGAGAATGTCCTATGGTCTGATGAAACCAAACTGGAACTGTTTGGTAGAAACACAACTTGTCGTGTTTGGAGGAAAAAGAATACTGAGTTGCATCCATCAAACACCATACCTACTGTAAAGCATGGTGGTGGAAACATCATGCTTTGGGGCTGTTTCTCTGCAAAGGGGCCAGGACGACTGATCCGGGTACATGAAAGAATGAATGGGGCCATGTATCGTGAGATTTTGAGTGCAAACCTCCTTCCATCAGCAAGGGCATTGAAGATGAAACGTGGCTGGGTCTTTCAACATGACAATGATCCAAAGCACACCACCAGGGCAACGAAGGAGTGGCTTCGTAAGAAGTATTTCAAGGTCCTGGAGTGGCCTAGCCAGTCTCCAGATCTCAACCCTATAGAAAATTTTTGGAGGGAGTTGAAAGCCCGTGTTGCCAAGCGAAAAGCCAAAAACATCACTGCTCAAGAGGAGATCTGCATGGAGGAATGGGCCAACATACCAACAACAGTGTGTGGCAACCTTGTGAAGACTTACAGAAAACGTTTGACCTCTGTCATTGCCAACAAAGGATATATTACAAAGTATTGAGATGAAATTTTGTTTCTGACCAAATACTTATTTTCCACCATAATATGCAAATAAAATGTAAAAAAAACAGACAATGTGATTTTCTGGATTTTTTTTTTCTCAGTTTGTCTCCCATAGTTGAGGTCTACCTATGATGTAAATTACAGACGCCTCTCATCTTTTTAAGTGGTGGAACTTGCACTATTGCTGACTGACTAAATACTTTTTTGCCCCACTGTATGTGTTGTTGTTATTATATATAATAGTATGTTATTATGTTGGAAGCTGTGGGTAGAAGATGGTGCTGCGGGACCAGTGTGGTGTCTGTAAAGTACTGTATGAAGATGCTGGAGGGTGAATATAAGAACCGGGGCACAGGGCTTATATTTAAAGCACCAATCCAGCACTGAAAAATCACACTGGTGTGCTGCTTTGAGATCCCATTGGGAGAACTATAACTCGCAGCATGTCCTGCAGAACCTATGGCATGCTGTGAGTTATAGTTCACCACAGAAGTGGCAGAGTGCTTTATTGTGTGTTGTAGTGACTAACCTTTTAATTGTGGCAGCCAGCCATGCTGTGGTGAGGTAAAATGCTGGAGCATCCCATCCCATGACACCACAGAGCGCTCCCTCTCCACAGCACAGGAGTAAGCTTGCAGATTGTAGTGTGGTGTCTGCAGGACCTGTGATGACATCAGAAGAGGGAGGGCTCTGTGCTGCCATGTGATGCTCCAGCCCGCCCTCTTCATGACATCACACAGGTCCTTGTGCTGGAGCACTCAGCATCCAGCACAGCCCCAGCAGGCAGGTATGCAGCAATCTTGTCCCCTCTGGCCCCTGCTGCTGCTGCCTCCTCCACCAGACACACAGATCTCCCCATCTGCTGCAGGAATCCAGCACTGGGGAAACCATGTGTGTCCCTGTGAAGGAGTATTCATGTGCTGCTCCCAGCTCACCTCTCAGCTGACAGGTGGGCGGGGAAGCAGCTAATGAATATTCACTGCACTTTAATGATCGGGACCATGTGGTTTCCCCAGTGCTGATTCCTGAAGCCCAGCAGAGACATTTTTCTGCCTCCCAGTGCAATCCCACTCGCTGCTGCCCCCTCCCCACTTTACATTCCTACCATAAGACGCACCCACACTTTCCTCTCAAATTTGGAGGGAAAAAAGTGCGTCTTATGGTCAGAAAAATATGATAATTTGGTTGTCATATCTTTGAAGTAAGCTTGGTTAGGGTACCATATAAATGCAATGCAGTAAGTTCAGCTCTGTATCCATGTAGTAAGTTTTGCTCTGTTCCCGTGTCTATGTGGTAGGCTTGTTTCTGTTACTGTACCTATGAACTAAGCTCGGTTCTATTGCTGAATCTTTGTAGAAAGTTTATTTTTTTATCTTATTTCTATATAGCAAGCTTGGTTCTGTTCCTGCATTTTTGTAGTATACTTGGTACAGTTACTGAATCTATGTATTAAGCACATATTTTTGTTATCTATATATAGTGAGCATGTTCTGTGTTTTTATCCTTGTAGTAAGCTTACCACACTATATGCACTTCGGTATATATAAACATGAAATATGTGAAATATACACATTAATGCTATATGGATTATACTTATAAAATGAAGGTTCTTAATGCATAAATTAGCCAATTCATGTGTTCTCACCAGCCACATCATGGCGTACCTTTCTATGAACAGACACTAACCTTTCAGATATTTCTATACAGAGCCAAAAGCCTACAAGTTTAAGGAACAGAAAGCATCAAGCACTAATTTAAAACAGCATTAGAGTAATAGGAGGAGTGTATCCAGGGCTGCCAGCAGGAATTTTGGGGCCCCATACTGACAAAATTTTCAGGCCCCCTTGAGACTCCGCCCCAGCTCCGCCTCCAACCCTCGAACCTTCCACAGTCCCACCGCCCACTCATGCAAAAACTCCACATCTGCACTACATCCTCACCAATCACACATTATCAGTTTCCTTCTAACTCCAGATTACATACATAGCCAGCAGATTTTGTTTTGGCTAAAAGATTTTTTTTAAGCCGCCACCATGACAAGGTAGACTCTTTTGGCCAGTCCCTACTCTACTCTAACCTAATAAATATTTGTTTAAATAAATTTAGGTATATTTTTATTTATATTCATCAAGGGTCCATCTATAATTTTGATCCAACCTCATACATATCATAATAAACAAAATCCCACTTAAAAAAATCTAAAGAAGATAAAGAGGCATAGGCAAAAAAAATATAATAAAATACAATATTTTATTGAGAAAGTATTAAAATAATTTAAAATATAAACAAAGGGATATTCTCAAAAGGTAGCAAGGTGTGGACTAACAGTGGTGGAAAAATATTACTAATGGCAGCCAGGTACTACAAAATACACCATGTTCCAAATTATTATGCAAATTAGATTTAAGTGTCATAAAGATTTAATTGTTTTGTTTTTCCAATAAACTCATGGATGGTATTGTGTCTCAGGGCTCAATGGATCACTGAAATCAATCTTAAACACATGTGATAATTAGTTTTCCAGGTGATTCTAATTAAAGGAAAACTACTTAAAAATGATGTTCCACATTATTAAGCAGGCCACAGTTTTCAAGTAACATGGGAAAGAAAAAGGATCTCTCTGCTGCCGAAAAGCATCAAATAGTGCAATGCCTTGGTCAAGGTATGAAAACATTAGATATTTCCTGAAAACTTAAGAGTGATCATCGTACTGTTAAGAGATTTGTGTCTGAATCTGAGCAGACGTGTTCATGCTGATAAAGGCATAATGAGGAAGGTTTCTGCCAGGCAAGTTCATTGGATTAAGAGAGCAGCTGCCAAAATACCATTACAAAGCAGCAAACAGTTATTTGAAGCTACTGGTGCCTCTGGAGTCCCTCGAACCTCAAGGTGTAGGATCCTTCAAAGGCTTGCTGTGGTGCATAAACCTACTATTCGCCCACCCGTAAACAGTGTTCACAAGCAGAAACTGTTGCAGTGGGCCCAGACATACACGAAGACTAATTTCCAAACAGTCTTGTTTACTGATGAGTGTCAAGCAACCCTGGATGGTCCAGATGGATGGAGTAGTGGATGATTGCTGGATGGCAACCATGTCCCAACAAGGCTGCAACATCAGCAAGGAGGTGGAGGAGTCATGTTTTGGGCCGGAATCATGGGGAAACTGCTGATAGTGCCCTTTAAGGTTCCTGAAGGTGTGAAAATGACCTCTGCAGAGTATATAGAGTTTTTGACTGACAACTTTCTTCCATGGAATGAAAAGGAGGAACGTGCCTTCAGGAGCAAAATCATCTTCATGCATGACAATGCATCATCTCATGCTGCAAAGAATACCTCTGAGTCATTGGCTGCTATGGGCATAAAAGGAGATAAACTCATGGTGTGGCCACCATCTTCCCCTGACCTTAACCCTATAGAGAACCTTTGGAGTATCATCAAGCAAAAGACCTATGAGGGTGGGAGGCAGCTCACATCAAAACAGCAGCTCTGGGAGGCTATTCTGACTTCATACAAAGAAATATAAGCAGAAACTCTCCAAAAACTCACAAGTTCAATGGATGCAAGAATTGTGAAGGTGATATCAAAGAAGGGTCCTATGTTAACATGTAACTTGGCCTGTTAGGATGTTTTGGAGTTAAGTAGCTTTTTTGTTCAGTGAATGTGACCACCTAATGCTGCAAATTCCACAAATGAGCATTTTCAGTTCCCTAAAACATATCAAATGTTTAGAAATTCTACTCTGCCTAATAATTTGGATCAGTGCATTTTGAGTTTTTATTCATTTTGGAGATTATATGATTATCATTGGGAGGTTTCTTCAATAAAACTCGATGTATAATCTAATGGGTGATCACTTTTATTAGACTGTCATTTGCACCAACCATTTAGGAAAATCCAAGGAAGATATCATTTGCATAATAATTTGGAATATGGTGTATACATTGAAGGAGATAGCATTCCCTATAATCAGTAAAGTGCAAAAGTGCTAAAATATCAAGGGATACAATTACCCACAAAATGGTAATTATAATTAAAGCAAAGTATATGTATACATGGATTACAAATTAAAGTGCGAATATGCATATACTGTATATAAAGCTGCCAAATGAAACAGGATCTCAAGTTTACTTACATCAGTGTAAGTCCCAGCCACAAATACACCACAGCTACACCCCGACAGCACCATTTTGCCTATCTGGCTTCTTCCTATGCCCACATCAACAAGGGATCAAATACTTATTTCCCCCACTGTATGTACTAAGCTTGGTTCTGCTCCCATATCTTTGCAGTAAAATTGGTTCTGTTTCCATACCTTTGAAGGAAGCTTGTTTCTGTTCGCAAATCTTGATTTTGTTCTTCAATCCATTTAGTAAACTGTGTTCTGTTCCTTTATCTAATTAATAAGCTTGGTTCTGTTCCCAAAAATAATGCAACAAGCTTCTTTTTGTTTCTGTATCTATATAGTAAGCCCATTTTTATTACAACTTTGTAGTAAGCATGGTTCTGATCCCATATATATGTAGTGATCTTGGTTCTAGTACCGTGTCTATGTAGTATGCCTTTTCTGTTTTTAAATCAATGGAGTAACCTTGGTTAAGCTACCATGTATATGTAGTAAACTCTCTTCTGTTCTTGTATCCATGTTGTAAGCTTGTTTAACTTTTTGTATTGCTCGTAGTAAGCTCTGTTCTGTTCTCGTATCTATGTAGTAAGCTTGGTTCTTGTACTATATCTATGTATTAAGCTCGGTTCTATTACTATTAATCTTTGTAATACGTTTGGTTCTTTTCCCATATCTATGTACTTATTTTGTTTATATACAATTATATATATATATATATATATATATATATATATACAGTGGGGCAAAAAAGTATTTAGTCAGTCAGCAATAGTGCAAGTTCCACCACTTAAAAAGACGAGAGGCGTCTGTAATTTACATCATAGGTAGACCTCAACTATGGGAGACAAACTGAGAAAAAAAAATCCAGAAAATCACATTGTCTGTTTTTTTTATAATTTTTTTTGCATATTATGGTGGAAAATAAGTATTTGGTCAGAACCAAACAATCAAGATTTCTGGCTCTCACAGACCTGTAACTTCTTCTTTAAGAGTCTCCTCTTTCCTCCACTCATTACCTGTAGTAATGGCACCTGTTTAAACTTGTTATCAATATAAAAAGACACCTGTGCACACCCTCAAACAGTCTGACTCCAAACTCCACTATGGTGAAGACCAAAGAGCTGTCAAAGGACACCAGAAACAAAATTGTAGCCCTGCACCAGGCTGGGAAGACTGAATCTGCAATAGCCAACCAGCTTGGAGTGAAGAAATCAACAGTGGGATCAATAATTAGAAAATGGAAGACATACAAGACCACTGATAATCTCCCTCGATCTGGGGCTCCACGCAAAATCCCACCCCGTGGGGTCAGAATGATCACAAGAACGGTGAGCAAAAATCCCAGAACCACGCGGGGGGATCTAGTGAATGAACTGTAGAGAGCTGGGACCAATGTAACAAGGCCTACCATAAGTAACACACTACGCTGTTATGGCTGGCAATCAGGCAACACAGCGTGCAGTAATCAGCGCACATACAGAGATCTGGCAATAACCCAAAACAATAGGACGAGCTCTGAGACGTGGAATCTCTGTAGACTGCAGTACCTGATCTATCCTCACACAACTGGAAGCAGCAGTGGATTGCGCCTATCAACTACCTATGCAACTCGGCACTGCCTGAGGAGCTGACTAGCCTGAAGATAGAAATACAAGCCTGACTTACCTCAGAGAAATACCCCAAAGGAATAGGCAGCCCCCACATATAATGACTGTTAGCAAGATGAAAAGACAAACGTAGGAATGAAATAGATTCAGCAAAGTGAGGCCCGATATTCTAGACAGAGCGAGGATAGCAAAGAGAACTATGCAGTCTACAAAAAACCCTAAAACGAAAACCACGCAAAGGGGCAAAAAGACCCACCGTGCCGAACTAACAGCACGGCGGTGCACCCCTTTGCTTCTCAGAGCTTCCAGCAAAAGATAATAACAAGCTGGACAGAAAAAACAGAAAACAAACTAGAAGCACTTATCTAGCAGAGCAGCAGGCCCAAGGAAAGATGCAGTAGCTCAGATCCAACACTGGAACATTGACAAGGAGCAAGGAAGACAGACTCAGGTGGAGCTAAATAGCAAGGCAGCCAACGAGCTCACCAAAACACCTGAGGGAGGAAGCCCAGAGACTGCAATACCACTTGTGACCACAGAAGTGAACTCAGCCACAGAATTCACAACAGTACCCCCCCCTTGAGGAGGGGTCACCGAACCCTCACCAGAACCCCCAGGCCGACCAGGATGAGCCACATGAAAGGCACGAACAAGATCTGGGGCATGGACATCAGAGGCAAAAACCCAGGAATTATCTTCCTGAGCATAACCCTTCCATTTGACCAGATACTGGAGTTTCCGTCTAGAGACACGAGAATCCAAAATCTTCTCCACAATATACTCCAATTCCCCCTCCACCAAAACAGGGGCAGGAGGCTCCACAGATGGAACCATAGGTGCCACGTATCTCCTCAACAACGACCTATGGAATACATTATGTATGGAAAAGGAGTCTGGGAGGGTCAGACGAAAAGACACCGGATTGAGAATCTCAGAAATCCTATACGGACCAATAAAACGAGGTTTAAATTTAGGAGAGGAAACCTTCATAGGTATATGACGAGAAGATAACCAAACCAGATCCCCAACACGAAGTCGGGGTCCCACACGGCGTCTGCGATTAGCGAAAAGCTGAGCCTTCTCCTGGGACAAGGTCAAATTGTCCACTACCTGAGTCCAGATCTGCTGCAACCTGTCCACCACATAATCCACACCAGGACAGTCCGAAGACTCAACCTGTCCTGAAGAGAAACGAGGATGGAACCCAGAATTGCAGAAAAATGGAGAGACCAAGGTAGCCGAGCTGGCCCGATTATTAAGGGCGAACTCAGCCAACGGCAAAAATGACACCCAATCATCCTGGTCAGCGGAAACAAAACATCTCAGATATGTTTCCAAGGTCTGATTGGTTCGTTCGGTCTGGCCATTAGTCTGAGGATGGAAGGCCGAGGAAAAAGATAGGTCAATGCCCATCCTACCACAAAAGGCTCGCCAGAACCTCGAGACAAACTGGGAACCTCTGTCAGAAACAATATTCTCAGGAATGCCATGTAAACGAACCACATGCTGGAAGAACAAAGGTACCAAATCAGAGGAGGACGGCAATTTAACCAAGGGCACCAGATGGACCATTTTAGAAAAGCGATCACAGACCACCCAAATGACAGACATCTTTTGAGAAACGGGAAGGTCAGAAATGAAATCCATCGAAATATGTGTCCAAGGCCTCTTCGGGACCGGCAAGGGCAAAAGCAACCCACTGGCACGTGAACAGCAGGGCTTAGCCCTAGCACAAATTCCACAGGACTGCACAAAAGCACGCACATCCCGTGACAGAGATGGCCACCAGAAGGATCTAGCAACCAACTCCCTGGTACCAAAGATTCCTGGATGACCGGCCAGCACCGAACAATGAAGTTCAGAGATAACTTTACTAGTCCACCTATCAGGGACGAACAGTTTCTCGGCCGGACAACGATCAGGTTTATTAGCCTGAAATTTCTGCAACACTCTCCGCAAATCAGGGGAGATGGCAGACACAATGACTCCTTCCTTGAGGATACTCGCCGGCTCAGATAACCCCGGAGAGTCGGGCACAAAACTCCTAGACAGAGCATCCGCCTTCACATTTTTAGAGCCCGGAAGGTATGAAATCACAAAATCAAAACGAGCAAAAAATAACGACCAACGGGCCTGTCTAGGATTCAAGCGCTTGGCAGACTCAAGATAAGTAAGGTTCTTATGATCAGTCAAAACCACCACGCGATGCTTAGCACCCTCAAGCCAATGACGCCACTCCTCGAATGCCCACTTCATGGCCAGCAACTCTCGGTTGCCCACATCATAATTACGCTCAGCAGCAGAAAATTTCCTGGAAAAGAAAGCACATGGTTTGAACACTGAGCAACCAGAACCTCTCTGTGACAAAACCGCCCCTGCACCAATCTCAGAAGCATCAACCTCGACCTGGAACGGAAGAGAAACATCAGGTTGACACAACACAGGGGCACAGCAAAAACGACGCTTCAACTCCTGAAAAGCTTCCACGGCAGCAGAAGACCAATTAACCAAATCAGCACCCTTCTTGGTCAAATCGGTCAATGGTCTGGCAATGCTAGAAAAATTACAGATGAAGCGACGATAAAAATTAGCAAAGCCCAGGAATTTCTGCAAACTTTTTAGAGATGTCGGCTGAGTCCAATCCTGGATGGCCTGAACCTTAACCGGATCCATCTCGATAGTAGAAGGGGAAAAGATGAACCCCAAAAATGAAACTTTCTGCACACCGAAGAGACACTTTGATCCCTTCACGAACAAGGAATTAACACGCAGTACCTGGAAAACCATTCTGACTTGCTTCACATGAGACTCCCAATCATCTGAGAAGATCAAAATGTCATCCAAGTAAACAATCAAGAATTTATCCAGATACTCACGGAAAATGTCATGCATAAAAGACTGAAAAACAGATGGAGCATTGGCAAGTCCGAACGGCATCACCAGATACTCAAAATGACCCTCGGGCGTATTAAATGCCGTTTTCCATTCATCTCCCTGCCTGATTCTCACCAGATTATACGCACCACGAAGATCAATCTTAGTAAACCAACTAGCCCCCTTAATCCGAGCAAACAAGTCAGAAATCAATGGCAAGGGATACTGAAACTTAACAGTGATCTTATTAAGAAGGCGGTAATCAATACACGGTCTTAGCGAACCATCCTTCTTGGCTACAAAAAAGAACCCTGCTCCCAATGGTGACGACGATGGGCGAATATGTCCCTTCTCCAGAGACTCCTTCACATAACTGCGCATAGCGGTGTGTTCAGGTACGGACAAATTAAATAAACGACCCTTAGGGAATTTACTACCAGGAATCAAATCGATAGCACAATCACAATTCCTATGCGGAGGAAGGGCATCAGACTTGGACTCTTCAAATACATCCTGAAAGTCCGACAAGAACTCTGGGATGTCAGAAGGAATGGATGACGAAATAGACAAAAATGGAACATCACCATGTACTCCCTGACAACCCCAGCTGGTTACCGACATAGAGTTCCAATCCAATACTGGATTATGGGTTTGTAGCCATGGCAACCCCAACACGACCACATCATGCAAATTATGCAGTACCAAAAAGCGAATAACTTCCTGATGTGCAGGAGCCATGCACATGGTCAGCTGGGCCCAGTACTGAGGCTTATTCTTGGCCAGAGGTGTAGCATCAATTCCTCTCAACGGAATAGGACACCGCAAAGGCTCCAAGAAAAATCCACAACGTTTAGCATAATCCAAATCCATCAGATTCAGGGCAGCGCCTGAATCCACAAACGCCATGACAGAATATGATGACAAAGAGCACATTAAGGTAATGGACAAAAGGAATTTGGACTGTACAGTACCAATAACGGCAGAGCTATCGAACCGCCTAGTGCGTTTAGGACAATTAGAAATAGCATGAGTAGAATCACCACAATAGAAACACAGTCTGTTCAGACGTCTGTGTTCGTGCCGTTCTACTTTAGTCATAGTCCTGTCGCACTGCATAGGCTCAGGCTTACTCTCAGACAATACCGCCAGATGGTGCACAGATTTACGCTCGCGCAAGCGACGACCGATCTGAATGGCCAAGGACATAGACTCATTCAAACCAGCAGGCATAGGAAATCCCACCATTACATCCTTAAGAGCTTCAGAGAGACCCTTTCTGAACAAAGCCGCTAGTGCAGATTCATTCCACAGAGTGAGTACTGACCATTTTCTAAATTTCTGACAATATACTTCTACATCATCCTGACCCTGGCATAAAGCCAGCAGATTTTTCTCAGCTTGATCCACTGAATTAGGCTCATCGTAAAGCAATCCCAGCGCCTGGAAAAATGCATCAACATTACTCAATGCAGAATCTCCTGGTGCAAGAGAAAACGCCCAGTCCTGTGGGTCGCCGCGCAAAAAAGAAATAATAATCAAAACCTGTTGAATAGGATTACCAGAAGAATGAGGTTTCAAGGCCAAAAATAGCTTACAATTATTTCTGAAGCTCAGGAACTTAGTTCTGTCACCAAAAAACAAATCAGGAATCGGAATTCTTGGTTCTAGCATCGATTTCTGATCAATAGTATCTTGAATCTTTTGTACATTTACAACGAGATTATCCATTGAGGAGCACAGAGCCTGAATATCCATGTCCACAGCTGTGTCCTGAAGCACTCTAATGTCTAGGGGAAAAAAAAGACTGAAGACAGAGCTAAGAAAAAAAAATGATGTCAGGATTTCTTTTTTCCCTCTATTGGAAATCATTGAATGGCTCCTTGTACTGTTATGGCTGGCAATCAGGCAACACAGCGTGCAGTAATCAGCGCACATACAGAGATCTGGCAATAACCCAAAACAATAGGACGAGCTCTGAGACGTGGAATCTCTGTAGACTGCAGTACCTGATCTATCCTCACACAACTGGAAGCAGCAGTGGATTGCGCCTATCAACTACCTATGCAACTCGGCACTGCCTGAGGAGCTGACTAGCCTGAAGATAGAAATACAAGCCTGACTTACCTCAGAGAAATACCCCAAAGGAATAGGCAGCCCCCACATATAATGACTGTTAGCAAGATGAAAAGACAAACGTAGGAATGAAATAGATTCAGCAAAGTGAGGCCCGATATTCTAGACAGAGCGAGGATAGCAAAGAGAACTATGCAGTCTACAAAAAACCCTAAAACGAAAACCACGCAAAGGGGCAAAAAGACCCACCGTGCCGAACTAACAGCACGGCGGTGCACCCCTTTGCTTCTCAGAGCTTCCAGCAAAAGATAATAACAAGCTGGACAGAAAAAACAGAAAACAAACTAGAAGCACTTATCTAGCAGAGCAGCAGGCCCAAGGAAAGATGCAGTAGCTCAGATCCAACACTGGAACATTGACAAGGAGCAAGGAAGACAGACTCAGGTGGAGCTAAATAGCAAGGCAGCCAACGAGCTCACCAAAACACCTGAGGGAGGAAGCCCAGAGACTGCAATACCACTTGTGACCACAGAAGTGAACTCAGCCACAGAATTCACAACACTACGCCACCATGGACTCAGATCCTGCAGTGCCAGACGTGTCCCACTGCTTAAGCCAGTACATGTCCGGGCCCGTCTGAAGTTTGCTAGAGAGCATTTGGATGATCCAGAGGAGTTTTGGGAGAATGTCCTATGGTCTGATGAAACCAAACTGGAACTGTTTGGTAGAAACACAACTTGTCGTGTTTGGAGGAAAAAGAATACTGAGTTGCATCCATCAAACACCATACCTACTGTAAAGCATGGTGGTGGAAACATCATGCTTTGGGGCTGTTTCTCTGCAAAGGGGCCAGGACGACTGATCCGGGTACATGAAAGAATGAATGGGGTCATGTATCGTGAGATTTTGAGTGCAAACCTCCTTCCATCGGCAAGGGCATTAAAGATGAAACGTGGCTGGGTCTTTCAACATGACAATGATCCAAAGCACACCGCCAGGGCAATGAAGGAGTGGCTTCGTAAGAAGCATTTCAAGGTCCTGGAGTGGCCTAGCCAGTCTCCAGATCTTAACCCTATAGAAAACCTTTGGAGGGAGTTGAAAGTCCGTGTTGCCAAGCGAAAAGCCAAAAACATCACTGCTCTAGAGGAGATCTGCATGGAGGAATGGACCAACATACCAACAACAGTGTGTGGCAACCTTGTGAAGACTTACAGAAAACGTTTGACCTCTGTCATTGCCAACAAAGGATATATTACAAAGTATTGAGATGAAATTTTGTTTCTGACCAAATACTTATTTTCCACCATAATATGCAAATAAAATTATAAAAAAACAGACAATGTGATTTTCTGGATTTTTTTTTCTCAGTTTGTCTCCCATAGTTGAGGTCTACCTATGATGTAAATTACAGACGCCTCTCATCTTTTTAAGTGGTGGAACTTGCACTATTGCTGACTGACTAAATACTTTTTTGCCCCACTGTATATATATATATATATATATATATATATATATATATTGAGCTTGGTTCTGTTCCTGGATTTATGTAGTAAGCTTGGTTCTGATCCAATATCTATGTAGTAAGCTTGGTTCTGTTACCGAATTCAAGTAGTAAGCTAATTTTTTTTCTTGTTTCTATATAATAAGCTTGGTCAAAATGACATTTTTGAAATATAAACTGCATTACTGCTGTATAGATTATACTTAGAAAATGAAGGTACTTTGTGCACAAATTAGCCAATTAATCACCCCCAGCACCAAGGGACACTAACCTTTAAGATACCGTATATACTCGAGTATAAGCTGACCCGAGTATAAGCCGAGACCCCTAATTTTGCAACAAAAAACTGGGAAAACTTAATGACTCGAGTATAAGCCTAGGGTGGGAAATGCAGCAGCTACTGGTAAATTTAAAAAATAAAAATAGATACCAATAAAAGTAAAATTAATTGAGACATCAGTAATTTAAGTGTTTTGAATATCCATATTGAATCAGGAGCCCCATATAATGATCCATACAGTTCATGATGGGCCCCATAAGATGCTCCATATTAAAATATGCCCCATATAATGCTGCACAAATATTGATTATGACCCCATAAGATGCTCCATACAGACATTTGCCCCATATAATGCTCCACAAATGCTGATTATGGCCCCATAAGATGCTCCATAGAGATATTTGCTGTTATGATAGGCAATTCAGTAACACAATGTACATAGCGATCAGAGCACATACAGTGATCTGACAATAAGCCAAAAGAAAACCACGCAAAGGGGGCAAAAAGACCCTCCGTACCGAACTAATGGCACGGAGGTACACCCTTTGCGTCCCAGAGCTTCCAGCAAAACAAATAGACAAGCTGGACAGAAAAAATAGCAACAAATAGCAAAGAAGCACTTAGCTATGCAGAGCAGCAGGCCACAGGAATGATCCAGAGAAACACAAGTCCAACACTGGAACATTGACAGGAAGCATGGATCAAAGCATCAGGTGGAGTTAAGTAGAGAAGCAGCTAACGACCTCACCAGATCACCTGAGGGAGGAAACTCAGAAGCTGCAGTACCAGTTTCCTCCACAGACGGAAGCTCCCAAAGAGAATCAGCCGAAGTACCACTTGTGACCACAGGAGTGAACTCTGCCACAGAATTCACAACAGTACCCCCCCCTTGAGGAGGGGTCACCAAACCCTCACCAGAGCCCCCAGGCCGACCAGGATGAGCCACATGAAAGGCACGAACAAGATCGGGAGCATGGACATCAGAGGCAAAAACCCAGGAATTATCTTCCTGAGCATAACCCTTCCATTTAACCAGATACTGGAGTTTCCGTCTTGAAACACGAGAATCCAAAATCTTCTCCACAATATACTCCAATTCCCCCTCCACCAAAACCGGGGCAGGAGGCTCAACAGATGGGACCATAGGTGCCACGTATCTCCGCAACAATGACCTATGGAATACGTTATGTATGGAAAAAGAATCTGGAAGGGTCAGACGAAAAGACACAGGATTAAGAACCTCAGAAATCCTATACGGACCAATAAAACGAGGTTTAAACTTAGGAGAGGAAACCTTCATAGGAATATGACGAGAAGATAACCAAACCAGATCCCCAACACGAAGTCGGGGACCCACACGGCGTCTGCGATTAGCGAAAAGTTGAGCCTTCTCCTGGGACAAGGTCAAATTGTCCACTACCTGAGTCCAAATCTGCTGCAACCTGTCCACCACAGTATCCACACCAGGACAGTCCGAAGACTCAACCTGTCCTGAAGAGAAACGAGGATGGAACCCAGAATTGCAGAAAAACGGCGAAACCAAGGTAGCCGAGCTGGCCCGATTATTAAGGGCGAACTCAGCCAAAGGCAAAAAGGACACCCAGTCATCCTGATCAGCAGAAACAAAGCATCTCAGATATGTTTCCAAGGTCTGATTGGTTTGTTCGGTCTGGCCATTAGTCTGAGGATGGAAAGCCGAGGAAAAATACAAGTCAATGCCCATCCTACCACAAAAGGCTCGCCAAAACCTCGAAACAAACTGGGAACCTCTGTCAGAAACAATATTCTCTGGAATGCCATGCAAACGAACCACATGCTGGAAGAACAAAGGCACCAAATCAGAGGAGGAAGGCAATTTAGACAAGGGTACCAGATGGACCATCTTAGAAAAGCGATCACAGACCACCCAAATGACTGACATCTTTTGAGAAACGGGAAGGTCAGAAATAAAATCCATAGAGATATGTGTCCAAGGCCTCTTCGGGACCGGCAAGGGCAAAAGCAACCCACTGGCACGAGAACAGCAGGGCTTAGCCCTAGCACAAATCCCACAGGACTGCACAAAAGTACGCACATCCCGCGACAGAGATGGCCACCAAAAGGATCTAGCCACTAACTCTCTGGTACCAAAGATTCCAGGATGACCAGCCAACACCGAACAATGAAGTTCAGAGATAACTTTATTCGTCCACCTATCAGGGACAAACAGTTTCTCCGCTGGGCAACGATCAGGTTTATTAGCCTGAAATTTTTGCAGCACCCGCCGCAAATCAGGGGAGATGGCAGACACAATTACTCCTTCCTTGAGGATACCCGCCGGCTCAGATAAACCCGGAGAGTCGGGCACAAAACTCCTAGACAGAGCATCCGCCTTCACATTTTTAGAGCCCGGAAGGTACGAAATCACAAAGTCAAAACGGGCAAAAAACAACGACCAACGAGCTTGTCTAGGATTCAAGCGCTTGGCAGACTCGAGATAAGTCAAGTTCTTATGATCAGTCAATACCACCACGTGATGCTTAGCTCCTTCAAGCCAATGACGCCACTCCTCGAATGCCCACTTCATGGCCAGCAACTCTCGGTTGCCCACATCATAATTTCGCTCAGCAGGCGAAAACTTCCTGGAAAAGAAAGCGCATGGTTTCATCACTGAGCAACCAGAACCTCTCTGTGACAAAACAGCCCCTGCTCCAATCTCAGAAGCATCAACCTCGACCTGGAACGGAAGAGAAACATCTGGTTGACACAACACAGGGGCAGAAGAAAAACGACGCTTCAACTCTTGAAAAGCTTCCACAGCAGCAGAAGACCAATTGACCAAATCAGCACCCTTCTTGGTCAAATCGGTCAATGGTTTGGCAACACTAGAAAAATTGCAGATGAAGCGACGATAAAAATTAGCAAAGCCCAGGAACTTTTGCAGACTTTTCAGAGATGTCGGCTGAGTCCAATCATGGATGGCTTGGACCTTAACCGGATCCATCTCGATAGTAGAAGGGGAAAAGATGAACCCCAAAAATGAAACCTTCTGCACACCAAAGAGACACTTTGATCCCTTCACAAACAAAGAATTAGCACGCAGGACCTGAAAAACCGTTCTGACCTGCTTCACATGAGACTCCCAATCATCCGAGAAGATCAAAATGTCATCCAAGTACACAATCAGGAATTTATCCAGGTACTCACGGAAGATGTCATGCATAAAGGATTGAAACACTGATGGAGCATTGGCAAGTCCGAACGGCATCACTAGATACTCAAAATGACCCTCGGGCGTATTAAATGCAGTTTTCCATTCATCGCCTTGCCTGATTCTCACCAGATTATACGCACCACGAAGATCTATCTTAGTGAACCAACTAGCCCCCTTAATCCGAGCAAACAAATCAGATAACAATGGCAAGGGGTACTGAAATTTAACAGTGATCTTATTATGAAGGCGGTAATCTATACACGGTCTCAGCGAACCATCCTTCTTGGCTACAAAAAAGAACCCCGCTCCTAATGGCGACGATGATGGGCGAATATGCCCCTTCTCCAGGGATTCCTTCACATAACTGCGCATAGCGGTGTGCTCAGGCACGGATAAATTAAACAGTCAACCTTTTGGGAATTTACTACCAGGAATCAAATTGATAGCACAATCACAATCCCTATGCGGAGGCAGGGTATCGGACTTGGGCTCATCAAATACATCCCGGTAATCAGACAAGAACTCTGGAACCTCAGAAGGGGTGGATGACGAAATTGACAGAAATGGAACATCACCATGTACCCCCTGACAACCCCAGCTGGACACCAACATGGAATTCCAATCCAATACCGGATTATGGGCTTGTAGCCATGGCAACCCCAACACGACCACATCATGCAGATTATGCAACACCAGAAAGCGAATAACCTCCTGATGTGCAGGAGCCATGCACATGGTCAGCTGGGTCCAGTATTGAGGCTTATTCTTGGCCAAAGGTGTAGCATCAATTCCTCTCAATGGAATAGGACACTGCAAGGGCTCCAATAAAAACCCACAACGTTTAGCATAATCCAAGTCCATCAAATTCAGGGCAGCGCCTGAATCCACAAACGCCATGACAGAATACGACGACAAGGAGCATATCAAGGTAACGGACAGAAGAAATTTTGACTGTACAGTACCAATGGCGGCAGACCTAGCGAACCGCTTAGTGCGCTTAGGACAATCAGAGATAGCATGAGTGGAATCACCACAGTAGAAACACAGCCCATTCAGACGTCTGTGTTCTTGCCGTTCAACCCTGGTCATAGTCCTATCGCACTGCATAGGCTCAGGTTTAATCTCAGGTAATACCGCCAAATGGTACACAGATTTACGCTCACGCAAGCGTCGACCGATCTGAATGGCCAAAGACATAGACTCATTCAAACCAGCGGGCAAAGGAAATCCCACCATGACATCCTTAATGGCTTCAGAGAGACCCTTTCTGAAAATGGCTGCAAGCGCAGATTCATTCCATTGAGTGAGCACTGACCATTTTCTAAATTTCTGGCAATATAGCTCTATCTCATCCTGAGCCTGACAAAGAGCCAGCAAATTTTTTTCTGCCTGTTCTACTGAATTAGGCTCATCGTACAGCAATCCAAGCGCCAGGAAAAACGCATCGATATCACTCAATGCAGGATCTCCTGACGCAAGAGAAAATGCCCAGTCCTGAGGGTCGCCACGCAAAAAAGAAATGACGATCCTAACCTGTTGCGCTGGGTCACCAGAGGAGCGAGGTTTCAAAGCCAGAAACAGTTTACAATTATTCTTGAAACTCAGAAATTTAGTTCTATCTCCAAAAAACAAATCTGGAATAGGAATTCTCGGTTCTAACAAAGAATTCTGAACCACAAAATTTTGAATATCTTGAACTCTTGCCGTGAGCTGATCTACACATGAAGACAGACCTTTAATGTCCATTGTAACACCTGTGTCCTGAACCACCCAAATGTCTAGGGGAAAAAAAAGACAAATCACAGTGCAAAGGAAAAAAAATGGTCTCAGAACTTCTTTTTTCCCTCTATTGAGAATCATTAGTACTTTTGTCTTCCTGTACTGTTATGATAGGCAATTCAGTAACACAATGTACATAGCGATCAGAGCACATACAGTGATCTGACAATAACCCAAAAGAAAACCACGCAAAGGGGGCAAAAAGACCCTCCGTACCGAACTAACGGCACGGAGGTACACCCTTTGCGTCCCAGAGCTTCCAGCAAAACAAATAGACAAGCTGGACAGAAAAAATAGCAACAAATAGCAAAGAAGCACTTAGCTATGCAGAGCAGCAGGCCACAGGTATGATCCAGAGAAACACAAGTCCAACACTGGAACATTGACAGGAAGCATGGATCAAAGCATCAGGTGGAGTTAAGTAGAGAAGCAGCTAACGACCTCACCAGATCACCTGAGGGAGGAAACTCAGAAGCTGCAGTACCAGTTTCCTCCACAAACGGAAGCTCCCAGAGAGAATCAGCCGAAGTACCACTTGTGACCACAGGAGTGAACTCTGCCACAGAATTCACAACAATTTGCCCCATATAATGCTGCACATGGCCACATAAGATGCTCCATACAGACATTTGCCCCATATGCTGTTGCTGTGATTAAAAAAAAAACAAATGGCATACTCACCTCTCACTGGCACTTGCTATATTCACCGGTCCGCGTTCCACTGACGGCCGCCGCTGTGTCTTCCCCGTCCTGTGCACTGACGCTCAGTGACCTGAGCGTCACTGCAGAGGACGGGGAAGACATAGTGGCGTGCGTCGGTGGAACGGGGAACAGGTGAATATCACGCACTGCTCCCATCATACTCACCTGCTCCTGGCGCGGTCCCTGGGGGTCCCTGGTTCTCCGGCGCCGACAGCTTCTTCCTGTATTGAGCGGTCACATGGTGCCGCTCAGTACAGTAATGAATATGCGGCTCCACCCCTATGGGAGTGGAGCCGGGTTCATATTCATTACTGTAATGAGCGGTACCATGTGACCGCACATTACAGGAAGAAGCTGCCAGCACCCGGAGAACCAGGGACATGCAGGGACCGCGCCAGGAGCAGGTGAGTATTATTAGACAGCTTCTGCTCACCCTGCCGACCCCTGGGTATGACTCGAGTATAAGCCGAGAGGGGCAATTTCAGCCTAAAAAAATGGGCTGACAGTTTCGGCTTATACTCGAGTATATACGGTAAGTCTTTACTGAGCCAAAAGCCTACATATTTAAAGAGCAGGAGGGATCCAGCACTGAATAAGCCGTTAGAGTGATATTAGGAGCACTGTATCTACAGTGGGGCAAAAAAGTATTTAGTCAGTCAGCAATAGTGCAAGTTCCACCACTTAAAAAGATGAGAGGCGTCTGTAATTTACATCATAGGTAGACCTCAACTATGGGAGACAAACTGAGAAAAAAAAATCCAGAAAATCACATTGTCTGTTTTTTTATCATTTTATTTGCATATTATGGTGGAAAATAAGTATTTGGTCAGAAACAAACAATCAAGCTTTCTGGCTCTCACAGACCTGTATCTTCTTCTTTAAGAGTCTCCTCTTTCCTCCACTCATTACCTGTAGTAATGGCACCTGTTTAAACTTGTTATCAGTATAAAAAGACACCTGTGCACACCCTCAAACAGTCTGACTCCAAACTCCACTATGGTGAAGACCAAAGAGCTGTCAAAGGACACCAGAAACAAAATTGTAGCCCTGCACCAGGCTGGGAAGACTGAATCTGCAATAGCCAACCAGCTTGGAGTGAAGAAATCAACAGTGGGAGCAATAATTAGAAAATGGAAGACATACAAGACCACTAATAATCTCCCTCGATCTGGGGCTGCACGCAAAATCCCAACCCGTGGGGTCAGAATGATCACAAGAACGGTGAGCAAAAATCCCAGAACCACGCGGGGGGACCTAATGAATGAACTGCAGAGAGCTGGGACCAATGTAACAAGGCCTACCATAAATAACACACTACGCCACCATGGACTCAGATCCTGCAGTGCCAGACGTGTCCCACTGCTTAAGCTAGTACATGTCCGGGCCTGTCTGAAGTTTGCTAGAGAGCATTTGGATGATCCAGAGGAGTTTTGGGAGAATGTCCTATGGTCTGATGAAACCAAACTGGAACTGTTTGGTAGAAACACAACTTGTCGTGTTTGGAGGAAAAAGAATACTGAGTTGCATCCATCAAACACCATACCTACTGTAAAGCATGGTGGTGGAAACATCATGCTTTGGGGCTGTTTCTCTGCAAAGGGGCCAGGACGACTGATCCGGGTACATGAAAGAATGAATGGGGCCATGTATCGTGAGATTTTGAGTGCAAACCTCCTTCCATCAGCAAGGGCATTGAAGATGAAACATGGCTGGGTCTTTCAACATGACAATGATCCAAAGCACACCACCAGGGCAACGAAGGAGTGGCTTCGTAAGAAGTATTTCAAGGTCCTGGAGTGGCCTAGCCAGTCTCCAGATCTCAACCCTATAGAAAATTTTTGGAGGGAGTTGAAAGCCCGTGTTGCCAAGCGAAAAGCCAAAAACATCACTGCTCAAGAGGAGATCTGCATGGAGGAATGGGCCAACATACCAACAACAGTGTGTGGCAACCTTGTGAAGACTTACAGAAAACGTTTGACCTCTGTCATTGCCAACAAAGGATATATTACAAAGTATTGAGATGAAATTTTGTTTCTGACCAAATACTTATTTTCCACCATAATATGCAAATAAAATGTAAAAAAAACAGACAATGTGATTTTCTGGATTTTTTTTCTCAGTTTGTCTCCCATAGTTGAGGTCTACCTATGATGTAAATTACAGACGCCTCTCATCTTTTTAAGTGGTGGAACTTGCACTATTGCTGACTGACTAAATACTTTTTTGCCCCACTGTATATATTAAGAGTTCCTGTATCTATGTAGTAAGCTTTCTTTCCTTTCAGGTTATGATATGATTTTACTTTACGTGGCAGATGAATTGCCAGCTTTTTATCTATCTATCTATCTATCTATCTATCTATCTATCTATCTATCTATCTATCTATCTATCATTTTGAAAAATACTTTAGTGGCAATGCAATTAACTTCCCGCACTTTATCTAAATAAAAAAAAACAATAAAAGTACACATATTTAGTATCGCCGCGTCCATAACAACCTGACCTATAAAACTGTCCCACTAGTTATCCCCTTCAGTGAGCACCGTAAAAAAAAAACGAGGCAAAAAATGCTTTATTATCATACCGCCGAATAAAAAGTGGAATAACACGTGATAGAAAAAACAGATATAAATAACCATGGTACCGCTGAAAATGTCATCTTGTCCTGCAAAAAACGAGCCGCCATACAACATCATCAGCGAAAAAATAAAAAAGTTATAGTCCTCAGAATAAAGCGATGCAAAAATAATTCTTTTTTCTGATAAAATAGTTTTTATCGTATAAAAGGGCCAAAACATAAAAAAATGATATAAATGAGGAATCTCTATAATCGTACTGACCCGAAGAATAAAACTGCTTTATCCATTTTACCAAAAGCGGAACGGTATAAATGGCCCCCCAAAAGCAATTCATGAATAGCTGGTTTTTGGTCATACTGCCTCACAAAAATCAGAATAAAAAGCGATCAAAAAATGTCACGTGCCCGAAAATGAGACCAAAAAAAATGTCAACTCGTCCCGCAAAAAACAATACATGACATGACTCTGTGGACTAAAATATGGAAAAATTATAGCTCTCAAAATGTGGAGATGCAAAAAAATATTTTTTGCAATAAAAAGCGTCTTTTAGTGTGTGACGGCTGCCAATCATAAAAATCCGCTAAAAAAACTGCTATAAAAGTAAATCAAACCCCCCTTCATCACCCCCTTAGAGAAAAATTAAAAAAAATGTATTTATTTCCATTTTCCCATTAGGGTTAGGGTTGGGGCTAGGGTTGGGGCTAGGGTTGGGGCTAGGGTTGGGGTTGGGGCTCGGGTTTGGATTACATTTACGATTGGGATTAGTTTTAGGGGTGTGTCAGGGTTAGGGGTGTGGTTAGGGTTATGGTTGGGATTAGGGGTGTGTTGGAGTAAGTGGTGTGGTTAGGGCTGGGGTTAGGGGTGTGGTTGGGATTAGGGGTGTGTTTGGGTTAGGGTTTCAGTTAGAATTGGGGGGTTTCCACTGTTTAGGCACATCAGGGCTCTTCAAACGCGACATGGCGTCGATCTCAATTCCAGCCAATTCTGCGTTGAAAATGTAAAACAGTGCTCCTTCCCTTCCGAGCTCTCCCGTGCGCCCAAACAGGGGTTTGCCCCAACATATGGGGTATCAGTGTACTCAGGACAAATTGGACAACAACTTCTGGGGTCCAATTTCTCTTGTTACCCTTGGGAAAATAAAAATTTGGGGGGCTAAAAAAAATTTTTGTGGGAAAAAATGATTTTTTATTTTCACGGCTCTGCGTTATAAACTGTAGTGAAATACTTGAGGGTTCAAAGTTCTCATAACACATCTAGATAAGTTCTTTGGGGGTCTAGTTTCCAACATGAGGTCACTTGTGGGGTGGGGGGTTTCTACTGTTTATGTACATCAGGGGCTCTGCAAATGCAACGTGAGGCCTGCAGACCAATCCATCTAAGTCTGCATTGCAAATGGCGCTCCTTCCCTTCCGAGCTCTACCATGCGCCCAAACGGTGTTTCCCTCCCACATATGGGGTATCAGCATACTCAGGACAAATTGGACAACAACTTTTGGGGACTAATTTCTCCTGTTACCCTTGGGAAAATACAAAACTGGGTGTTAAATATAATTTTTGTGGAAAAAAATGATTTTTTTATTTTCACGGCTCTGCGTTATTAACTTTAGTGAAACACTTGGGGGTTCAAAGTTCTCACAACGCATCTAAATAAGTTCCTTGGGGGTCTAGTTTCCAATATGGGGTCATTTGTGGGGGGTTTCTACTGTTTAGGTACATTAGGGGCTCTGCAAATGCAATGTAACGCCTGCAGACCATTCCATCTAAGTCTGCATTCCAAATGGCGCTCCTTGTTGTGAATTCTGTTGTCAAGCTCCCTCCTGTGGTCATTAATGGTACTTTGGCTGGTTCTGTCCATGGGCTTCCTCTGGTGGTTGTGAGTGGGGCTGCGGCTTCTGGGTTTCCTTCCACAGGTGACGAGGTTAATTCGTTAGCTGGCTGCTCTATTTAACTCCACTTAGATCATTGCTCCATGCCACATGTCAATGTTCCAGTATTGGTCTAGTTCGCTCCTGGATCGTTCTTGTGACCTGTCTTCCCAGCAGAAGCTAAGTTCCTGCTTGTTTTTCTCTTGTTTGCTATTTTTCTGTCCAGCTTGCTATTTTGATTTTTGTCTTGCTTGCTGGAAGCTCTGGGACGCAGAGGGAGCTCCTCCGCACCGTGAGTCGGTGCGGAGGGTCTTTTTGCGCCCTCTGCGTGGTCTTTTTGTAGTTTTTGTGCTGACCGCAAAGTTACCTTTCCTATCCTTTGTCTGTTCAGTAAGTCGGGCCTCTCTTTGCTATATCTATTTCATCTCTGTGTTTGTAATTTTCATCTTAACTCACAGTCATTATATGTGGGGGGCTGCCTTTTTTCCTTTGGGGAATTTCTCTGAGGCAAGGTAGGCTTTATTTTTCTATCTTTAGGGCTAGCTAGTTTCTTAGGCTGTGACGAGTCGCATAGGGAGCGTTAGGAGCAATCCACGGCTATTTCTAGTGTGTGTGATAGGATTAGGGATTGCGGTCAGCAGAGTTCCCACGTCCCAGAGCTTGTCCTGTATTATTAGTAACTATCAGGTCATTCCGTGTGCTCTTAACCACCAGGTCCATTATTGTCCTAACCACCAGGTCATAACAGCTCCTTCCCTTCCGAGCTCTGCCATGCGCCCAAACGGTGGCTACCCCTCACATATGGGGTATCAGCGTACTCAGGACAAATTGCACAACAAATTTTGGCGTCCAATTTTCCCGTTACCCTTGGTAAAATACAAAACTGGGGGCTAAAAAATAATTTTTGTGCAAAATAAATTGAATTTTAATTTTCACGGCTCTGCGTTATAAACTGTAGTGAAACACTTGGGGGTTCAAAGCTCTCACAACACATCTAGGTAAGATCCTTAGGGGGTCTGTCTACTTTCCAAAATGGTGTCACTTGTGGGGGGTTTCAATGTTTAGGCACATCAGGGGCTCTCCAAATGCAACTCAATTCCAGCCAATTTTGCATTGAAAAGTCAAACGGCGCTCCTTCCCTTCCGAGCTCTGCCATGCAAACAAACAGTGGTTTACCCCCACATATGGGGTATCAGCGTACTCAGGACAAATTGCACAACAACTTTTGGGGTACAATTTCTTCTGGTACCCTTGGGAAAATAAAAAATTGGGGCCGAAAAGTTCATTTTTGTGAAAAAATATTTTTTACTTTTACGGCTCTACATTATAAACTTCTGTGAAGCACTTGGTGGGTCAAAGTGCTCACCACACCTCTAGATAAGTTCCTTAGGGGGTCTACTTTCCAAAATGGTGTCACTTGTGGGGGGGTTCAATGTTTAAACACATTAGTGGCTCCCCACGCAACATGGCGCCCCTTCTCAATTCCAGCCAATTTTGCATTGAAAAGTCAAATGGCGCTCCTTCCCTTCCAAGCTCTGCCATGCACCCAAACAGTGGTTTACCCCAACATATGGGATATCAGTGTACTCAGAACAAATTGTACAACAACTTTTGCAGTCCACTTTCTCCTGTTACCCTTGGTAAAATAAAACAAATTGGAGCTGAAGAAAATTTTTTGGGAAAAAAAAATTAAATGTTCATTTTTTTTTAGACATTCCAAAAATTCCTGTGAAACACCTGAATAGTTAATAAACTTCTTGAATGTGGTTTTGAGCACATTGAGGGGTGCAGTTTTTAGAATGGTGTCACACTTGGTTATTTTCTATCATATAGACCCCTCAAAATGACTTCAAATGTGATGTTGTCCCTTTATGAAAATGGTGTTGTAAAAATGAGAAATTGCTGGTCAACTTTTAACCCTTAACTCCCTAACAAAAAAAATTTTGTTCACAAAATTGTGCTTATGTAAAGTAGACATGTGGGAAATATTACTTATCAAGTATTTTGTGTGACATATCTCTGTGATTTAAGGGCATAAAAATTCAAAGTTGGAAAATTGCTACATTTTCAAAATTTTCGCCAAATTTCCACTTTTTTCACAAATAAACGCAGGTAATATCAAAGAAATTTTACCACTATCATGAAGTACAATATGTCTCGAGAAAACAATGTCAGAATTACCGCGATCCGTTGAAGCATTCCAGAGTTATAACCTCATAAAGGGACAGTGGTCAGAATTGTAAAAATTGGCCCGGTCATTAACGTGAAAACCACCCTCGGGGCTTAAGGGGTTAAGAAAAAATGCTAGTGTTTCCGATCATGAATCCAAATGTGACATATTTGTGCCGAATTTATGTTTGGCAATTGTTTTCCAAATCTATTCGCTCATCTCTGGTGTGCGCTTGAAGGCTAATCATGAGAAAACCCCTTTAAAATTACTTTCCAACCTATCAATAATTTTCCAATGAATTTTCAGTATAACATGTGCGTGGAGTTTTAAAGTGTCATCCATACAACCTGAAAAGCAGAATGGAATTCTGGACATTCTGTGCATTTATAAACTGTAAAGAGAATGATATTTATGGCAAGGATTAGCCTGTATTTAGTCTGCCCTAGTCTTTTGCTTGTCTCTTCTTTACTTACAGCTCAGTGTAACCTTGAGTTGATGTCATGATCCGTTCCAGGGTTTATTAGTGTCTGCGCTTTTTCCTGGATGGATCATGTCAAGGGTTAACTTTGTTCTGCCTCATTCTGGGTTCAGGTTTGCTATTTAGCTCCCATGAATCTTGCTGGCAGTGTCAGCTATAGTTCTGCCTTCGGTATGTTAACTTGACCCTGCTGGTAGCTCTTGATTTGCCCTGCTGTGAACCCTGACTTGTCCTGTGTCTGTTAACTCCCTCTGTCTGCCATTTTCCCAGTATTTCTCTGTCTGTTTGTCTGCTTGTTCTCCGGTTCTGATCTCCTGGCTTGCTTATTTACTTCATTGCGGTTTGTCCCTATTGTACCGTATATTGCCCGTTCTGGTTTACTGATCTCTGGCTACGTTCTGACTATCCATCTGTCTAATCCTATTATACTGTTGTGCTATCTCCTGCTTTTGACTCGGCTTGTCTGACCACTCTCACGCCACTTGGTGGCATCTGTTCTGCTGTCCTGTGTGTGCAGTCTCACTTTCCTCTCAAGCTCCCCCTGGTGCAGGTTGCGCTGTACTGCACTGCAGCAGCCTGACAGTTGAGTACTCGAGTAAATGAACTAACTGATAACTTCCTATAACCCCTTAAAGGGAATATCCACACGATAGATCATCAATATCAGATTAGTGAGGGTCTGACACCCCGCAACTTACTGCAGCCATTGCAATACACAGCTCCATTCAATATGTAGAAGTGGTTGCAGGGAACAGTAGAGTCGCTCATATTGAAAATACCATGGAGACCCCATTCAATATCTATGTAACTGTTGGAGATTGGAATGCACTTGGCCATATTGGGCAGTCCCATGGAAATTAAATGAAGCGTCAGAACACATGTGCAACCACTGCTCTATTCAACCGGGAACACAAGTTGCCTGATCTGGTAGTTGACTTAGTACTCAAACTCCCACTGATCTAGAGGCCCTCACCTACCCTCTGTATAGGTAAAAACTTGTTTTGATGAGAATAATCCTTTAAAGCACTGTAAAGTCTTCAGAATCTCAAATTTTTTATTTTTTTATTTTTTGCTAGCCTAAGTTGTGTTACGAGGACAAGTTGTGGATTTTTTAGGTTGCATATAAGTTAACATTTAGTTCATCTAATTTTTTAGATTGGTGGAATGCGTACAAAAGAAATCTTTAAATTAAATGAAATATATTTTGGGCTTGTATAAAAATACTTTATTTTACTTTTTTTCACTTTATTTTATCAGTTTTATGGAACTTTTTTAGTCCCATAAATGGACTTTAATTTGCAGTGTGGATTCACACATACTGTTCTTTTTGGATTCGCTCCATTCAGCATTATTTACAGTGGGGCAAAAAAGTATTTAGTCAGTCAGCAATAGTGTAAGTTCCACCACTTAAAAAGATGAGAGGCGTCTGTAATTTACATCATAGGTAGACCTCAACTATGGGAGACAAACTGAGAAAAAAAAAATCCAGAAAATCACATTGTCTGTTTTTTTAACAATTTATTTGTATATTATGGTGGAAAATAAGTATTTGGTCAGAAACAAAATTTCATCTCAATACTTTGTAATATATCCTTTGTTGGCAATGACAGAGGACAAACGTTTTCTGTAAGTCTTCACAAGGTTGCCACACACTGTTGTTGGTATGTTGGCCCATTCCTCCATGCAGATCTCCTCTAGAGCAGTGATGTTTTTGGCTTTTCGCTTGGCAACACGGACTTTCAACTCCCTCCAAAGGTTTTCTATAGGGTTGAAATCTGGAGACTGGCTAGGCCACTCCAGGACCTTGAAATGCTTCTTACGAAGCCACTCCTTCGTTGCCCTGGCGGTGTGCTTTGGATCATTGTCATGTTGAAAGACCCAGCCACGTTTCATCTTCAATGCCCTTGCTGATGGAAGGAGGTTTGCACTCAAAATCTCACGATACATGTCCCCATTCATTCTTTCATGTACCCGGATCAGTCATCCTGGTCCCTTTGCAGAGAAACAGCCCCAAAGCATGATGTTTCCACCACCATGCTTTACAGTAGGTATGGTGTTTGATGGATGCAACTCAGTATTCTTTTTCCTCCAAACACGACAAGTTGTGTTTCTACCAAACAGTTCCAGTTTGGTTTCATCAGACCATAGGACATTCTCCCAAAACTCCTCTGGATCATCCAAATGCTCTCTAGCAAACTTCAGACGGGCCCGGACATGTACTGGCTTAAGCAGTGGGACACGTCTGGCACTGCAGGATCTGAGTCCATGGTGGCGTAGTGTGTTACTTATGGTAGGCCTTGTTACATTGGTCCCAGCTCTCTGCAGTTCATTCACTAGGTCCCCCCGCGTGGTTCTGGGATTTTTGCTCACCGTTCTTGTGATCATTCTGACCCCACGGGGTGGGATTTTGCGTTGAGCCCCAGATCGAGGGAGATTATCAGTGGTCTTGTATGTCTTCCATTTTCTAATTATTGCTCCCACTGTTGATTTCTTCACTCCAAGCTGGTTGGCTATTGCAGATTCAGTCTTCCCAATCTGGTGCAGGGCTACAATTTTGTTTCTGGTGTCCTTTGACAGCTCTTTGGTCTTCACCATAGTGGAGTTTGGAGTCAGACTGTTTGAGGGTGTTCACAGGTGTCTTTTTATACTGATAACAAGTTTAAACAGGTGCCATTACTACAGGTAATGAGTGGAGGAAAGAGGAGACTCTTAAAGAAGAAGTTTCAGGTCTGTGAGAGCCAGAAATCTTGATTGTTTGTTTCTGACCAAATACTTATTTTCCACCATAATATGCAAAAAAAAAATGATAAAAAAAAACAGACAATGTGATTTTCTGGATTTTTTTTTTCTCAGTTTGTCTCCCATAGTTGAGGTCTACCTATGATGTAAATTACAGACGCCTCTCATCTTTCTAAGTGGTGGAACTTGCACTATTGCTGACTGACTAAATACTTTTTTGCCCCACTGTACATGTGGCAAGATGTGCACTTGGATGGCATTAACAATAGTGGAGCACATTTCCTAATGGGGATTGCACCAGACAGAAAGAACCATAAAAAAAAACAAAAAAAGACAAATGCAAAGTATTAATAAAATACAGACAGCAATTCAGTAATTCCTCCCTTGGAAGTTGTATCAATAGCTTCCATAAGAATATACAGTGCCTTGTGAAAGTATTCGCCCCCCTGGAACTTTTTAACCTTTTCCCACATATCGTGCTTCAAACATAAAGATACCAAATGTAATTTTTTGGTGAAGAATCAGCAACAAGTGGAACACAATTGTGAAGTTGAACGAAATGTATTGGTTATTTTAAATTTTTGTGGAAAATCATAAACTGAAAACTGGGGCATGCAATATTATTTGGCCCCTTTAACTTAATACTTTGTTGCGCCACCTTTTGCTGCGATTACCGCTGCAAGTCGCTTGGGGTATGTCTCTATAAGATTTGTACATCGAGAAACTGAAATTCTTGCCCATTCTTCCTTGGCAAACAGCTCGAGCTCAGTGAGGTTTGATGGAGATCGTTTGTGAACAGCAGTTTTCAGCTCTTTCCACAGATTCTCGATTGGATTGAGGTCTGGACTGTGACTTGGCCATTCTAACACCTGGATACGTTTATTTGTGAACCATTCCATTGTAGATTTTGCTTTATGTTTGGGATCATTGTCTTGCTGGAAGAGAAATCTCCATCCCAGTCTCGGGTCTTTTGCAGACTCCAACAGGTTTTCTTCAAGAATGGTCCTGTATTTGGCTCCATCCATCTTCCCATCAATTTTAACCATCTTCTCTGTCCCTGCTGAAGAAAAGCAGGCCCAAACCATTATGCTGCCACCATCTTGTTTGACAGTGGGAATGGTGTGTTCAGGGTGATGAGCTTTGTTGCCTTTACGCCAAACATATCGTTTGGCATTGTTGCCAATAAGTTTGGTTTTGGTTTCATCTGACCAGAGCACCTTCTTCCACATGTTTGGTGTGTCTCCCAGGTGGCTTGTTGCAAACTTTAAACAACACTTATTATGGATATCGAGAAATGGCATTTTTCTTGCCACTCTTCCATAAAGGCCAGATTTGTGCAGTGTACGACTGATTGTTGTCCTATGGACAGACTGCCCCACCTCAGCTGTAGATCTCTGCAGTTCATCCAGAGTGATCATGGGCCTCTTGGCTGCATCTCTGATCAGTCTTCTCCTTGTTTGAGATGAAAGTTTAGAGGGACGGCCGGGTCTTGGTAGATTTGCAGTGGTATGATACTCCTTCCACTTCAATATGATCGCTTGCACAGTGCTCCTTGGGATGTTTAAAGTTTTGGAAATCATTTTGTATCCGGCTTTAAACTTCTCCACAACAGTATCACGGACCTGCCTGTTGTGTTGTGAATTCTGTTATCGAACTCCCTCCTGTGGTCATGAATGGTACTTCGGTGAGTTCTGTCCATGGACTCCCTCTGGTGGCTGTGAGTGGAGCTGCTGCTTCTGAGGTTCCTTCCACAGGTGAGTTAGTTTATTCTTTGGCTGGCTGCTCTATTTAACTCCACTCATATCGTTACTCCATGCCAGCTGTCAATGTTCTTGTACTGGTTCAGTTCGCTCTTGGATTTTTCTGGTGACCTGTCTACTCCAGCAGAAGCTAAGTCCCTGCTAGTTAATTATTTGTTCATTGTTTTCTTGTCCAGCTTGCTATCATGATTTTGCCTTGCTAGCTGGAATCTCTGGGATGCAGAGTGGCACCTCCGCACCGTGAGTCGGTGTGGACAGGGCTGCCACTAGAAATTTCGGGGCCCCATACTGGCAAAATGTTCGGGGCCCCCTTGAGACTCCGCCCAGGCTCCACCCCAGCCCCACCTCCAGGCTCCACCCCAGCCCCGCCTCCAGGCTCCACCCCTCGAACTGTCTACAGTCCCACCGCTCTCTCTTAAAACTCCACTTCTCACCTATCACACATTGACAGTTCCCATCACCAGATCACACATATAGCCGGCAGCTTTTGTTTTGGCCAAAATATTTTTTAAGCCGCCACCATAACAAGGTAGACACTTTTGGCCGGGCCCTACTCTGCTGTAACCTATTAAATATTTGTTAAAATATGCAATACAATTTAGGTATATTTTTATTTATTTTTCAATTTTTAAAAGGAAGGAAGGAACAAATACCACAACACCATGACCAGATGACATATTACCACCACAGTAATCGAATAATATCACATAAAAGGAACAAATACCACAACACCATGACCAGACCACATATTACCACCACAGGGATCGAATAATATCACATACAAGGAACAAATACCACAACACCATGTCCAGACCACATATTACCACCACATAGTGACTGAATACAATTATGATCAGTAATTTAAAAAAAAGCACCATACTATCACCATAAGTGCCATTATACACAGGAGATCTGTAATTAGTAAGCAGTGTCTGTGTACAGATAATATAGTGATCACTAGTGAAATTATACACAGGAGCTCTGTATACAGTATACAGTGTATAGTGTCAGTGTATAGGTAACACACTGACTCACCAGTGACGTCTCTAGGTGAAGTCCTTCATCTTTCATCCAGCACAGACCGCCATCATTTCATCCAGCCAGGACTTCTCTCTGCAGGAAATAACACAGTTATCTCGAGCTCCGCTTGCAGAACACATTACTTCATTTTTCACAACTTCTACATTACACCACATGAAGAAGGCGACATAGTATCACTCTATACAGTAACAGGACCGCCCCCCATTTAAAACAGTATACTCAAAAAATAAAATAAATACATCACTGCAGTAATAATATCCCTAAATTAGCCCCTATGGTATTAATAATATCCCCCATCCTGGCCCTGTGTGTCTCATTCCTGGCGTCAGCCAGATGTTCTCCCATCCTGCCCTCATGAGTATCCATTCTGCCCCATATGATCTCCCCATCCTGCCCCATATGATCGCCCCATGTGATCTCTCCATCTGGTCCCATCTGTCTCCATCATATCCATCCTGCCCCATGATCCTGCACGCTCTGTCTCCAATTCTGCCCCCAGTGTCTCCAATCATGCCCCATGTCTCCATTCTGCCCCCTATGTCTCCAACCATGCCCCCATGTCTGCAATCCTGACACTTGTCTCCAATCATGCCCCCTGTGTCTCCATTCTGCCCCATCTGTCTCCAATCCTGCCCCATCTGTCTCCAGTCATGCCCCCATGTCTTTCATCCTGCCCCGTGTCTCCAATCATGCCCCGTATCTCCATTCTGCCCCGTGTCTCGCATTCTGCCCCAATGTCCAGCATACTGCCCCTGGGTCTCACAGTCTGCCCCTGTGTCCAGCATTCTGCCCCTGTCACTGTGTCCAGCATTCTGCCCCTGTCACTGTGTCCAGCATTCTGCCCCACTGTGTCCAGCATTTCTGCCCCTGTCACTGTCTCCAGCATTTTGCCCCTGTCACTGTCTCCAGCATTCTGCCCCACTGTCTCCAGCATTCTGCCCCACTGTCTCCAACATTCTGCCCCACTGTCTCCAACATTCTGCCCCACTGTGTCCAGCATTCTGCCCCACTGTGTCCAGCATTCTGCCCCACTGTGTCCAGCATTCTGCCCCACTGTGTCCAGCATTCTGCCCCACTGTGTCCAGCATTTCTGCCCCACTGTGTCCAGCATTTCTGCCCCACTGTGTCCAGCATTTCTGCCCCACTATGTCCAGCATTTCTGCCCCACTGTGTCCAGCATTTCTGCCCCACTGTGTGTCCAGCATTCTGCCCCACTGTGTCCAGCATTTCTGCCCCTGTGTGTCCAGCATTCTGCCCCACTGTGTGTCCAGCATTTCTTCCCCTGTGTGTCCAGCATTCTGCCCCACTGTGTCCTGCATTTCTGCCCCTGTCACTGTCTCCAGCATTCTGCCCCACTGTCTCCAGCATTCTGCCCCACTGTCTCCAGCATTCTGCCCCACTGTCTCCAACATTCTGCCCCACTGTGTCCAGCATTCTGCCCCACTGTGTCCAGCATTCTGCCCCACTGTGTCCAGCATTTCTGCCCCACTGTGTCCAGCATTTCTGCCCCACTGTGTCCAGCACTTCTGCCCCAATGTGTGTCCAGCATTCTGCCCCACTGTGTCCAGCATTTCTGCCCCTGTGTGTCCAGCATTCTGCCCCACTGTGTCCAGCATTTCTGCCCCTGTGTGTCCAGCATTCTGCCCCACTGTGTCCAGCATTTCTGCCCCACTGTGTCCAGCATTCTGCCCCACTGTGTGTCCAGCATTTCTGCCCCTGTGTGTCCAGCATTTCTGCCCCTGTGTCCAGCATTCTGCCCCACTGTGTCCAGCATTCTGCCCCACTGTGTGTCCAGCATTCTGCCCCACTGTGTCCAGCATTCTGCCCCACTGTGTCCAGCATTCTGCCCCACTGTGTCCAGCATTCTGCCCCACTGTGTCCAGCATTCTGCCCCACTGTGTGTCCAGCATTCTGCCCCACTGTGTGTCCAGCATTCTGCCCCACTGTCTCCAGCATTCTGCCCCACTGTCTCCAGCATTCTGCCCCACTGTCTCCAGCATTCTGCCCCACTGTTCCAGCATTCTGTCCCACTGTCTCCAACATTCTGCCCCACTGTGTCCAGCATTCTGCCCCACTGTGTCCAGCATTCTGCCCCACTGTGTCCAGCATTCTGCCCCACTGTGTCCAGCATTCTGCCCCACTGTGTGTCCAGCATTCTGCCCCACTGTGTGTCCAGCATTCTGCCCCACTGTCTCCAGCATTCTGCCCCACTGTCTCCAGCATTCTGCCCCACTGTCTCCAGCATTCTGCCCCACTGTCTCCAGCATTCTGCCCCACTGTCTCCAGCATTCTGCCCCACTGTTCCAGCATTTCTGCCCCACTGTGTCCAGCATTTCTGCCCCACTGTGTCCAGCATTCTGCCCCACTGTGTCCAGCATTCTGCCCCACTGTCTCCAGCATTCTGCCCCACTGTCTCCAGCATTCTGCCCCACTGTGTCCAGCATTTCTGCCCCACTGTGTCCAGCATTCTGCCCCACTGTGTCCAGCATTCTGCCCCACTGTGTCCAGCATTTCTGCCCCACTGTGTCCAGCATTCTGCCCCACTGTGTCCAGCATTCTGCCCCACTGTGTCCAGCATTCTGCCCCACTGTGTCCAGCATTCTGCCCCACTGTGTCCAGCATTCTGCCCCACTGTGTCCAGCATTCTGCCCCACTGTGTCCAGCATTTCTGCCCCACTGTGTCCAGCATTTCTGCCCCACTGTGTCCAGCATTTCTGCCCCACTGTGTCCAGCATTTCTGCCCCACTGTGTCCAGCATTCTGCCCCACTGTGTCCAGCATTTCTGCCCCACTGTGTCCAGCATTTCTGCCCCACTGTGTCCAGCATTCTGCCCCACTGTGTCCAGCATTCTGCCCCACTGTGTCCAGCATTCTGCCCCACTGTGTCCAGCATTTCTGCCCCACTGTGTCCAGCATTCTGCCCCACTGTGTCCAGCATTTCTGCCCGTGTCCAGCATTTCTGCCCCACTGTGTCCAGCATTTCTGCCCCACTGTGTCCAGCATTCTGCCCCACTGTGTCCAGCATTTCTGCCCCACTGTGTCCAGCATTCTGCCCCACTGTGTCCAGCATTCTGCCCCACTGTGTCCAGCATTCTGCCCCACTGTGTCCAGCATTCTGCCCCACTGTGTCCAGCATTTCTGCCCCACTGTGTCCAGCATTTCTGCCCCACTGTGTCCAGCATTTCTGCCCCACTGTGTCCAGCATTCTGCCCCACTGTGTCCAGCATTTCTGCCCCACTGTGTCCAGCATTTCTGCCCCACTGTGTCCAGCATTTCTGCCCCTGTGTGTCCAGCATTCTGCCCCCCGGGCCACCCTGGATGCCGCTCTCAGAAGAAAAAAAAAACACGACTTCTTACCTGGCCATGCTCCAGCGCCGGGCGAAGATCCCCCCTGGCTCCACACAGACGCACTCGCCGGGCCCGGCGGCTGACAATGACGTCAGACGCCGGCGAGTGCGCACTGCGGCCGGGGCCCTATTCAGCTGCCAGCCTCAGACTGGCTGGCGGCTGTTAACTATTGACGTGCGGGCGCGGGCCCGCACGTCAATAGTGTGCCGCCCGCAGCGCCTGCAGGGGGGGCCCGGTGAGGAGATGAGACGGGGCCCGATGCGGGCCCCCTCTGCTCACCGGGCCCCATACGCCAGTCACGGCTGTCATGCCCTGATGGCGGCCCTGGGTGTGGAGGTCTTTTTGCACACTCTGCGTGGTCTTTTTGTAGTTTTTTGTGCTGACCGCAAAGATACCTTTCCTATCCTCAGTCTGTTTAGTAAGTCTGGCCTCCTTTGCTGAAACCTGTTTCATTTCTGTGTTTGTGACTTTCATCTTAACTCACAGTCAATATATGTGGGGGGCTGCCTTTTCCTTTGGGGAATTTCTCTGAGGAAAGGTAGGCTTTATTTTCTATCTCTAGGGCTAGTTAGCTCTTAGGCTGTGAAGAGGCGTCTAGGCAGAGTTAGGTACGCTCCACGGCTATTTCTAGTGTGTGTGATAGGATTAGGGGTTGCAGTCAGCAGAGCTCCCACTTCCCAGAGCTTGTCCTGTGTTAGTTTAACCATCAGGTCGTTCCGGGTGCTCCTAACCACCAGGTTCATAACACTTGTGTTCATTGGTCTTCATGATGTTCTCTGTGCTTCAAACAGAACCCTGAGACTATCACAGAGCAAGGTGCATTTATACGGAGACTTGATTACACACAGGTGGATTATATTTATCATCAGAAGAAGAGGGGACGGGAAGAAAAACATTAGACTTGAACAAAGAAGACCCAGGAAAACATACTCAGATGGGAGGTAAGAACATTTCTAAAACAATCCACAGTGAGGAGATTGGAACAAAATAAAATCCTCTAAACTGCATGCTCGCAAACGCCAGAAGCCTGACAAACAAGATGGAAGAACTAGAAGCAGAAATATCTATAGGTAACTTTGACATAGTGGGAATAACCGAGACATGGTTAGATGAAAGCTATGACTGGGCAGTTAACTTACAGGGTTACAGTCTGTTTAGAAAGGATCGTAAAAATCGGAGAGGAGGAGGGGTTTGTCTCTGTGTAAAGTCTTGTCTAAAGTCCACTTTAAGGGAGGATATTAGCGAAGGAAATGAGGATGTCGAGTCCATATGGGTCGAAATTCATGGAGGGAAAAATGGTAACAAAATTCTCATTGGGGTCTGATACAAACCCCCAAATATAACAGAAATCATGGAAAGTCTACTTCTAAAGCAGATAGATGAAGCTGCAACCCATAATGAGGTCCTGGTTATGGGGGACTTTAACTACCCGGATATTAACTGGGAAACAGAAACCTGTGAAACCCATAAAGGCAACAGGTTTCTGCTAATAACCAAGAAAAATTATCTTTCACAATTGGTGCAGAATCCAACCAGAGGAGCAGCACTTTTAGACCTAATACTATCTAATAGACCTGACAGAATAACAAATCTGCAGGTGGTTGGGCATCTAGGAAATAGCGACCACAATATTGTGCAGTTTCACCTGTCTTTCACTAGGGGGACTTGTCAGGGAGTCTCAAAAACACTGAACTTTAGGAAGGCAAAGTTTGACCAGCTTAGAGATGCCCTTAATCTGGTAGACTGGGACAATATCCTCAGAAATAAGAATACAGATAATAAATGGGAAATGTTTAAGAACATCCTAAATAGGCACTGCAAGCGGTTTATACCTTGTGGGAATAAAAGGACTAGAAATAGGAAAAACCCAATGTGGCTAAACAAAGAAGTAAGACAGGCAATTAATAGTAAAAAGAAAGCATTTGCACTACTAAAGCAGGATGGCACCATTGAAGCTCTAAAAAACTATAGGGAGAAAAATACTTTATCTAAAAAACTAATTAAAGCTGCCAAAAAGGAAACAGAGAAGCACATTGCTAAGGAGAGTAAAACTAATCCCAAACTGTTCTTCAACTATATCAATAGTAACAGAATAAAAACTGAAAATGTAGGCCCCTTAAAAAATAGTGAGGAAAGAATGGTTGTAGATGACGAGGAAAAAGCTAACATATTAAACACCTTCTTCTCCACGGTATTCACGGTGGAAAATGAAATGCTAGGTGAAATCCCAAGAAACAATGAAAACCCTATATTAAGGGTCACCAATCTAACCCAAGAAGAGGTGCGAAACCGGCTAAATAAGATTAAAATAGATAAATCTCCGGGTCCGGATGGCATACACCCACGAGTACTAAGAGAACTAAGTAATGTAATAGATAAACCATTATTTCTTATTTTTAGGGACTCTATAGCGACAGGGTCTGTTCCGCAGGACTGGCGCATAGCAAATGTGGTGCCAATATTCAACAAGGGCTCTAAAAGTGAACCTGGAAATTATAGGCCAGTAAGTCTAACCTCTATTGTTGGTAAAATATTTGAAGGGTTTCTGAGGGATGTTATTCTGGATTATCTCAATGAGAATAACTGTTTAACTCCATATCAGCATGGGTTTATGAGAAATCGCTCCTGTCAAACCAATCTAATCAGTTTTTATGAAGAGGTAAGCTATAGGCTGGACCACGGTGAGTCATTGGACGTGGTATATCTCGATTTTTCCAAAGCGTTTGATACCGTGCCGCACAAGAGGTTGGTACACAAAATGAGAATGCTTGGTCTGGGGGAAAATGTGTGTAAATGGGTTAGTAACTGGCTTAGTGATAGAAAGCAGAGGGTGGTTATAAATGGTATAGTCTCTAACTGGGTCGCTGTGACCAGTGGGGTACCGCAGGGGTCAGTATTGGAACCTGTTCTCTTCAACATATTCATTAATGATCTGGTAGAAGGTTTACACAGTAAAATATCGATATTTGCAGATGATACAAAACTATGTAAAGCAGTTAATACAAGAGAAGATAGTATTCTGCTACAGATGGATCTGGATAAGTTGGAAACTTGGGCTGAAAGGTGGCAGATGAGGTTTAACAATGATAAATGTAAGGTTATACACATGGGAAGAAGGAATCAATATCACCATTACACACTGAACGGGAAACCACTGGGTAAATCTGACAGGGAGAAGGACTTGGGGATCCTAGTTAATGATAAACTTACCTGGAGCAGCCAGTGCCAGGCAGCAGCTGCCAAGGCAAACAGGATCATGGGGTGCATTAAAAGAGGTCTGGATACACATGATGAGAGCATTATACTGCCTCTGTACAAATCCCTAGTTAGACCGCACATGGAGTACTGTGTCCAGTTTTGGGCACCGGTGCTCAGGAAAGATATAATGGAACTAGAGAGAGTACAAAGGAGGGCAACAAAATTAATAAAGGGGATGGGAGAACTACAATACCCAGATAGATTAGCGAAATTAGGATTATTTAGTCTAGAAAAAAGACGACTGAGGGGCGATCTAATAACCATGTATAAGTATATAAGGGGACAATACAAATATCTCGCTGAGGATCTGTTTATACCAAGGAAGGTGACGGGCACAAGGGGGCATTCTTTGCGTCTGGAGGAGAGAAGGTTTTTCCATCAACATAGAAGAGGATTCTTTACTGTTAGGGCAGTGAGAATCTGGAATTGCTTGCCTGAGGAGGTGGTGATGGCGAACTCAGTCGAGGGGTTCAAGAGAGGCCTGGATGTCTTCCTGGAGCAGAACAATATTGTATCATACAATTATTAGGTTCTGTAGAAGGACGTAGATCTGGGGATTTATTATGATGGAATATAGGCTGAACTGGATGGACAAATGTCTTTTTTCGGCCTTACTAACTATGTTACTATGTTACTATCATTAGGCATTTAGGACATCATTGGATCATTGAGAGATCCACAATGAACTTCTGGCGTGAGTTTGCTGCACTGAAAGTAAAGGGGCCAAATAATATTGCACGCCCCACTTTTCAGTTTGTGATTTTCCACAAAAATTTAAAATAATCAATAAATTTCGTTCAACTTCACAATTGTGTTCCACTTGTTGTTGATTCTTCACCAAAAATTTACATTTGGTATCTTTATGTTTGAAGCATGATATGTGGGCAAAGGTTGAAAAGTTCCAGGGGGCCGAATACTTTCGCAAGGCACTGTATATTCTTATGGAAGCTATTGATACAACTTTTCAGAAGGATTTAGGAAACAATGTTGAATAATGATACTTTACCACTAGGTGGCGCTCTGGAGACAGTAAAAAGGAAAATAAAAGCTAAATTAATAAAGTGGAAGATCAGGGCAGAAAACAACAGAATCCTTTTTAGGGGAATATTTTATAATACTGCCTCAATCTAAAGCAATACCAGAGAGTTCTGCTGAAATGTTAATGTGCTTTGAATACACACAATGAGTAGCTAGTCCATGGCAGATTTTGCAAAAATAACAAGCAAGACCGTTAGTCTAGATTATTTTTGATCCCATTCACTTGTATTGCATGCAGAAAATGAGTGGATTTGATTAGAATTTGAGATCCCAGTCCATACCTAAATCTTCATAAAATCTTCAATTTGCGAGTATAAACTTAAAGGAAACTGGATCGCCCCCAGACACAGGGCCACAGGATACTCGGTACCGGTCCTTTCTGTCTCAGTTCTGGGGTTGTCACGGTGGCTGGACCCGGTCCGTGATCCTGCTAAGGGGCGTCCAATAAAAGGTGATAGGAGTCTGTCAAGGTTTCGTGACGCCACCTGTGGTGTTCGGTCAGGGTGACCGACGCTGCTGTGGGGTCCGCTGGGGTGATGGAATGGCAGCTAGATGGTATACCTTCCCACAGGTGAAGTATGTCCCCCAGGGCTTCCCAGTAAGATAGATGGTGATGGTGTGAGGTGCAGTCAATAACGAGGACACAAGGTTGCAGTCTCTTTACCTCTTTACTGAAGACTTCAGGATCCGCAATCCAGAGCATGTTTAACAAGGCTATCTGAGACCGGCCAGTCCGATGGGCACATCCAGAGTTCCCTTTGCAGGTGGAAATCAGTGCCTACCACTAGCGCCTGTGTGTTGTAGTGCTACCCTGCTGAGCATTTGGAATAGTCCTCTGTTGTGAATTCTGTGGCTGAATTCACTCCTGTGGTCACAAGTGGTATTGCAGCCTCTGGGCTTCCTCCCTCAGGTGTTTTGGTGAGCTCGTTGGCTGCCTTGCTATTTAACTCCACCTGAGTCTGTCTTCCTTGCTCCTTGTCTATGTTCCAGTGTTGGATCTGAGCTACTGCATCTTTCCTGTGGCCTGCTGCTCTGCTAGATAAGTGTTACTTTGTTTTTGTTTCCGTTTTTTCTGTCCAGCTGTGCTATTCTCTTTTGCTGGAAGCTCTGAAACGCAAAGGGTGCACCGCCGTGCCGTTAGTTCGGCACGGTGGGTCTTTTTGCCCCCCTTTGCGTGGTTCTGCTTTAGGGTTTTTTGTAGACTGCATAGTTCTCTTTGCTATCCTCGCTCTGTCTAGAATATCGGGCCTCACTTTGCTGAATCTATTTCATTCCTACGTTTTGTCTTTTCATCTTGCTAACAGTCATTATATGTGGGGGGCTGCCTATTCCTTTGGGGTATTTCTCTGAGGCAAGTCAGGCTTGTATTTCTATCTTCAGGCTAGTCAGCTCCTCAGGCAGTGCCGAGTTGCATAGGTAGTGTTAGGCGCAATCCACTGCTGCTTTTAGTTGTGTGAGGATAGGTTCAGGTATTGCAGTCTGCAGAGATTCCACGTCTCAGAGCTTGTTCTATTGTTTTTGGGTTATTGCCATATCACTGTATGTGCGCTGATTACTGCACACTGTGTTGCCTGATAGCACAGCATAACAGTACAAGGAGCCAAAACCAATGATTCTCAATAGAGGGAAAAAAGAAGTCCTGACATCATTTTTTTTTCCTCAGCTCTGTCTTCAGTTTTTTTTTTTTTTTCCCCTAGACATTAGAGTGCTTCAGGACACAGCTGTGGACATGGATATTCAGGCTCTGTGCTCCTCAATGGATAATCTCGTTATAAATGTACAAAAGATTCAAGATACTATTGATCAGAAATCTATGCTAGAACCAAGAATTCCTATTCCTGATTTGTTTTTTGGTGACAGAACTAAGTTCCTGAGCTTCAAAAATAATTGTAAGCTATTTCTGGCCTTGAAACCTCATTCTTCTGGTAATCCTATTCAACAGGTTTTGATTATTATTTCTTTTTTGCGCGGCGACCCACAGGACTGGGCGTTTTCTCTTGCGCCAGGAGACCCTGCATTGAGTAATGTTGATGCGTTTTTCCAGGCGCTTGGATTGCTTTACGATGAGCCTAATTCAGTGGATCAGGCTGAGAAAAATTTGCTGGCTTTATGCCAGGGTCAGGATGATGTAGAAGTATATTGTCAGAAATTTAGGAAGTGGTCAGTACTCACTCTGTGGAATGAATCTGCACTGGCGGCTTGGTTCAGAAAGGGTCTCTCTGAAGCTCTTAAGGATGTCATGGTGGGATTTCCTATGCCTGCTGGTTTGAATGAGTCTATGTCCTTGGCCATTCAGATCGGTCGTCGCTTGCGCGAGCGTAAATCTGTGCACCATCTGGCGGTATTGTCTGAGAGTAAACCTGAGCCTATGCAGTGCGACAGGACTATGACTAAAGTTGAACGGCAAGAACACAGACGTCTGAACAGGCTGTGTTTCTACTGTGGTGATTCCACGCATGCTATTTCTAATTGTCCTAAGCGCCCTAGGCGGTTCGATAGCTCTGCCGTCATTGGTACTGTACAGTCCAAATTCCTTCTGTCCATTACCTTGATATGCTCTTTGTCATCGTATTCTGTCATGGCGTTTGTGGATTCAGGCGCTGCCCTGAATCTGATGGATTTGGATTATGCTAAACGTTGTGGATTTTTCTTGGAGCCTTTGCGGTGTCCTATTCCGTTGAGAGGAATTGATGCTACACCTTTGGCCAAGAATAAGCCTCAGTACTGGGCCCAGCTGACCATGTGCATGGCTCCTGCACATCAGGAAGTTATTCGCTTTCTGGTACTGCATAATCTGCATGATGTGGTCGTGTTGGGGTTGCCATGGCTACAAACCCATAATCCAGTATTAGATTGGAACTCTATGTCGGTAACCAGCTGGGGTTGTCAGGGAGTACATGGTGATGTTCCATTTTTGTCTATTTCGTCATCCATTCCTTCTGACATCCCAGAGTTCTTGTCTGACTTTCAGGATGTATTTGAAGAGCCCAAGTCTGATGCCCTACCTCCGCATAGGAATTGTGATTGTGCTATCAATTTGATTCCTGGTAGTAAATTCCCTAAGGGTCGTTTATTTAATTTGTCCGTGCCTGAACACACCGCTATGCGCAGTTATGTGAAAGAATCCCTGGAGAAGGGACATATTCGCCCATCGTCATCACCATTGGGAGCAGGGTTCTTTTTTGTAGCCAAAAAGGATGGTTCGCTAAGACCGTGTATTGATTACCGCCTTCTTAATAAGATCACTGTTAAGTTTCAGTATCCCTTGCCATTGATATCTGACTTGTTTGCTCGGATTAAGGGGGCTAGTTGGTTTACTAAGATTGATCTTCGTGGTGCGTATAATCTGGTGAGAATCAGGCAGGGAGATGAATGGAAAACGGCATTTAATACGCCCGAGGGTCATTTTGAGTATCTGGTGATGCCGTTCGGACTTGCCAATGCTCCATCTGTTTTTCAGTCTTTTATGCATGACATTTTCCGTGAGTATCTGGATAAATTCCTGATTGTTTACTTGGATGACATTTTGATCTTCTCTGATGATTGGGAGTCTCATGTGAAGCAAGTCAGAATGGTTTTCCAGGTACTGCGTGCTAATTCCTTGTTCGTGAAGGGATCAAAGTGTCTCTTCGGTGTGCAGAAAGTTTCATTTTTGGGGTTCATCTTTTCCCCTTCTACTATCGAGATGGATCCGGTTAAGGTCCAGGCCATCCAGGATTGGACTCAGCCGACATCTCTGAAAAGTCTGCAGAAATTCCTGGGCTTTGCTAATTTTTATCGTCGCTTCATCTGTAATTTTTCTAGCATTGCCAGACCATTGACCGATTTGACCAAGAAGGGTGCTGATTTGGTTAATTGGTCTTCTGCTGCCGTGGAAGCTTTTCAGGAGTTGAAGCGTCGTTTTTGCTGTGCCCCTGTGTTGTGTCAACCAGATGTTTCTCTTCCGTTCCAGGTCGAGGTTGATGCTTCTGAGATTGGAGCAGGGGCGGTTTTGTCACAGAGAGGTTCTGGTTGCTCAGTGTTGAAACCATGTGCTTTCTTTTCCAGGAAATTTTCTGCTGCTGAGCGTAATTATGATGTGGGCAACCGAGAGTTGCTGGCCATGAAGTGGGCATTCGAGGAGTGGCGTCATTGGCTTGAGGGAGCTAAGCATCGCGTGGTGGTATTGACTGATCATAAGAATCTTACTTATCTCGAGTCTGCCAAGCGCTTGAATCCTAGACAGGCCCGTTGGTCGTTATTTTTTGCTCGTTTTGATTTTGTGATTTCGTACCTTCCGGGCTCTGAAAATGTGAAGGCGGATGCTCTGTCTAGGAGTTTTGTGCCCGACTCTCCGGGGTTATCTGAGCCGGCGAGTATCCTCAAGGAAGGAGTCATTGTGTCTGCCATCTCTCCTGATTTGCGGAGAGTGTTGCAGAAATTTCAGGCTAATAAACCTGATCGTTGTCCGGCCGAGAAACTGTTCGTCCCTGATAGGTGGACTAGTAAAGTTATCTCTGAACTTCATTGTTCGGTGCTGGCTGGTCATCCAGGAATCTTTGGTACCAGAGAGTTAGTGGCTAGATCCTTCTGGTGGCCATCTCTGTCACGGGATGTGCGTGCTTTTGTGCAGTCCTGTGGGATTTGTGCTAGGGCTAAGCCCTGCTGTTCACGTGCCAGTGGGTTGCTTTTGCCCTTGCCGGTCCCGAAGAGGCCTTGGACACATATTTCGATGGATTTCATTTCTGACCTTCCCGTTTCTCAAAAGATGTCGGTCATTTGGGTGGTCTGTGATCGCTTTTCTAAAATGGTCCATCTGGTGCCCTTGGTTAAATTGCCTTCCTCCTCTGATTTGGTGCCTTTGTTCTTCCAGCATGTGGTTCGTTTGCATGGCATTCCTGAGAATATTGTTTCTGACAGAGGTTCCCAGTTTGTCTCGAGGTTCTGGCGAGCCTTTTGTGGTAGGATGGGCATTGACCTATCTTTTTCCTCGGCCTTCCATCCTCAGACTAATGGCCAGACCGAACGAACCAATCAGACCTTGGAAACATATCTGAGATGTTTTGTTTCTGCTGACCAGGATGATTGGGTGTCATTTTTGCCGTTGGCTGAGTTCGCCCTTAATAATCGGGCCAGCTCGGCTACCTTGGTCTCTCCATTTTTCTGCAATTCTGGGTTCCATCCTCGTTTCTCTTCAGGACAGGTTGAGTCTTCGGACTGTCCTGGTGTGGATTCTGTGGTGGACAGGTTGCAGCAGATCTGGACTCAGGTAGTGGACAATTTGACCTTGTCCCAGGAGAAGGCTCAGCTTTTCGCTAATCGTAGACGCCGTGTGGGTCCCCGACTTCGTGTTGGGGATCTGGTTTGGTTATCTTCTCGTCATATTCCTATGAAGGTTTCCTCTCCTAAATTTAAACCTCGTTTTATTGGTCCGTATAGGATTTCTGAGATTCTCAATCCGGTGTCTTTTCGTCTGACCCTCCCAGACTCCTTTTCCATACATAATGTATTCCATAGGTCGTTGTTGAGAAGATACGTGGCACCTATGGTTCCATCTGTGGAGCCTCCTGCCCCTGTTTTGGTGGAGGGGGAATTGGAGTATATTGTGGAGAAAATTTTGGATTCTCGTGTCTCTAGACGGAAACTCCAGTATCTGGTCAAATGGAAGGGTTATGCTCAGGAGGATAATTCCTGGGTTTTTGCCTCTGATGTCCATGCACCAGATCTTGTTCGTGCCTTTCATGTGGCTCATCCTGGTCGGCCTGGGGGTTCTGGTGAGGGTTCAGTGACCCCTCCTCAAGGGGGGGTACTGTTGTGAATTCTGTGGCTGAATTCACTCCTGTGGTCACAAGTGGTATTGCAGCCTCTGGGCCTCCTCCCTCAGGTGTTTTGGTGAGCTCGTTGGCTGCCTTGCTATTTAACTCCACCTGAGTCTGTCTTCCTTGCTCCTTGTCTATGTTCCAGTGTTGGATCTGAGCTACTGCATCTTTCCTGTGGCCTGCTGCTCTGCTAGATAAGTGTTACTTTGTTTTTGTTTCCGTTTTTTCTGTCCAGCTGTGCTATTCTCTTTTGCTGGAAGCTCTGAGACGCAAAGGGTGCACCGCCGTGCCGTTAGTTCGGCACGGTGGGTCTTTTTGCCCCCCTTTGCGTGGTTCTGCTTTAGGGTTTTTTGTAGACTGCATAGTTCTCTTTGCTATCCTCGCTCTGTCTAGAATATCGGGCCTCACTTTGCTGAATCTATTTCATTCCTACGTTTTGTCTTTTCATCTTGCTGACAGTCATTATATGTGGGGGGCTGCCTATTCCTTTGGGGTATTTCTCTGAGGCAAGTCAGGCTTGTATTTCTATCTTCAGGCTAGTCAGCTCCTCAGGCAGTGCCGAGTTGCATAGGTAGTGTTAGGCGCAATCCACTGCTGCTTTTAGTTGTGTGAGGATAGGTTCAGGTATTGCAGTCTGCAGAGATTCCACGTCTCAGAGCTTGTTCTATTGTTTTTGGGTTATTGCCATATCACTGTATGTGCGCTGATTACTGCACACTGTGTTGCCTGATAGCACAGCATAACAGTCCTCACAACTTCTGTTCTCGTTCGTTCGTTCTTTCTAGTTCTTTCTAATTCTTTCTCTCTCTCTTGTTCCAGATGTTACTGGTTTCTCGTCCCCCAGATATGTTATGGCTAGGACGCACCCGTATGACGGGAAGGCTTGGAGGTCTTCTGGGACCCTAGAGACGCCCCTCTCCACGCGTTGCCCCCTATGTCTTCGTAGGAAATTTAAGGTAGACAGCCAACCTATAATTAACTGTCCTGCGGAGTTCAAAGTAAGGCATAGAGTCAGTTACTTCCGCGGTGTTCCGGCCTCCGGCTACGTGCCTCAGTAGGATATTGCCTCGGTCTCACGGCACGACTCCTACTGGCTCTCCTTTGTGCTTGATCTCGTTTCTCACTGTTCCAGAATACCCTTAGCTTCGTGCCTCTTTCTTAGGATACCGCCGCAAGGTAGTGCAGGCGCGGTTCCGTAATGTTCTGCTCTGTTCGCTAGGTACCTGCCAGGTTCCCACGCCCGACAGGGACCCCTCCTGTGTCTTCTGCCTGCAACACCGCCTGCCACGGGATGTTGCCTGGATCCAACCCAGTCAGCTTCTGACTAACTTCCTACCCAACCCCTAGTTTTACCAGTGTGAGGAGTGGCCCAATAAATAAAGCCTTTTTCTCCTAGTGGCCGGAGTGTGAAGTGTAATGTGTGCTGGTGATACCTGGTCAGTAGAGCTCCTTTAGTGCCATCAGACGTACCATCACTCCCCTTAGCGGCAGAGTGTCATACTGCAACGACCAGATCTCTGGGGCGCTACAAAACCTGTTATTCAGGGCCGTTTTCATGCTGCCCTAGGAACTTTAAATGGTCATGCTCTTTACTAGAAATTCAGCCTAAAAATGTCCATACCCCTTAGATGGTATTTGAGGACACTATACACATTAGAATACCGTTAGCTGAACCCTCAGATATTGCCGGAATTGGCTGGCAGTCTAATGTGTATGTGTGCAATAACCCCTACATAGAAAAATTTGCATAACCAGGATTAAAAGTAAAATTAATTTTATTTAAATATAATCACAAAACAATACATACACAATACTAATATGGGATTCAATGATGGGTACAACTACTCAAGAGCCACAGGTCACAGGCAAATGCTATGCAATTTGATCATATTCGCACCCTATATTAACCTTGGAGCATATATACAGCAGGTCCATAACATAAGGACACAATATCATTGCGCTGGTACATAACATCCAGCAAAAAAAGCACCATAAGGGTTAAAAGGGAAACTCCAAAGATATTTGCTGCATATTTACCTAGGACCAGCGGCGCCACCACCCCTACGCGCGTTTCGGCATGCGTGCCTTCTTCCGGGGGAGTGGCATCGTCAGGTCTGGCAGCAGTTTAAATACTCCAGTCGCCCAATCAAATCATTTAATTAAAATCCCGACTTAAGGTACCTTCACACTAAACGACGCTGCAGCGATACCGACAACGATCCGGATCGCTGCAGCGTCGCTGTTTGGTCGCTGGAGAACTGTCACACAGACAGCTCTCCAGCGACCAACGATCCCGAGGTCCCCTGGTAACCAGGGTAAACATCGGGTTACTAAGCGCAGGGCCGCGCTTAGTAACCCGATGTTTACCCTGGTTACCATCCTAAAAGTAAAAAAAACAAACACTACATACTTACCTACCGCTGTCTGTCCCCGGCGCTTTGCTTCTCTGCTCTGGCTGTGAGCGCCGGGCAGCCGGAAAGCACAGCGGTGACGTCACCGCTCTGCTTTCCGGCCGCTGTGCTCACAGCCAGAGCAGAGAAGCAGAGCGCCGGGGACAGACAGCGGTAGGTAAGTATGTAGCGTTTGTTTTTTTTACTTTTAGGATGGTAACCAGGGTAAACATCGGGTTACTAAGCGCGGCCCTGCGCTTAGTAACCCGATGTTTACCCTGGTTACCAGCGAAGACATCGCTGAATCGGTGTCACACACGCCGATTCAGCGATGTCAGCGGGAGAGCTAGCGACCAAAGAAAGGTCTGGCCCTCTAGCCCCGACCAACGACATCACAGCAGGATTCTGATCGCTGCTGCGTGTCAAACTAAACGATATCGCTAGCGAGGACGCTGCAACGTCACGGATTGCTAGCGATATCGTTTAGTGTGAAGGTACCTTTACATTGGCCTTCTATCGGCGCATGCGCCGCTGAAGTCTGAGACGCTCACATCACTGAGTGCGTCATCGGCTGTGTCAGAGAAAGAAAACCACCCACTGATCACATGCGCAGGTCCTTGTCTATACCAAGAGTAATGCCGATATAGACGCCGTGCACCAGATGACTGTCTGAGAGATATAAGGATATAGATTGTCTGATTTCAGGCTGCAGATATTTGTTCTCTAGGAGATAAATCGTCACCAGAGATGTCTGGCAGCGGCTCTCTCAAAGAGAACACTGGTGCTCTCGGTAGAGCGAGCGCTCCTGTGTATGGGAGAGTCGGGCAACATAGCTGCTGACTAAACTTTCGACTGAATGATAGACAACTATCTAAAGTGTATGGGTGCTTATTCATTTGTTCAGCTGACATAAATGGCCTTGCTCAAACAGCTATATTTTCAGTCTGTGATTCTGATTCATCAAAGTGTTTACTCATAAAATAAAAAAAAATAAAAAAAGCAGTATAGGGAAAAAGCGGACAAAATAGGGTAACCCTTTTATAAATTAATGTTCTCAGGCATTAAGCTGTGTTCACACTGGATTCCTGTGTCAAAACAATGTGACGTTTATTTCCACTGATTCCACAGCACCAAAAACAAAACCATAAACACAAAATCCTTAGCCTTAGGCCGGAGTCACATTACAGCGAGATACGGCCGAGTCTCGCAAGTTAACCCCTTCATGACCCAGCCTATTTTGACCTTAAAGACCTTGCCGTTTTTTGCAATTCTGGCCAGTGTCCCTTTATGAGGTAATAACTCAGGAACGCTTCAACGGATCATAGCGGTTCTGAGATTGTTTTTTCGTGACATATTGGGCTTCATGTTAGTGGTAAATTTAGGTCAATAAATTCTGCGTTTATTTGTGATAAAAACGGAAATTTGGCGAAAATTTTGAAAATTTCGCAATTTTCACATTTTGAATTTTTATTCTGTTAAACCAGAGAGATATGTGACACAAAATAGTTAATAAAAAACATTTCCCACATGTATACTTTACATCAGCACAATTTTGGAAACAAAATTTTTTTTTGCTAGGAAGTTATAAGGGTTAAAATTTGACCAGCGATTTCTCATTTTTACAACGAAATTTACAAAACCATTTTTTTTAGGGACCACCTCACATTTGAAGTCAGTTTGAGGGGTCTATATGGCTGAAAATACCCAAAAGTGACACCATTCTAAAAAATGCACCCCTCAAGGTACTCAAAACCACATTCAAGAAGTTTATTAACCCTTCAGGTACTTCACAGCAGCAGAAGCAACATGGAAGGAAAAAATGAACATTTTAACTTTTTAGTCACAAAAATTATTTTTTAGCAACATTTTTTTTATTTTCCCAATGGTAAAAGGAGAAACTGAACCACGAAAGTTGTTGTCCAATTTGTCTTGAGTACGCTGATACCTCATATGTGGGCGTAAACCACTGTTTGGGTGCACGGCAGGGCTTGGAAGGGAAGGAGCGCCATTTGACTTTTAGAATGAAAAATTGGCTCCACTCTTTAGCGGACACCATGTCACGTTTGGAGAGCCCCCATGTGCCTAAAAACTGGAGCTCCCCCACAAGTGACCCCATTTTGGAAACTAGACGCCCCAAGGAACTTATCTAGATGCATAGTGAGCACTTTGAACCCCCAGGTGCTTCACAAATTGATCCGTAAAAATGAAAAAGTACTTTTTTTTCACAAAAAAATTCTTTTAGCCTCAATTTTTTCATTTTCACATGGGCAACAGGATAAAATGGATCCTAAAATTTGTTGGGCAATTTCTCCTGAGTACACCAATACCTCACATGTGGGGTAAACCACTGTTTGGGCACATGGTAAGGCTCGGAAGGGAAGGAGCGCCATTTGACTTTTTGAACGAAAAATTATCTCCATCGTTAGCGGACACCATGTCGCGTTTGGAGAGCCCCTGTGTGCCTAAACATTGGCGCTCCCCCACAAGTGACCCCATTTTGGAAACTAGACCCCCAAAGGAACTAATCTAGATGTGTGGTGAGGACTTTAAACCCCCAAGTGCTTCACAGAAGTTTATAACGCAGAGCCATGAAAAAAATATATATATATTTTCTCAAAAATGATCTTTTAGCCTGCAATTTTTTATTTTCCCAAGAGTAACAGGAGAAATTTGACCCCAAAAGTTGTTGTCCAGTTTCTCCTGAGTACGCTGATACCCCATATGTGGGGGTAAACCACTGTTTGGGCACATGCCGGGGCTCGGAAGTGAAGTAGTGATGTTTTGAAATGCAGACTTTGATGGAATGCTCTGTGGGCGTCACGTTGCGTTTGCAGAGCCCCTGATGTGGCTAAACAGTAGAAACCCCCCACAAGTGACCCCATTTTGGAAACTAGACCCCGAAAGGAACTTATCTAGATGTGTGGTGAGCACTTTGAACCCCCAAGTGCTTCATAGAAGTTTATAATGCAGAGCCGTGAAAATAAAAAATCATTTTTCTTTCCTCAAAAATAATTATTTAGCCCAGAATTTTTTATTTTCCCAAGGGTTACAGGAGAAATTGGACACTAAAAGTTGTTGTCCAGTTTCTCCTGAGTACGCTGATACCCCATGTGTGGGGGTAAACCACTGTTTGGGCACACGTCGGGGCTCAGAAGGGAAGTAGTGACTTTTGAAATGCAGACTTTGATGGAATGGTCTGAGGGCGTCACGTTGCGTTTGCAGAGCCCCTGGTGTGCCTCAACAGTAGAAACCCCCCCAACAAGTGACCCCATTTTAGAAACTAGACCCCCCAAGGAACTTATCTAGATATGTGGTGAGCACTTTGAACCCCCAAGTGCTTCGCAGACGTTTACAATGCAGAGCCGTGAAAATAAAAAATCATTTTTCTTTCCTCAAAAATGATGTTTTAGCAATCATTTTTTTTATTTTCACAAATGTAACAGGAGAAATTGGACCCCAGTAATTGTTGCGCAGTTTATCCTGAGTACACTGATACCCCATATGTGGGGGTAAACCACTGTTTGGGCACACGTCGGGGCTCGGAATTGAGGGAGCACCATTTGACTTTTTGAATACAAGATTGGCTGGAATCAATGGTGGTGCCATGTTGCGTTTGGAGACCCCTGATGTGCCTAAACAGTGGTAACCCCTCAATTCTACCTCCAACACTAACCCCCCCACACCCCTAACCCTAATCCCAACTGGACACAAAAGAGAATAGTGAAACCAAAAACACTCAGTTTGAAAAAATGTTGCAGTAATCCGCAAGTGCTAGTAAAAGATGTAAAAAACAGGGTATTTGGTTGATACGTTTTTTGCAAAAAATGTATACTAAGCTGCTCTACCAATCTTCACGGTATACCCTTATCAGAGCAGTCCTAACTAATGTATGCAATCCCTATCTGATGTATTTAAAAACCTGATCATCTGTATATAACCTGTGTGAACAGGGTTCAGAGAGGAAAAATCCATGTGTGCATACAGGGTAGAACAGCTTTTGTGCAGATAGCCCAAGAGGAGTGGTGGAACTCCCCAGTCTTGTAGACACAAGAAAACAATTATGGAAACAGGAACACATGGGCTACTTGCACAGTGAACAAGTCTGTATGATCATGTTCACACACCACCAAGAAACCTGAAGACACAAAAGAGAATAGTGAAACCAAAAACACTCAGTTTGAAAAAATGTTGCAGTAATCCGCAAGTGCTAGTAAAAGATGTAAAAAACAGGGTATTTGGTTGATACGTTTTTTGCAAAAAATGTATACTAAGCTGCTCTACCAATCTTCACGGTATACCCTTATCAGAGCAGTCCTAACTAATGTATGCAATCCCTATCTGATGTATTTAAAAACCTGATCATCTGTATATAACCTGTGTGAACAGGGTTCAGAGAGGAAAAATCCATGTGTGCATACAGGGTAGAACAGCTTTTGTGCAGATAGCCCAAGAGGAGTGGTGGAACTCCCCAGTCTTGTAGACACAAGAGAACAATTATGGAAACAGGAACACATGGGCTACTTGCACAGTGAACAAGTCTGTATGATCATGTTCACACACCACCAAGAAACCTGAAGACACAAAAGAGAATAGTGAAACCAAAAACACTCAGTTTGAAAAAATATTGCAGTAATCCGCAAGTGCTAGTAAAAGATGTAAAAAACAGGGTATTTGGTTGATACGTTTTTTGCAAAAAATGTATACTAAGCTGCTCTACCAATCTTCACGGTATACCCTTATCAGAGCAGTCCTAACTAATGTATGCAATCCCTATCTGATGTATTTAAAAACCTGATCATCTGTATATAACCTGTGTGAACAGGGTTCAGAGAGGAAAAATCCATGTGTGCATACAGGGTAGAACAGCTTTTGTGCAGATAGCCCAAGAGGAGTGGTGGAACTCCCCAGTCTTGTAGACACAAGAGAACAATTATGGAAACAGGAACACATGGGCTACTTGCACAGTGAACAAGTCTGTATGATCATGTTCACACACCACCAAGAAAGTGTGAACATGATCATACAGACTTGTTCACTGTGCAAGTAGCCCATGTGTTCCTGTTTCCCTAATCCCAATTTTGGAAGATGGCGGCGCCCAGGGAGAAGACGGACGGACCCCGGCAGGATCGGTAAGTATGATGGGGAGAGGGGAGCATGGGGGGGGATTGGAGCATGGGGGGTGGATCGGAGGGCGGGGGGGTGGAAAGGAGCACGGGGGGGGTGGAACGGAGCACGGGGGGGTGGAACGGAGCACGGGGGGGGGGTGGATCGGAGTGCAGGGGGGGTGATTGGAGCACGGGGGGTGATTGGAGCATGGGGGGAGCGGACAAGAGCACGGGGGAAGCGGAGCACAGGACGGAGGGGAGCCGGAGCAGTGTACCGGACAGATCGGAGGGCTGGGGGGGGCGATCGGTGGGGTGGGGGCACATTAGTGTTTCCAGCCATGGCCCATGATATTGCAGCATCGGCCATGGCTGGATTGTAATATTTCACCAGTTTTAATAGGTGAAATATTACAAATCGCTCTGATTGGCAGTTTCATTTTCAACAGCCAATCAGAGCGATCGTAGCCACGGGGGGGTGAACCCCCCCTGGGCTAAACTACCACTCCCCCGTCCCTGCAGATCGGGTGAAATGGGAGTTAACCCTTTCACCCGATCTGCAGGGACGCGATCTTTCCATGACGCCACATAGGCGTCATGGGTCGGATTGGCACCGACTTTCATGACGCCTACGTGGCGTCATGGGTCGGGAAGGGGTTAAAAACAAGCTCTGGCACCCGCACTCTGGAGTGGAGCATGCGGCTCCATGTATTGCTATGCGGCCGCACGCTCAGCTGTGGATTGCCGGTGCCAGAGCTTGGTTTTAACCTGCGAGACTCCGCCGTATCTCGCTGTGTGTGATCCCGGCCTTATCCAGAGACTAAACAAAAGAGACCCGGCTACTCAGACACAGATGAGCGAGTCCCAGATCGGTCTAACAAAATGGCTATTGTTCGCAGCAACCAGTGATACTTGCAGAATCCTTTCAGACTCTGGTTTCCCTCTCTCCAACACAACCCGCTCTGCTCAGCTCCCCCAGCTGACTGAGAGACTCACAACTGAGCACAGGGCTTGGCTCTAAACGTAGCTAACCAGGTGCACATAGTCAGGACCTCCAGTGCTAGGTTTTAACCCTGTCCTAACTGGCTTTACTACACCCTATTAGAGGAGGATGAGATAAAAAATGGTATTGCTCACTAAGGGGATTGCGAGGTGACAGTTGGTTTAAAAACACCCCGCAAAAATATGGTGACTTTTGGAGTTTTCACACCAGTTTTAGGAATCTCCGTCAAAATGGCCAGAGCTTTGTTTGGACAGGGCATAGCTATGCCTGTCTGTCAAATTTATCAAAATGTGTAGTATTTCTTATGGCAGAACATGACTGGAGAAGCATTTCTTGCATGGCATATACTGTAGAGGTTAATGATAAGATATGTTAATTAAGTCTTAAAGAATTTGGAACATATTTTTGCACAACCATCATTAATACTGGTGTGTGAACTACAAGTCTGTCTGTATCCACACATGAATCGGAATTGGTTTTGTCTAAGTGCAACGTCCCAGAGACCTGGTCGTTGCAGTAGTGTCGCTCTGCCACTAAGGGGAGTGATGGTACGTCTGATGGTACTGAAGGAATTCTACTGACCAGGTATCACCAGCACACACTACACTTCACACTCCGGCCACTAGGGGGAGCAAAAGGTTCTATTTATTAGGCCACTCCTCACACTGGTAAAACTAGGGTTTGGATAGGAAGTTAGTCAGAAGCTGACTGGGTTTTGTCCAGGCAACATCCCGTGGCAGGAGGTGTTGCGGGGAAGATTCAAGGGGGTCCCTGTCAGGCGTGGGAACCTGGCAGGTACCTAGCGACAAGGCAGAACGTTACGGAACCGCGCCTGCACTACCTTGCGTCGGTATCCTTAGAAAGGACACGAAGAGATATTGTGGAAAGTGAGAAACGAGATCAAGCACAAAGGAGAGCCAGTAGGAGTCGTGCCCCGAGAACGGCAACATCCTACTGAGGCGCGTAGCCGGTGACCGGAACACCGAGGAAGTAACTGACTCTATGCCTTACTTCAAATACCGCAGGACAGTTAATTATAGGTTGGCTGTCTACCATACATCACCTAAGCAGACATAGGGGGCAACCGTGGAGAGGGGCGTCTCTAGGGTCCCAGAATAGCTCCAAGCCTTCCCGTCATACGGGTGCGTCCTAGCCATAACAAACCTGGGGGACGGAGAGAGAAAAGAACTAGAAAGAACGAGAACAGAAGTTGTGAGGACTATCCCGAATGCTCAGCAGGGAAGAACTACAACACACAGGCGCTAGTGGTAGGCACTGATTTCCACCTGCAAAAGGGAACTCTGGATGTGCCTTTGGACCGGCCGGTCTCAGACAGCCCTGTTAACAGCGCTCTGGATTGAGGATCCTGAAGTCACCAGTAAAGAGGTAAAGAGACTGCAACCTTGTGTCCTCGTTATTGATTGCACCTCACACCATCGCCACCTACACTACTGGGAAGCCCTGGGGACTCACTTCACCTGTGGGAAGGTATACCATCCGGCTGCCATCACATCACCCCAGTGGACCCCAAGCAGCGTCGGTCACCCTGACCGAATACCGCAGGTGGCGTCACGAAACCTTGACAGACTTGTATCACCTTTTATTGGACGCCCCTTTAGCAGGGTCACGGACCGGGTCCAGCCACCGTGACATCCCCAGAACTGAGCCAGAGAGGACCGGTACAGAGTAATCCGCAGCCCTGCATCTGGGGGTGCACCATATACCTACGACAGATAACACACTGATACTATCACCTATTGTCAAGTCTGACAAATTATGAATTACCCTCTCTCCATTACAACAAAGCATGTGAATACAGCACCAGAACCACCATCAGTAAATGAATACATCTTTAGAAACACCATCAATACATGAATACAGTACAAAAATCACCTTGAGTACATGACTACGTCATGCTCCCTGCACAAAAAATGTCCCCCACACTATCCCTCTTATTTTACATTGCCGCCACACAGTGCCCCATTATGTGCTATCACTGCCACACTGCCCGCTTATGAATCACCAGTATCCCTTTAAGAATTATACCTATCACATAATTCTCCTTTATGACCTTGGCCTCTCCATTCTTCCCACTCAATTCTCCTTATCCACACACGGTTCCACCCCATGCTGCCAACTGTCCATACTGTACTCCTATATTGTACCCCCTTATCACATTTTTCTCCCACACACGGCTCCTAGTTCTATATAATTGAGAAGCTCTGGAGAGAGACAGAAGCTCTGGAGAGAGACAGAAGTGCACACAAAATGGGGCAATACCGTCTGGTAAAGGACAAGCGAAAGGGATGGTAGCATCCACCTGACGGAGAAGTGTGTAACATAGTAACATAGTAACATAGTTAGTAAGGCCGAAAAAAGACATTTGTCCATCCAGTTCAGCCTATATTCCATCATAATAAATCCCCAGATCTACGTCCTTCTACAGAACCTAATAATTGTATGATACAATATTGTTCTGCTCCAGGAAGACATCCAGGCCTCTCTTGAACCCCTCGACTGAGTTCGCCATCACCACCTCCTCAGGCATGCAATTCCAGATTCTCACTGCCCTAACAGTAAAGAATCCTCTTCTATGTTGGTGGAAAAACCTTCTCTCCTCCAGACGCAAAGAATGCCCCCTTGTGCCCGTCACCTTCCTTGGTATAAACAGATCCTCAGCGAGATATTTGTATTGTCCCCTTATATACTTATACATGGTTATTAGATCGCCCCTCAGTCGTCTTTTTTCTAGACTAAATAATCCTAATTTCGCTAATATATCTGGGTATTGTAGTTCTCCCATCCCCTTTATTAATTTTGTTGCCCTCCTTTGTACTCTCTCTAGTTCCATTATATCCTTCCTGAGCACCGGTGCCCAAAACTGGACACAGTACTCCATGTGCGGTCTAACTAGGGATTTATACAGAGGCAGTATAATGCTCTCATCATGTGTATCCAGACCTCTTTTAATGCACCCCATGATCCTGTTTGCCTTGGCAGCTGCTGCCTGGCACTGGCTGCTCCAGGTAAGTTTATCATTAACTAGGATCCCCAAGTCCTTCTCCCTGTCAGATTTACCCAGTGGTTTCCCATTCAGTGTGTAATGGTGATATTGATTCCTTCTTCCCATGTGTATAACCTTACATTTATCATTGTTAAACCTCATCTGCCACCTTTCAGCCCAAGTTTCCAACTTATCCAGATCCATCTGTAGCAGAATACTATCTTCTCTTGTATTAACTGCTTTACATAGTTTTGTATCATCTGCAAATATCGATATTTTACTGTGTAAACCTTCTACCAGATCATTAATGAATATGTTGAAGAGAACAGGTCCCAATACTGACCCCTGCGGTACCCCACTGGTCACAGCGACCCAGTTAGAGACTATACCATTTATAACCACCCTCTGCTTTCTATCACTAAGCCAGTTACTAACCCATTTACACACATTTTCCCCCAGACCAAGCATTCTCATTTTGTGTACCAACCTCTTGTGCGGCACGGTATCAAACGCTTTGGAAAAATCGAGATATACCACGTCCAATGACTCACCGTGGTCCAGCCTATAGCTTGCCTCTTCATAAAAACTGATTAGATTGGTTTGACAGGAGCGATTTCTCATAAACCCATGCTGATATGGAGTTAAACAGTTATTCTCATTGAGATAATCCAGAATAACATCCCTCAGAAACCCTTCAAATATTTTACCAACAATAGAGGTTAGACTTACTGGCCTATAATTTCCAGGTTCACTTTTAGAGCCCTTTTTGAATATTGGCACCACATTTGCTATGCGCCAGTCCTGCGGAACAGACCCTGTCGCTATAGAGTCCCTAAAAATAAGAAATAATGGTTTATCTATTACATTACTTAGTTCTCTTAGTACTCGTGGGTGTATGCCATCCGGACCCGGAGATTTATCTATTTTAATCTTATTTAGCCGGTTTCGCACCTTTTCTTGGGTTAGATTGGTGACCCTTAATATAGGGTTTTCATTGTTTCTTGGGATTTTACCTAGCATTTCATTTTCCACCGTGAATACCGTGGAGAAGAAGGTGTTTAATATGTTAGCTTTTTCCTCGTCATCTACAACCATTCTTTCCTCACTATTTTTTAAGGGGCCTACATTTTCAGTTTTTATTCTGTTACTATTGATATAGTTGAAGAACAGTTTGGGATTAGTTTTACTCTCCTTAGCAATGTGCTTCTCTGTTTCCTTTTTGGCAGCTTTAATTAGTTTTTTAGATAAAGTATTTTTCTCCCTATAGTTTCTTAGAGCTTCAATGGTGCCATCCTGCTTTAGTAGTGCAAATGCTTTCTTTTTACTGTTAATTGCCTGTCTTACTTCTTTGTTTAGCCACATTGGGTTTTTCCTATTTCTAGTCCTTTTATTCCCACAAGGTATAAACCGCTTACACTGCCTATTTAGGATGTTCTTAAACATTTCCCATTTATTATCTGTATTCTTATTTCTGAGGATATTGTCCCAGTCTACCAGATTAAGGGCATCTCTAAGCTGGTCAAACTTTGCCTTCTTAAAGTTCAGTGTTTTTGTGACTCCCTGGCAAGTCCCCCTAGTGAAAGACAGGTGAAACTGCACAATATTGTGATCGCTATTTCCTAGATGCCCAACCACCTGCAGATTTGTTATTCTGTCAGGTCTATTAGATAGTATTAGGTCTAAAAGTGCTGCTCCTCTGGTTGGATTCTGCACCAATTGTGAAAGATAATTTTTCTTGGTTATTAGCAGAAACCTGTTGCCTTTATGGGTTTCACAGGTTTCTGTTTCCCAGTTAATATCCGGGTAGTTAAAGTCCCCCATAACCAGGACCTCATTATGGGTTGCAGCTTCATCTATCTGCTTTAGAAGTAGACTTTCCATGGTTTCTGTTATATTTGGGGGTTTGTAACAGACCCCAATGAGAATTTTGTTACCATTTTTCCCTCCATGAATTTCGACCCATATGGACTCGACATCCTCATTTCCTTCGCTAATATCCTCCCTTAAAGTGGACTTTAGACAAGACTTTACATAGAGACAAACCCCTCCTCCTCTCCGATTTTTACGATCCTTTCTAAACAGACTGTAACCCTGTAAGTTAACTGCCCAGTCATAGCTTTCATCTAACCATGTCTCGGTTGTTCCCACTATGTCAAAGTTACCTGTAGATATTTCTGCTTCTAGTTCTTCCATCTTGTTTGTCAGGCTTCTGGCGTTTGCGAGCATGCAGTTTAGAGGATTTTGTTTTGTTCCAATCTCCTCGCTGTGGATTGTTTTAGAAATGTTCTTACCTCCCTTCTGAGTATGTTTTCCTGGGTCTTCTTTGTTCAAGTCTAATGTTTTTCTTCCCGTCCCCTCTTCTTCTAGTTTAACGCCCTCCTGATGAGTGTAGCGAGTCTTCTGGCGAATGTGTGTTTCCCAGGTTTGTTGAGGTGTAGTCCGTCTCTGGCGAGGAGTCCATCGTACCAGTAATTCACACCGTGGTCCAGGAATCCGAATCCTTGTTGTCTGCACCATCGTCTTAGCCAATTGTTTGCATCAAGGATCCTGTTCCATCTCCTGGTGCCATGCCCGTCTACTGGAAGGATAGAAGAAAAAACTACCTGTGCATCCAGTTCCTTTACTTTCTTCCCCAACTCTTCAAAGTCTTTGCAGATTGTCGGTAGGTCCTTCCTTGCCGTGTCATTGGTGCCAACATGTATCAGAAGAAATGGGTGGACGTCCTTGGAGCTGAAGAGCTTTGGTATCCTATCGGTCACATCCTTGATCATCGCACCTGGAAGGCAGCATACTTCTCTTGCAGTTATGTCCGGTCTGCAGATGGCTGCTTCTGTGCCTCTCAGTAGTGAGTCTCCCACCACCACCACTCTTCGTTGCTTCTTGGCTGTACTTTTTGCTGTCACTTGTTGCTGTGTGCCCTTTTCTTTTTTGCTTGCTGGTATTGCTTCATCCTTAGGTGTGCCATCTTCATCCTCTACAAAGATTTGATATCGGTTCTTCAGTTGTGTGGTTGGTGATTTTTCCATGGTCTTCTTGCTTCTTTTGGTCACATGCTTCCACTCATCTGCTTTTGGAGGTTCTCTGACACTTTTTTCACCTTCTGTGACCAGTAGAGATGCTTCTGTTCTGTCTAGAAAGTCTTCATTCTCTTTGATGAGTTTCAAAGTTGCTATTCTTTCTTCCAGACCCCGCACCTTTTCTTCTAAAAGGGCCACTAGTCTACACTTCTGACAGGTGAAATTTGATTCTTCTTCTGGTCTATCTGTGAACATGTAGCACATGCTACAGCTCACCATGTAGGTTGTCACATCTGCCATGTTGCTCCTAGATCCTGCTGACTTGATGTGTGTTTTCCTTCTTGTGTAATCTACTCAGCCAAGCTCTCTTGCAATAATGTCCTACAGGCACCTGGAATATGCAAATTAGCCTCCTCAAGCTTGAATCCCTGGTTTGGTGATGCTTTCCAAGCAGCTGGTCCCGGCTGTACCCAACGATCTTCTAGCTTAGGGAGACTCTTCGCTTTTCCCAGAAGGCACCTGGAATATGCAAATTAGCCTCCTCAAGCTTGAATCCCTGGTTTGGTGATGCTTTCCAAGCAGCTGGTCCCGGTTGTACCCAACGATCTTCTAGCTTAGGGAGACTCTTCGCTTTTCCCAGAAGGCACCTGGAATATGCAAATTAGCCTCCTCAAGCTTGAATCCCTGGTTTGGTGATGCTTTCCAAGCAGCTGGTCCCGGTTGTACCCAACGATCTTCTAGCTTAGGGAGACTCTTCGCTTTTCCCAGAAGGCACCTGGAATATGCAAATTAGCCTCCTCAAGCTTGAATCCTTGGTTTGGTGATGCTTTCCAAGCAGCTGGTCCCGGTTGTACCCAACGATCTTCTAGCTTAGGGAGACTCTTCGCTTTTCCCAGAAGGCACCTGGAATATGCAAATTAGCCTCCTCAAGCTTGAATCCCTGGTTTGGTGATGCTTTCCAAGCAGCTGGTCCCGGTTGTACCCAACGATCTTCTAGCTTAGGGAGACTCTTCGCTTTTCCCGGAAGGCACCTGGAATATGCAAATTAGCCTCCTCAAGCTTGAATCCCTGGATTGGTGATGCTTTTCAAGCAGCTGGTCCCGGCTGTACCCAACGATCTTCTAGCTTAGGGAGACTCTTCGCTTTTCCCAGAAGGCACCTGGAATATGCAAATTAGCCTCCTCAAGCTTGAATCCCTGGTTTGGTGATGCTTTCCAAGCAGCTGGTCCCGGTTGTACCCAACGATCTTCTAGCTTAGGGAGACTCTTCGCTTTTCCCAGAAGGCACCTGGAATATGCAAATTAGCCTCCTCAAGCTTGAATCCCTGGTTTGGTGATGCTTTCCAAGCAGCTGGTCCCGACTGTACCCAACGATCTTCTAGCTTAGGGAGACTCTTCGCTTTTCCCAGAAGGCACCTGGAATATGCAAATTAGCCTCCTCAAGCTTGAATCCCTGGTTGGGTGATGCTTTCCAAGCAGCTGGTCCCGGTTGTACCCAACGATCTTCTAGCTTAGGGAGACTCTTCGCTTTTCCCAGAAGGCACCTGGAATATGCAAATTAGGCTCCTCAAGCTTGAATCCCTGGTTTGGTGATGCTTTCCAAGCAGCTGGTCCCGGTTGTACCCAACGATCTTCTAGCTTAGGGAGACTCTTCGCTTTTCCCAGAAGGCACCTGGAATATGCAAATTAGCCTCCTCAAGCTTGAATCCCTGGTTTGGTGATGCTTTCCAAGCAGCTGGTCCCGGCTGTACCCAACGATCTTCTAGCTTAGGGAGACTCTTCGCTTTTCCCAGAAGGCACCTGGAATATGCAAATTAGCCTCCTCAAGCTTGAATCCCTGGTTTGGTGATGCTTTCCAAGCAGCTGGTCCCGGTTGTACCCAACGATCTTCTAGCTTAGGGAGACTCTTCGCTTTTCCCAGAAGGCACCTGGAATATGCAAATTAGCCTCCTCAAGCTTGAATCCTTGGTTTGGTGATGCTTTCCAAGCAGCTGGTCCCGGTTGTACCCAACGATCTTCTAGCTTAGGGAGACTCTTCGCTTTTCCCAGAAGACACCTGGAATATGCAAATTAGCCTCCTCAAGCTTGAATCCCTGGTTTGGTGATGCTTTCCAAGCAGCTGGTCCCGGCTGTACCCAACGATCTTCTAGCTTAGGGAGACTCTTCGCTTTTCCCAGAAGGCACCTGGAATATGCAAATTAGCCTCCTCAAGCTTGAATCCCTGGTTTGGTGATGCTTTCCAAGCAGCTGGTCCCGGTTGTACCCAACGATCTTCTAGCTTAGGGAGACTCTTCGCTTTTCCCAGAAGGCACCTGGAATATGCAAATTAGCCTCCTCAAGCTTGAATCCCTGGTTTGGTGATGCTTTCCAAGCAAATGGTCCCGGCTGTACCCAACGATCTTCTAGCTTAGGGAGACTCTTCGCTTTTCCCAGAAGGCACCTGGAATATGCAAATTAGCCTCCTCAAGCTTGAATCCCTGGTTTGGTGATGCTTTCCAAGCAGCTGGTCCCGGTTGTACCCAACGATCTTCTAGCTTAGGGAGACTCTTCGCTTTTCCCAGAAGGCACCTGGAATATGCAAATTAGCCTCCTCAAGCTTGAATCCCTGGTTTGGTGATGCTTTCCAAGCAGCTGGTCCCGGCTGTACCCAACGATCTTCTAGCTTAGGGAGACTCTTCGCTTTTCCCAGAAGGCACCTGGAATATGCAAATTAGCCTCCTCAAGCTTGAATCCCTGGTTTGGTGATGCTTTCCAAGCAGCTGGTCCCAGCTGTACCCAACGATCTTCTAGCTTAGGGAGACTCTTCGCTTTTCCCAGAAGGCACCTGGAATATGCAAATTAGCCTCCTCAAGCTTGAATCCCTGGTTTGGTGATGCTTTCCAAGCAGCTGGTCCCGGTTGTACCCAACGATCTTCTAGCTTAGGGAGACTCTTCGCTTTTCCCAGAAGGCACCTGGAATATGCAAATTAACCTCCTCAAGCTTGAATCCCTGGTTTGGTGATGCTTTCCAAGCAGCTGGTCCCGGCTGTACTCAACGATCTTCTAGCTTAGGGAGACTCTTCGCTTTTCCCAGAAGGCACCTGGAATATGCAAATTAGCCTCCTCAAGCTTGAATCCCTGGTTTGGTGATGCTTTCCAAGCAGCTGGTCCCGGCTGTACCCAACGATCTTCTAGCTTAGGGAGACTCTTCGCTTTTCCCAGAAGGCACCTGGAATATGCAAATTAGCCTCCTCAAGCTTGAATCCCTGGTTTGGTGATGCTTTCCAAGCAGCTGGTCCCGGCTGTACCCAACGATCTTCTAGCTTAGGGAGACTCTTCGCTTTTCCCAGAAGGCACCTGGAATATGCAAATTAGCCTCCTCAAGCTTGAATCCCTGGTTTGGTGATGCTTTCCAAGCAGCTGGTCCCGGCTGTACCCAACGATCTTCTAGCCTAGGGAGACTCTTCGCTTTTCCCAGAAGGCACCTGGAATATGCAAATTAGCCTTCTTAAGCTTGAATCCTTGGTTTGGTGATGCTTTCCAAGCAGCTGGTCCCGGCTGTACCCAACGATCTTCTAGCTTAGGGAGACTCTTCGCTTTTCCCAGAAGGCACCTGGAATATGCAAATTAGCCTCCTCAAGCTTGAATCCCTGGTTTGGTGATGCTTTCCAAGCAGCTGGTCCCGGCTGTACCCAACGATCTTCTAGCTTAGGGAGACTCTTCGCTTTTCCCAGAAGGCACCTGGAATATGCAAATCAGCCTCCTCAAGCTTGAATCCCTGGTTTGTTGATGCTTTCCAAGCAGCTGGTCCCGGCTGTACCCAACGATCTTCTAGCTTAGGGAGACTCTTCGCTTTTCCCAGAAGGCACCTGGAATATGCAAATCAGCCTCCTCAAGCTTGAATCCCTGGTTTGGTGATGCTTTCCAAGCAGCTGGTCCCGGCTGTACCCAACGATCTTCTAGCTTAGGGAGACTCTTCGCTTTTCCCAGAAGGCACCTGGAATATGCAAATTAGCCTCCTCAAGCTTGAATCCCTGGTTTGGTGATGCTTTCCAAGCAGCTGGTCCCGGCTGTACCCAACGATCTTCTAGCTTAGGGAGACTCTTCGCTTTTCCCAGAAGGCACCTGGAATATGCAAATTAGCCTCCTCAAGCTTGAATCCCTGGTTTGGTGATGCTTTCCAAGCAGCTGGTCCCGATTGTACCCAAGATCTTCTAGCTTAGGGAGACTCTTCGCTTTTCCCAGAAGGCACCTGGAATATGCAAATTAGCCTCCTCAAGCTTGAATCCCTGGTTTGGTGATGCTTTCCAAGCAGCTGGTCCCGGTTGTACCCAACGATCTTCTAGCTTAGGGAGACTCTTCGCTTTTCCCAGAAGGCACCTGGAATATGCAAATTAGCCTCCTCAAGCTTGAATCCCTGGTTTGGTGATGCTTTCCAAGCAGCTGGTCCCGGTTGTACCCAACGATCTTCTAGCTTAGGGAGACTCTTCGCTTTTCCCAGAAGGCACCTGGAATATGCAAATTAGCCTCCTCAAGCTTGAATCCCTGGTTTTGTGATGCTTTCCAAGCAGCTGGTCCCGGTTGTACCCAACGATCTTCTATCTTAGGGAGACTCTTCGCTTTTCCCAGAAGGCACCTGGAATATGCAAATTAGCCTCCTCAAGCTTGAATCCCTGGTTTGGTGATGCTTTCCAAGCAGCTGGTCCCGGCTGTACCCAACGATCTTCTAGCTTAGGGAGACTCTTCGCTTTTCCCAGAAGGCACCTGGAATATGCAAATTAGCCTCCTCAAGCTTGAATCCCTGGTTTGGTGATGCTTTCCAAGCAGCTGGTCCCGGCTGTACCCAACGATCTTCTAGCTTAGGGAGACTCTTCGCTTTTCCCAGAAGGCACCTGGAATATGCAAATTAGCCTCCTCAAGCTTGAATCCCTGGTTTGGTGATGCTGTCCAAGCAGCTGGTCCTGGCTGTACCCAACGATCTAGCTTAGGGAGATTCTTCGCTTTTCCCAGAAGGCACCTGGAATATGCAAATTAGCCTCCTCAAGCTTGAATCCCTGGTTTGGTGATGCTTTCCAAGCAGCTGGTCCCGGCTGTACCCAACGATCTTCTAGCTTAGGGAGACTCTTCGCTTTTCCCAGAAGGCACCTGGAATATGCAAATTAGCCTCCTCAAGCTTGAATCCCTGGTTTGGTGATGCTTTCCAAGCAGCTGGTCCCGGCTGTACCCAACGATCTTCTAGCTTAGGGAGACTCTTCGCTTTTCCCAGAAGGCACCTGGAATATGCAAATTAGCCTCCTCATGCTTGAATCCCTGGTTTGGTGATGCTTTCCAAGCAGGTGGTCCCGGCTGTACCCAACGATCTTCTAGCTTAGGGAGACTCTTCGCTTTTCCCAGAAGGCACCTGGAATATGCAAATTAGCCTCCTCAAGCTTGAATCCCTGGTTTGGTGATGCTTTCCAAGCAGCTGGTCCCGGCTGTACCCAACGATCTTCTAGCTTAGGGAGACTCTTCGCTTTTCCCAGAAGGCACCTGGAATATGCAAATTAGCCTCCTCAAGCTTGAATCCCTGGTTTGGTGATGCTTTCCAAGCAGCTGGTCCCGGCTGTACCCAACGATCTTCTAGCTTAGGGAGACTCTTCGCTTTTCCCAGAAGGCACCTGGAATATGCAAATTAGCCTCCTCAAGCTTGAATCCCTGGTTTGGTGATGCTTTCCAAGCAGCTGGTCCCGGCTGTACCCAACGATCTTCTAGCTTAGGGAGACTCTTCGCTTTTCCCAGAAGGCACCTGGAATATGCAAATTAGCCTCCTCAAGCTTGAATCCCTGGTTTGGTGATGCTTTCCAAGCAGCTGGTCCCGGCTGTACCCAACGATCTTCTAGCTTAGGGAGACTCTTCGCTTTTCCCAGAAGGCACCTGGAATATGCAAACTAGCCTCCTCAAGCTTGAATCCCTGGTTTGGTGATGCTTTCCAAGCAGCTGGTCCCGGTTGTACCCAACGATCTTCTAGCTTAGGGAGACTCTTCGCTTTTCCCAGAAGGCAGCTGGAATATGCAAATCAGCCTCCTCAAGCTTGAATCCCTGGTTTGGTGATGCTTTCCAAGCAGCTGGTCCCTGCTGTACCCAACGATCTTCTAGCTTAGGGAGACTCTTCGCTTTCCCAGAAGGCACCTGGAATATGCAAATTAGCCTCCTCAAGCTTGAATCCCTGGTTTGGTGATGCTTTCCAAGCAGCTGGTCCCGGCTGTACCCAACGATCTTCTAGCTTAGGGAGACTCTTCGCTTTTCCTAGAAGGCACCTGGAATATGCAAATTAGCCTCCTCAAGCTTGAATCCCTGGTTTAAGCTTGTGCAGGCACAATACCTATAAGGCCGGCCTCACACTCAGCGTATAAAAATACAGTCCGTAATTTACGGCCGTAATACGCAGAAAAGTCCCCAAAATAGTGTTCCGTAGCTCCTACGTAGGCAGGGTGTGTCAGCGTATTTTGCGCATGGCATCCTACGTATGTAATCCATATGGCATCCGTACTGCGAGATTTTCTCGCAGGCTTGCAAAACCGACATACGGACATACAGTGGATCCATGTGCTCAAAAAGTCGTAAAAACATATATACTGTCTATATATATATATATATATATATATATATATAATACGGATCAGTAAAATACGGCTGATAGGAGCTGGGGCATAGAGAATCATTGTACCATATGCAATCCGTATTTTCAGCACCTCTCTTATGTCCGTAAAACACGCTAGTGTGAGGCCGGCCTAAAAGTGTGGAAAGCCGCTGCTGCCCCGTGGCTGGAGGAAAAGGGTCTTACAAATGTATAATGGCAAAATGGAAACTGTTGGGATTTCAAATAGTTTTTTTTTATTGATACTAACTTGTTTCTGCGCCGGACCAGTGTCTTTCTTGAAGTATAAAAACCACTCGCCCATACTGTGCTCTGCACCATTGCGGGCAGAGCATAAATCATACTAGTGCATGCGCACTTATGATTTCGGCTTTGCCTGCAATAGGGCAGAGCATAGGGTGCGATTTCTATGTGCTGGAGAGAGATTTCGCCAGGCTAGGTGGATGACGCAAATGGCATCATCCACATCAATTACAGCAGGAGGACGGCAACCAGCAGCTCAGAGGAGGGATAGAGACCACAGAAACCATGCCCATTGGACCGGACCAACAGGATTAACATGCAGCTCAGGAGAACTTCAAAAGTTTTTGGGGGATACACAAGCGGTGCCGGGGGTATATAACCATTGATGGACTGCAGGATCGGCGCTGATTGAGGTCATAGTTTTAGTTGACACAGGACAAAACTTGTGACAGGTTTCCTTTAGGGTATGTGCACTCGTCAGGATTTCTTGCAGAAATTTTCCTGACAAAAACCGGACTTTTCTGCCAGAAATCCGCATACTTCTTTTTCGCGTTCTTTCATGCGTTTTTGACGCGCTTTTCATGCGTTTTTTGTGCGTTTTTTTCCAAAAATTAATGAACATGCTGCTTTTTTTTACCGCGATGCGTTTTTTTGCGGAAAAACGCTTCATGTGCACAAAACATGCAGAATGCATTCTAAATGATAGGATGCATAATGTATGCATTTTTAATGAGTTTTTATAGCGTTTTTATCATGAAAAAAACGCGAAAAAAACCTGAACGTGTGCACATACCCTTAAAGTCTTAATTTACTGTGGTGGTTAACACAATGTAGACCTCCCTTGCAGTAGGTCCACAGTAAACACATTTTGTAGCACTGTACCCAGAAAGTGAATGTCTGCTGCAGCTAAGTTTTAAGTTGCAACTCAACCCTATCGTCCACCATCCTGTCGCCTAATTCCCCCAATGTGAACCGCAATGCATCCCCCCAAAATATGGGCCAAACCACTGACCATAGAGATCTATACCCAACAGTGTAGTTGAAAGAAATCCATACCTCCTTCAAGACACCATTCTCCTCTACCCTCTTCTTTCCATAGGTTGAAACAAAAGATGGGAATATGAGTAGGGTTGAGCGAAACGGATCGGACAAATTACAAATTCAAAAATCACTGACTTTCGGCAAAGTCGGGTTTAATGAAACCCGACCCGATCCTAGTGTGGGATCGGCCATGAGGTCGCCGATCTGCGCGCAAAAGTCGCATTTCATGTGACGCTTTCAGCGCCATTTTTCAGTCAATGAAGGAGGACGCAGAGTGTGGGCAGCATGATGACATAGGTCTCGGTCCCCACCATCTTAGAGAAGGGCAGGACAGTGATTGGCTTGCTTTCTGCGGCGTCACAGGGGCTGTAAAGGGGCGTGCACGCCGACCGCCATCTTACTTCTGCCGATCGTAGCATAGGGAGAGGTTGCCGCAGCTTCATCAGAAGAAGGGATATAGTTAGGGAGGGAATATTAACCCTGAAACTGCTTGTGCTGTAGTGATTTCCACTGTCCAACACCACCATTTGTTTGCAGGGACAGTGGAGGCTACATTTTTGTGCATCTGCTCTATAGCTTATTAGGCTGCCTTATAAGGCTCCCTGATAGCTGCATTGCTGTTTGTACGCCGCTGTGCAAACCGACTGCTTTTTTAAAAGCAAAAATCCTGTTGCTCCTTTCTGCACAGTTATCTTGCTTATTTGTCCACACTTTTGTGTGCAGCAGTCCTTTTTATTGCTGCCATACTTTTCCTGAGATCATTGTAAGGAGATTGAAATTGTACTACAGTCCTTGTATTTTTTCATATATCTTCCAGTCACTTTCTGCCACTGCATCGATTCAAAGTGACAGGGGACAGCATTTGTCCAGTATGATTACAAACTACTTTTCCTCCCTTATCGATGTTCTCCCTCACAGGTCATTCCCATTTGATTACCGGGCATCTAAAATAGACACCTGGCCTGAATTGGCAGAATATGCATTACAGGAGCTCGCTTGCCCAGCTGTTAGTGTGCTATCAGAAAGAGTCTTCAATGCTGCTGGTTCAATACTGACCGAAAAAAGGACACGTCTGGCTACCCGAAATGTTGATGATCTAACCTTCATTAAAATGAACCAATCATGGATTTCAAATTATTTTGCCCTACCTTCTCCTGCTGACACGTAGCTTGCCTGAAAAATGTCTTGCTTTTGGCCTCCTCTTACTGACTTCTCCAATTCCACCATTTGCAGCTGCTGAATGTCCACCATAGGCCATTTTTATACCTCCCTAAATGGGCTGACTCCCCCCACAGGGCCATGGTCACCACCTGCCGCAAGCACCCGTGCGAGTGCCGTTTGCCTGGACAGGTGGGTGCGCCCACTCTTGGGCAGCGGCACTGGCACAGGGTCCCTCATAGTACAATGAAGTGTCTCTGACGGTGATGGTGCACACCCAACGTCAGACACACCGTCGTAATATGAGGGGCCCTGTGCCAGTACCGCTGACCACGAGAGAGTGTACCCCCCCAGCTCGAACAGTGCTCTACCACTTGCAATACTTACCTCTCCCTGCTCCACCACTGTGTAGTCTGTGCTGTTAAATCCTTCAATGGCACTGCCAATACAAATTTGTTGAAATGATAGATGATAGTTACAATATACAGGGGCCCTGGCCTCCATTTAGACTAGTTAATACTTTGTGCCAACTACCACTGTCTGCTACTCAGCAGAGGAGCCCACCGCAGTACCTAGCTATGCCACCTATTTAGTCCTGTTACCAATTTTGAACTGCATTTAGCCTACTTTTGTATTTGGGCCTACTAACCGAGTCTGCGCCACTCATTACAGTTATCCTCCACTGAACAAAGCTATGCCGCCTGTTTAGTCCTGTTACCAATTTTGAACTGCATTTAGCTCACTTTATTCTTTGGGCCTATATCTGTGTTTCCTCCTCATCCTGCCCATTGCCCAGCCACTGCTAGATGAGTCTGCTGGTACATTGACCCAGACCACTACATTCCCCTTGCACTCTACACAGCCAGAATCTGACTCTGCTGGAAGTCAGGTTCCCCGTCCTGCATACTATACCACCTTACACGGGGACAAAGAGGAAGGTGCAGATGAAAGTGCAGGTTCTTTCATCAGGTGAGGGGGGGGGGGGGGGGGAGGGCATACTCGTTGGCGACGTCACTGGCACAGGGCCCCTCATAGTACGCAAAATTGTCTCTGGCAGTGGGAGGCGCCACCCGCCGTCAAACACACTACCGTACTATGAGGGGCCCTGTGCCAGTGCCAACGAGTGGGCCCCCCCTGCTTGCTCAGGATCACAGCACTTGCAAAGTTGAAATACTTACCTCTCCCTGCTCCACTGCCGTGACGTATTCCGCGTTTCCTGGGCCCACGAAAATCTTGAGCCAGCCCTACCCCCCCCCCCCCCACAACTTTAGCCAAATGACCCCCAGTTTTCAATGCCTAACTATTATTATAAAGTAAATTAAGATTGACAAGCTTAAGAAATAAGAATTGATGTTTTGGCATTAAAATGGGCACTGTAGGTGTTTTCCTGTCCTCCACTCACCACCGACTTTGATTCCCCATCGACTTGCATTGGGTTTCGTGTTTCGGTCGGCCCCCAACTTTTCGAAATAATCGGCCGATTTCACCCGACCTGACTTTTGACAAAGTCTGGTTTCGCGAAACCCGACTCGATCCTAAAAAAGTAAAAGTCGCTCAACTCTAAATATGAGCAATCAACCAATTTTTCGATTATCCACCTACAGCTGTGTATGTCAAATTAAAAAGATCTTTTAGAAATATTTACCTATCCTCATGAGATATAACATTTTTTCCAAAAATTTTACATTGAAGAGTTAATTGTGTACCACGTGGAGATTGCACTCTAGGAAATGGTGATCACCAGATCTTTTCAAAAACACAATGACCAATAACACACGGTTATCATTGGAGGGTTTGGTCAAGTTTGGTAGTCACAAATATCGTATGTGCACTCTGGCCCCCCAAAAAAGTGTTTTAGTACCAACCACAAATACTCTTGAATTTTTTTTGTTTTGTGACATCCACTAGGTAGGGCATAACATGCACTGTACTTGTGACTTTCTATGTATGCTGCTGAAGGTCAGAATCTCTAAACATATAAATAGTATAAGAAATAAAGCAGCAGCCATCCATTACATGGAAGAACAGTGCATGGTTAGATTATTTGTCTTCCATTGCCATGGAACAGGTACATGGATTAATTAATTAGAGATGGAATTGGACTAAGCAGGTTCTAATCGGAGGTGTTCTGGATCCTAAGACTTGCTACAAGAGCGGCTTCTGGTATGAATTACAGAAATGATCTCATACTCACTAATCATATTTTACTTGAAAGTCACTTTGACAATAATATATATGATTAATATGTTTAACTTTAATTGTCAGTCGCACGCTTACAAATAACATATGGAAATACTCAGGCTGTGCAACTTTAAAGTAAAATGAAGGGTGTGTTTTTTTTGTAACACTAAGTGTTTTTTAAGTGTTTAGTAGGTTTCATTTATTCCATGAGTAAGAACATGTCAATTTGAAACGCGTGGGTTTTGTCCTACTCCCTTTTTCATGTCTGTCTTTTAGCCAATTTATCTGGAGTGGATTAAATTAAAGTGGATTTTAAGGACATGCTGGATTGTGGTGGACTTTCCTTTACATATGCATTTCTAAGGCTGGGTTCCTAGGTTGTGTTCACTGTGTGCCCGAGGTGCACCTGCAATGTGGTGGCGGCATTTACACAAGCGGTGTTAAGTGACCAATGCCTCGCACCATGTTTGACGGTCATTCAATAGCCTGTGTATAGAGATGGACAGTTCTTCAGATGAACGATCTGTGATAGGTCATTTCGTGGACATATGCTGCCATTGTTCTCAGCAGAACTAGCCCCCCCCTTTTTTTTTTTTGCACAGGACAATGCGCTACAGGGAATGATGGTCTTTTGGGCAAACTAAAAGATCATTTCACCTGATGAATGAGAGTGTTGCTCCTTCGGTCGGGAGATCGGTGGTCTGTTTACACGATTATAGTTATATTACTAAGAATGTTAGTGCACGGTCATCATCCAGTGCAGTGTAAATGCTCCCTTAGTTATTGCAATTATCAGAGTTTTTACAGCTCAAAATAAATGCTGGTAATTAGTTCACATCAGTATACTGAGCTATAGATAAGTCACTTCTCTTTATCATTAATTTTTTTAACAAAGTTGTCTATAAATAAGAAAACTCCAGACTGGCAACTCTGCATCACGGCATAAAAAGGAAAAAAGCTGTACCCAAAATTGGTGCCTTTTTAAAGGTTTAAGCTCAAATTACATTTTTACCCTATGTTTTGAATATTCACTAAGGGTAAGTGCCCACAATATAGAAGTGGCAGCGCTTTAGACCCAGTGCATGTTCGCTGCGTCCAAAGCGCTGCCGGCTATTGAACGCAGGTGATTCTGCATGTGTTCACTGAACCGTGCGGAATAAGTGGGTCCAATACATTGTACGGGTGAAATTTATCTTGTGGAGACTCGCAAGAGAAATAGACAAGCTGCGGTCTAGAGAGTTGTGCCACATGTCCGTCTCCGCATAGAGCGCATGGCATTTCTTGACATCCCGTCCACTTTACTGTAACAGCTGCACACTGTGAGTTGCACGTTACACAAGCTGACAGTGTCCAACCTGCAGTCTTTACTGATTGGGGACACGTACCTGGTCGGGAAGCTCATGGTACACACACTGGGAGATTTTCTTGGTGTATACATTAAATAGATGCTAAATCAGTGTGCCCATGCACAGTTTATTAACAATCAAAATGCCATTATCTGCAGTTCATTTGAAAAATACATTGATCTTCCTGTTGTGTGTGAAACCAGGCTAAGTTCAGACACCTGTTTTCACAGATAGGACACATACCCATTGTAACCTAGAGTTGTTCACATATCTGTTTTTATCCAAGTCATGGATCAAATTCACCCATAGAAGTCTACAATTCTCTGAAAAAAAAAAAAAAAAAAAATCACTGACAGTAGACATTGCCATCCGAGTGCAGTTTCTTTTTAACATATGAGAAAATCACTGATGAAATTCAGATTGTAAAAACTGACACTAGGACCAAACACTGATGAAAATCTGATCCAAAACATTGATGAATATCCATTTTTTATGGACCATCCCCCCATCCCCCCTCACATACCCCAGTACAGGCAGCAGCCCACCCCTTCATCCTCCCTCACACACCCCAGCACAGGCAGCAGCCCACCCCTCCATCCTCCCTCACACACCCCAGCACAGGCAGCAGCCCACCCCTCCATCCTCCCTCACACACCCCAGCACAGGCAGCAGCCCACCCCTCCATCCTCCCTCACACACCCCAGCACAGGCAGCAGCCCACCCCTCCATCCTCCCTCACACACCCCAGCACAGGCAGCAGCCCACCCCGCCATCCTACCTCACACACCCCAGCACAGGCAGCAGCCCACCCCGCCATCCTCCCTCACACACCCCAGCACAGGCTGCAGACCAACCCTCCATCCTCCCTCACACACCCCAGCACAGGCAGCAGCCCACCCCTCCATCCTCCCTCACACACCCCAGCACAGGCAGCAGCCCACCCCTCCATCCTCCCTCACACACCCCAGTACAGGCTGCAGCCCACCCCTCCATCCTCCCTCACACACCCCAGCACAGGCAGCAGCCCACCCCTCCATCCTCCCTCACACACCCCAGCACAGGCAGCAGCCCACCCCTCCATCCTCCCTACAACACCCCAGCACAGGCAGCAGCCCACCCCTCCATCCTCCCTACAACACCCCAGCACAGGCTGCAGCCCACCCCTCCATCCTCCCTCACACACCCCAGCACAGGCTGCAGCCCACCCCTCCATCCTCCCTCACACACCCCAGCACAGGCAGCAGCCCACCCCTCCATCCTCCCTCACACACCCCAGCACAGGCTGCAGCCCACCCCTCCATCCTCCCTCACACACCCCAGCACAGGCTGCAGCCCACCCCTCCATCCTCCCTCACACACCCCAGCACAGGCAGCAGCCCACCCCTCCATCCTCCCTCACACACCCCAGCACAGGCTGCAGCCCACCCCTCCATCCTCTCTCACACACCCCAGCACAGGCTGCAGCCCACCCCTCCATCCTCCCTCCCACACCCCAGCACAGGCCGCAGCCCACCCCTCCATCCTCCCTCACACACCCCAGCACAGGCTGCAGCCCACCCCGCCATCCTACCTCACACACCCCAGCACAGGCTGCAGCCCACCCCTCCCTCACACACCCCAGCACAGGCTGCAGACCACCCTTCCATCCTACCTCACACACCCCAGCACAGGCTGCAGCCCACCCCTTCATCCTCCCTCACACCCCAGCACAGGCTGCAGACCAACCCTCCATCCTCCCTCACACACCCCAGCACAGGCAGCAGCCCACCCCTCCATCCTCCCTCACACACCCCAGCACAGGCTGCAGCCCACCCCTCCATCCTCCCTCCCACACCCCAGCACAGGCCGCAGCCCACACCTCCATCCTCCCTCACACACCCCAGCACAGGCTGCAGCCCACCCCGCCATCCTACCTCACACACCAGCCCACCCCTCCCTCACACACCCCAGCACAGGCTGCAGACCACCCTTCCATCCTCGCTCACACACCCCAGCACAGGCTGCAGCCCACCCCTCCATCCTCCCTCACACACCCCAGCACAGGCCGCAGCCCACCCCTCCATCCTCCCTCACACACCCCAGCACAGGCAGCAGCCCACCCCTCCATCCTCCCTCACACACCCCAGCACAGGCTGCAGCCCACCCCTCCATCCTCCCTCACACACCCCAGCACAGGCAGCAGCCCACCCCTCCATCCTCCCTCACACACCCCAGCACAGGCAGCAGCCCACCCCTCCATCCTCCCTCACACACCCCAGCACAGGCAGCAGCCCACCCCTCCATCCTCCCTCACACACCTCAGCACAGGCTGCAGACCACCCTTCCATCCTCGCTCACACACCCCAGCACAGGCTGCAGCCCACCCCTTCATCCTCCCTCACACCCCAGCACAGGCAGCAGCCCACCCCTCCATCCTCCCTCACACACCCCAGCACAGGCTGCAGACCACCCCTCCATCCTCCCTCACACACCCCAGCACAGGCTGCAGCCCACCCCTCCATCCTCCCTCACACACCCCAGCACAGGCTGCAGACCACCCCTCCATCCTCCCTCACACCCCAGCACAGGCAGCAGCCCACCCCTCCATCCTCCCTCCCACACCCCAGCACAGGCCGCAGCCCACCCCTCCATCCTCCCTCACACACCCCAGCACAGGCAGCAGCCCACCCCTCCATCCTCCCTCACACACCCCAGCACAGGCTGCAGCCCACCCCTCCATCCTCCCTCACACACCCCAGCACAGGCAGCAGCCCACCCCTCCATCCTCCCTCACACACCCCAGCACAGGCAGCAGCCCACCCCTCCATCCTCCCTCACACACCCCAGCACAGGCAGCAGCCCACCCCTCCATCCTCCCTCACACACCTCAGCACAGGCTGCAGACCACCCTTCCATCCTCGCTCACACACCCCAGCACAGCCTGCAGCCCACCCCTTCATCCTCCCTGACACCCCAGCACAGGCTGCAGACCAACCCTCCATCCTCCCTCACACACCCCAGCACAGGCAGCAGCCCACCCCTCCATCCTCCCTCACACACCCCAGCACAGGCAGCAGCCCACCCCTCCATCACACACCCCAGCACAGGCTGCAGCCCACCCCTCCATCCTCCCTCACACACCCCAGCACAGGCTGCAGCCCACCCCTCCATCCTCCCTCACACACCCCAGCACAGGCTGCAGCCCACCCCTCCATCCTCCCTCACACACCCCAGCACAGGCAGCAGCCCACCCCACCATCCTCCCTCACACACCCCAGCACAGGCAGCAGCCCACCCCTCCATCCTCCCTCACACACCCCAGCACAGGCTGCAGCCCACCCCTCCATCCTCCCTCACACACCCCAGCACAGGCAGCAGCCCACCCCTCCATCCTCCCTCACACACCCCAGCACAGGCTGCGGACCACCCCTCCATCCTCCCTCACACACCCCAGCACAGGCTGCGGACCACCCCTCCATCCTCCCTCACACACCCCAGCACAGGCAGCAGCCCACCCCTCCATCCTCCCTCACACACCCCAGCACAGGCTGCAGCCCACCCCTCCATCCTCCCTCCCACACCCCAGCACAGGCTGCAGCCCACCCCTCCATCCTCCCTCACACACCCCAGCACAGGCTGCAGCCCACCCCTCCATCCTCCCTCACACACCCCAGCACAGGCTGCAGACCACCCCTCCATCTTCCCTCACACACCCCAGCACAGGCAGCAGCCCCCCATCCATCCTCCCTCACACACCCCAGCACAGGCTGCAGCCCCCATCCATCCTCCCTCACACACCCCAGCACAGGCTGCAGCCCCCATCCATCCTCCCTCACACACCCCAGCACAGGCTGCAGCCCACCCCTCCATCCTCCCTCACACACCCCAGCACAGGCTGCAGCCCACCCCTCCATCCTCCCTCACACACCCCAGCACAGGCTGCAGCCCACCCCTCCATCCTCCCTCACACACCCCAGCACAGGCAGCAGCCCACCCCTCCATCCTCCCTCACACACCCCAGTACAGGCTGCAGCCCACCCCTCCATCCTCCCTCACACACCCCAGCACAGGCTGCAGCCCACCCCTCCATCCTCCCTCACACACCCCAGCACAGGCTGCAGCCCACCCCTCCATCCTCCCTCACACACCCCAGCACAGGCTGCAGCCCACCCCTCCATCCTCCCTCACACACCCCAGCACAGGCTGCAGACCACCCCTCCATCTTCCCTCACACACCCCAGCACAGGCAGCAGCCCCCCATCCATCCTCCCTCACACACCCCAGCACAGGCTGCAGCCCCCATCCATCCTCCCTCACACACCCCAGCACAGGCTGCAGCCCCCATCCATCCTCCCTCACACACCCCAGCACAGGCTGCAGCCCACCCCTCCATCCTCCCTCCCACACCCCAGCACAGGCTGCAGCCCACCCCTCCATCCTCCCTCACACACCCCAGCACAGGCTGCAGCCCACCCCTCCATCCTCCCTCACACACCCCAGCACAGGCAGCAGCCCACCCCTCCATCCTCCCTCACACACCCCAGTACAGGCTGCAGCCCACCCCTCCATCCTCCCTCACACACCCCAGCACAGGCTGCAGCCCACCCCTCCATCCTCCCTCACACACCCCAGCACAGGCTGCAGCCCACCCCTCCATCCTCCCTGCACCTCTTCTTCACATTCGCACTAGTCAAATCTTAATGACATTTCAATGAAAAGCGGACCAGTCCACTGACGACAAATAGGGGTCCATGTTTCCTAAGTCTATCTCCCCACCCCCTAATGTAACCCCTAGCACCATACCCGGGAGTGTGTCCTTTCTACAGTAATACGTTATCTTCTGGCTGCCATCTCTTGCGTTACACCGGCTTCTATCATAGAAAGGCACAGGCTGTGTGATGGCGCCCCCCCCTCCTGGAGAGAATGGTCGCGCCCAGATTGTAACAGTTTCTCTTTGTAGGTTTCCTGTGCAGTTTCTTTGAGGGATTGACCATGGCGGCTACGGAGATAGCGCGGCAGATGGTGAGTGGCGCGGGGGCTGCGGGCGGGGGTCGCACATACGGGCGTATATGTGTGAGGAGGGCGCAGATACCCGGTATGGCGGATCCGCTGCACCAGCCCGGCTGCCTGGCAGGGCGTTGGCAATGTCCCGGCTGCATGGCACAGGCGGAGGATGGCAGGTGCCCGGCTGCTCCTGTGCGCTGCCCGGCTGCTCCTGTGCGCTGCCCGGCTGCTCCTGTGCGCTGCCCGGCTGCTCCTGTGCGCTGCCCGGCTGCTCCTGTGCGCTGCCCGGCTGCTCCTGTGCGCTGCCCGGCTGCTCCTGTGCGCTGCCCGGCTGCTCCTGTGCGCTGCCCGGCTGCTCCTGTGCGCTGCCCGGCTGCTCCTGTGCGCTGCCCGGCTGCTCCTGTGCGCTGCCCGGCTGCTCCTGTGCGCTGCCCGGCTGCTCCTGTGCGCTGCCAGCCTCCATCATGTCCCCTCAGGCTGCACCGCCGCCATCCGCGCACCTGTGCGGGGCTCCCGCGCTCAGCCCTCCTTCCCCTACTGAGGGAGTCTTTCCTTCCATTCATCCTGTATGTATTTTGCTTGTGCACATATGTAGTGTGTATATCCACCTGCTGATAGCTTACTGTCTTAAAGGAGCCATCCCATGAAATCCCTGAGACTGCCCCTTTAAGACGCATGATGATGGGGTCCCACCGATCACTAGGACTTGTGTATGTATCCGTCAGTCGTATACAGCTGCAGGATGGATGGATGGCCAACGGGTCAGTGCAAATCCTCCAGGGCATGATCGCCTCTGTCGCCTGTATTATGGGGACCCCACTGATCACTGGATCTCCCACTCTATAGACTGCTGATAGTTTGGGGGAAAAATCCATCCGGATCTGTTATCATCAATAAGGCAACATGGTGGCTCAGTGGTTCGCACTGTAGCTTTAAAAAGCCGCCAAGGAGAACGTCAGCGATGAGATTATATAAGGTATAAGATCCACGTTCAGCTAAGACTGATTGGGGGACGATGTAAGTTCCCTATGGGGACAGCGATGATGGCGCTGTATGAGCAATGCATAATAATAATAATAATAATGGCTGGTTATCGCTGGAACCACTTCTTAGCGTTTACGTTGAATGACAAATTGCTTAGTGTAAATGGGCAGTAACGATGATGAGTATTTTTTTTTAGTAATTACATGAAGGATTGGGAAGACGTCAGAAATGTTCTTGTCCCACAACGTCTCAGATTTAGCCAGCTCTTAAATTTACCTTTACAGCGAAGTTCTGTTCTCACTAAATGACCGCGATCTGTACATATTCACCAATTTGGCGGAGGGTTAAAAGCCGGTTTACGAAGGAAGACGGCGCAAGATGATGCATACTGAAGAAGTGAAATAGGTCTGTAATAGATCGTTCACTCTGCATAGGCTGCCACTGTACTCAGCAGCACGAGTCTGGTGTACACAGGATAATGCGTTGCCGAGTACAATGATTTTTTTTTTAAGCAAGCTTAAAGGTACCTTCACACTGAGCAACTTTCCAACGAGAACGACCGTGATCCGTCACGTTGCAGCGTCCTGGATAGCGATCTGGTTGTGTTTGACATGCAGCAGCGATCAGGATCCCGCTGTGACATCGCTGGTCGGAGCTAGAAGTCCGGAACTTTATTTGGTCGTCAGGTCGGCGTGTATCGTCGTGTTTGACATCAAAAGCAACGATGCCAGCAAAGTTTTTTCATGGAGCGAACAACCAGCGAGAACGATAAGTACGTCACTGGATCGCTCCTGCATTGTTCTGGAGCTGCCGTGTTTGACGTCTCCTAGCGACCTAAACAGTGACGCTGCAGCAATCGCCATCGTTGTCTATATCGCTGCAGCGTCGCTTAATGTGACGGTACCCTAAAGGACGCTTCATCCAACCAACAAGAGTTCTACTCATTAAATGGGTTATCAGCAATCTGTTTACACTGCAGGATTATTGTGAAACAAGTGGGATTTTTTTGTTTTGTTTTTATAGGAGGTCTTGTTCACTGTAGTCTTTCAGTGTAAATCACCTTTTAAGCCTCCCATACACAACAGCTGCCAATATCAATGGGTCTGGCTGAAAGTCTAAAGGTACCTTCACACTGAGCAACTTTCCAACGAGAACGACAACGATCCGTGACGTTGCAGCGTCCTGGATAGCGATCTCGTTGTGTTTGACACGCAGCAGCGATCAGGATCCCGCTGTGACATCGCTGGTCGGAGCTAGAAGTCCGGAACTTTAGTTGGTCGTCAGGTCGGCGTGTATCGTCATGTTTGACAGCAAAAGCAACAATGTCTGCAATGTTTTTTCATGGAGCAACAACCAGCGAGAGCGATAAGTACGTTACTGGATCGCTCCTGCATCGTTCAGCTGTTGCCGTGTTTGACGTCTCCTAGCGACCTAAACAGCGACGCTGCGGCGATCGGCTCGTTGTCTATATCGCTGCAGCGTCGCTTAGTGTAACTGTACCTTTATGTGCATGTATGCGAGCCCCAGAAAATTGATTGTTGTGGGAAATATCGTTCTGGTATGGCTGATTTTGGACCATTGATCGTATTGACTAGCGGAGATGAACCGTTGCCACATATCTGTGGACAGCTCCTTCATAATGAGCTTGGCCAAAAGCGCTACTACGTTTGGGAGAGCCATGCAAGTGATCTGAACAGTTGCTCGACTGACAGTCATCTAATGTGTATGCCAATCCTTTATACCAGTGTTCCCCCAACTCCAGTCCTCAAGAGCCACCAACAGGTCATGTTTTCAGGATTTCCTTAGTATTGTCCAGGTGATAATTGCAGTACCTGCACAGGCAATACTTCCATCATGTATGATACTAAGGAAATCCTGAAATCCCGATCTCTTGGTGGCTCATGAGGACCGGAGTTGGGGAACATTGCACTAGACAGAGTTAAGATGATTACATTTGTCCCGTCTCTGCCCTCAGCTGAGTGGTAATGCTGCATTGAGTGGACATCCTGAGTGATCTGAGGCTGACTGGTTGAAATGGAAAAACTACCTAGCTATCCCATTGAAAAGGCTGTTATTGGGCATAGTATCCGTTGAAATCAGTCTGCCATTTTCATAAAGCCTAAATACTATTTCAGGAAATAGATTTAGCTGGTTGAGGTCCACGATCCAGGACTCTCGTATACAGGGGAGATTGGTTGTGAAGAGTGCTCTACGCTAAGTCAACCAAGAGTTGGGAAGTTGGGCAAGAGTCTAAGGTGCACCAAATGTATCACCACAGAATGGGCTACACTGATGCATTTGGCACATCTAGTCATTCTATTCTTTCTACATCTACGCCGACCTTTCCAAACCGGGTGTTGCTCACCGTTTTATTACTGCTTTGAGCATGAGATGATCCCATACATCCAAGGATGGGGTTTTACCATGTCCTGTGATATTGGGACAGGCTTCCCTGTTGTCACAAGACAGGATCTGGTCCCATGGTTGGCACTTGCCCTTCTGTTTTATTCTCCATAGGAGACAGTGCTGATGTACTGACTGGCTTGGTACTTTATCCTCCAGCAGTATTACCGTATGTCTTGTTAAGAAAGCTGGCAGAGGTTGGAGCAAAGGAACTGTGTAATGGAAATTGGCCATGATGAATGTGGCCGACAGCTATGCTCTGTGCTTCTGGTCTTGTGTTACGGAAATCTAATTTTCTGTCTTTTACATACATGGTATAATAAGTACATAGTGGTGGACACATTTTGCTAGGTTCTCAAGATTTTAATTATCCAATTATCTAGAAACGTTTCACATTTGCAGCCATTGAAAAATGAAATAAAGTGGCAAAAGCAGCTGTCCCAGCCCTATTCATCCGAGTGGCGCGTACTTTGTATTCTCGGGATATACTGTGGTGGTGAATATCATGTTTTGGCTGTTGCACTGCAGCAGCGACCTTGCTGTCCTTTCCAATTAGTTCACGGAGGAGGACTGCAGTAAATAGTTGTATTGCCTGTGGGTAGAATATGGATTTTGCAAAGCATTGGATCTGACATGCGGAAATGGCTGGTGCTACATCTTATTGCCATACATTACATGTTTAATATAAGCTGCCCAGTGCTAGATTTTATGTTGTGTTTGCTATAATTTAATGAATTAAATTAGAGAAGGGATGTTATGAATGAGAATTTGGTCTCGCTGGAAAAACAAATATGGATTGATTGCTGTGATCCTACACTTCGTACCAATGTTCAGTGTTTTTGCCTCAACAAGACTAAAATAACTGCATTGTAATTGGATTTAGTTAGCAGTTCCCCAGATGACATGCAAGTGCAGCCTGCAGCTCTCCATTCTAATAATAATAATCTTTTTTATATATCACTAACATATTCTGCAGCGCTTTACAGTTTTGCACACATTATCATCGCTGTCCCTGATGGGGCTCACAATCTAACAATCTATATTCCCTATCAGTATGTCTTTGGAATGTGGGAGGAAACTGGAGGAAACCCACGCAAACACGGGGAGAACATACAAACTCCTTGCAATGTTGTTCTTGGTGGGATTTGAACCCAGGACTCCAGCGCTGCAAGGCTGCTGTGCTAACCACTGAGCCACCGTGCTGCCCATATCACAAAGTACGGTAGTGAAATGTTTGCTGTTTTTTTTTTTTTTTTTCAGAAGTGTTGCTCATTATGGCTCAACTACAACTGTTAGGAGGTTTTACATATGACAATACAACACTATTTCCCCTGAGGATAGAGAGCAGGGCATCACCAATCACTCTCCAGATGTCCAATATACTATAATGGAGAGGGACTATTTCTCCAGCACTCATCCCTGTTCTCGAAATCAGTGTGGATCCCTACTGACAGAGATCTGACTTTGACATGTCTGTTCTATTAAACATTTGTCATGAAACACCAGTTCTGGAGCAGCTTTTCTTGCCACACTACATAGTACAGTTCCTCTATAATTCCTCAGAGAAATGTAATAAATTTACAGTACACCATTAAAGGGAATCTGTCACCCCATTTTTCGCCTATAAGCTGCGGCCACTGCCATCATGGACTTATCTACAGCATTCTGTAATGTTGTAGATAAGTCTCTGATGTAACCTGAAAGATAAGAAAAACAAGTTAGATTATACTCACCCAGGGGCGGTCCGGTCCAGTCCGATGGGCGTCGCGGTCCGGGTCCGGCGCCTCCCATCTTCTTACGATGACATCCTCTTCTTTGCTTCCTGTCGCGGCTCTTGCGTAGGCGGACTTTGTCTGACCTGTTGAGGGCAGAGCAAAGTACTGCAGTGCGGAGGTGGTGTGACATGTCAGAGAGGATTATATTTGTCTTATTTTAATCGCAAGTGTGAGCGAGCCCAAAGCCCTTAATTCATTAAAAGACTGGCATTGTTGTACACTAGATTTCTGACATAAACACGACGAATCGGGACATAAAAGTGCACATTTTATAGGCACTACATTCCCTACAAGGTAGTGTACCGAGCTGATACTGTCAGCTTTATAAGCCCAGACTGAACCACAGAACATAGTGTGAAACTGGCCTTGTTGTTAAAGGGACCCTGTCACTAGTTTTTAGTGTCTGCACAGGTACCACTTTAATCACCGCCTCTGCTACATTCTTCAAACTTCTATATTATCTCCTGCCTCCCCCTGCTTATGCCATAATACCTTTTGAGTTGTTCCTGCGTCATTGCTGTGGGCATGCACAGTTATGCTTTACTAGATGGTGGCCCGATTCTAACGCATCGGGTATTCTAGAATATGCATGTCCATGTAGTATATTGCCCAGCCCACATAGTATACAGCACAGAGACATGTAGCATATTGCCCAGCCACTTATGTCACAGGTTAAAAAATAAACATATATTCACCTTCCGAGGGAGCCCTTGTAGTCATGTCGCCCTTGTGCGGTGCACTCGGCAGCTTCCTGTCCCAGGTTTGGTAGCGCAGGACCTGTGATTAGGTCACTGTCACATGACCGTGATGTCATGGCAGGTCCTTGTCGCATACCATCTTTGCCAACGGAACCTGCCACTTGCATGGAGCGGTTACCGGAGCGTCGCGAGGAGCGGGAAAGGCGACGGAAGGTGAGCATATAATGATTTTTTTTAAAATTATTATTATTTTCAACATTAGATCCTTTTACTATTGATGCTGCATAGGCAGCATCAATAGTAAAAAGTTGGGGACACACAGGGTTAATAGTGGCGGTAACGGAGGGAGTTACCCGCGGCATAATGCCGTCCGTTACCGCTTGCATTAACCCTGTGTGAGCAGTGACTGCCGGGAGTATGGAGCGGGCGCCGGGCACTGACTACAGGGGAGTAGGGAAGGACTAATCGGACTGTGCCTGTCGCTGATTGGTCGCGGCAGCCATGGCAGGCAGCTGGCGAGACCAATCAGCGACTTGGATTCCATGACAGACAGTCGGCGACCAATGAATATCCGTGACAGACAGAAAGACAGACAGAAGGACGGAAGTGACCCTTAGATAATTATATAGTAGACTAGATAGTGGCCCGATTCTAACGCATCGGCTATTCTAGAATATGTATGTCCACGTAGTATATTGCCCAGCCACATAGTATATAGCAGAGCCACGTAGTTTATTGCCCAGTCACGTAGTATATTGCCTAGCGACGTAGTATATTGCCCAGTCACATAGTATATTGGCCAGCACAGAGCCACGTAGTATAGAGACTTAAAAAAAATAAAATAAACATATACTCACCTATAGCCCGTTGAAGTCCTGCTATACTCACCCTCCGCCGCCTTTCCCGCTCCTCACCACGCTCCCTGGATCGCTCCATTGCAAGCGGCAGCTTGCGGTCCCAGGGCTGGTGTGAGCAGGACCTATGATGACGTCGCGGCCACATGACCGTGACGTCGCGGCCACATGACCGTGACGTCGCGGCCACATGACCGTGACGTCGCGGCCACATGACCGTGACGTCGCGGCCACATGACCGTGACGTCGCGGTCACATGACCGTGACGTCGCGGTCACATGACCGTGACGTCGCGGTCACATGACCGTGACGTCGCGGTCACATGACCGTGACGTCGCGGTCACATGACCGTGACGTCGCGGTCACATGACCGTGACGTCGCGGTCACATGACCGTGACATCACGGCAGGTCCTTGTCGCACACCAGCCCTGGGACGGGACCGGAAGCTGCCGCTTGCAATGGAGCTGTCCCGGGAGCGTGGCGAGGAGCGAGAAAGGCGGCGGAGGGTGAGTATAGCAGGTTTTTTGTTTTTTTTAATTATTTTTAACATGACATAGTTTTACTATCGATGCTGACTAGGCAGCATCAATAGTAAATAGTTGGGGACACACAGGGTTAAAGGGAACCTGTCACCCCGTTTTTTTCAGTATGAGATGAAAAAAATACCCTTAAATAGGGCCTGAGCTGTGCTTTACAATAGGGTATTTTTTGTCCTCTGATTCCCCACCTATGCTGCCGAAATACCTTACAAAAGTCGCGCAAATGCCGAATGCACTGCGCAGCTGTAGAAAAAGGGGAAGCAGAGCAATCCATCTGCGCACCGATAACCAGGGGAATCGCGCAAATCGCACTCTTTTTCTACGGCTGCACAGTGCATTCGGCACTTGCGCATGCGAGAAGCACTACGCCACCAACGGGAAGATAAGCAAGATGTGGGGGAGAAACAGCGCTGTGACCACGCCCTTTTGACCAGACCAGCCTGATTGACAGGCGAAAACGGCGACTTTTGTAAGGCATTTCGGCAGCATAGGTGGGGAATCGGGGGACAAAAAATACCCTATTATAAAGCACAGCTCAGGCCCTATTTAACGGTATTTTTATCTCATACTGAAAAAACGGGGTGACAGGTTCCCTTTAATAGCAGCAGTGACGGAGTGCGTTACACCGCAGGCCGTTACCGCTGCCGTTAACCCTGTGTGAGCGGTGCGTGTAGGGGATTATGGAGCGGGCAGTGAGTGTAGGGGAGGGACTAATCGGACTGTGACCGTCGCTGATTGGTCGCGGCAGCCCTGACAGGCAGCTGCCGAGACCAATCAGCGAATGAATAACCGTGACAGAAGGACAGACGGAAGTGACCCTTAGACAATTATGTATATAGATGCCTTCAGTATTGGCCTGTGAGAGCTGGTGATGCTCCTGATTTTGTTTGGTTATGTGGATCAAAGCTTGAGGACGGCAATTAGCAGCAGAGAGAAGGGGCAGACGGCGCAGTAATGACTCCCATCGGACCGTCCGGATTTACATACTGCGTGGGAAATGTTCCAAGGGTATTTTTTGGGGGATATACAGGGGGAGTCAGCAGCACAGGTGCTGATAAAGGTGGTGGTGTTTGTTCAGACACTAAAAAATTGGTGACAGGTTCCCTTTAAGGTACACTTCTAAAGAAAAAACTAGACTTCAAGGCAACGAATGGCTTTTAAAGTCAGAAATGTTTGCCCTACATCAGGAGCACTGCAGCATACACAATAAAGGGAGTAGATGTTCCGCCATGACCCGTTTGGGCACATTGAGGCATGACATTAAGTGGAGCAGAATTTTCTTTACCATAATGTGTGAGGTGCAGATATACAGACAAAACCAAAGTTCCCCCCACATAGAACAGGAAATAGTAATGAATTGTGTAGGTTTTCTTTTTCACTTGCCTTGTGAAACCTGTTCTAGAAGACAGGCCATAATCTATAGACACATCTGAGGTCAGATAATGTTATCCTGCTCATCATTTTTTTTTTTTTTCTGGCCACAAGTATTATAAGTTTTTTACTGGGGCCTGCACCTCCTGAATCGGTAGTATCTGACGAGTGACCTGCACCTGGCTGGAGTAGGATTTCTGACATTCTGAACGCCACAACTACCGTAGTCGAATCTGATGAGCTTCTGTGTCTCGCCCCTGTCCCACTCGTGTCATGCTTCAGCTTTGGACATTTAACCAAAGCTGGAAGAAACTGCTGCCATTCGGCCAACTCTTGAGTGGCGCAAACATTTTTCAACTTTTCTAAGCAATTTTTGCCAAGGTGTTAAAAGATGTACTTTTATATTAAGCAGTGATGCTTAATATACATACAATACTTAATACATACATACTTAATACATACAATACTTGTATGTTCCTGTAGAAAACAAAGTTTTCTTTAATTGTTTCTTGTAGAGCCTGGTAATGTGACCCATAAACTGTTCACTAACCAGATGTGTCCGTTTGATTAAATACCGTACTTTTATTCTTCATAAAGCTCTGTATCGACTCTGGCATGCTCTTTGCTAGAACTATATGTTGTGAGGTTCCGCAGTTATTTCTTCTGAAAATTAATATATTGTCAACTAAGACACGTAACATATACCGTACAAGGGGAATGATAATGTCCAGTTGTCAATAAAATAACACATTTCTGAGAGAAATGGCAAAAAGACAGGGACAACTCAGAATTGATGCTCCAGAATAGTTCTGTACATGTCTGATTTAGGAAATACTTAGCCTGCATATCGGGAGTGAGAACAGATTCTCTGTAAAATGACTGACGCCATGGCCGAAACCTTATAGATAAAGTCAAATGAAGTCTATTGGACATCATTGGTGCCCATCACATGGGGGTTCAGTTCTCGAATTGAATTATGTTTTACTGTTCCAATTACTGAACACAAAGAAATCCTGACGTACATGTGAACAGCGCATAAGGACCGAGGAATCTTAATGTTCCTGTTTATGTCTTTCTGTCCTGTGCTCAGTATCTGGCGGCTGCGTCTGGCATGGGAGTCCTCAGACTGTTCCTTTGTTCTGATACCTTTACCTGTTTGTTACATTCAAGAATGGTTTTATATTAGGATTAAAGCTTTATTGATTAATGGAAATGATGAAGTTGAGTGTTTTACGTGTTTAGGGGAATATACTGTACATAGTTCTGGATGCAATTACCAAACATCTGCACATTTCCTTTCTGTGCTTAAAAAATAAATAAAAAAATCCATTAAAAAATGCTTCAAACAGCATAAAATAAAGGTAAAAACGCAATAAAAATGCATTATTCAGAGAAGATTGTATTTTGGTGCAAACACCTGCAGAACACTTGGACACAAAGCAATAGAACAAAACAGCTACATCAGGGTTTCAAGGGAACAATGTCTAAGGCCCCCCACACGACTGCTTACACTTGCACGAGACTGTTTTTACCATCAGTGTGGTTTTCTTTTGGCCGTCCATGTAACCCACACTAGAATAGAAATTACAGCTGTTAGTTGTTAACCCCTTTACCCCCAAGTGTGGTTTGCACGTTAATGACCGGGCCAATTTTTACAATTCTGACCACTGTCCATTTATGAGGTTATAACTCTGGAACGCTTCAACGGATCCCAGTGATTCTGACATTGTTTTCTCGTGACATATTGTACTTCATGACAATGGTAAAAATTCTTTGATAGTACCTGCGTTTATTTGTAAAAAAATGGAAATTTTGTGAAAATTATGAAAATTTCGCAATTTTCCAATTTTTATGCAATTAAATCACAGAGATATGTCACACAAAATACTTAATAAGTAACATTTCCCACATGTCTACTTTACATCAGCACAATTTTGTAACCAAATTTTTTTTTTTTGTTAGGGAGTTATAAGGGTTAAAAGTTGACCAGCAATTTCTCATTTCTACAACACCATTTTTTTTTAGGGACCACATCTCATTTGAAGTCCTTTTGAGGGGTCTATATGATAGAAAATACCCAAGTGTGACACCATTCTAAAAACTGAACCCCTCAAGGTGCTCAAAACCATATTCAAGAAGTTTATTAACCCTTCTGGTGCTTCACAGGAATTTTTTGAATGTTTAAATAAGAATGAACATTTAACTTTTTTTCACAAAAAATTTACTTCAGCTCCAATTTGTTTTATTTTACCAAGGGTAAAAGGAGAAAATGGACCCCAAACATTGTTGTACAATTTGTCCTGAGTACGCCGATACCCCACATGTGGGGGTAAACCACTGTTTGGGCGAATGGGAGAGCTCGGAAGGAAAGGAGCACTGTTTGACTTTTCAATGCAAAATTGACAGGAATTGAGATGGGACGCCATGTTGCGTTTGGAGAGCCACTGATGTGCCTAAACATTGAAACCCCACCATTTTGGAAAGTAGACCCCCTAAGGAACTTATCTAGAGGTGTGGTGAGCACTTTGACCCACCAAGTGCTTCACAGAAGTTTATAATGCAGAGCCGTAAAAATAAAACAAAAATTTTTTCCCACAAAAAATATTTTTTTAGCCCCCAGTTTTGTATTTTCCCGAGGGTAAGAGGAGAAATTCAACCACAAAAGTTGTTGTCCAATTTGTCCTGAGTACGCTGATACCCCATATGTTGGGGGGAACCACCGTTTGGGCGCATGGGAGGGCTCGGAAGGGAAGGAGCGCCATTTGGAATGCAGACTTAGATGGAATGGTCTGCAGGCGTCACATTGCGTTTGCAGAACCCCTAATGTACCTAAACAGTAGAAACCCCGCACAAGTGACCCCATATTGGAAACTAGACCCCCCAGGGAACTTATCTAGATGTGTTGTGAAAACTTTGAACCCCCAAGTGTTTCACTACAGTTTATAACGCAAAGCTTTGAAAATAAAAAATCTTTTTTTCCCCACAAAAATAATTTTTAGCCCCCAGTTTTGTATTTTCCCAAGGGTAACAGGAGAAATTGGACCCCAAAAGTTGTTGTCCTATTTGTCCTGAGTACGCTGATACCCCATATGTTGGGGTAAACTCCTGTTTGGGCACACGGGAGAGCTCGGAAGGGAAGAAGCACTGTTTTACTTTTTCAACGCAGAATTGGCTGGAATTGAGATCGGACGCCATGTCGCGTTTGGAGAGCCCCTGATGTGCATAAACAGTGGAAACCCCCCAATTATAACTGAAACCCTAATCCAAACACACCCCTAACCCTAATCCCAACAGTAACCCTAACCACACCTCTAACCCTGACACACCCCTAACCCTAATCCCAACCCTATTCCCAACTGTAAATGTCATCTAAACGCTAACTGTAACTTTAGCCCCAGCCCTAACCCTAACTGTAGCCCTAACCCTAGCCCTAACGGGAAAATGGAAATAAATACATTTTTTTAAATTTTTCCCTAACTAAGGGGGTGATTTACTTTTATAGCGGGTTTTTTTAGCAGATTTTTATGATTGGCAGCCGTCACACACTGAAAGACGCTTTTTATTGCAATAAATATTTTTTGCGTTACCACATTTTGAGAGCTATAATTTTTCCATGTTTTGGTCCACAGAGTCATGTGAGGTCTTGTTTTTTGCGGGACGAGTTGACGTTTCTTTGGTAACATTTTCGGGCACGTGACATTTTTTGATCGCTTTTTATTCCGATTTTTGTGAGGCAGAATGACCAAAAACCAGCTATTCATGAATTTCTTTTGGGGGAGGCGTTTATACCGTTCCGCGTTTGGTAAAATTGATAAAGCGGTTTTATTCTTCGGGTCAGTACGATTACAGCGACACCTCATTTATATCATTTTTTTATGTTTTGGCGCTTTTATACAATAAAAACTATTTTATAAAAAAAATAATTATTTTTGCATCGCTTTATTCTCAGGACTATAACTTTTTTAATTTTTTGCTGATGATGCTGTTTGGGGCTCGTTTTTTGCGGGACAAGATGACGTTTTCAGCGGTACCATGGTTAGTTATATCTGTTTTTTTGATCGCGTGTTATTCCACTTTTTGTTCGGCGGTATGATAATAAAGCGTTGTTTTTTGCCTCTTTTTTTTTTTCTTACGGTGTTTACTGAAGGGGTTAACTAGTGGGCCAGTTTTATAGGTCGGACCCCCATTACTAACGCAGTAATATAAAAAAAAAAAAAAAAAAAAAAAAAGCCACACAAAAAATAATTTATTTAAACACCCCCACCTTTCCCTGGTTCACCAATTTTAAAAAAATAAATAAATGTCCGACGTAGACGTAGTATAGAGAATCGGACACCGTCCACAAACAGAAACCTGTAAAACATAAAAGGGAGAAATAAAAACAAAACCCAGTCCTTTGTTCACCAATGTATTAAAAAAATGGTGCTTCTCACGATGTTCCCTGAATCCTGCTTGTGCTGCGCTCAGCCAGACCTGGTGACTGGGAGTTGCAGTAATGTTATTACATCAGCACTCCTGCCAGTCGCCGGGTTCGCTGAGCTCAGCGTGAGCCGATGACTCTGGTGAGCAGTGACATCATCAGTTACTGCTCTTCCCAGTCGCTGCGCTTCGCTGCATTCGTGACCCCGATTCAGGGAACATCATGGGAAGTGCTGAACCATGTTGGACCTGCATGGGACCATTTTTTATTTATTTATTTTCATGTTTTTCAGGTTTCTATTTGTGGACTACGTTAGACCTGCTCGGGTTTTTGTTTGTTTTTTTATAAACTGATGAACCGGGGAAAGTTTCTGGGAGTGTTTAAATAAAGTTTATTTTTCATTATTTTATTTTTTTTATTGCTGGGATAGCAATGAGGCTGTCTGATAGACACATCTCCATTACGAACACCAGAGCTTGATGCCAGCTGTGTTTTGGGACCATTCATAACTGACACAACCCCATTACTGCGATTGCCACCACACTAGGGCAATCTGGAAGAGAGAATGCAAATTGCCAAAATTGGTGCATTTAATGTTATGTACCACTTCTGGGGTGGATGAGGGCTGGTGTTTTTAGTCTGGGAAGGGCCAAATAACCATGGACTTTCCCAACCTGATATGCTGTTTGCTTTACCTTTGCAGGTTACCAAAATGGGGGTGACCCCATGTCATATTTTTTTTTTTAAATTTATTAGGTTAATTCATGTACAGTAAGCTACACATGTAAGGCACAAATTATATGTCTCATGGATATATATCTGTCTATCTGTCTCCTAAGTATCTATCATTATCTTTGCACATCTTTAACACACAAACCTTTCTTAGTTTCTATTCTGCATTCTATTCCGATACGTGTCACACTTGTGTTATCCGTGTGTATGACTTATTGTCATCCGTTCTGCAGGGAACAAAAACTGACATGTCTTCGTGTGGGACTCATGGTCCGTGTGAAAACACGGACATATGTGCAGCCCCATAGATTATAATGGGTGTGCGTGTGAAAAATGATACCACACGCACCAGAAACTCGTACGTGTGAATGGGGCCCAACAGTGATTGTGCACAATGACATTAGAAGAGCATGATGTCAGCACAGACAGCAGTAGTACATGTTTCCTTCTCGTTGTCATGCTTTGTTAGGCTTTATTTCCACATCAAAATTTTTGATCAGTATGTGTATGCCAAAATCCCAAGTGTCTCCAAAACACAGAACGGGGGTCAATATTTCAATTGTAGTTTTTCTTTGTAAGTGTCACTCCTGGCTTTGGCATACAAATACTAATGCAAAATACTGACCTGTGAATAAGCAATCAATGCCTGTGCATTTCCTCTTACAAACAAAACCTAGACATTACCTGGTATCTTGGCTTAGGTTGCATTGTTAGATGATCTACCCCAAAAAGAAAATCTATAAAAGTCCATGGATTGATCTCAATCAGAATTAAACCACATTACTTTTGTTTGTATGCTGTTTTCAGATTACCGTATATACTAGAGTATAAGCCGACCCGAGTATAAGCCGACCCCCCCCCCCCCCTAATTTTGTCACAAAAAACTGGGAAAACTTATTGACTCGAGTATAAGCCTAGGGTGGGAAATGCAGCAGCTACCGGGGAATTTCAAAAATAAAAATAGATGCTCCATACCGTTCATTATGGCCCCATAGATGCTCCATAGAAAGCTGTGCCACATATAATGCTCTGCACCGTTCATTATGGCCCCATAGATGCTCCTTATAAAGCTGTGGCATATAGAATGCTCTGCACCGTTCATTATGGCCCCATAGATGCTCCTTATAAAGCTGTGCCATATAGAATGCTCTGCACCGTTCATCATGGCCCCATAGATGCTCCACATAAAGCTGTGCCATATAGAATGCTCTGCACCGTTCATTATGGCCCCATAGATGCTCCTTATAAAGCTGTGCCATATAGAATGCTCTGCACCGTTCATTATGGCCCCATAGATGCTCCTTATAAAGCTGTGGCATATAGAATGCTCTGCACCGTTCATTATGGCCCCATAGATGCTCCTTATAAAGCTGTGCCATATAGAATGCTCTGCACCGTTCATCATGGCCCCATAGATGCTCCACATAAAGCTGTGCCATATAGAATGCTCTGCACCGTTCATTATGGCCCCATAGATGCTCCTTATAAAGCTGTGCCATATAGAATGCTCTGCACCGTTCATTATGGCCCCATAGATGCTCCACATAAAGCTGTGCCATATAGAATGCTCTGCACCGTTCATTATGGCCCCATAGATGCTCCTTATAAAGCTGTGCCATATAGAATGCTCTGCACTGTTCATTATGGCCCCATAGATGCTCCACATAAAGCTGTGCTTTATAGAATGCTCTGCACCGTTCATTATGGCCCCATAGATGCTCCACATAAAGCTGTGCTTTATAGAATGCTCTGCACCGTTCATTATGGCCCCATAGATGCTCCTTATAAAGCTGTGCCATATAGAATGCTCTGCACCGTTCATTATGGCCCCATAGATGCTCCACATAAAGCTGTGCTATTTAGAATGCTCTGCACCTTTCATTATGGCTCCATAGATGCTCCATAGAAAGCTGTGCCCCATATATATTGCTCTGCACCTTTCATTATGGCTCCATAGATGCTCCATAGAAAGCTGTGCTATTTAGAATGCTCTGCACCTTTCATTATGGCTCCATAGATGCTCCATAGAAAGCTGTGCCCCATATATATTGCTCTGCACAGTTGATTATGGCCCCATAGATGCTCCTTATAAAGCTGTGCCCCATATATATTGTTCTGCACTGCTGATTATGGCCCCATAGATGCTCCATATATAATGCTCACCTCTCTTCGCTCAGGGTGCCGGCGCTTTCAATATTTACCTGCTCCTCGTGCGGCTCCGTCTCCAGCACTGACGCTCAGCAGAGGGCGCGCACTGACTACGTCACCGCGCCCTCTAACCTGAGCGTCACTGCTAGAGGACGCTGCAGACGGAGCCGCACAGGAGCGAGGAGCAGGTAAATATCGCGCAGCGCTGCGCTCCCCGTATACTTACCTGCTCCTGGCGCGGTCCCTGCTTCTCCCGGCGCTGCATCTTCTTGCTGTATTGAGCGGTCAGTTACCGCTCATTTACAGCAATGAATATGCTGCTCCACCCCATGTGACCACTCAGTACAGGAAGAAGATGCAGCGCCGGGAGAAGCAGGGACTGCAGGGACCGCGTCGGAGCAGGTAAGTATAACTAGACAGCCCCCGCTCCCCCTCCCCTGCCGACCCCCGGGTATGACTCGAGTATAAGCCGAGAGGGGGACTTTCAGCCCAAAAAAATGGCTGAAAATCTCGGCTTATACTCGAGTATATACGGTAAATGTATCGCACTACGTTACAATACATCTATAATGTATTTTTTCCTGTCTCTAACATTAAAAACTAGTTGAGGAAAGAATTAGATTTTTTTTTTTTTTAATTTAAACATAGATGGTTGAAATTCAAATGTCTGACGCATGCATCGTGTTCTTATGGATGTGAAAATATGACCCTAACCCAAGACCATGGTCTAATTGTCATCAGCTAAACAATTTCACACTTAAACCTGACTTTCTAATGTGGTGTCTGTCCATTGCCATTTTATAAATAAGGGGAAAAAAATTAACATTTTTTTTTTCATTCTGTGCTATTCGTTTGTTTATCAAAAGTATAGATGCCTTGATCATGTGAAGTGTCCCATTAATGAATTGTTGCTACAATCACATGGCTTTACAGACAAAACATCATTGTGTACAGTTGGTTAACAAGCAGGACTCTGGGTCAGCAAGGCATTGTCACCATGAGAACGCTGTAAAGGTTTATTACCATGTTACATGTGTTTGGCATTGATACATTTAGGATGTGTGAACACGATTTGCTAATTTCGGGTGACACTGCCTCCACTTAATTCAGTAGAGGAGTGTATGCACATGTTATCTCCTAATTATGCATTTATATCATAAATGGTAGGACCGCTCACCGGACCGAAAATCCCGGAAAGAGCAGAGGATTGTGTGATTAAAGCACAGGTTATATTGAGTCTTTTCCCACAAACCTACAGAATGATCTGCTCCGCTCCCCTTGCTTTAGAACATGGTACCTGCAGATTGGACTGCATTTTTATGGTGACAGGTTCACTTTAAATTCCCTGCAGACCAATGTGAGTCCTGATCATGAGAAACCAACACATGGATCAAAAGAACAATCCGACGTGCGCATTTATTCAATGACTCTTTAAATATAAAACATGTATTTTACTCTTCGAATACACTGCATAAATTACGCAGCAAAAACACCACTTGTGAACTTACCTTAATTACTGCTATTTTCCTGTCACTCTAGGGTACATTTACATTGCATCTTTTTCTGGCTGTCGAATGTACGGTATATTTTTCAAGCAGAAAAGCATCATGGAAACCTCCTTTACCCTGGACCTCTAAACCTGAAGCGTCTTCCACTGTCACTTTTTTGGATGTCTCCTGAGCATTATTTTCTTTTGTCATTTTTGATAACCGTAAAGGAATGAAAAAAGTGTTTGCATGTTTTTTTTTTTTAATTGCAGCATTGGAGTGGTGCTAGTAATCTAAGTTCCCTGACCCTAGTATTATACTGTAGTTACCAGCTGCTGTCTTCAGCTCTTCCCAGCGCCGCTCGGGTCGCCTGCCGCAATTTCTAACTAACCGGAAGTCAGAGGTAATGGTCACAAGCTCTCATTGCGAGTCTGAGACCCTTAGGGCATGTGCACACGCACGATGCGGATTTTGCCGCGGATTTTTCCGCCGCGGATTTGGAAAATCCGTAGGGCAAAACCGCTGCGGTTTTCACTGCGGATTTTACTGCGGTTTCTTCTGCGGATTCCTCTGCGGGTTTTCAACTGCACTTTCCTATTGGTGCAAGTTGAAATCCGCTGCGGAATCCGCAGAAAGAAGTGACATGCTCCTTCTTTTTTTCCGCAGAGAATCCGCGCGGATTTTTCTGCATCGTGTGCACTGCGGATTTTGTTTTCCATAGGGTTACATTGTACTGTACACCGCATGGAAAACTGCTGTGGATCCGCAGCGGTCAAATCCGCTGCGGATCCGCGGCAAAATCCGCATCGTGTGCACATGCCCTTATTCCTCTTCGTTCTGGCTCTTATAGACTTACATTGACTTGTGATTTACAGATCACCCAACAAATACTGGAGCTATGCAACAGGTCACGAGCTACAGAAGACTAACCGGAGCAGCGTTGATAAGATGAAGACAACTGGGGAGTATACTGGGTGCAAGGAATTTAGATTAGTGACACCACTCCAACGCTGCAGTAAAAAATACAAACTGCTGAAGTGGTGCTTTAAAGTCGCAAAAAAAAAGTTTACATGCTCTGCAGCAAGCGACAGCTGTAATCGCTGCCCCGGTATATTGACAGCCTGCTCTGCACAAGCACGCTGCACACACACACTGTAGAGGTGGATTGCAAAGTACCAGGCAGTGATTACAACTGCGCTCATGGTTTAGTGAGCTGTGACTGTAACCACTCCCTGCACCGCCCCTATGACTGGATGCGAGCGGCCACAGGGAAGGATGAGTTCATTTTTTTCCCTATACCTGCTGCTCCAGTAAGACAGGCAGAATTTTAAAACTATCTACAGATAAGGCTACTTTCACACTGGCGGTTTTTTTTAATACGTCGCAATGCATCGTTTAGGGGAAAAAACGCATCTGCAAAGTTGTTTGTAGGATGCGTTTTTGCCCCATAGAGTTACATTCCCGACGCATTGCGATGTATTGACACATGTCGCAACCGTCGCAAGACGGTCGTGTTGTGGCGGCCCGCCGGGAGCAAAAAACGTTAAATGTAACGTTTTTTGCAGCCGACGGACCGCTTTTTCCGACCGCGCATGACCGGCCAGAACTCCGCCCCCACCTCCCCGCACCTCACAATGGGGCAGCGGATGCGCCGGAGAAATGCATCCACTGCCTCCGTTGTGCAGTACAACAAACGCTAGCGTCGGAATCTCGGCCCGACGCAATGCGACGGGCCGAATCCGACGCTAGTGTGAAAGTAGCCTTATCCCTATATTTTGAAAGAAAAAAGTTTTTTGGGACTGTAAATTGCCACTCCAGCATTTTGTTCTTTTTACTGCAGCGCTGGAGTGGTGCCTTTAATATAAAGTCCCTGCACCTAGTCAAATACTTGGCCTCCGCCGTCTTCACATCTACCACCACCTCTTCCGTCGGTCTCTGGCAGTTTGTGACCTGCTGGAGCGAGTCAGAGGTCACAACTCCATGCAAGTCTATGAGGGTCTAGTTCTGCCTCTCATAGACTCTCATTAAGAGCTTTTGGCATCATTTCGGACTTCCTGATAGAAGCTGCGGTCCCAAGATTGAGCCCAAGACTGGAGGGAAGCCGAAAAAAGGACCTTTGGAAAAAAAAAACTAAATGAAACGCATGATACATTAGTTTGTGATAATTGGTTCACATTTTTGTTAGCTTGTGCGTCCTTTTATTGGCGGTACATCCAGTATTTACAATGGTACACACTTTGGCTTTGGAGAGTGGCGACATTGTATCCCCCGGATCAGACAGGGATAAATATTTAGTATAACTCTGTTATTACCATGGAGAGTTCCTATTGCCACTTCCAACTAAAGATCACACTGAAGGCTTTTTATCTTCAGCCTGTTGGCATTCGTCTTATTGCTTTGTTCTACTGTACTATCTGAGCAGCTAAACTTTCCCAGGAAGTTTCCAGCTGAAGCTTCAACTAAGTGGACTCTGGTTATTTATTATAACAGGCATTTGGGGTTGTGTCATGGATTGTGTAGCATAATTGCTGCCGACTTCACCATCTATTGCAAGGATGACGTCTGCACTGAATGGCATGAACGAATAATTAGCATCTCTTAGGCTTCTTTCACACTAGCGTCGGGCTCGGCCCGTCGCAGTGCGTCGGGCCGAGGTTACCGACGCTAGCGTTGTAAGCGCCGCACAACGAGTGCAGCGGATGCAGATTTTCATCGCATCCGCTGCCCCATTGTGAGTTGCGGGGAGGTGGGGGAGGAGTTCCGGCCGCACATGCGCGGTCGGAAAAAGCGGTCCGTCGGCAGCAAAAAACGTTACATGTAGCGTTTTTTGCTCCCGACGGTCCGCCAAAGCACGACGCATCCGTCGCACGACGGATGCGACGTGTGGCAATTCGTCGCAATGCGTCGTCAATACAAGTCTATGAGGAAAAAACGCATCCTGCAAGCACTTTTGCAGGATGCGTTTTTTTCTGCAAAACGACGCATTGTGACGGATTGCAGTTAATGCTAGTGTGAAAGTAGCCTTAGGCTACGTTCTCACGATGAGTTCTTGTTGAGTTCTTGATATTGCCAAATTTTTGCACCTTTTTAAATTTTGGTTACTTGCGTTTTTATTGCTTTTTTGTCTCTTGTTGGTGTGTCATGCTTTAAATAAAGTGGCTTTGTGTTTAATACTGACTGGTATTTGGCTTTGACAAAACTTTGACATACTTGGGTGCGGATTACATAGATTTTTTATTTATTTCCGACCTGGAAATGCACTAAAAAATGCATGTGCGTTCATTACCTGCAAAGTGCCCTGGATGAAGATGCTCCTCCTATACATAAAACAACTCTGCACAGACGGCGACATCCGTGGCACACGCTGCAAACACGTTTCCTGCGCCGAACGTCTTTGGAGAAAATCTAATCTACCCGAAGATTTTATTCATTTTTATAAGTTCATGGTAAAAACATACAACTCTGCCCTTCACCTCTCCAAACAAACCTATTTCAACATACTCATCACCTCGCTGTCCAATAACCCTAAACGTCTCTTTGACACTTTCCAGTCCCTACTCAACCCAAGAGTGCAGACCCCAACCACAGATCTCCGCGCTGACGATCTGGCCAATTATTTCAAAGAAAAAATTGACCACGTTCGACAGGAAATCATCTCCAAATCTCTTCATACCATGCACTGTCCTCCCTCCCCCACTGCATCTAGCTCATTCTCTGACTTTGAACCAGTTACAGAAGAAGTAGTAATCAGGCACCTTGCATCTTCTCGCCCAACCACTTGCACCAGTGACCCCATTCCGTCACATCTCCTCCAGTCCCTTTCCCCGGCTGTCCCCTCTCGCCTAACAAAAATATTCAACCTTTCTCTCACTTCCGGTATTTTTCATCCTCATTTAAGCATGCCATCATACATCCATTACTTAAAAAAACATCCCTCGATCAAAACTGTGCTGCTAATTATAGACCTGTCTCTAATCTTCCCTTCATCTCAACTCCTCGAGCGCCTGGTCCACTCCCGTCTTACCCGCTATCCTTGATTCCGAGCTTTCATTCACCCCCCACATCCGATCACTGGCTCGCTGCTCTTATCTGCATCTCAAAAACATTTCTAGAATTTGCCCTTTTCTTACTTTCGACTCTGCAAAAACTCTTACTGTTTCACTTATTCATTCTCGTCTGGACTATTGTAACGCTCTACTAATCGGCCTCCCTCTTACCAAACTCTCCCCGCTCCAATCTGTCCTGAATGCTGCAGCCAGGATCATATTCCTCACCAACCGTTACACCGATGCCTCTACCTTGTGCCAGTCATTACACTGGTTACCCATCCACTCAAGAATCCAGTACCAAACTACTACCCTCATCCACAAAGCACTCCATGGCTCAGCACCACCCTACATATCCTCTCTGGTCTCAGTCTACCACCCTACCTCCCACTCCCGTCTCCAAGACTTTACACGTGCTGCGCCGATTCTTTGGAATGCACTACCTAGGCTAATACGATTAATCCCCAATCCCCACAGTTTTTTAAGCGTGCCCTAAAAACTAATTTGTTCAGATTGGCCTACGGGCCTCAATGCATTAACCTAACTATCCCTGTGTGGCCCATTCAAAAAAAAAAACAAAAAAAAAACATAATTGGGTTCCTCGCGTCATGTTCTCATACACTTTATGCAGTTATTAGCCCTCTGTGTCTGTACTGCTACATACTTAGGCAGTTAACTGGTTCATGCAGCTTTACATGAACACCTGAGCCTTACACTATGGCTGGTCCGAATAACTAAAGCAATTGTTACCATCCACCTCTCATGTCTCCCCTTTTCCTCATTCCTCTTGGTATCTATTTTGAACTGTGATTTCTGTTATGCTGTAATGTCTATTGTCTGTACAAGTCCCCTCTATAATTTGTAAAGCGCTGCGGAATATGTTGGCGCTATAATAAATAAAATTATTATTATTACCTGAGTAATTTCCGCACAGAAAACTTGGCGTACCCACAAGAGAATAAGTCATCTTGCGGCTTGTAAACCCGCCCCACTAGTGAGTTTACTCAGTGTTCAAAAGAAGCACAATGGGCATGGGATATCTATAAATCACATCCGCTTTGCTGGACACTGTATTTTTATAAGAGCAAAAATACGCAGTGTCAAGAAACGCACCAAAAGCTTGTCTTATGAACTTGGCCTCAATTTTTGTGCTTAAACTTTATACATTTTATAGACCTGGTTTTGAAATATTTAAATTGCTTGTACTTTTGCTTATTTACGGCTGAGAAACAAATTGGAAGCTTGTAGGATACATCTCTAAGGGCTCATACTCACTTGCGTGAAATGTGGCCGAGTCAGCAGGTTAAAACACGGCTCTGCCGCCGGCACTCCAGAGCGGAGCGTGCGGCCGCACAGCAATACATGGAGCTGCACGCTCCGCTCCCAAGTGCCGGCGGCAGAGCCGGGTGTTACCATGCGAGACTCGGCCGTATTTCATGCAAGTGAGTATGAGCCCTAAAGAGAGTTTGTTGGCACAGAATGACTGTTCAAACCAAGTACAGGGGGCTCGGTGCACCCTTGGTGTGGCCAAACATTTCATTGCACCTTCCCACCCACTTGTTTTGTTTTCCATCTATCTCTGCTTTTCCCTGCCTTCTAAAAAGCCAGAGCTGTATAAGAGGAGAGGGGGGGTTGGAGATAGAGGGGAAAACAAGTAGTGGGAATGTGTAGCTAAGGGTATGTGCACACGTTCAGTTTTTTTCACGTTTTTTCGCGATAAAAACGCATTACAAACTGCAGATATATGCATCCTATCATTTAGAATGCATTCTGCAATTTTTGTGCACATGATGCGTTTTTTTCCGCAAAAAAAAAACGCATTGCGGTAAAAAAAAAGCAGCATGTTAATTAATTTTGCGGATTTTCTGCGTTTTTCATGATATTCTATGCATTTGGGAAAAAACAAGTCAAAAATGCAAAAAAAAAAAAAAAAGCAAAATAAACGCATGCGGATTTCTGGCAGAAATGTCCGGTTTTTGTCAGGAAATTTCTGCTAGAAAATCCTGACGTGTGCACATACCCTAAATGTTTGGCCACACAGTCATTCTGTGTCTGACATATTAAAAAATAAGGCAATCCAATATATACCTGTATATTAATTTTATTTCTTTCAAAGGAGCTGGTCGTTTTTTTTTTTAACCCCTTCCCGACCTTTGACGCCACGTAGGCGTCATGAAAGTCGGTGCCATTCCGACCCATGACGCCTATGCGGCGTCATGGAAAGATCGCGTCCCTGCAGATCGGGTGAAAGGGTTAACTCCCATTTCACCCGATCTGCAGGGACAGGGGGAGTGGTAGTTTAGCCCAGGGGGGGGGTGGCTTCACCCCCTCGTGGCTACGATCGCTCTGATTGGCTGTTGAAAGTGAAACTGCCAATCAGAGCGATTTGTAATATTTCACCCATTATAACGGGTGAAATATTACAATCCAGCCATGGCCGATGCTGAAATATCATCGGCCATGGCTGGAAATACTAGTGTGCCCCCACCCCACCCCTCCGATCGCCCCCCCAGCCCTCCGATCTGGCCGGTACACTGCTCCGGCTCCCCTCCGTCCAGTGCTTCGCTCCCCCCGTGCTCTTGTCCGCTCCCCCCGTGCTCCAATCACCCCCCCGTGCTCCAATCACCCCCCCCGTGCTCCAATCACCCCCCCTGCACTCCGATCCACCCCCCCCGGTGCTCCGTTCCACCCCCCCGTGCTCCATTCCAGCCCCCCCGTGCTCCGTTCCACGCCCCCCGTGCTCCGTTCCACCCCTCCCGCACTCCAATTCCCCCCCCGTGCTCCGATCCCCCCCCCCGTGGTCCCCCCCCACCCCATCATACTTACCGATCCAGCCGGGGTCCCGTCCGTCTTCTCCCTGGGCGCCGCCATCTTCCAAAATGGCGGGCGCATGCGCAGTGCGCCCGCCGAATCTGCCGGCCGGCAGATTCGTTCCAAAGTGCATTTTGATCACTGAGATAGATTATATCTCAGTGATCAAAATAAAAAAAAATAATAAATGACCCCCCCCTTTGTCACCCCCATAGGTAGGGACAATAAAAAAATAAAGAAATTTTTTTTTTCCCACTAATGTTAGAATAGGGTTAGGGTTAGGGCTAGGGGTAGGGGTAGGGTTAGGGCTAGGGGTAGGGTTAGGGCTAGGGTTAGGGTTTCGGTATGTGCACACGTATTCTGGTCCTCTGCGGATTTTTCCGCTGCGGATTTGATAAATCCGCAGTGCTAAACCGCTGCGGATTTATGGCGGATTTACCGCGGTTTTTCTGCGCATTTCACTGCGGTTTTACAACTGCGATTTTCTATTTGAGCAGTTGTAAAACCGCTGCGGAATCCGCACAAAGAAGTGACATGCTGCGGAATGTAAACCGCTGCGTTTCCGTGCAGTTTTTCCGCAGCATGGGCACAGCGATTTTTGTTTCCCGTAGGTTTACATTGAACTGTAAACTCATGGGAAACTGCTGCGGATCCGCAGCGTTTTCCGCAGCGTGTGCACATACCTTTAGAATTAGGCTATGTGCACACGGTGCGGATTTGGCTGCGGATTCGCAGCAGTGTTCCATCAGGTTTACAGTACCATGTAAACATATGGAAACCAAATCCGCTGTGCCCATGGTGCAGAAAATACCACGCGGAAACGCTGCGTTGTATTTTCTGCAGCATGTCAATTCTTTGTGCGGATTCCGCAGCGTTTTACACCTGTTCCTCAATAGGAATCCGCAGGTGAAATCCGCACAAAAAACACTGGAAATCCGCGGAAAATCCGCAGGTAAAACGCAGTGCCTTTTACCCGCGGATTTTTCAAAAATGGTGCGAAAATATCTCACACGAATCCGCAACGTGGGCACATAGCCTTAGGGTTAGGGTTGGAATTAGGGTTGTGGTTATGGTTAGGGGTGTGTTGGGGTTAGGGTTGTGGTTAGGGGTGTGTTGCGGTTAGGGTTGTGTTTAGGGTTATGGCTACAGTTGGGATTAGGGTTAGGGGTGTGTTGGGGTTAGTGTTGGAGGTAGAATTGAGGGGTTACCACTGTTTAGGCACATCAGGGGTCTCCAAACGCAACATGGCGCCACCATTGATTCCAGCCAATCTCGTATTCAAAAAGTCAAATGGTGCTCCCTCACTTCCGAGCCCTGACGTGTGCCCAAACAGTGGTTTACCCCCACATATGGGGTACCAGCATACTCAGGACAAACTGCGCAACAATTACTGGGGTCCAATTTCTCCTGTTACCCTTGTGAATCAAAAAAAATGCTTGCTAAAACATAATTTTTGAGGAAAGAAAAATGATTTTTTATTTTCACGGCTCTGCGTTGTAAACGTCTGTGAAGCACTTGGGGGTTCAAAGTGCTCACCACATATCTAGATAAGTTCCTTGGGGGGTCTAATTTCTAAAATGGGGTCACTTGTGGGGGTTTCTACTGTTTAGGCACACCAGGGGCTCTGCAAACGCAACGTGACACCCGCAGACCATTCCATCAAAGTCTGCATTTCAAAAGTCACTACTTCCCTTCTGAGCCCCGACGTGTGCCCAAACAGTGGTTTACCCCCACTCATGGGGTATCAGCGTACTCAGGAGAAACTGGACAACAACTTTTGGGGTCCAATTTCTCCTGTAACCCTTGGGAAAATAAAAAATTCTGGGCTAAATAATTATTTTTGAGGAAAGAAAACGTATTTATTATTTTCACGGCTCTGCATTATAAACTTCTATGAAGCACTTGGGGGTTCAAAGTGCTCACCACACATCTAGATAAGTTCCTTTCGGGGTCTAGTTTCCAAAATGGGGTCACTTGTGGGGGGTTTTTACTGTTTAGGCACATCAGGGGCTCTGCAAACGCAACGTGACGCCCGCAGAGCATTCCATCAAAGTCTGCATTTCAAAACGTCACTACTTCAATTCCAAGCCCCGGCATGTGCCCAAACAGTAGTTTACCCCCACATATGGGGTATCACCATACTCAAGAGAAACTGGACAACAAATATTGGGGTCAAATTTCTCCTGTTACCCTTGGGAAAATTAAAAAATTCTGGGCTAAATAATTATTTTTGAGGAAAGAAAACGTATTTATTATTTTCACGGCTCTGCATTATAAACTTCTATGAACCACTTGGGGGTTCAAAGTGCTCACCACACATCTAGATAAGTTCCTTTGGGGGTCTAGTTTCCAAAATGGGGTCACTTGTGGGGGGTTTCTACTGTTAAGCCACATCAGGGGCTCTGCAAACGCAACGTGACGCCCACAGAGCATTCCATCAAAGTCTGCATTTCAAAACGTCACTACTTCACTTCCGAGCCCCGGCATGTGCCCAAACAGTGATTTACCCCCACATATGGGGTATCAGCTTACTCAGGAGAAACTGGACAACAACTTTTGGGGTCAAATTTCTCCTGTTACCCTTGGGAAAATAAAAAATTGCAGGCTAAAAGATCATTTTTGAGAAAATAATTTTTTTTTTTTTTTCATGGCTCTGCGTTATAAACTTCTGTGAAGCACTTGGGGGTTCAAAGTCCTCACCACACATCTAGATTAGTTCCTTTGGGGGTCTAGTTTCCAAAATGGTGTCATTTCTGGGGGATCTCCAATGTTTAGGCACACAGGGGCTCTCCAAACGTGACATGGTGTCCGCTAATGATTGGAGCTAATTTTCCATTTAAAAAGCCAAATGGCGTGCCATCCCTTCTGAGCCCTGCCGTGCGCCCAAACAGTGGTTTACCCCCACATATTGGGTATCTGTGTACTCAGGACAAACAGGACAACAATATTTGGGGTCCAATTTCTCCTATTATCCTTGGCAAAATAGGAAATTCCAGGCTAAAAAATCATTTTTGAGGAAAGAAAAATTATTTTTTATTTTCATGGCTCTGCGTTATAAACTTCTGTGAAGCACCTGGGGGTTTAAAGTGCTCAATATGCATCTAGATAAGTTCCTTGGGGGGTCTAGTTTCCAAAATGGGGTCACTTGTGGGGGAGCTCCAATGTTTAGGCACACAGGGGCTCTCCAAACGCGACATGGTGTCCGCTAACAATTGGAGCTAATTTTCCATTCAAAAAGTCAAATGGCGCGCCTTCCCTTCCGAGCCCTGCCGAGTGCCCAAACAGTGGTTTACCCCCACATATGAGGTATCGACGTACTCGGGAGAAATTGCCCAACAAATTTTATGATCCATTTTACCCTACTGCCCATGTGAAAATGAAAAAATTGAGGCGAAAATAATTTTTTTGTGAAAAAAAAGTACTTTTTCATTTTTACAGATCAATTTGTGAAGCACCTGAGGGTTTAAAGTGCTCACTAGGCATCTAAATAAGTTCCTTGGGGGGTCTAGTTTCCAAAATGGGGTCACTTGTGGGGGAGCGCCAATGTTTAGGCACACAGGAGCTCTCCAAACGCGACATGGTGTCCGCTAACGATGGAAATAATTTTTCATTCAAAAAGTCAAATGGCGCTCCTTCCCTTCCGAGCCTTACCATGTGCCCAAACAGTGGTTTACCCCCACATGTGAGGTATTGGTGTACTCAGGAGAAATTGCCCAACACATTTTAGGATCCATTTTATCCTGTTGCCCATGTGAAAATGAAAAAATTGAGGCTAAAAGAATTTTTTTGTGAAAAAAAAGTACTTTTTCATTTTTACGGATTAATTTGTGAAGCACCTGGGGGTTCAAAGTGCTCACTATGCATCTAGATAAGTTCCTTGGGGCGTCTAGTTTCCAAAATGGGGTCACTTGTGGGGGAGCTCCAATTTTTAGGCACACGGGGGCTCTCCAAACGTGACATGGTGTCCGCTAAAGAGTGGAGCCAATTTTTGATTCAAAAAGTCAAATGGCGCTCCTTCCCTTCCAAGCCCTGCCGTGCGCCCAAACAGTGGTTTACCCCCACATATGAGGTATCAGCGTACTCAGGACAAATTGGACAACAACTTTCGTGGTTCAGTTTCTCCTTTTACCATTGGGAAAATAAAAAAATTGTTGCTAAAAGATAATTTTTGTGACTAAAAAGTTAAATGTTCATTTTTTCCTTCCATGTTGCTTCTGCTGCTGTGAAGCACCTGAAGGGTTAATAAACTTCTTGAATGTGGTTTTGAGTACCTTGAGGGGTGCAGTTTTTAGAATGGTGTCACTTTTGGGTATTTTCAGCCATATAGACCCCTCAAACTGACTTCAAATGTGAGGTGGTCCCTAAAAAAAATGGTTTTGTAAATTTCGTTGTAAAAATGACAAATCGCTGGTCAAATTTTAACCCTTATAACTTCCTAACAAAAAAAAATTTTGTTTCCAAAATTGTGCTGATGTAAAGTAAACATGTGGGAAATGTTATTTATTAACTATTTTGTGTCACATATCTCTCTGGTTTAACAGAATAAAAATTCAAAATGTGAAAATTGCGAAATTTTCAAAATTTTCGCCAAATTTCCGTTTTTATCACAAATAAACGCAGAATTTATTGACCTAAATTTACCACTAACATGAAGCCCAATATGTCACGAAAAAACAGTCTCAGAACCGCTAGGATCCGTTGAAGCGTTCCTGAGTTATTACCTCATAAAGGGACACTGGTCAGAATTGCAAAAAACGGCAAGGTCTTTAAGGTCAAAATAGGCTGGGTCATGAAGGGGTTAAACGATGTACATTATCGTATTTGTGACTGGCTGCATAGCTGACTGAGCACTCCTTACATTTGTCCTATTAAGACTTCTGTTTATTTATTTTTTTCTCCCATGTCAAAAAGAAAAATGGACCATTGTTTATCAGCATTTTGGATCTGTCTTTCATCAGTAATTTTTCACATATGAAATAAAATGCAAGGTATACATTGCAATGGTAATCACAAACCTCACACTGATGATGGCATTCACATGCTGTCCATGTTTTTCCTGGACCCATAAACTTTTGTGGATAATTTTGATCAGTGACTTGGATAAAAAAACAAAAAGCACACGTCTGAAAGGAAAATCATGGAGACATGCAAACGACTCCATAGACCATAATGGGTATATGTTCAGTCTGTGAAAAATGGAACACGTATGTGAAAAACAGATGTCTGAATGAGGCCTTCAGCTATTTTCAATCAGAGCTGGATCCTACCTGCCCTTTAAGGCTATGTGCACACGCTGCGGATTCACAGCAGTTTTCCATGGTGTTTACAGTACCATGTAAACTTATGGAAAACCAAATCCGCAGTGCCCATGATGTGGGAAATACCGCACGGAAACGCTGCGGTTTATTTTCCGCAGCATGTCAATTGTTTGTGTGGATTCCGTAGCGTTTTACACCTGCTCCTCAATAGGAATCCGCAGGTGAAATCCGCAGGAAATCCGCAGTTAATCCGCAGGTAAAGCGCAGGTTTTGTTATACACATGTATATTTCCTTTGTGTGTATTGGAACAACACAAAAGCAAACAAAAAAAAAAAAGCAAATTGGACATTTCACACACAACCCCAAAAATGGCAGGACAAAATTATTGGCACCTTCCCAAAATTGCATGTGATGCTTGTTCAAACTCACCTGTGGCAAATAACAGGTGTGGGCAATATGACAACCACAGCTGAAAAGAGGAATTTGAGTCAATCTTTGCATTGTGTTTGTGTGCACAACACCAAGCATGAAGAACACGAAAAGAAGAGAACGGTCTGAGAACTAAAATTGTTGAACAATATCAGCAATCTCAAGCTTACAAGTCCATCCCAGAGATATTGATGTTCCGTTCTCCATGCTAATCTCCCATGGACGTGGATGGCAGAGAAAAAAATATATGAAAGATTGCAACACCGGATAGTGGATAAGCAGCCCCAATCAAGTTCCAAAAACATTCAAGCTGTTCTGCAGACTCAGGGTGCATCAGTGTCAGTGTGAACTATTCATTAACATTTGCAGAAAACCCCCACTGCTGACAGACTTCAGATAGCTAAAATTTACGTTAGCCAAAATCCTTCTAGGAAAGCGTCTTGTGGACAAATTACGGTAGACCAATATAAAGCTTTTTGGTAAAGCACATCATTCAACTGAGGCCTATAAAGAAAAGAACACAGTACCTACAGTCAAATATAGTGAAGGTTCAAAGATGTTTGGGGGTTATTTTGCTGCCTCTAACACTGGGTTCCTTGACTGTGTGCAAGGAATCATGAAATCTGAAGATTACTAGAGGATTTTAGGTTGCAATGTTGTGCCCAGTGTCAGAAAGCTGGGTTTGCATCATGGGTCTTCCAGCAGGACAATGACCCTAAATATGCTTCATGAAGCACCCAGAACTGGTTGGAAACAAAGCACTGGAGAGTTCTGAAGTGGCAGCAATGTGTCCGGATCTAAATCCCATTGAACACCTGTGGAGGGATCTTAAAATTGCGGTTGGGAGAAGTCACCTTTCAAATATGAGAGACCTGGAGCATTTTGCAAAAGAATAATTGTTCAAAATTCCAGTGAAGAGGTGTAAGAAGGTTGTTGATGGTGATAGGAAGCGATTGATTGCAGTTACGGTATTTGTTCCAAAGGGTGTGCAACCAAATATTAAGCTGAGGGTGCCAACAATTTTGTCAGCCCATTTTTGGTGTTTTGTGTGAAATTATGTCCAATTTACCTTTTTTCTCATTTTTTATGTGTTGTTCCAATACACACAAAGGGAATAAACATGTATAATGTACCTGCCCTGCCCTGTTGAGGGCAGAGCAAAGTACTGCAGTGCGCAGGCGCCGTGAAAGGTCAGAGAGGTCCGGCACCTGCGCACTGCAGTACTTTGCTCTGCCCTCAACATGGCAGACAAAATACACCTGCGCTGGAGCCGCAGCGTGAAGACAAGAAGAGGACGTCATCTGATGAAGATAGGAGGTGCCGGAACGGACCGCGACACCCATCGGACCGGACCAGGACCGCCCCTGGTGAGTATAATCTAATCTCTTTTTCTTATCTTTTAGGATACATTGGGGGCTTATCTACAGCATTCCAGAATGCTGTAGATAAGCCCCTGATGCTGGTGGGCTTACCTCACCCGTGATTTTGTGCCTCTATCTCGTATTCCCTAAAACCTTCCTTAGTGATCCTTATTGATGTGACCCTCTACATACAGGAAATTAAAAATGGCGAGATGGCAACAAACGCAGGGCATAATATTATACAGAAACAGAAGTTGAACGAAATTATATAGACCCTCGTTTAAGAGTTTGATGTTTTACCCAATTGCTTTCCAACAACTTTCCCCATTCATAACGAGAAGTTTCCATTTTGCGGTGTCACTCTGAGATTCTCATCACTTGAGAATGCCCCATGCTTCCGAGTTGAAATATTTCTGTTCTCTGCTTTCGGACACTAGTGATTTTGGCAGCTCCCAAGAATGTTTCCTGCTTCTTAGTCTCTGCTTGTTCCAGCTCATGTCTCCCGAACAGTGAACAGTGTTTTGTATGGAGCATAAATCGCCTGTGCACAGATCTGTCCGTTGCGGCAGATCACAGTCATGCTGTTTATTTCTGAATGTGACACGTTGTGCCATGTCTCGTGACTGCTATATGGGTATCAATGTCATTATTCGTTTCATGAGGTTCTGTAGTCTGAATAATAATAATAATAAAATCTCCTGCTTTTGTCTTTTCTTGCATTACTTTAGGGTGAAGGGTGTCGTTCTCCACCTCTCTCTGGACATGTGGGGTTTGACAGCATGCCGGATCAACTGGTTAATAAATCAATTAATCAAGGCTTTTGTTTCAATATTCTCTGTGTGGGTGAGTATTTACAGACTGTCAGGGGCGGCAGTGACCCAATGGCTGTAGTATGAATAACACAAGAGGAGCAAGGTTTCTATAACTGTGCTGAAAATGAGCGCATTCAATGGCCGGATATATACGAATGCAGGGTATTGTGTGCATGACTTGTTACAATGCACTGTGTAGCTGGCGGTAAACAAGTTGCGCCCCAGCAGCAATCAATTCATTAGATAACGATCTAAAGAATAGAGTACTGATGGCTATAGTAATTTGGAAGTGTTAATATACCCAACACACAAAGGGGCAAAGTTGATGTTGCACGTTCTGGTGATTTTATTTTTTTTAATTTTAACCCCTTTTAAATGTGATATTAAGTGTCTAACAGACTGTTATGAGGACACAAGCTCTGCTCCTGACCTGTTGTACACGCTATCCACTCGTTTCAATGGTGTTTTTACCTGTTGCAGATTTCTGCTTTCAGCAGACTCATTAACACTCAGACATTGTCAGGGAATTAATATTTTTACTTGGGAAATACCGCAGCCATCATCTTTAATCACCATAATATGGAGAATTATGAAAGAGAACTGACACAGAACAAAACGGAGAGGTCACTCAGTGCAGCATTAAACTCTAATGAAGATTGCGCTATCTGCTCAACACAGACCCTTTAGCTGTTGTATACTCCAACATGACCTACAAGCCACATCACTGTAATAACGTTTTTTGCCTTTTCAGAGAGGCTGTTAAATGCATAAAAAAAAAAATGTATGTGGCGTTTTAAGGGGCCATCCATCCTTGATAAAAATTGCATTGATGGCAGATAATGGTGTAAATTAATCCGGTATAGTCTCCTGCTCTTACCCACTTTGCCCCAATGCAGGTCGCTCACAGGCCATGTGCACACGTTCAGGTTTTCCATGTGCACACGTTCAGGTTTTTTTGCGCTTTTTCGCGCTAAAAACGCTATAAAAACTCATTAAAAACGCATACATTATGCATTCTATCATTTAGAATGCATTCTGCATGTTTTGTGCACATGGATGCGTTTTTTTCCGCGAAAAAAAACGCATCGCGGTAAAAAAAATAGCTTGTTCATTATTTTTGCGGATTTTCTGCGTTTTTCCTGCAATTCTATGCATTTGGGAAAAAACGCACCAAAAACGCGTCAAAATCGCGGTAAAAACGCATGCGGATTTCTGGCAGAAATGTCCGGTTTTTGTCAGGAAAATTTCTGCAAGAAATCCTGACGTGTGCACATACCCACAGGGTTCTCTATTGGGACCAGAAATAATGACGTCCTCCTATTTGATCACCTGACCGCTGGGGCCTCTGGCTGTGGTTGACTAGAATGTGCATCATCAGATGTGCCTCCAATTATGCCCAGTTGCAATCACCTGACCACTGCAGCCAATCAGTCCCCAGCTTTCAAGTGGCTGAAGAATGGAATATTCTCACTTCCATTGCCGATGGAGGGCATCCTGTTCTGGTACCCCAGGTGGTAAGAGCAGGTGAATGTAACTGATTTTCTCTGCATGCTTCAACTTTCAGGACTTATTTTTGTGCAATTTTGTAGCGCAAATGTATAGCTGCTGCGCATAAATAGACTATTACAATGCATCTTACTTATCAAAAGGAGAATGCCTTGTAATGAATTGGGCACAATACCCTTTCTCTAATTTTACTTTAGCACTCAATACAGTTTTATGCACACATCTATCTCCCGTGTCTTCTGTGGCCGCTCACTAAAATGATCCACTGAGATGAAGTGAGCGAGTGGCTACAGCACAAGAGCGATGTGTGTGTGTGTGTGCCTACTCTGCTCTTGCAGTGTCGGTGTGAGCGTGCATGGCCGAGTTGATATCAGGCAGTGCTCCTTCTGAGAAGCCGAATGCTGTCTATGAAGGGAGAGGGTGCGAAAGTTGCAGAGTTTGGCCGGGCCAAGGCTGCACCGAACACCCTCTTTTGCTTAATATTTAAAGATAATGTTTTGAATAATCATAACTGAGAAAACTAAATCAGTGATTTTTTTGTAGGTACTAAATCCCCCATATGACGAGTTTTGGGGGTGATGGGCTCCTTATAATAAATCTTATTCAAACAAAAGATCCTTTAACAATGTGCTGCTATAAAAATTATTTTGTGGGTATGTGTAAAGGGAAACCGTGTTTGTAGTGAATAATTACATGTGATATATTTTCCCACTGGCTGTGTTTTTGTATTGGTTTCTTATAATTGTGCAATGAACTAACATTTTATAGAAAATATTCTGGCATTGATCGTTTCTATCCCCTGCCCACCGTGTTTTCTTGTTTTTTGTTTCCTCGATTGTGGTCAGTCGCCTGTGATGTGCCAGGTTTGGTATTCTAAAACAATATTACAGACTTGATAGATGCACCTTGCTGTGTTCTTTTAGGCAATGGTGGATATTTAGGGAATTCATTTATGGAAGGCGCAGTATAAAATATTTGCAACAGGGAAAAATGCTCCCAACTTCCGAAATCTGGATCGTTTTTTCCTTTTGCATTTGTGCATCGGTGTGATTACGGGCTTCTCCGCTGGTAGGATTTCCTGAAGGGTGAGCTGAACAACTTTCTTTCTTTTTTTTTCCCTAGTGTAGAATAAGAATCTATACATATTACATTCTCCGTTTCCTGTTTAGGCAGGTCGTCTACTTGGTATGGTTAGCTGCTTGTTTTTTTTTTTTTTTTTTTTTTTTAAGTTTCCTGATCTTTGAGGCACAAACGTATAGTTTCAGGTTTGTGGTAGAGCCATTCTGACTTGTATGCGTCGGTTTAAATAAATGAATGCTAATTTGCATCATAGGTGTAGAAATGGTGCAGACATTCTGCAGCGTCAAAACCACAGTAGATCCTGAGCGTGGGAACGTACTGTAATGTCTCAATATTTTGGAACAACTAGTAAGTTGTGCAAAAATAGTGACATTTGGCTTTTATTACGCCAGTCATGGACGAGGCAGGGTTATACCCACGCATCACATCCATGGTAAGTTTATTCCATTTTAATGGGTAACATCGGAAATGTGCTCCAATCCCCGACTAAAGTGCATTTCTGGCGGCGATACATGCCGAATAACATGCGCCTAGGTGCACTGTACTCTAAGTGAGCCCCTTCATTAACATTGGTGTGCACAACGCCAGTCTCAATAAGTCGCCCCCTAAGTGTCTATTTGCAGCTGCTTTTAGCTGTGGTCTTCCCTCCAAACGCTGGCCGCACTGTGGCTCTGTACCCTTTTTATAGATTTTGTAGGGTGATGTGAGTCATCTCATTTCTGCCACTCAAGAAAATTGTTAGAAATTCATGTACTGAGGCTTCAGAAGCATGGGCTGGGAGATACATGTACATGGAACCTATAAATACAAGGAGTACATGGACCCCAAATAATTTAAGCTAAAAATAATGATAAAATATATAAAAATATCACATTGTATTACGTGTTAATAAATCCAATAAAAATATATAGAAAATTAAATGAAGTAAACCTGTACAAATGGGTCAGTGCTGAAGACACAATAAACGGACGACAAAACGCACAAGGGACCAAAGGGTAAATATGTATAAGGGTTGCTGGAAAATGGATGGAATGGTAAAAAAAAAAAAAAAAAAAGTAATGAAAGTATGTAAATATATGCATGCCCAAAAGGGTTGTACAAAGTGCATATACAGATGTAGCCTAAATTACAATAGTATCATACTCTAATGCTTAGTGCCCATAGAAACATGTGCGCTAAGGCTACGTTCACATTTGCGTTGTGCGCTGCTGCGTCGGCGACGCAACGCACAACGCAAACAAGAACGCATGCAAAACGCATAGTTTTGCGACGCATGTGTCCCTTTTTTGCCGGATTTTGGACGCAAAAAAAAAAGCATCTTGCTGCGTCCTCTGCGCCCTAACGCTTGCGGCAAAAAAGATGCATGCATCGCAAAACGCATGCAAACGCATGTCCATGCGCCCCCATGTTAAATATAGGGGCGCATGCGTCGCCGCGGCTGCGCCCGACGCAGCCCGGCAGAACTCAAATGTGAACGTAGCCTAAGAGCAGTAGTTGGTATGAAAACAGCAATGCATTTAAAATCTAATGCTCAACAATGTAACTTTGTGTCTCAGTGTGTATGTTCGCAGCCCCGACGCGCGTTTTGCATGGGCTTCCGCAGGAGGCTATGCCAAGGACTGATAATGGGACAGGAGACAATGAGTCCTTATTATTGGTGCATTTTCTAAATGGGCTAAAGTCAACATTGGTGACAACAAGGATCTGTATATATCTTTTTAAATCTGTATTAACTGGCTACATGGACAAAACCATGGCAGAGGAATTATTTGTAATGCACCTGGGTCGCAGTAATTGTTTTCATATTTATGGAATTAAACCAGGTATAAGAGAACAGGAGGAGGATCTGGGTATGAGCAACTGCAGTACGCCATGCAAAGCAGGAGCTACAAATGAAAATTAAGTTTTAGAGTGTAATAAAAAGAGAGAATTCTGTGATTGCAATGTGAAATTACCCCTTTGTTTATGGGATTCGTTTTTTTTTATTTCCATAGTCTAAAAATGAAATGGGATGGGAAGATTTCCTTATAAGAGGTTAGAAAACTAGACTTTTCCCTTGCAAGTGACAGTGGCCACTAAACCCATTGGGAATTTGTCAAGTTTAACCTTGTAACTGTGCACAATGTACATATCCCTTTTTATATTTAGCGTTTTTCTCTTGAGCTGATCGTAGACATATGAAATTGGTGGGTGAAAGATTCTGCACATGGCTCATAATATTAAAGTATGTGCACACGTAGGTGGGATGTCTGCGGATTTTTCCGCACCTGTTTTTAAATCCGTAGGTAAACTGCACTGCGGATTTACTGCGGAATTACTGCGGTTTTTGTACGGATTCCACCTGCGGTTTTACACCTGCGTAATCCGCACAAAGAATTGATGTGCACTGCGGATTTTGTTTTCTATAGGTTTACATGGTACTGTAAACTCATGGAAAACAGCTGTGAATCCGCAACGTCAAAACCACTGCGCATCCGCAGCAAAATCCGCAGCGTGTGCACATAGCCTAAAGGGGTTTCCCCAAATCCACGGATAGCACTTATGAACTCAACAATTTAGGTTTTGAGGATCTGATCCCTCGGCGCTGGAACAGCCACTAGTCACAAAAGCAGGGGATCGCATGCTCGCTACTCATACTTCTGTCTTATGGTTGGGCAGCGAGGAGGAACCGGGTACATGGGAACCCCTTGGTTCTGAACGGTAGAAGCTTCAGACTCGTATCTATCCTGTGGATAGGTTATAAAGATTGATTCTCGGGACACCTATATTTGGCTTTGGTGAGGGGACATAGTGTACGATGGGTTATCTGTGTTCCCCCCTCTTGTATAACGTCCACCGCTATGGTTAAATATAGGATCGTGTTGCTTTAGGCAGAAACTGTGGACAATCTGTCAGCAACAATCTCTTGCTTTGTTCCAGGGTCAGAGAAGCTTTGTTCATCACGTTGGCAATGTATAGTACCACCATGTTCAGTGTACGCATAAAATAACATGGGCCTGTGATGCTCGTGACAGATCGGCTTTTGCAGTATTATAGTCTGACATTCTAGAGAATTATATGGACATGGCAAATATATATATATTATCTTACTAGTATTCTGCTTCTCGTCTTGCAGACTTTTTTTTTTTTTTTTGCATTACTTTTTAGAAAATGAATTAGTTGCAGACTATTGTACGGTAAGACAGCCAGGTGCCAGACTAATGGAATTATGATCTAATGCTAAAATAATAGTTCAGGTAAACTAAGTCCTAGAATATACATGGCTGTATTCTATTACTATGACACCAATAAAGATTTCTTTACTGGACATTTTGTTTTAGCTTTCCAACATTTAAACAGTGGAAGCTGACAAAGTGGTGGAAACCTGAACAGTGCCCTAATGGACCCTGTTGTAAGTCGCTGGGGTCCATCGAGCCGTATTAGGATCCATTGTACAGAAGTGTATTTTCTCAGTATTTACTCAAATAAAGTGTGAATTAATGACCCCCATATGGAACACATTTTTGTTTTCTTTTGGCAATAACTATTATTTTTCCAGCTATGAGACATTTTATATTTTAAGATTTGTAAAATCCTCGGCGTGGCTCTTCTCCATTTGCTGTATGTGTTCCATTTTTGTGAGCTTGTGATATTCCTAAGGGAACGGAGATGACTAAATATAGTTTTCTTATTTTGGTAGTTTGGCTTTCCAGACTCTTCTGCTGCCATTAACCTGTTTTACATATGTTGTAAAATCCGTCTTTACTACTGAGTGGAAATGTGTACTTTCCATCCCTTATTTTAGGAATACTGATGTAATTGTGTGACTGGTTTTGTGTGTTAGCAACATGTCGGTGTGAACAGAACACTGATAATGACACTTGCTGATGATTAGTACAAGTCTTTGGTTCACTGATGACTGACGTTATTTAAAAATGGCGGCCACGAATGGCCAATCCCTCTTCAATATCCCAAATAGGAAAGAACTGAAAGCATGCGTGCCTCCTGAATGAACAGGCGCCGCTCATTCGCTCTGCGTCCAGTGATCTCGTGACACACTGTCCGATATTATATATATATATATATATATATATATATATATATATATATATATATATATATATATATATATATATATATATATATATATATATATATAATCTTTGTTTTTATATAGCGCTAACATATTCCGTAGCGCTTTACAGTTTGCACACATTATATATGTATATATATATATATATATATATATATATATATATATATATATATATATATATATATATATATATATATATATATTATGTATTATGCGTGTGCGTGTATATAAATAATTACACTCTAGTTAATTTCACCTAAAGACATTCAGATGTCCATTTTTCATGTATATATTCTGGTATTGGCTGCAGAAAAAACTCTCCATGTAAACATAGACTGGTCAGTGTCAGTTTCTACCATGAAACACGTGGACCATTTTTTTTACTTTTTTTTTTAACATTTGAGAAAAATCCCTGGCGTCTGAATGACACACTTGTTTTTATCTGCAGCATGTCAATTCTTTTAGCAGTTTTCCACTAATAGAAATCAATGTAAAACAAATTTTGCTGCTTTTTTGATGAATAAAACTAACTACATAATAAACAAACAATCATTGTGGGCAAACACTCACGTAGTCTGTACCAAAAAAAAACAAAACATTGCAAAACAACACATCAAAATCTCTGGAAAAAAATCCAGCAAAACCTGCATTTTGAACGCAGCATTTTTACTGCCAAGGGAGCAGGTTTTGGCTGCAGAAAAAATGTAGCGAAAATGTTGCATTTGAATATAGCCTAATGCTATGTTCTGAGAATGTAGTGAGTTATTGATGTTGCAGATTTTCTGGAGTATATCTGCACCTGTTGGCTTAAACTACTTTCACACTAGCGTCGGAATCTCCCCGTCGCAATGCGTTGGGGAGAGATTCCGACGCTAGCGTTTAGTGCATTGCACAATGGAGGCAGCGGATGCATTTCTCCGGCGCATCCGCTGCCCCATTGTAAGGTGCGGGGAGGTGGGGGCGGAGTTCCGGCCGCGCATGCGCGGTCGGAAAAAGCGGTCCGTCAGGAGCAAAAAAAAGTTACATGTAGCGTTTTTTGCTCCCGACGGTCCGCAGAAGCACGACGCATCCGTCGCTCGACGGATGCGACGTGTGGCAATCCGTCGCAAATGCGTCGTCAATACAAGTCTATGGGGAAAAAACGCATCCTGCAAGCACTTTTGCAGGATGCGTTTTTTCTGCAAAACGACGCATTGTGACGGATTGCAGAAAACGCTAGTGTGAAAGTAGCCTTAGTTAGGTTACTTAAGCTTTGTTTTTTCTTTAGGCGTTGTTATGGTATGTGCACACGATGCAGATTTAGTGCAGAACTGCAGCAGATTTTTCTGCAGCAGAAACGCTGCAGAACTGCACTGTGATTACAGTACAATGTAAATCAATGTGAAAAAAAAAAGCTGTGCACATGGTGCAGAAAAATCTGCGCAGAAACGCTGCAGATTTCAAAGAAGTGCATGTCACTTCTGTTGTGCGTTTCTGCACCCCTCCATTATAGAAATCCATTGGTAAAATCTGCACAAAAAAACGCACAAAAAACGCACCTGCGGATTCTGCCAGGAGATGCAGATTTAGTGCAGATTTTATGCAGAACATTCTGCACCAAATCTGCATCGTGTGCACACAGCCTTATTGTGTTGCTGATGCCATGGTTTATGTCTTCTGTTTGTCATGTCCTGTTTTAAATAAATCTGCATTGTTTGATACTTCTTGATATTTTGCTTTGACAAAACTTTATGGATACAGTCCTGTGCAGATTACATACGTATTTATGATTTTCTGCATCTAAGGCAATTCTATGGGGAAAATTTGCACATAAATCTCAGCGGACCTGCAAGAAAAATTGACATGTTGCACGTTTCAAGCAAGCACCGCAGGTCCATTTACGCAGCTAAAAAAAAACAAAAAAACAAACAAACAGTGGGCATGAGATTTCTAGACATACCGTTCACTATGCTGCAACCATAAGACGCTGCCTTTCTTGCTCTGTCACAACCTCATTATGGAAACTTAACTATTGGGTCTGACTGGTGGAGCTTGTTGCTCATAACCAGCAGATTTATGTATTTCTTTATTTGTTGTTATTTTTTTGGTTTGTTTGTTTTTTTTTGTTTGCTAAATGAAACCTGAAATTTGTTCAATGGGGGAAAGATGTTTTTTTTTACCAGCTGTTTTATTTGTTAAATAATGGTAGTCCTCTTGACTAGTGTGTTGTCGTGTGTATAAAGGTATCGCCTTTGTAGCTTTATCTAGTATCTTTACACTTAGTACTTTAGTGTATATAGATTTTCTAACACATTTTTGTGCTCTGCTTACAGGTGAGACGGGTCTTGGCAAATCCACCCTTATGGATACGTTATTTAATACAAAGTTTGAAGGGGAACAGATTTCTCATTCACAGCCTGGAGTTCAGCTGAAATCGAGATCCTACGATCTGACGGAAAGTAACGTTCGGCTGAAAATGACCATCGTCAGTACAGCCGGCTTTGGAGATCAAATTAATAAAGAAGACAGGTAAACGATCTTGAGGCATTGTTTGATCGCTACGTAAAGCAATTCTCTGGTTTTGTACTAAAAACTAGTTATCAATTATTTGTTGACCATCCTGTTGCAAGATAGTTACTGCCCTCAGCCTTATCCTTTTTGGTGTGCTTTTTTGAGTTTGATATTGTTTCTCTAGATTTAGCTCTTTTCACACTATACATATGGTAAAACTGATTTTTTTTTTTTTTTTAAATCACATAATTTTTATTAAAGCATATGGCACGCAGTAACACAGTCTGACACATTTTCCAGACAGGTAAAACGAATACAAAACCTATTAATACATTTTCATTTTACTTAAACATGACCCTTATCCCCATAACCAACCCTCCCTCCCCCCAGTCCCCTACCCATTCTCCATTACAACCAACTGACAACATCACCTCTTAAAAATTGTCCAACAGTACATGTAAAAGTCCCTCCAGAAGCAACTAAACGACCCCCATTCTACTCTGCTATAACTCAGCAGACGCCACGTCTGAGTAATCCATCCACCTACCCCACACATTTTCAAATTTTGTATTCTGACCTCTCTTGATGTAGATATTCCTTTCCATAAGGACAATAAAATTAATTTTATTAATAAATTCCTTTTTCCCTGGTGGTTTTTCATCCAACCAATGCATCGCAATAAGCTTTCTGGCAGCATACAACAATCTTGCAATAATCAACCTTACACATTCATCTGTAGCAATATCATCCATACGGCCCAGAAGGCAAGTCAGCTGGTTACGCACCACATTTACCCCTGTCACCTCTTGAATCAAGTTAAGCACCTTCACCCAAAAGGGTTGGAGGCGAGCGCAGGACCACATCATATGTATCAAATCTGCATCCTCCTCACCACACCTTGGGCATTTTGAGTCACCTCTCAGTCCTGCCTTCCTCATCCATGCCGGGGTCCTGTACAACCTATACACCAGGTATAACTCCGACACCCTCTTGGCCTCACTCAAGGATGCCCTGGGGATGTATTGAAGTATAGACTCCCACTGGGACTCCGACAAAGGACCCACGTCTGCCACCCGTTTTTCCTTTAGCCTTAACGGATGTTTCAATACAAAGGTATCCATCAGACCCCTGTACATCAAGGTAATGAACCCCCTCGTACTCCTCTGAGGCCCGATAGGATTCAACAAGCTATCGGACTGTACAATCACGCGCGACCCCTCCTTTTGACAATTTAGGGCGTGTCTCAACTGCAAATATTGAAAGAACATCTTCTGGAACAAAGGAAACTCAGTCCTAAGTGTCTCAAATGTTTTAATAACATCCCCATCAAGCAACTGAGACACGAACCAAATGCCAATGCGCCTCCACTGACCGCAATCTCATGAGCTCTGCCAATCTAGGATCAAACCAAATTGGCGTATATCTCGTAAATTCCGTTACTCCCCTCCATTGCTTAATCTTCTGCCAGACTTTCCCCATCATAACTATTGTTGGGAATTTTTGGAGGTTAATTCTGAATCTGCCTGCTTCCAGACTGGCTAACATTGGGCCTTTCCCTACTGATGGTAATACTGATTGAGGATTGCTTGGCAGTTTATTGCACATACTGTACAGTAATTGCTATTTTTCAAGATAATGTACCTCAAACAGAATGATTCCAATAAGTATGTATTATTTTGTCTTTCTTATATTTTGTATCGATACTTTAAATAATCATTTTTGTTTTGTGTTATAAGTTACAAGCCCATTGTGGACTTCATTGACTCCCAGTTTGAGGCATTTTTACAAGAAGAACTCAAGATTAAGAGAGTTCTTCATAATTACCATGACTCTCGTATACACGTTTGTCTGTACTTTATTGCGCCCACCGGACACTCTTTGAAATCTGTTGACCTGGTGACTATGAAGAAACTGGACAGTAAGGTTGGTACTGCAAATATCTGATCATTACAATAAACCACTGTGTCAGGGATGTCACCCCAAAATTGGCCTATAAATTAAGGCCACCATCAGGGGCTTACCTACAGCATTCTGTAATGCTGTAGATAAGACCCGATGTATTAAACAAAGAATCATGAAGCATACACGTAGTATATGGCCGAGAGTAATATAGTATAACTCTCCCAATCACAATATCCAGATAAACTGGTTTACCAGGGCCACTCCAAAAGTCATGTACTACAGCAAGAAGGCAGAGTAGAAAAATCCCAAACAACATAATAGAATAGATAATTTTTATTAACACAAAAATACAAAAAATGTAAGACCAATTAAAATTACAAATATGCACCACAACAGGTGGAAAATAGAGAGAAAACTCTAGATGTACTGGTGTACACGGGGAGCACTAAATGTATCCGGGGGTAAGAATGCTGCTAGCAAAAAGTGGCCATTTGCATTATCATATCATAGTAAGATAGTTCTTGCATGAGTCCCTAGATGTCAGAGATAATGCCTCATTGAAAAGATGCTGGATCAGTCAATAACTGAACAATGGCCTATGCATGCTTACCCATGTTGTGACCGGACAGCTCACCCACTGTGCACCAGGAGCCCCTTGACGCACGTTTCGCCGCCAAGCTTTTTCAAAAGGGGATAACAATCAGCTATTCAGATGCCTTAAAATAGTCCAGAGACCGGAACTGCCGCTGGAATCCGGCGCATGTGCACCTGAACCCGGACTCCATAACACCTGCGGCCGTCATCATCGTGCGCGCATTGAGGCGGAAGATCGCCGTATGACATGACATGCGCACACGACGGATCCAGACAGCCACAGGAGAGATGGAGAGAGCCAGGTCCACAGAGCGCACGCGCACCCAGAACGGCCATTGCAATGAAGACCACGGGTGCGACCATATTGTGAGAGACACATATGTTAAAATACAGCCGCGGTGGGGATGACCGATGTAAGTACAGCATCACTCATCCCAAACCGCAGCGGTACGCTGCAAAGAGTGTGCAAGTGACCACATGAATGAAAAATAAAACATAAAACTGTGGGCGATACATTGTGACATATAGTAAGTATAAAGCCCTGTGTGAGCATATATAAAAACACAAAAGTGTACGTGCAAATTACCATAAATGTATAATTACGTGTACAGCATTGTAGAAACAGAAGGGAAGAAAAAAATTATTTTTTCCCTTACACTAAAAATCAATATAAATGTGAAAATAATAACATGTATAACGAAATATAGCACAAAGAGTGTATCCTCAAAAATTCATCACAGTGATTCCGAAGGAAAGCGATTCCTCAGCAGCGGAGAGAAAAACAGTCTCAAACAGATTCTGCCGACCAGCGAAGCTAGACTAATTAAAGGAAAAGAAAGGAAAAAGAACAATAAGAAACAAACATATAAAATATATAAAAATAATAAGCAAGGGTCGCAAGGATGTTATCAGTCTGTAGAATCGACCAATGCCTAGTCAAGATTTCCCGCATCCGATCCCAGTGGCAGTTAGAGGTAGATATAAATCTAATTTCAGATTTGCCCGTTGATCTCATCTGTTTGGACTGTGTCAGAAGGTCCTCCCTCGCTGTGGCTCTCGCCCGTCTATATCCCGCCTTAATGCATCTCCGGCTATATCCTCTAGCCCTGAACCTATCAGCAAGGGCCAATGACTGTCCCTCAAAGCGAGCATTGGTGGAGCAGACCCGCCTCCCCCTCAAGAACTGGCCAACTGGGATGGCTTTAATGACCGAGTAGTTGTGTGCCGAGGAGGCGTGTAATAATGAATTCACAGATGTCTCTGCGGTATAAGTCCGTTTCAATGGAACCATCCTCCGCGACACACAACGTAATGTCAAGGAAATTAATTTTCTTCTGATGCCAAAGGTAAGTAAATTTTAAATTAAAAGAATTGTCATTCAGGTACCGCATAAAAGTGGATAGGCTGGCCTCGTCACCGTTCCAAATCATCAGCACATCATCGATGTACCGAAACCAGCTCACCACTTGGTCCGCGGCATGTGCCCCGTCCCCCTGGAAGATGGATCTCTCCCAGTATCCAAGAAATAAATTTGAATAGGCCGGAGCACATGCCGCGCCCATCGCGGTACCCTGTAACTGCAAAAAAAACCTGTCTTTAAAAACAAAATAATTATGGGTCAACACAAATTTAATCAAATCCAAAATGAACTCAGAAAAATGGCCATCCCAGTTGGCCGTCTCAAGGAAGAAGCGGACCGCCCTAAGACCATCCTCATGCCTAATCGAGGTATATAGTGACTCAATGTCGATGGTCACCAATAGCATGCCCGCCTCGAGGGCCAAGCCATTGACCCGAGTCAGCACATCGGTAGTGTAGCTGAGGAATCGCTTTCCTTCGGAATCACTGTGATGAATTTCTGAGGATACACTCTTCGTGCTATATTTCGTTATATATGTTATTATTTTCACATTTATATTGATTTTTAGTGTAAGGAAAAAATAATTTTTTTCTTCCCTTCTGTTTCTACAATGCTGTACACGTAATTATACATTTATGGTAATTTGCACGTACACTTTTGTGTTTTTATATATGCTCACACAGGGCTTTATACTTACTATATGTCACAATGTATCGCCCACAGTTTTATGTTTTATTTTTCATTCATGTGGTCACTTGCACACTCTTTGCAGCGTACCGCTGCGGTTTGGGATGAGTGATGCTGTACTTACATCGGTCATCCCCACCGCGGCTGTATTTTAACATATGTGTCTCTCACAATATGGTCGCACCCGTGGTCTTCATTGCAATGGCCGTTCTGGGTGCGCGTGCGCTCTGTGGACCTGGCTCTCTCCATCTCTCTTGTGGCTGTCTGGATCCGTCGTGTGCGCATGTCATGACGTCATACGGCGGACTTCCGCCTCAATGCGCGCACGATGATGTCGGCCGCAGGTGTTATGGAGTCCGGGTTCAGGTGCGCATGCGCCGGATTCCAGCGGCAGTTCCGGTCTCTGGACTATTTTAAGGCATCTGAATAGCTGATTGTTATCCCCTTTTGAAAAAGCTTGGTGGCGAAACGTGCGTCAAGGGGCTCCTGGTGCACAGTGGGTGAGCTGTCCGGTCACAACATGGGTAAGCATGCATAGGCCATTGTTCAGTTATTGACTGATCCAGCATCTTTTCAATGAGGTATTATCTCTTACATCTAGGGACTCATGCAGGAACTATCTTACTATGATATGATAATGCAAATGGCCACTTTTTGCTAGCAGCATTCTTACCCCCGGATACATTTAGTGCTCCCCGTGTACACCAGTACATCTAGAGTTTTCTCTCTATTTTCCACCTGTTGTGGTGCATATTTGTAATTTTAATTGGTCTTACATTTTTTGTATTTTTGTGTTAATAAAAATTATCTATTCTATTATGTTGTTTGGGATTTTTCTACTCCGCCTTCTTGCTGTAGTATAAGACCCGATGTAACCTGAAAGAGAAGAAAAACAAGTTAGATTATACTCACCCAGGGGCGGTCCCGCTGCGGTCTGGTCCGATGGGCTTCGCGGTCCGGGTCCGGCGCCTCCCATCTACATACGATGTCATCCTCTTCTTTTCTTCTTGCCATGGCTCCGGCATACTTTGTCTGCCCTGTTGAGGGCAGAGCAAAGTACTGCAGTGTGCAGACGCTGGGCCTCTCTGATCTTTCCCGGTGCCTGCGCACTGCAGTACTTTGCTCTGCCCTCAACAGGGCAGACAAAGTACGCCTGCGCAGGAGCCGCGGCAGGAAGAAAAGAAGAGGACGTCATCGTATGTAGATGGGAGGCGCTGGACCCGGACTGCAACGCCCATCGGACCCGAACTGCACTGGGACCGCCTCTGGGTGAGTATAAGCTCATCTACAGCATTACAGAATGCTGTAGATAAGCCCCTGATGCTGGTGGCCTTAGTTTATAGGCGAAAAATGGGGTGACAGATTCCCATTAATAATGTTGACTGATATACACCCTTGTCTATAGTATAGCTGGCAAAACAGATTTACTTATTAAAAATCCCCTCCGTTCTCAACATCAAGGAACTTAGAATTTTATAGTTTACAGTTCCTTAGATTGATTGCTTTTGCTGAAGTCTACCAGATGTACCTGGTTTCCTAGGCGAGGAACGCAGGGCTTGCAAGCTCTTTGTAATAGAGCTTTTAGGCACTGCCCTGAAACTGGTTGTATTGCTGGATGCAGCCAACTCCAGTGGCAAAGCAGTCCACATCTACTAGCTTGGGAGAGCGCACAATTCAGACCAGCTGCTCAACTATTCCCTGCCTGAACATTGAGTCAATCAAATGTGCCCCACCGTCCAGGAGGCAAGGGTTTTGGCACTTCTATGTAAGATGAGAAAACCCCTGTAATTGCAGTGTGTGATGTCGCTATGATTAATTGGATTTCTTTTATTTTGCACAGGTGCAAAAAAAAAAAATAAAAAAATCCTCTGCGGGTCGATAGTATTTTATACAGTTGTGCTCAAAGGTTTACATACCCCGGCAGAAATTTTGCTTTCTTGGCCTTTTTTCAGAGCATATGAATCAGAACACCAAACGTTTTTCTCCACTCATGGTTAGTTGTTGGGTGAAGCCATTTATTGTCAAACTACTGTGTTTTCTCTTTTTTAATTCATAATGACAGCCCAAAACATCCAAATGACCCTGATTAAAAGCTTACATACCCTGCTGATTTTGTCTGATAACATGCACAGAAGTTGACACAAATGGCTACTAAAGGTAACATCCTCACCTGTGACCTGTTTGCTTGTAATCAGTGTGTGTGCATCTTTCATCCAGCCACTGACGTTTCTGGGTTGTGAGTCATAAGGAAAGGAATTGTCAACAGATCTACGGGAAAAGGTAGTTGAACTGTATAAAACAGGAAAGGGTACAAAAAGATATCCAAGGAATTGATAATGCCAGTCAGCAGCATTCAAACTGTGATTAACAAATGGAAAATCAGGGGCTCTGTAAAAACAAAACCACTGTCAGGTAGACCAACAAAAATGTTGTCCACAACTGCCAGGAAAATTGTTTGGGATGCAAAAGAGAAACCCACAAATAACATCAGCTGAAATACAGGACTCTCTGAAAATTAGCAGTGTGGCTGTTACAAGATGCCCAATAAGGAAGCACTTGAAGAAGAATAATGGGCTGCATGGTAGTCGTCAGAAGAAAGCCATTACTGGGCCAATGCCACAAAGTATCTCACCTACAATATGCAAAACTGCACAGAGACAAGCCTCAAAACTTCTGGAACAAGGTAATTTGGAGTGATGAGACCAAAACTGAACTTTTTGGCCACAACCATAAATGTTACATTTGGAGAGAGGTCAACAAGTCCTATGATGAAAGGAACACCATTCCTACTGTAAAGCACGGAGGTGGATCGCTGATGTTTTGGGGATGTGTGAGCTACAAAGGTGAGGGAAACTTCATCAAAGTTAAAGGAAAGATGAATGCAGCACATTATCGGCAAATACTGGAGGCAAATTTGCACTCATTAGCCCGGAAGCTGCGCGTGGGACGTACTTGGACGTTTCAACATGACAATGATCCAAAACCCAAGGCCAAGTCGACCGGTCATTGGCTACAATAGAACAAAGTGAAGGTTCTGGAGTGGCCATCTCAGTCTCCTGACCTCAATATCATTCAGCCACTCTGGGTAGATCTTATTAAGAAATGGGGTATGTTAACTTTTGATCAGGATCATTATGATTTAAAAACAGAAAACACAGTAGTTTGACAATAAATAGCTTCACCCAACCAATAACCATAAGCAGAGAAAAAGTGTTGGTGTTATCGTGCATATTCTCTGAATAAAGGCCAGGAAAGCAAAAATTCTGCCAGGGTATGTAAACTTTTAAGCACAACTGTTTGCATTGGTTGCCAATAAAAGATGACTTCCAGTTGCTAGTGAACCAGTTTATTATTTTTCTGAATGATTTTTTTTGTCTGAGAAAAAATAGACCTTACCATACATTCAGCAGAAGCCAAAATTGCCAGTGCTGCCTGAAGTTTTTTCATTTTTCCAGTACAACATCCTGGAATCTTTTTGTGGTTGTCAAACTTTGTGGACCCAACTTTCTGACAAGCTCATGTTCCTATTATTTGTCCATCATGCTTTGGCTGGAACCTAGTCCTATAAATAATGTTAAATTATACATGATATTTAGACAGGTCTAAGCCTCATGGCTCTTGCTTGACTTACAGAGGTTTTTCTTTTTTAGGTTAATATTATTCCAGTTATTGCCAAATCAGATGTCGTTTCAAAGAATGAGCTGACAAAGTTCAAGATTAAAATCACAAGTGAGCTGGTTAGTAATGGCGTGCAGATCTATCAGTTTCCTACAGATGATGAAACCGTGGCAGAAATAAATGGAACAATGAATGTAAGCGTCAGTCACATATTACACTTGCTCCATAGAACTTCTGTGGCAGGCTCACTTACTGATTTCTTTGGCAGGCACACTTACCATTTGCTGTTGTTGGAAGCACCGAAGAAGCCAAAATTGGCAACAAAATGATGAAGGTTCGGCAGTATCCATGGGGAACTGTACAAGGTAATTTGTCATTCACTGGGACATACTCGCAATGCAGGGTGACAACCTTGTAAAGGATAATCAAAAGGAAAATAACGCATGCCTTACATATGTGTTATAAAATCCAATGGTAAGTGTAACATGCACTATATAGAATCAGACTTAATCAGCATGTCAGGACGAATTGTCAAGGATTAACAAAAGAAAAAAAATCTATCAAATGTCCTAAGTAATAGTCAATATACAAAATGTATTAGAAAAATCAAATATCTTATTTTATATGTATATGTTGAGTGCACTGAATTGATCTGACACATGTTGTCCCTGTCTGGGTCTGATATTCTTGCCATGTCATTTTTATTACTGCGGTAGTGAAATCTGCACATTTCTTTATCGTCTCTCATTGGGGGACACAGGAACCATGGGTGTATGCTGCTGCCCCTAGGAGGCTGACACTATGCAAATAACAAAATTAGCTCCTCCTCTGCAGTGTACACCCCACCGACTGGCATTAAACTCTTCAGTTTAGCTTAGTGTCAGTAGGAGGTGGACACGGGTCTTTCATTAGACCCTTATCTACCTCAATGTGCGTCGTTTCTTTTCAGGTTTTTTCCGGAGGGATACAGGGTGAGCAGTCACACCTGTAGTCCCACAAGCGGACTATGAGTACGGCGTGTACTGCCACCCCGTATCCTCATAGATCCCTCTCCAGGACCAAGATCCTAGCACAGAAGCGTGCTTAGAAGTCCGGTCCTGGCTCCGTCCCCCACCCACTCGCCCACCAGAGCCTGTCGGTTGGAGGAGACGAGGACGTCCATCACAGCTCCGTGGACGTCTCATTCCCCTCAGGTTAGTAACGGCGTGGGATGTTTAGGTGAGTATTTCCCCTCCATTCCCCCGGGATCTTTTCTCCAGATGTCCCCCTGTCCTCCCTCATGGCGTTTATTTTAGAGGGATCCCAGGGACAGCCATAAGCTTTTCTTCCTTAGCGGCCGCAGTTCTCTCCCTGCAGCCGCACAGCCCCTTACAGAGTCACAGCCTAGCAGGCTGCCGCGCCGCTTCCCCCTGCGGTCTCTCTGCTCGGGGGCCACAATGCGTCCTGTGTCTGCACGGCGTCCTTGGCAGGATGCCGTGCCACTTACTTTCTGCGGCGCTCCGACGCCGCGATTCTCCGGCGGCGCTCCGTCGCCGCGATTTTCCGGCGGCGCTCCAGTGCCGCGATTCTCCGGCGCCGCGAATTTCCGGCGGCGCCGGCCTCTAATTTAGGTCCCGGCTTCTGCCGGGGCCTACTTCTGACGCCTTGACCCCGCCAGTTCCGCTTTCCCGGACAGCCTTGGCAGGCTGCTGCTCTTCTCAGTCCCTGCGGCGCACTGCTCCGGCGCCGCGGTTCCCTTCTCCGGCGGCGCCGGCCTCTAATTTAGGTCCCGGCTTAGGCCGGGGCCTACTTCCGGTTTCTCGGCTCCTCACTTCCGGTTGTGCGGGCGGGCTTTTTCCCGCCCGACTTACTGTGCCCTGCCTACCGGCGCCCCTGCGTCTGGCTCCGCCCCCTTCCTCCTGGGACACTCGTCTGGTGTGAGCACCGCTTTGTACCGGCAGCAGCACCAGCTCTCGCAAGCGCACCCGCATCTTCTGTGGGCACAGCTCTATCTGCGCTGCATACAGCTCCTCAGGGCACTCCATCGACAAGTGGGACATCTTCCAGGACCGGGTCCGTGAGTAGCTGCACTGCAGACTGACACCCCCCTCTGCCCACTGTCCCCTAACCCACTGGCATCTTCAGGGTCCCTAAAAATGTCTACCTCTAAAGGGGGCCGCTCTCGTCCCCCTACCTCTTCATCTTCTGCCTTAGTCACGTACTTTGCATGTTCGTCCTGTAACAGCAAACTTCCCTCAGGTCAGTCCTCCCCGCTGTGTCACTCCTGCAGCAACCCGATTGTTCCCACCGCCCAGGATCCCCCGGCTGTTCCGCCCGAGAGTGATCCCCCCCATCCCAGGCTGGGCCGCCTCTCTGTCACAATCGGTGGCCGATTTAACACGGGTATCTCAAACCCTAGTGTCCGCGCTGGATCGGTTACCCCTGCAGACCCCTGCAGTGGCCAGCGGGTCGCAGGAACCGCCGCCCGAGCCCTCCTTGATAAGCCACAAAAGGTCCAGACAGGAACGTCGGTCTGAGTCCTCTTCGCGCTCCATCTCGCCGCTCGGCCCTCCCCCGCGGTTGGTGTCCCACCGATCCTCCTCCCCTGAGTCAGGCGAGGCATTATCTGATGCGCCTTCGGAGGATACTTCGGAGCTGGATCCTAACCAAATCGCCACCATGAGTGAGACAGTCCAGAACCTCATTGGGGCAATAAACCAAACATGTGGCATCAAGGATCCCTCTACGGAACCCGCAGATCAGGCGGTTTCGTTTAGACGGGCCAAACCACCTTCAAAATTTTTCGCTCCTCATCCTGAATTCGAGGAAATCGTGTCCAGAGAGAGAGAGAACCCCACTAGGCGTTTTCAGAGGGGAAAACGCCTGGGTGTGTTATATCCTTTTCCTCCAGAACTTACCGCCAATTGGGCGGCCTCTCCCTCGGTGGACCCCCCTGTTTCCAGGCTGTCCACCAACACGGTGCTTCCTCTGTCCGGCGGAGCATCTCTGAAGGATTCTAACGATAGAGTTATAGAATCCTTCGCAAAATCTGCTTTTGAAGCGGCTTCAGCGGCTCTGTCCAGCTTTTGCGTCCACTTGGGCTTCAAAATCCATCTCAAAATGGGCCAAGGATCTTCGGCGAGGTATCCTGGATGGGGCGCCTCTCGCGCAATTAGCAGAACTTGCCAACCAGATTTCCCATGCTGGTGAATACCTGGTTTCCGCCTCCCTGGATGCCGCGTCTTGTGCGGCTCAAGCTTCCAGCAATGCCGTTGCCATCCGCCGGACCGTTTGGCTCAAGGCCTGGCAGGCGGACTTGTCCTCCAAAAAGTCCCTCACTAGTCTGCCCTTCCAGGGCTCTCGCCTCTTTGGTTCCCAGCTGGACCAAATAATTAAGGACGCCACCGGGGGTACAAGTTCTCTTCTTCCCCAGGCTAAGCCTCGTCGCCCTCCTCCTAGACGACAGTTTTGTTCTTTTCGGCCTTTTCGTCACTTCACTGCGTCAAACTCCTTTTCCCAGCAGCAACAGAGGCCACAGGCACGTCAAGAGAAGAAGGCGGTGTCCTTTAGGCCCACTCCGTCCTGGCGTCCTCGTTTCTCCCAGGGTAGATCCTCCAGGCCCAGGACTGGAAGATCCACCTCAGCATGACTCTCGGCAAGACTCCAGCCCAACTCCCAGATTGGGCGGCCGTCTTCTCCTTTTCAGGGACGTCTGGATTTCCGCAGTAGAGGACGCATGGGTCAGGGAAGTTGTATCCTCGGGATACAAAATAGAGTTCGCTTCCCGACCTCGGGATCGTTTCTTCCAATCCCGTCCTCCAAGAGACCCCGCTCTAGTTCCGGGCTTCTTCTCAGCCATCGCCTCTCTGCTCAAATCCGGGGTAATCGTTCCCGTCCCAGAAAAAGAACGCTTCACGGGTTTCTACTCGAATCTTTTTGTGGTACCGAAAAAAGACGGCAAAGTTCGCCCCATTCTGGACCTCAAATTGCTGAACAGGAGAGTTCGCCTGAGACACTTCAGGATGGAATCCCTTCGTTCAGTAATTGCTTCCATGGAGGCTCAGGAGTTTCTATGCTCAATAGATATCCAGGACGCCTACCTCCATGTCCCGATATTTCCCAGACATCACCGTTTCCTGCGCTTTGCAGTGCAACAAGATCATTTTCAGTTCGTCACCCTGCCGTTCGGTCTCGCAACCGCGCCAAGAGTGTTCACGAAGATCATGGCGGCGCTGATGGCCATCTTGAGAGTCAGAGGCCTGGTCCTATTTCCATATCTCGACGACATCCTCATCAAGGCTCCGTCCTTCGCTCAGGCCCACGAAAGCCTGTCCATTGTTCTCGACACCTTAGCCCGTTTCGGGTGGCTGGTAAACCGGAAGAAGTCCTACCTTATTCTTTCTCAGCGCATCATCTTTCTGGGCATGCTTTTCGATACTCGTCAGAGCAGAGTCTTCCTTCCCACAGACAAGAGATCCACTCTCTGTCGGGACATACGCTTGCTCCAGGGTCCTCGACCTCCCTCCCTCCGTTCGGCCATGAAGGTTCTGGGGAGGATGGTAGCTACATTGGAAGCGATTCCCTTCGCCCAATTCCATTCGCGACCCCTTCAGCAAGCCATTCTGTCTCAGTGGGACAGGTCGGTCTTCTCCCTGGATCGACCGATCAAACTCTCCTTTCGGGTCAGGCGGTCTCTCAACTGGTGGCTGACGTCACCTCTCATCTCCCAGGGCAGGTCCTTCCTTCCAGTTCACTGGCAGGTGGTGACAACGGACGCCAGCCTGCTCGGCTGGGGTGCGGTTTTTCGCCACCTGACGGTCCAGGGCCGCTGGTCGCTGCAGGAGTCATCTCTGCCGATCAACGTCCTCGAAATTCGGGCCATCTTCCTGTCCCTCCGCCACTGGGAAAGGATCCTCAGGGGCCTTCCAGTCCGGATCCAGACGGACAACGCCACGGCTGTGGCATATGTCAACCATCAGGGGGGACTCGGAGCTCCTTGGCCCTTGCCGAGGTATCCAAGATCCTCCTTTGGGCAGAGGCAACGGTTCCGGTGATATCCGCGGTGCATATCCCCGGCGTGGACAACTGGGCCGCCGACTTCCTCAGCCGCGAGGGCCTCGCGGCAGGGGAATGGTCCTTGCATCCGGAGGTCTTCCATCAGATTTGTCTTCGATGGGGAACTCCGGATGTGGATCTCACGGCGTCCCGAGTCAACAGGAAGGTTCCGCAGTTCGTCTCCAGGTCCCGCGATCCTCTCGCAGTGGGCGTCGATGCTCTGGCCATTCCTTGGTCACAGTTCGAGCTGCCCTACCTGTTCCCACCCCTTCCATTACTTCCCAAACTGTTAAAGAAGATCAAAGCGGAAGGGGTGCCGGTCATCCTGATCGCCCCGGATTGGCCCAGGAGAGCTTGGTTCGCGGAGCTCGTCAACCTTCTCGCGGATGCTCCCTGGCGCCTTCCAGACAGGCCCGATCTGCTGTCCCAGGGTCCGATCTGCCACCCGAATTCTCGGTCGCTCAGTTTAACGGCGTGGCTGTTGAGACCGCGGTTCTGAGAGCATCTGGCCTTTCGGACCGGGTGATTCACACCATGATTCAGGCTCGGAAGCCTTCGTCTTCCAGGATCTACTACCGCACCTGGAAGGCCTACTTCTGGTGGTGCGAGTCCAACCGCGTTCCGCCTATGGTTTTTTCCCTGCCTTCTCTTTTGGCCTTCCTTCAGGCAGGACTGGATTCGGGCCTGGCTCTTAGTTCACTGAAGGGTCAGGTCTCTGTGCTTTCCATCCTCTTTCAGAAGACCTTGGCCTCTCGGCCACAGGTTAAGACCTTCTTTCAGGGGGTAGCCCACGCCGTCCCGCCGTACAGGGCCCCTGTGGAGGCATGGGACCTAAACCTGGTACTGGACGTTCTGAAGGTTTCTCCCTTTGAACCTCTTAGGGAGATTCCTCTATCAGTTTTATCATGGAAGGTAGCCTTTCTTGTGGCCATCACGTCCATTCGCCGCGTTTCCGAGCTGGCGGCCCTGTCTTGCCGTCCTCCGTTTTTTGGTCATTCACCAGGACAAGGTGGTCTTCCGGCCCCCACCTTCTTTTCTTCCTAAGGTGGTTTCCACCTTCCACCTCAACGAGGACATCGTTCTACCTTCCTTTTGTCCAGCTCCGACTCATCCTCTGGAGCGATCATTGAACAAGCTGGACCTTGTCAGGGCTGTGAGGATCTATCTGGACAGAACGTCCACTTTCCGGAAGACGGATTCCTTTTTCGTCATTCCTGATGGCACGCGCAGAGGCCAGCCGGCTTCTAAAGCGACTATTGCTCGATGGATCAGAATGGCAATCTTGGAGGCTTACCGGGTCAAGAACAGAGTGCCCCCTCCTGGGATTAAGGCTCACTCTACCCGGGCAGTCGGCGCCTCCTGGGCGGTGCACCACAGGGCTTCCGCCCTACAGCTGTGCAAAGCGGCAACTTGGTCTTCCATCCACACGTTCGCCAAATTTTACAAGGTCCATACCTACGCATCGGCGGACGCCAGCCTAGGCAGAAGGATCCTGCAGGCGGCAGTGGTGAGTCCTCTGACCTGATGGAAGTCTGTTTTTCCCGCCCTTGGGACTGCTTTGGGACGTCCCATGGTTCCTGTGTCCCCTAATGAGAGGCGATAAAGAAAACAGGATTTTTGGTTGCTTACCGTAAAATCTGTTTCTTGAAGCCTCCATTGGGGGACACAGCACCCTCCCAATGTTTTTGTTATATGTTCTCTGACTGTTCTCACGTTTACAGTTCTCAAGTTTGTGGTTATGGTTTTTCAACCTTGTTCTTTCTCCTACTGCTTTCTCACTAACTGAAGAGTTTAATGCCAGTCGGTGGGGTGTACACTGCAGAGGAGGAGCTAATTTTGTTATTTGCATAGTGTCAGCCTCCTAGTGGCAGCAGCATACACCCATGGTTCCTGTGTCCCCCAATGGAGGCTTCAAGAAACAGATTTTACGGTAAGCAACCAAAAATCCTGTTTTTACATATGTACTGTCCAAATGTAGTTTATGCCATTCATGGTTATGTGTATCTATTATCATCATTATTTTCTTGTCTAATATATCGTGCAATGATAATTCTTACCATCGTGTATTTTTCTTGCCCTTGGATATATTGTGTCCTAACATCCGATGCATGTATACATAGTGATACTTATCCACATGATTGCGGACCTGTACACATGCGCACCAAGTTCCCTGTATCGGCCTTCTGCATCAGTATGTGCTGACTGACGTTGGATCACATGGGGCATCACGTGCTTCTGATGGAGCTCTCCATATGATGCAGTTATAGAGAAGAAGGCGTGCATTCAGTATATGATTAGATAGGTGCTGGCTGGACGTGGAAATGATCAAATATGACAGTCATATATTGAAGAAAACAGCTGTACTCCGGTTTGGATTTTTTGAATGCATAACAGGAGCAAAATTTTATTCAAGTCACCACAATGTTAAGGCAAATAGGAGAGGGACTCCATGGTAGGTAACGTTTCGACCTCGTGGTGGGTATTTGTCAAAACTCACTTGAGAGAGGATAGGAATAGCAAAACGGAGATGCAGTGTGGAAAACTCCAGAGAAATTCCCTGTACAGACTATAGTTAATGCATGTGGAGATCCGGAATGGCACGGAAGGGGTATGTCCCTGGGAATATTGCAGGAGCTGGAGCGGTGCCTGGGGGTGACTCCACATGATGCAGCCGCCGTCGGGCATCCTGGCGACCTTGATGATGCATGCGTCGGTTTGCAGACTGATCTGATTGTTTGGAGGCCCGTTTTGTACGTCCTCTACAACTGTGTGCTGCCCCCTGATGAAGGCTTTGCCGAAACGCGCATCAGGGTGTACGCATATCCATTTAGGTATTTGACATTTACATTATTTATCTCCAGGTAATCATGTGTACCAAATCTGTGTTTGACCCATGTGGTTTACAACTATGGATAGGATTACACCAGCAACCTGGGATATTCAATCGATTACTGCACTTCAGTTTGTTCGGGGTTGTGCAATTGCATTATTTAGTCCTATATACCACTTGCTAGGATATAACTGATATAATATATATAATCTTTCTCCTTCGCCTCATTGGGGGACACAGACCGTGGTGTATGCTGCTGCCACTAGGAGGCTGACACGAAGTGATACAAAGAAAGTTCGCTCCTCCCCTGCAGTATACACCCTCCTGCTGGCTCTCAGCTAACCAGTTCTTGCTTGGTGTCTGTAGGAGGCACATGGGTCTGGTTCAGACCCCAACGTTTTCATTTTATTTTGTACTTTTCTGTAAATTTTTTATTTTTTAATTAACAGAGTGAAGGAGGCAACGGATCCTTTCAAGGTTCCGATCTCCCCCCCGAATCATCAACAGGTGAGCACGCCGAGTATACCGTACCCTCTCCTGCGACGTGGGAAGCCATGCCTGAGCTCACTTCAGGGGCGACGGTTCCTTCACGGTCCCGATCTCCCCACACCAATAACAGGCGACCACATGGAGTGTCGCCTCCATGTATCTTCTCCTGGAGCCAGGCCTAATGCCGGACAACTGGCCCTGTCCACCCGGGGACTGAAGTTCGTGGATGTACAGAGGCCCTTCTCTTTGGCATCCGAGCAGCCCCCACTGTCCCACCACTGTGAAAGCGGATGGCACAAGGAGGCGGACGGTTCCGCTCCACCTCCCTAACAAAGGGATGGTGGATTGAGGTTTATTCCTCTATCCCTGCTCCGTCCACGCTGCAATACCCGACCTGCAGTCATCCGTGGCGGCTCCATTCCGGGACGTGCACCAATGGTGAGTGAATCCTGTCAGCGGTGGGCCTCTGCAGCGGGATATTCACATGCTGATAGGCAGCCTGAGCTTCCCTGTGGCCCACCTCCCTGAGGAAATGCTCCAGCCGGCTGCAAAAATTTAGCCCCCGACTTCAGCCGATGTGTAGGCCACACTCCGGAACCACACTATGGCGCCCTAAGGCGGCTCTGCCCACTTTTCTAGCGCTTCCGCCTGGCACGGAAGCGCTCAGTTTTCTCGGCCATTACAATGCCACTCACTTCTACCACTGGTATCGCTCCCGACGGCTGCAGAAATTTAGGCCCCGGCTTGGGCCTATTCATGGAAGTCTCAAGGCATCATGCATGTGGCTCCGCCCCCCGAACTGGCGCTTCTCGCTCTCTGCAACTCCTGGTGGCCATCTTGGTCCACCCAGCCGGCTCACACAGGGGCAAGAGACTGACATGCTGGATGCAGCCGCGCATTCTGCCACTTGGCAGATAAACCGGGTAGAATCTCCTGTGGTATATCTACCAGTATCCCTGCCCGCTGTATCATCATTTAAAAATATCACGGACTGTCAGCAAATCTGGTTCGTTCCGTCTTGAGGCTTCGGGTTCAGAGCTCTACCCTCCCTAGCCGCCGCATGGATTTTTAGAGCAATGGTCTCCTGGTTGGAGACCTTAACTACTTTGATTCACACCAGTAACCTTTTCCCAAAGACAGTACAACTGGCCAATCAAATCTTTTTTGAGCGGGAGACTAACAAAGGATCATATGTTTAATACAGCCCCAACCAGCAGTGGAAGGGTTGTCAAGGACAGTCTAGATCTAAGGGATCTTAGTTCCAAAAAGGGGAACGAAAAGTAAGACCGATCCTGGACCTCAAACTTCTAACAACCTTTGACAAGGTCCTCCTTCTTTAAATGGAGTTCCTCTGCTCAGCCATTACTTCAACAGAAAAAGGTGCAGTTTCTGGCATCCATCGACATTCGGGATGCTTACCCTCACATTCCTATTTTTCCCCTCTTCAAAAACCCCTTCGATTTTCCATTTGTGAACAGCATTTTCAAGTCACGACCTTGTCCTTCGGCCTTGCTACCGCACCCAGAGTGTTTGCAAGGCTCATGGCGGCTGTCATGTTCCTCTTGCACCCTAGAGGCGTGGTCGTCCTGCCCTGTTTGGTTGACTGTCTAGCCGCCCTTCCAGGACTACGCTGAGTAGTATATATCACTTGCGATACCCTCTCACCTGGGCTGACAGCTAAACTTAGACAAGTTCTCCTCATTTCCAGCCCAGCAGATATCCTTTTTGAGGATGATCCTGCACACTTCTAGAAGGATGGTAATTCTCCCTCGAGACAAGGTCATGGCTCTTCAACAGGGAGCTCGCGCACATTTCATTCGATTTGCTGGGAGGGTTCTGAGAAAAAAATGGTGACGACAATGAAAGCGGTTTCCTTCGCTCCGCTCGTTTTCAGCAAGTCAAACAGACTTTCAGACAATAGTCTCTGAGCTCCTTTTTCATCCAGGAACTTTCTCCCAGTTCAATGGTTATTAGTAGCTACCATTGCCAGTCTTCTTCTCCCGATCTTTGCTCTGGATATCCGAACGGTAGTCCTACAGCAGGTCCACTGCCTTCTGGCAGGTCACTCCATCTGAATTCACTTGGATAATGCCACGGCTGTGCCATACGTCAATCATCTAGCAGGTACCCACGGTCAGGTGCCATGGCCGAGGTACCTCACATTCTCTGATGGGCCGAGATCTATCATTCGGTGATCTCGGCAGTACATATCCCAGGAGTAGAACTCTGGCTGGCAAACATATTCAGCCGTCAGGGTTCCGCCTCAAGTGAGTAGGAACTTCACCCAGAAGTCTTCCATCAGATTTGCCGTCACTGGAGCTCTCCAGTTGTAGATCGGATGGCGTTCAGTCTGTACTCGAGTTTGTGGTTCGGCCTCGAGATCCAAGAGCCATCGCACTGCATGCTCTGGTTCTTCCGTGATACCAGTATCCCTAACTCCCCTTCCACTACTTCCAAAAGCCTTTTGTAAGCAGAAAGGGCCCCAGTGATCCTCGCAGATCAGCACGTCCACGTCAGTTTTTTGTTTGCGGAGCTAATATCTTTCCACCTTATTGCAACAAAACTGCAAGTAGGGACTTTATCGCAGGGAGTTTTCACACGTAGTTCTTCCCTATCACATACCGTTAGATTATTGGGACCTTAATGGGCCTAGGAGTCTTACAGTAGGCTCCTTTTTGATCCGGACAGACTTTACTATCAGGGAAGGTCGCCTTTTTTTTTTTTTTTCTCTGCGACATCCTCATCCTGACGAGTCTTTGGAGCTAGCTGCTCTGTTCTTTCAGACTTTTTTTTCCCTTATTACCTTCAAGGCAAGGTTGTCCTCAGGCGATCCCCGTCCCTTGTTACCAAGGTGGTATTGTATTACCACTGTTATGAAGGCATCGTTCTTCCCTCATCTCTTTCAGCACCAGACCACAAAACTGACTGAGTTCCCCATATTCTGGACAAAGTGAGTGCTCTGAGTAGGTATGTCTCGAGGACGGCGTCCTTCAGAAGGTTGGACACTTTATCTTGGGCTTCCTGACGGTAAGAGGAAGGCTTCCTGACGTTTACAGGAAGAGTTTAGCGGTTTCATCGGCCATGTTAGCTTTGTGGATTCTTTTCAACATCCAGGAGTCCTTCCGTGTTAGGCTGACATCTATCTCCCTGTCTATCGTGGGTTCTAGGCACCAGGCGTCGGCAAGGCACGCCTGCAAGCTTGCAGATTCATCCAGTCCACATGCATTCTTGAAGCACTATAATTCCCACACTTCCACAGATGTGAGTCTGGGCAGGCGGACTCTGCAGGCCGCGGTGGCACACTTGTAAGTTGCGGTTACACAGGGCCTGATCTGATGTTGTCCCCACCCAGGGACTGCTTTGGGACGTCCCACGGTCTGTATCCCCCGATAAGGCGAAGGAGAAATAGGGATTTTTGTGTACTCACCGTAAAATCCTTTTCTCCGAGCCATTCATTGGGGGACATAACTCCCACCCTGTTATTAGCTTATGCTTGTTTTATAATCTGACATGCTATACTCTCATATATAATATGACATGCTATACGCTCATATGTTGTTGATCTCCTACTGCTTTTCCACCAAACTGGTTAGCTGAGAGCCAGCAGGAGGGTGTATACTGCAGGGGAGGAGCTAACTTTCTTTGTATCACTTAGTGTCAGCCTCCTAGTGGCAGCAGCATACACCCGCGATCTGTGTCCCTCAATGAATGGCTCGGAGAAAAGGATTTTACATGAGTACACAAAAATCCCTATATCGACACACACACACCTGCATGTGATATGTGCCCATGTTATGTGTACATGTACCCAGGGCTGTGGAGTCGGTACGCCAAACCTCCAACTTCTCAATTTCCACGACTCCCGACTCCACAGGCCTGCCAGGGCTGTGGAGTCGATAAGCCAAACCTCCAACTCCGACTCCTCAATTTCCATGACACCGACTCCACCAAAATGGACTCTGACTCCACAGCCCTGCATGTACCTTTCCCTACCCTGGATTTTTCTAATAAATTATGTATTTTGACTATTATTTGAAATATTTTGATCTTTTTATTTCTTTTTCTCATGGTGATAACCTTGACTGGTTTTATAAATCTGTTTTCAGATAATAACATCAATTTCCTTTTTGTCTAGTTGAGAATGAGACACATTGCGATTTTGTCAAGTTGAGAGAAATGCTTCTACAAGTGAACATGGAAGATCTACGGGAGCAAACACACACACGTCATTATGAGTTATATCGAAGGTGCAAGCTGGATGAAATGGGATTCAAGGACACTGACCCTGACAGCAAACCATTCAGGTATTAGTTCCTTGTGGGACAGGTTCAATGTAAATTGTTTCAAATATGACTTTATTTTTTTAGGTTGTTCTGTACAACACAAATAGCCAAATTATTATTCTTTAGTAGAGATGGGCGAATCCAAGGGGGGCGTGGCCTGAATGTCCATGTGAGCGGACGTGTGGCAGAGCGCTTCCGCTGCTAATATTGCCATTATCCTTAAAAGCCGCAGCTGAGCGGCGATTTGCGGTGCTTACCGGCTGCAGGAGAGTCCCGGGAGTGCGGCGGTGAACAGCGGCGGCCCCGAGGTCAGCAAATATGACCAGGAGGAGGCAAAGAGACGCAGGAGCCGGCGAGGCTGGGACCGGCCAAGATGGCGCCGACGCCAGGGAGAAGGCGGAAAAGGACAACGCTGCATGCCAGAAGCGGATGGCGGCGGCGGCGGCAAAGCTCCAGCAGTTTGCTAGAGTGGAGGCCGCAGGGAACACAGAAAAAGCAGAGGAGGACGCCGGAGCAGACACAGAAGGAGAGGAGGAAAGCCCAGCAGAGGAGCAGGAGGTACAGCAGGGGAGCAGGGATGGTGACATGGCGGTGGTAGTAGGGGGATCTGAAGATAAGGAGCCAGGAGCAGAGCCCACCCTTAGACGTTTTTGCACTGGTATCATCATGTAAACAATCCCTGACCCAGCAGTTACAGGAGGTCAAAGGGGATACAGCCCAGATAAATGCAGCCTTGCAGAAGATTGACAAACGTGTGGGGGCTGTAGAGGAAAGGGTGAGCACGGCAGAAGATCATATAGTGCAGCTGCAGAAAGCGGAGAGGAAGTTTACTCAAGCAATATCGGAGCTAGCTGCAAAAAATGAGGATCTGGAAAATAGGTCCAGAAGAAATAACATTCGTATAGTGGGTGTCCCTGAAAAAGCTGAGGGGAGGAATCCCACGGAGTATATTGAAAGCTGGCTCCTTGAGACTTTTGGTGATGCAGCACTGACAAAAGTATTTGCGGTAGAAAGAGCCCACAGGGTCCCACCGAAACCACCTGTCCCTGGAGCAAGTCCCCGTACCATGCTTGCCAAAATCCTAAACTACAGAGACAGACATTATCCTGAGGAAGGCTAGAGACATGACGGATCTGACAATTGAAGGTCAAAGAATTGCTATCTACCCTGACTATTCCGCCCTGGTACAGAAACAACGGATGATGTTCACGGGTATCAAGAGACGGCTGAGGGAACTGGGAGTGCAATAATCCATGATGTTTCCGGCACGACTGAGAGTGGTGGCGTTGGATAAGATTCATTTTTTCCAGACGCCGGAGGACGCTACCCAGTGGATAGATCTTAATGCTAAAAGGCTTAAAGGGAAAGGAGATTGAAAATACGGGGTGGGTTGGTCGGGAGGTATTTTACTTTCCTTAAAAAGGAAAAAGAGATTGATTGACAGTACATTGGTAATTGAGATGTGAAGGTTTGAGGGTGGAGTTGGGCATTACGCAGGGAACGCCCTGGGAGTGATGATGCGGTGGAGAAGTACGAGGGAGGAAGGGTGTGCAGCGTACTAAAAGTTTATTTAGTTCTTGCAGTTGTAAGTTAATACATGTTGAAATATTTTGTTCCTCTAAGAATGGCGCCGAATTCTATTATAAACGGTAGCGGGAGGCGGAAGGAGAAGGTTACGTTAACAAGAGTGTTCGCAATGGGTGATGGTGCCCCACTCTTGATAAGAGGCAGAATGTATAGTATTGGGGGGTAGGGCGGGTAGGGGCAAGGGATGGGAGGGAAGTTAGACAGCTCAGAACTGGGAGTAAATACATAACTAAAGATGATGAGTCACATAATAGGGGACCGCTTTAAGATATTGAGTTGGAATGTGAGAGGTCTGGCGGATAAGTCTAGGAGAGCTGCGAGCTTGCAGTATGCGAAGGATCAACGGGCCTCTATGATATGCTTGATGGAGACGCACTTGATACGGGAGAAGGTGGACGTACTGAATAGACGATGGATTCAGAAAGTGTATCACTCTACCTTTTCGACGTACTCAAGGGGTGTGTCAGTGTTGGTGCCGGTGGGAGTGCAGTATGAAGAGGTGAAGGCATGCGTGGATGCTGAGGGTCAGTATGTGGTGATACAGTGTATATTGTATGGAGTGAGCGTGTCTGTCGCGGCAATGTATATCCCACCTCCATATTCAAGTAAGAAGATTAGGGAAGTGTTGGAGAAGGTGGAACGATGGGGACCGCTACCACTTTTAATTATTGGGGATTTGAACAATATTTGTGACGACTTTTGGGATAAAAATAAGAACACCCAGAACAGGTCGGAGGGGCACACTACAACATTTGGTACCTATGTGCGTGAAATAGGCACGATTGATCTATGGAGAGTTAGACATGTTGGGGAGAGAGGGTACTCGTGCTACTCACCGGCTCATGCTACGCTGTCCAGAATTGATATGGCGCTGGGTAACCGTCTGTTGGACACAATGGTGGGGGAGGTGCGTTATCTGCCGAGGGCCCTTTCGGACCACAGTCCAATTGAGGTGGAGGTTAGGTTGTTGGGGACACGGACCGCAAGCGGGAGAGAATGGAAGATCCATCCTAACTGGTTACAGAGTATTGACTTGGAGGGTACAGGGAAGGAGGTGACGGAATTCTTTGCCTTAAATGATGGGAGTACAGATGCTCTAACTGTTTGGGATGCAATGAAAGCGTACCTGAGAGGGCTACTATTTAGAGACATTAGTAGGTGTAAGCGGAAGACAAGGAAGGCAGAGAGAGTGGCGGTGGAGGAGCTGAAGGCTGCAGAGGACGAGATGGTAGTGTTGGGGACCTCCGAGGCAGGGAAAAGGTTGAGAAAAGCGCAAACTCATATGGAGAAGATTCTGCTGGGAAAAGCTGAAAGGAAGAGGGAGTTTCAAAGGGTGACTTATTTTCAGGAGGGTGAAACAGTGGGACACATGCTATCGGTGGTAACTTCTGCTCAGCGTAGTACCTCGTTTGTACATTCGTTGGTTTCAGATGGGGGGAGTAGGATATCTGAAACACCTGAAATTATAAAGGTCTTTGCGGACTTTTACGCGTACTTATATTCCTCCAGGGTCAATGAGTCAGTCGGAGATACGGAAACTTTCCTGGAGAGTCTGGGTCTTCCGAAATTGAGTGAGGAGGATAGGTTGAGCCTCGATGCCCCTATCACCGAGGAGGAACTGAGTCGAGCGCTGAAGTCTATGGCCAATGGGAAGGCACCTGGAGTTGATGGGTTACCAGCCGAAATCTATAAAAGCTTGGGGGAGGTGTTGATTCCCAGATTAAAGCTAGTACTGGAGGAGGCTGGATGTCGGGGGTATCTCCCAGCATCTGAGGGAAGCCATTATAGTGGTTATTCCGAAGGAGGATAAGGACCTGGGGAAACCTGAGTCATATCGCCCAATCTCTCTGTTAACTATCGATGTCAAGCTCTTGGCCAGGGTGTTAGCTTCCCGTTTGTCCAGTGTCATTACTAACCTTGTACATTCGGATCAGTCCGGCTTTATGCCTGACAGGTCTACAGCGGTTAATCTGCGGAGGCTGTATATGAATCTGCAGCTGAAGTCTGACAATTGTGGCCGGAGGGTTGTTGCGTCTTTGGATGCCCATAAGGCGTTTGATAGTGTGGAGTGGGGATATCTCTGGCGGGGGCTGAAGTGTATGGGTATTAGACCGCAATTTGTGTCGTGGATTCAATTGCTATATTCATTACCGACAGCTAGAATCAGAGTGAATGGGGAACTTTCTCAGCCTATAAAGTTGGCCAGAGGTACGAGGCAGGGATGCCCACTGTCGCCCCTTCTGTTTGCCCTAGCTGTGGAGCCACTGGCCACCAAGATCCGACAGTCGGATGAGGTCCCTGGGTTCAGATATGGGAGTGTTGAGGAGAAGATTGCGTTATATGCAGACGACATTTTACTGTTCCTGGCGGACCCGGATGACGCCTTGAAAGGGGCCATCGAGATCATTGGAAAATTTGGAGCCTTGTCGGGACTGAGGATAAATTGGGATAAATCGGTCCTCTTTGATGTAGATGGGGTGGAGGAGAGTGGGAGTGAGCCATTGGGAGAGGGGCGGCTTAAGGTGGCATCCCTTTTTAAATACCTGGGAATATGGATCTCGATGCCAGTTACAGAGTTTTTGTATAGGAATTTGACTCCTCTCATGGGCGTGCTTAAGGCAAAAGTAGATGCGTGGAATAAATTACACCTATCGGTGGTGGGTAGGATTAATCTTATTAAAATGGTTCTGATGCCCAAAATACTCTACGTCCTCCATAACGCGCCAGTTTGGATACCACGTGGGAAATTCCGGCAGATTAATGCTCTTTTTAGAAGCCTGATATGGGGGAGACAGTACCCACGTATTAACCTGGAGACGCTTCAGCGACCTAAAGAAGATGGAGGGTTGGCTTTGCCCAACCCTGAGTTATATTTTCTTGCAGCCCAAAGTCAGCATTTGAAGGGCTGGGCGCGAGAGGCGTCCTCCAATGCGGTACAACACTTGATGGAGGGGGTGACAAACCGACGACCGGTGGTGCAGTGTCTGGAGGATGGCTCCTTGGGCGTATTGGGGAAATTGTATCCAACTATGTTTTTGATACATAAACTATGGACCAGACTGCGACAGATTCGGGGGGTTACGGGACTGACTAAATTTACACCGATATGGCTTAATAATAATTTGGTAGAGTTTGCGGCTCTTGGAGTGCTGACAGAGTGGCAGGCCAAAGGAATCCATTTGGTTGCTCAGATAATTCAACAACGAGTGTTAAAGTCCTTTTCGCAGCTGCAGGGGGAGCTTGGATTGAGACCGACTGGGGAGTATCAATATGCCCAGATGAAGCATGCTTTTAAAGCTCAAAACAAGGGCGATGGTATTGAGATCCAAGAGGACATAGTTTTGGAATACGTGTGTGGGGAAGGGTCCACAAGGGGAGTCATTTCCACCCTTTATAAGGACCTACTGCATGCATATTTGCTGGATTTCCCTCTAAAAGCGAGAGCTAAGTGGGAAAGAGATTTAGGCCCAATGGAGAATGAAACCTGGGAGTCGGTGTTGGAGTGGGTTCCACGAGTGTCACTAAGTGAGCCGTATAGACTATCGCAGCTGTACATCTTGCACAGAGTCTATAAATCACCGGAAGTGTTACACAGAGCGGGGTTGCGTGCTGACTCTGAATGCCCGAGATGTAGGACTGAGAATGCAGGAATATATCACATGATGTGGACGTGTCCAAGACTGGTTGCTTTTTGGCTGGTGGTACTGAGCCGTGTGGAAGGGGCGTATAAATGTAGAGTGCCGAGAGATCCGATGGTGTGCCTACTGGGATATGTGGAGGAAATTAGAGTGGATAACACCTGGAAGATAGCAATAGCTAGGCTATTATATATGGCTCGGAAGGTGATAGCAAGGAATTGGATTAAGGAGGAGCCGCCTACAAGGGGTGAATTCCTGAAATATGTTAAATATGGTCTCAATCTGGAAAAGGGGGTTTACAAAAGACGTGGGAAAACAGAAATGTTTGACAAAATGTGGTCTCCGTGGCTCGAGCTGGGATGAGTAGGTATGGGAAATGGGTGAATGAAGACCTTTTGAAGGGGGGAGAATGCTAGAGGAATAAGCGGTCATAAGTGAGTCAAGTGGCTCAAAGAGCCATCAATACTGGTAATAAAAGTATAATTGGGAAGGAGTTGTCATGGGAGGGGGAGGTTTGGGGTTTGTTGGGATTGTTGGGGGTTTGAAAAATGAAGAAACTTTGTAATATATTGGAAAATGCATAAAATGTAATGTTCATGTTTATTTTCAATAAAAATCTATTTAAATCAAAAAAAGAGATGGGCGAATCCAAACATCAAAGTTCGGGGTCCGTACTGGCACAGATCCCCGAACACTGATTTCTCCAGGAAGTCTGTGTTTCTGTCCGGGTTCAGCACCCCAAACATCGGGTGTTTCCCGCGCTTGAATGATGAAGGCTTCAATGGAATGGGCGTAAGGCAAATATGACTTTGGCTGTGTGTTTTATTATTTGCAATCTGACTATGGGGTTAGTAATGGATAGGTGTCTTATAGACTCTCTCCTATACTAATCCGTGGGCTTGATGTTACCTGACAATACAAAGGTGACATTAACCCCACTTGCCAACTGTATAGGGCAAGTGGGAAGAGACGGGCAAAGCACCAGAATTGGCGCATCTAACAGATGCTCCTTTTCTGGGGCGGCTACGGATTGCTATTTCTCCTTCGCCTCATTGGGGGACACAGACCGTTGGTGTATGCTGCTGCCAATAGGTGGCTGACACTAAGTGATACAAAAAAAGTTAGCTCCTCCCCTGCAGTATACACCTTCCTGCTGGCTCTCAGCTAACCAGTTCTTGCTTAGTGTCTGTAGGAGGCACATGGGTCTGTTTCAGACCCCAACGTTTTTATTTTATTGTTTACTTTTCTGTAAATTTTTATTTTTTAATTAACGGAGTGAAGGGGGCGACGGTTCCTTTCAAGGTTCCGATCTCCCCCGAACCATCAACAGGCGAGCACGGCGAGTATACCTCCCCGTACCCTCTCCTGCGAGGTGGGAAGCCATGCCTGAGCTCACTTCAGGGGCGACGGTTCCTTTCATGGTCCCGATCTCCCCACACCAGCAGCAGGCGACCACATGGAGTGTCGCCTCCATGTATCCTCTCCTGGAGCAAGGCCTAATGCCGGACAACTGGCCCTGTCCACCCGGACTGAACTCCGTGGATGTACAGAGGCCCCTCTCTATGGCGTCCGAGCAGCCCCCACTGTCCCACCACTATGAAAGCGGATGGCACAAGGAGACGGACGGTTCCTCTCCACCTCCTAACAAACGGATGATGGATTGAGGCTTATCCCTGCACCGTCCACGCTGCACACAACAGTGCTGAAACCCACATCCGCGGCGGCTCCATGCCGGGACGCGCATCAATGGTGAGTGGATCCATCTTCAGTGGGATATTCACATGCTGACAGGCAGCCTTAGCCACTTCCCTGTGGCCCACCTCTCTGAGGTAACGCTCTGGCCTGGAACGACCTACTGGTGACTTCCGCTGGCTACAGAAATTTAGGCCCCGGCTTAGGCCTATTCAACATCGTGTCTGTGGCTCCGCCCCCCAAATTGGCGCTTCTCGCTCTGCGAGATTTTATCAACTCTGCAGCTCTCGGTGGCCATCTTGGTCCACCCGGCCAGCTCACACTGGGGTGACAGTATTTTTGCATTAAAGGGGCACATCGACTCTACATCAGTACCCGGGTAAGGAAGTACCTGTTCTTAAAGGCATGACCAGTATTTCCTTGTCTTAAAGGCATATGGCCAGGATTCCCAGTCTTAAAGGTGCATGACCAGTATTCTCTGGTCTTTAAAGGTGCATGACCAGTATTCTCTGGTCTTAAAGGTGCATGACCAGTATTCCCTGGTCTTAAAGGCGCATGGCCAGTATTCTCTGGTCTTAAAGGCGCATGACCAGTATTCTCTGGTCTTAAAGGCGCATGGCCAGTATTCCCTGGTCTTAAAGGTGCATGACCAGTATTCTCTGGTCTTAAAGGCGCATGACCAGTATTCCCTGGTCTTAAAGGCGCATGACCAGTATTCCCTGGTCTTAAAGGCGTATGACCAGTATTTTTCCTGGTCTTAATGGTGCATGACCAGTATTCCCTGGTCTTAAAGGCGCTTGATCAGTCCGAGGAGCCCTCCGCCGCCGACCCCAGCTTTATCCTCTAGTTCCCCTCAGTGGAATTCTTCACTGACCAATCCATGGTTCTCGGACCAAGAGATTGAATCCCTCTGTGTACCCACGTCTGTGTTTGGAGTGCTCGCAGGACCAATATACATAGTCCCTATCCTACATGGGAGCCGTCGGCTAGCAGGGGCCGCAAGTATTCTAGAAACGTGCAGGCATCTAGAAACATACAGGCATCTAGAAAACGGAAGTTTTTCGTTTTCTGCTCCCTCACCAATGATTTGATGACAACAAGGCTCTGAATATGGATTGGATATTGCCTGAGCTTGCCAGAGCTTCAGAGACTAAACTCCCTCGAGAGCATTTGCCATTCAGTTCGGATAAGCGATTCACTGGACAGAAGCCTCTATGTGGGATGCCATGCCTGGCCTGTTTTTTAAGGGCGACGGGTCCTTTAAAGGGCACCGATCTCCCCACACCATCAACAGACGAGCACACGGAGTGTCGTCTCCATGTTTCCTCTTCTGCATCCAGGCCTAACGCCAGACAACCTGTCCTGTCCACCTGGAGACCTGAACTCTGTGGACATATAGAGGCACCCTTTTTGGCGTACGAGCTCCCCCCTCTGCATCACCACTATTTAGTGGATGATGCAAGAGGGCGGACAATTCCTCTCCACTTCCCTGTTAAGAGGTTGATGGATCGAGGGTTCCTAATTTTTATCTCTGCACCGTGAAAAGAGGAGATAGCAAGAGACTATGACCTGCTGGATACAGCCGCACATTCTGCCATGGGGCAGTTTAACCGGGTAGAATCCCCTGTGGTATACCTACCAGTATCCCTACCTGATGGGTCATCAATTAAAAATACCACGGACTGTCAGATAGCAAATCTGGTTCGTTCCGTCTTGCGGCTTCGGGTCCAGCGCTCTATCCTCCCTAGCGGCCGCATGGATTGCTAGAGCAATGGTCTCCTGGCTGGAGACCTTAACTACCTTGATTCACACCAGCAACAACTGGCCAATCAAATCTTTTGAGCGGGAGACTGACAAAGGATTGTATAAGGATTGTCCAGCACAGTCTAGATCTAAGGGATCTTGGTTCCAAACAGGGGAACGAAAGGTAAGATCGACCCTGGACCTCAAACTTCTAACAACCTTTGACATGGTCCTCCTTCTTTGGAATGGAGTCCCTCCGCTCAGCCATTACTTCAACAGAAAAAGGTGCAGTTTCCGGCATCCATCGACATTCGGGTTGCTTGCCCTCTGCAAAAATTCCTTCGCCTTTCCATTCGTCAACAGCATTTTCAAGTCACAACCTTGTCCTTCGGCCTTGCTTCCGCACCCAGAGTGTTCGCTCGGGTCATGGCGGATGTCATGTTTCTCTTGCACTCTAGAGGCGTGCTCGTCCTGCCCTGTTTGGTCTGTCTAGCCGCCCTTCCAGGACTACGCTGAGTCGTCTATATCTCTTGCGATACCTTCTCTCCTGGGCTGGCAGCTACGCTTAGACAAGTTCTCCTCATTTCCAGCCCAGCAGATATCCTTTTTGAGGATGATCCTGCACACTTCTAGAAGGATGGTAATTCTTCCTCGAGACAAGGTCATGGCCCTTCAACAGGGAGCTCGCGCAAGGAGAGTTCTGAGGACTTGATTACTCACCCCCTCATTTCATTCGATTTGCTAAGAGAGTTCTGAGCAAAAATGGTGACGACAATGGAAACGGTTTCCTTCGCTCCGCTCATTTTCAGCAAGTCAAACAGACTTTCAGACAATAGTCTCTGAGCTCCTTCTTCATCCAGGGTCTTTCTCCCGGTTCAATGGTTATTAGTAACTTCCAATGCCAGTCGTCTTCTCCCCATCATTGTTCTGGAGATCCGAACGGTAGTCTTACAGCAGGTCCACTGCCTTCTGGTGGGTCTCCCTATCCGAATTCAATTGGATAATGCCACGGCGGTGCCTTGCGTCAGTCATCTAGCAGGTACCCACGGTCAGGCGCCATGACTGAGGTACCTCACTTTCTCTGATGGGCCGAAGTCTATTATTCGGTGATCTCGGCAGTATATATCCCAGAAGTAGAACTCTGAACGGCAAACAAATTCAGCCGTCAGGGTTCCGCCTCAAGTCAGTGGGAACTTCACCCCGAAGTCTTCCATCAGATCTGTCCTTACTGGAGCTCTCCAGTTGTAGGTGGGATGACATCCAGACTGAAGGCCAATGTACTCGAGTTCGTGGTTCGGCCTCGAGATCCAAAAGCCATCGCTCTCCATGCTCTGGTTCTGCCGTGGTACCAGTTTCCATAACTCTCCTTCCACTGCTTCCGAAAGCCTTTCGGAAGCAGAAAGGGGCCCCAGTGATCCTCAGAGATCCGCACTGACCACGTCCGTTTTTTTGTTTGCGGAGCTAGTATCTTCTCGCCTTATAGCAGCACAACCGCAAGTAGGGACTTTCTCACAGGGAGTTTTTCACACGTAGTTCTTCCCTATCGCATACCGTTAGATCATTGGGACCTTATTATTCCTAGGAGCCTTACAGTAGGCTCCTTTTTCATCCGGGCAGACTTTACTATCAGGGAAAGTCGTCCCGTTCTCCTCTGCGATATTCTCACTCTGACGAGTCTTCGGACCTAGCTTCTCTGCTCTTTCAGACTTTTTTCCCTTATTTCCTTCGAGGCAAGGTTGTCCTCAGGCCATCTCCATCCCTTGTTACCAAGGTGGTACTGTATTACCACTGTTATGAGGGCATAGTTCTTCCCTCATCTCTTTTGGCTCCAGTCCACAAAATGGAATAAGATCCCCCATATTCTGGACGAAGTGAGTGCTCTGAGTAGGTACGTCTTGAGGATGGCGTCCTTCTGAAGGTTGGACGTTTTATTTGGGCTTCCTGACGGTAGAGGAAGGCTTCCTGACATTTTCAGGAAGGGTTTAGCCGTTTCATCGACCATGATAACATGGTGAATTCTTTTCACCATCCAGGAGTCCTTCCGTGCTAGATGTCAGCCTATCTCCCTGTCTATCAAGGGTTCTAGGCACCAGGCGTCAGCAAGGCACGCCTGCAAGCTTGCGGATTCGTCCAGTCCGCATGCATTCTTGAAGCACTAAAATTCCCACACTTCCACAGATGTGAGTCTGGGCAGGCGGACTCTGGAGGCCGCGGTGGCGCACTTGTAAGTAGCGGTTACACAGGGCCTGATCTGTTGTTGTCCCCACCCAGGGACTGCTTTGGGACATCCCACGGTCTGTGTCCCCCAATGAGGCGAAGGAGAAATAGGGATTTTTGTGTACTCACCGTAAAATCCTTTTCTCCGAGCCATTCATTGGGGGACACAGCTCCCACCCTGTTATTAGCTTATGATTGTTTTTTATAATCTGACATGCTATACTCTCATATATAATATGACATGCTATACGCTCATATATTGTTATTGATCTCCTACTGCTTTTGCACCGAACTGGTTAGCTGAGAGCCAGCAGGAAGGTGTATACTGCAGGGGAGGAACTAACTTTTTTTGTGTCACTTAGTGTCAGCCTCCTATTGGCAGCAGCATACACCCACGGTCTGTGTCCCCCAATGAATGGCTCGGAGAAAAGGATTTTACGGTGAGTACACAAAAATCCCTATTTTTAGGCTAAGGGGGGCCAATATCCATGACCCCTTACCAGCTTGGGAATACCAGCCCCTAGCTATCTGCTTTAGCTTGGCTGGTTATCCAAAATGGGAGGGACTTCAAGCTGTGTGTTAAAAATTATTTCTTTAAATAATTTAAAAAAATTAAACTGCGTGAGGACCCGTCTCTTCGTGATAACTAGCCATGACAAAGCTGACAGCTGAGGGTTGCAGCCTGCAGCCGTCAGTTTTATCATGCTGGATATCAAAAATAGAGGGTAAACCTTGCTGTTTTTTTCTATTATATTGCAAGCATTGGCTGATGAATACTCCCATCAGCCAGCGCCTGCTCTTTCTGTTATCAGTGACAGCAGGCGTAAGCTGATGTAAGTAGTTGTCCCAGCAGGCATAGGCTGATGAGAGTCCCATCTGCTGGCCCCTGTGACCAGAGGTAAACTTTTACCTCTGGTCACAGCTGCAGGCTCACACTGTCATCTGACAGCATGGAAGCCACAGCGCTCTTACCTCTTACACTTACCTCTGATAAGAACCAGTGTTTACTACGCTGTCATGCAGATCACAGCGTGGAAAACAATGGATGTTTGGGCCCCCCATTCATTTGAATGTGGTCCGGATTCGGGTACTGTTCTGGTACCTGAACCAAACTTTTTTTTTTTTTTTTCTTTGAACTGTTGAGCCGAACCCTCCGGACATGAACATTCAATGGTTTAGCCATCACTGTTTAACTTAAACCTTTATAATTTGAGAAGTTCTGATATCAACCATTACTATTTAGGTATATAGTCATTCTCTACTAGGCTAGGACCTCTTGGACTAGCCACAAAAAAGGATCTTGTAAGAAAACTTGCCATAAAATTTTAAAGGGAAACTCTCAAGAGATTCATGCAGCCAAACCCCGGCAGCACAAATCGGACAAAGGCTGCGTTATTTATTTTACACCGGTCTAGTGCCACCATATTCTGCAGCACTTTACAGGCATAATCATTACAGTTTCCATTGGGGCTCACAAACTAAACTCACTACCAGTATGTCTTTTGGAGTGAGGGAGGAAACCCACGCAAACACGGGGAGAACATACAAACTCCTCGGTGGAATTGAAATCCAGGACACCCAGTGCTGCAAGGCTGAAGTACTAACCACTGAGCCACCGTTCTGTGTATGTTTTAGTTGTTGTTTTTTCTAATTCCATATGGCTAGACTGACGAGTCTCTCTCTATACATCGGTAAAGAGAGAGACCGGTCAGTCTATGGGAGCAGTGCAGGGACAAGGTGCCCGATTCATGCCTCGGGCTAGTCATTAGCGAAGCATAGTCCCTGGTTAGCTTTTCAAAGTATTATTTCTTTGAGATGAACCTAACACCGCCAATGTCGGATTCATGCTGTCCATGGTTTGGGCAGTATGAATCCCATGACAGATTTGCTCTAAGTCAAATGGGTAATTCCAAATTATTGTGTTTTGTTGTGTGTGTGTTTTTTTTTTTTTTTACATTTTACTGCTGTATTTAGCTTGCAGGAAACTTATGAAGCAAAAAGGAATGAATTTCTGGGGGAGCTGCAGAAGAAAGAAGAAGAAATGAGACAGATGTTTGTGCAGAGGGTTAAAGAGAAGGAGGCAGAGCTAAAGGAAGCTGAAAAAGAGGTAGTAATTTTATTTACCTTTTTCTATGATTTGGTACTTTCTATAGCTTTTAGTAATTTACTTCATGTAAGCTAATTAATGATTTAGTTCTATAAAATGAACGCCAAACAGAAATCTATAAACACTCACTCCTTTTATTTGACCTATTTTTCCAGTTAAAACTGCCACCAATGAAATACATTTTTGTGTTCCAGAACCTCCATCATGTCCCCCTTTCCCCACACTCCCTGCACTGTGTCAGATACAAGACAACTGGCCTCTGCAGCAGATGTCTGCCCTCCGCCCTGCCTGCAGTGGGACACACAAATCAATGAACCCAGCGTAGCGTAGCACTGTCCTCAGCTGAAAACAATAGGGGTCACCTGTGTCCCCTGCGGGATTTCTACAGTGTTATATATAACTTTTTAATTGTCTTTAGATATTAGGTGGCAAATAACCCAGCACAGGTATCGGTGATGTACAGCTACCGGGCATCTTTCTCCTCCTCGGAGCGGTCTATTGTAAGCGGCCCACGTGGTGATGGAGAATGCCAAGCGCTTCATTGAATATTGAGCGCCTCGTTCCTGCATCGTTCTCACACCACATATATTATATATAACAAGGCTTCTGAAGTGTTTTTTGTCTCCAAACTGTTAAATCTGGTGTGACAATTCTATATACACCTTCCACTTTGAAGACGCTCTATTCTTCCTACTACAATGGGAAACGCAAAAGCTGCCAAATTTTTTTTTTTTTTTTTAGTGTTGGGCGATTCTTCCTGAAATGTCTTCTGCTTGAGAAACAGACAATTTTGGTCTCCTGAAAAAAAAGTTGTGTGAACGTACCCTAAGACCCCCATACGCATTAGAACGTTGAAATAAATTGTCAGGTTCATGTGACTTTTGTATGTCAGCATTAAATTTGAACCGCAAATCATCAAAGAAATATTCTTTAGTAATATCTGCCTTTTATTAAAGCTTCATGAGAAGTTTGACCGTCTGAAAAAACTACATCAAGACGAGAAGAAAAAGCTAGAAGACAAAAAGAAAAGTTTGGAAGATGAAGTAAATGAATTTAAGAAACGGAAGACGGCAACAGAATTGCTTCAGTCCCAGGCACAACAAGCAGGTGGATCACAGACCCTAAAACGAGAAAAGGAGAGAAAAAAGTAAGTAAAGTATCTAGAGTGCAGCACAGGAGAGGCAGCCGAGCCTGCGGCCACTGGTATAGAATGTGTAGAATACAGACGTGAGTTTTCCATTTGCATAATTTGTACCCTGATGACTCTTTACTGTATCTATCTGGTGACTTGCTCTGCTCTCACATAGTTGGTGTATGTACTCATGTATAGTATATAAATGGTGACAAGTATTTATGGGTTCCACATCTGTATTTTTGGAAAAGCATTTTGCACCGCTCCCAGCTTTGTTCCCAGATTTTTATGTTTTTTAAAGGGGTTGTCTCCATGTTCATTAGACCATGCTGCTAGTCTGAACTGTAAATCTCCAGAAGCACACTGAAAACAAGGGAGGCAGAGTAACAGTGCGCTCCTGGTGACCGATCTGTACCCCCTTTATCTGCCATAGTGTTACAGGACAAATCGTATATGGCTGCAATGAGGCAGCCTTTCCCTGTCATCTGTAGTTTGGGCAGCATGGCTAACCTGATGGGTTTTTTTCGTACATTATATAATGCCCTTAAGGTGCTTTCATCAGCTGCCTGCTGAAACACAGATTCCTCCTTTTCCACCTGGTCCTTCCAACCACTCATAAACTTGAACCCTCTGTTCAGCTTTCTGCCATGTTTAGGATAACTCATCCTCAAGTCTTGTTGATGGCTGTGCGGCGGTATTAGGATCAGATGATAGGATACCTGATCTAAGTGGTGTGACAATGTCAGAACAAACATGCAACTTGCCAGTAGATAGCAGTGACTAGTGGATGGGATACAGAATTATTCTCATTTGCAATTTACACACTTGTATCACATTCTGAGCATCTTGTGCTGTCTGAAGAGCCTAGGATAGTTGATTTGAAAAGTTCGCCTTACATAATCTTTAAATATTTCCAGCTTAAAGCAGCACTTCCAACAAAGATTTTATACTCTTAATATATTGCTATCATCATATTATATAGCATTGTGTACTTACAATTGCTCATTTTGCCTTTCTACCCAGTTAATTCTTCTTTTTTCCATAAGGTCGATGACATCAAGTGATTAAGAACAGACTAGCTGAATCCTTTTAAGCTCTATGTAGAAACTGGAAGTCTTTTTCCCTCTGAGTCATCATTAGAACTACAATGCTACTTCATTTCAAAGTCCCTGGCAGGAGAGGAGCCAGTGGGTCAGGAATTTTAAGGAGGTAGATCTTGGCCACCAGGGACATTGCAGTAATGTAGAATTGTAGTTCTAATGACTCATGTAGGGAAAAGTGACTTCCTGTTTCTACATAGAGCTTGGAAGGATTCAGTTAGTCAGTTTTTAATAACATGTCATAGACCTAATGGAAAAGAGAAGAATTAGCTGCGTAGAACGATAAAATGAGCAATTGTAAGTACGCAGTGCTATATAATATTATGTTGGCAAAATATTAAGACGGCAAACATTTTTTGATCACAGTGGTTCTTTAAGGAAATGGTAGTTTAATCTGCCCAAGTACGACATCGGAAAAGTGCTTCTTTGTGTTGAAGTTCATCTGATTCCAGCAGGGCCTCAATGGAGTTTTCTTCCCCAGGACAGTGTTTTTGGATCTTTAAGTGAAGGGGATCTGATAACTATTCCTTTCACTGGCTGGTTCAGCTACTTTAATGAGCAGATAGCTGATCCCGTTAACACATAGCTCCTAGTCTGGTAGCGTCGCAGGAAGCTCTCTCCTGTGTAGGAAACAAACTGGAAAAGGACCTGAGGACTTGGCACCTGTCAGACACCAAGTGCAGTGTATTAGGAAGTTGCTTAATGTACTAATTTCAGCTGATTTATTATCCAAAATATTTTCTATGCTGGAAAACCTTTTTTAAATATGATATAGCAATTTTTTTTTTTTTTTACATTATCCACACCTGTACTCATTGCAATCTTCATTTTAATTTCTGCAGCATAAACTGAAGCTGAAACCAGATTACAGTACAAATATAGCTTTTTTTTTTTTTTATTCCTATTGCATACTCGCTTATTTTTACAATTTTATTGGATTCTTTTTATGTATTTTTGTGTTATTGTAAAAGTGCGCTGGGTGTTCTCCCCTCCATTCTGGATTTCTAATGGCTGCACAGATGGGTCGTGCAGATGCAGTGGCCAGACTGTACATCTGCTGCTGCTTTTTACTGATGGAAATGAATTGTGGTGGGAAGATTACACAGTGTCGGAAATAGCACTTCATTTCAACTAACTACATAAAACGTAAAGCTTTAACTTTTACTGCAGTTTTGTGAACTTAGATTCCTTTATCCAATTGTAAAAAAAAAGACTGTATAACCTATTGCTGTTTGTAATGGGAACATGCCCCTCAACTTGCTAAGAAATGCTGGAGAACGGCCCCTTTTTGGCTATCAATGGATCCTCCCCAAAAAGTAAATAGGACAGGTTTTGGGGCTCTGTCCAAATGGCTTCATTGCGCGTCATTGATGCATGTTCATGGTGTCCTAGGTCCTGTATGATTCCTCAAATAATCCATACTAATTTGTTTTTCGTTATACATGTGCACTTTGTTCGATATTAACATATAATATTACTTCAGTATTGCTCTCACAGAATATACTGAGGGTCATTCACATTAGATTGCATACATTATTGATCAATACAGCTCTTTAGCACAGGGAGCGCAGTATTTTCTATGACGTTCCAGCCTTCATTTTGTAAAATGACTGAAAACCCTCTGAAGATGTTGATGGTAGATGCTTAAAAGGAACTTGACTGATTACCCAACTCTATTACACTGCTCCTATTATATTTTAGTCTTTTTCTGGCATCAGTCATGCATTTATTGTTGCATACACATGCACAGATTTATGCAAAATCCTCTTATATGCTGGCATTAGCTGAATGCAAATTAACCCCAACTAGACTGGCAACGCGTTACTTCAGAGACAGTAGCTGCAGTCACTGCCCCCCTGGGATTGATGGACAGTCTTGGCACCTTCTACTTATTAATGCAGCAAAGACCTCAAGTAGAAGAAGCTGGCAGAGCAGGGAATGCTAATCTCACCCTGGAAAGTCTGAGCCCGGACCGGTGTCTGCGTGGAAACATCGTTGCAGGACCCATCTGGGTTCAGCTACATACCGCATTTGTAGAATCCCAAGAAAATTTTGCAAAATACGTGTATGTAACTGTAAAGACATGGTTTCTTTAGATTCTTAAAAAGGCTATAAAACATAGTAACCTTTTCAATGATTGGAGGACCTGGCCGGTTCCCTTTAAAGCTAGCTATAGACTCAGTAATTGTGAGCTGAAAGATTTTCCTGTTTCATCTTCACCATTATTGTGCTACAAAGGTCTCGACTCATGTTCGGCTTAGCTTCAGTAGCGAATGTCATACACCGTGAATGGAGTTGCCGCATGTATGCTTGTGCAGTTTATATATATTTTTTTTAATTTGCTATCCCAGTTAGGAAGAAAAGGTGCTTGGCCTCATTTTAAGGATCTTGGGACCCCCAAGTAGCAGACATATATTCCCTATCATGTGTTCACAATTTTTCAACAGACGGCAACACTTCACTAGAAATAAAATTCTGAGCTGCAAAATATGGTCATGTCCAGAGGATATCCGAAATCCATATAGGAGATCTACAGGAATAAAAATGTAAAGGATATCGCCCAGTGGGTCTGCAGTTTCCGCTTTCAGACTGATTGGGGTTTTTTTCCCCGAGTCTTCTCCTGTGGCGTGCACAATTGCCAATCCTTTCAAGATACTGGTAATCGCAGATCGGCAGGGTCTTGGACTTTTCTAGATCAGCTGTCGAGCTGTCATTGGCAGTGTCTGGTTGGGAGTGGAGAAAGCGCACCCTCCCAGAGAGCACTATCAAGAAATACCCACTTGCTCTACAAGCAGAGATTTCACATACTGAGCTCCAAAAGCAACAAATGTGAATATCTCTGCAATGGAGGGATGCAGCGTAAAACGGGAAAAGGCATCAGAATCACAGCGCCGCTCAGAGATTTTTACAAGGTATTTAACTCCATTTTTTGAGCATGTGACTGCTCATTTTTAACGTTAACATTCTCTTTATATTCAAAGATATTCGCCCAGGAACATGAAAAACCACACAAACAAACACTAACAGTGGAACAAAGTCCAAGACAATAAAGCAAAATTATTGCAAAAGTCCTTTTATTAGTACAAAGAAGATAAATTGACAACAAACATGGCTAAAAGGTGATGAGCAGTGCCGCATAGAAATAGGCAGTAAGAGACAGCATGATATCCACAGATATGTAGTAATGTAGGCTATAGATCCCCAGGTGGTATTAACAGCAGTCCATGAATCAATGTCATCCTAGGAATACTATATCTAGTGGTATGCATCAGGGACACCCGCAATCTCCCGCCCTCCCCGACGCACGTTTTGGAAGTCTCCTTCCTTCCTCAGGGGCTTATAGTGATGAGCTATGGTGGCTACTTATAAGTTACTAACCCATCCGGAAATGCGTGCTGGTCAGGAGAAGTGTCCCGCCCCCACGCCAGTGCAACCCAGCCACCGACGCGAGATCACATGGTCCCCATGTGACCAACACATCAGACGGTGGGCGGCACCGGAAGAAGAGGCAGGGCACAACCGAACAGCGCACAGACGCCGATGGCCATATTGGCTATGGGCAAAGTGCTAGAAATACAGAAAACTGCAATATATGGCTAAAACATGCACGGAAAGCATTGTCAATATAATGGGCACCTAGTAAGTAATGAGAAGACCAACTGCTATCTCAACAGGTCTATATATAAATACATGAAAAGGTACATCAACCTCAGCTGTAGACAAGCTAACATGGGGCACAATATATATAGAGAGAAGAGGCATAGTATATACAAAATGGATAACAGATAACACTAGTAAAGTTTACAGAGTTCCAGTTTAGTACACAAATAAGTATATATCCGCGTATAGATACCAATAATTATACCGCATTGAAGCTGGTTTTACAAATCAATATAATATAATACAGCCAAGAATGGTGCAAACATACATAGACCAAGTACAAGGTATTTCACACAACTCATATCTGCCCAGGCAAAATATAAGACACATATACAGTATGATAGATGGAGCGATGATTCCGTAGCCATAATGAACTTCCTCCCAATACGCTCAGCACTTCCGTCAGGAAAACAACAACGTCACTAAAATATAAATAAACAAAAATTAGAATCTAAAAATTAAAACAACAATGCGGAACAAGTCGCACCAATTGACACACATCAACCCGGGGACCCCAGGAAGGGAGCAAATGATAGGCACTCGTTCAGACCGAGGGGATGAACCGTATTTAAGGTCCAAATCCAACTTGTCTCCAGTCTAGCTAAGTGCTTGGATAAATTGCCACCGCTGATATTGATTTTCAGGGCATCTATTCCTCGTACCCTTAACAGGGTACTATCACAATTATGGAAATTCCTAAAGTGACGTGGTATCGTTTTGAGAGTGGGAGCATCCGTGTGGCCGATTGCCACCTGAATCCCCAAGACGTATTCCCTCGTGCGAACCTTAAGTTGGCGTGTTGTAAGTCCAACATAAATAAGGTCACACGGGCACGTCGCATAGTATATCACGTATCTCGTGGTACATGTAATACGTTGACGAGTTTTGAAAGACCTTGTGCCATCGGAGTTGACAAAATTATCGCACCAGTCGATATTGGGGCAGGCGACACATCCACCACATGGAAAACAACCACTTCTCATTCTAAAGCTATCCAAAAAGGTAGGCATTGTTTATGCAACATAATGGCTGGAGACAAGGTGGTCCCTCAAGTTTTTATTCCGTCTGAACGACATTGATGGTTTGGGTGGAATAAATTTCTTAATTATGGGATCAACCCTAAGGATCGGCCATGCCTTTTCCAATATGGAACGAACCCTATTGGACTAGGAGCTGAATGTTGTGACGAATCTCACTGTGTCATCCGACCCAGATTTACATTTGGACCCAGTGTTGTATAACAGATCATGTCGGGAAACATGCCTTGCTCTATGATAAGCAGTTTTGACCATCCTAGGACTATAACCACGTGCTAGAAACCGCTGTCTAAGTTCCTCTGCCCTAGATTCAAAATCCACATCAGTGGAAGAAATACTGCGAAGCCGACGAAATTGTCCCACCGGTACCGACCGAATCATATGCCTAGGGTGTCCAGACGAGGCAAAGAGCAGAGTATTAGTAGCCGTCTCCTTCCTATAGATGTCCATTTGTAAAATACCGGATGGATCACGCCTAATAGTGACATCCAAAAAGTCTAGAGATTCACCGCTATAGCTAAAGGTCAAATGTATATTGGGATGATCGCTGTTCAGGGTACCGATCAGCTGCTCAAGGTCGACGGGAGTGCCCTGCCAAACGAAGAAGATATCGTCAATGTACCGTGTCCAAAAAGGGACACGGTCCATCAACCCCTGTTCGTCGGACAGGAAAAGGTCCCTCTCCCACAGCCACAAAAAGAGACCGGCATAGGCGGGCGCAAAGGCCGCCCCCATGGCAGTCCCCTGGAGCTGTAGATAGAAGGACCCTTTAAAAACAAAAAAGTTGAGTGAGGGTGAACTCCAATAGCTCCAGCACAAGGTCCCTCATATCCAAAGATAAAGAGGAAGTACCAAGAAAAAAACCGTACAGCTGAAATACCATCCTTATGTTTAATATTGGTATAGAGGGATTCCACATCCACTGAGGCTAGAAGAGTATCACCCTCCAAACACAGCCCGTCGACCCTGCGCAGCAGATCACCAGTGTCCCTAAGAAAGGAAGGGAGGCCCGAGACTAGAGGTTGGAGATGGTAATCAATCCATTCATTAATGTGTTCAAGAAAGTTCCCTCTTCCAGAAATGATAGGTCTGCCAGGTGGTGAGGAAAGGATATATATGTTACTGTAAAAGTCAGAAGGACGGTAAAACCTAGGATTTACCGGTCAATCTGGACAATCACTGAGGCCGTCGGTAAAATTGGACTTTTACCGGTAATGTCCTGATTGACCGGTAAATCCTAGGTTTTACCATCCTACTGACTTTTATTTATATATATATATATATATATATATATATATATATATATATATATATATATATATATATATATATATATATATATATATATATATATATATATATATATACACACTAGATGGCAGCCCGATTCTAAAGAATCGGGAGTCTAGAATCCATATATACTTTATTTATTCAAATGTAAGAATAATACAATTAATAAATAATAGTAAGAAAGAACAAAAAATGGCTGCACTCACCAGCTCTTGACAATTCTTGTTATTTAAGGTACAGTTACACAGGATCCATGAACATGCTTATGAGGGGAGGGATGAAAGACATCAGACTTAGCACGCTGTTTGCGCTTACGTGCGGCATCGGCGGCTTTTCGCTCTGCATCATTACCATACTTTATATCAGACCTGATCTTACGTGCGCCATCATAAGCTTTGGACTCTGTGTCATTAGTATACTTAACAGTGTCCATGCGCTTGCATCTATCCTCTGTACTCTTGTTAGCATGCTGTTTGCGCTTACGTGCGGCAGCGGCGTCTTTTTGCTCTGCATTATTAGTATACTTTCTATCAGACCTAATCTTACGTGCGCCATCAGCAGCTTTGGGCTCTGTGTCATTAGTATCCTTACTATTAGAGCTCATGTTGGCTAAGCTAAACAGCTTTAAGCGTGGTGGTAGCAAACAACAGGTTAATAAGAGGCAGTGTCAGGTAGTAGGAAAATAGCCAGTTAATAATAGGCAATAGTTCTTTGCAGGAATGCAGATATTAATAAATAGGCAGTTTATATTGCAGAGAAATTGCTGGGCAATAATGGACAATGTCCTTATGTGGCAAATAATAGAGCAATATACCCAATGTGGCAAAGAAGAGGTTAATAAACGGCAGTCTCTCAGTATAACAGTCAGTGAATAATAGGCAGTATATGGAGAAAACACCAAACAAAAGTTCAAAATTGGTGTGAAAATGTCACTGAACCACTTCACAACTAAATATATATAGTTTTGGTAAATGGTATTATCATTTTTTTTACGAAATTCGGCAGGAGCTTGAAGAGCAACGTCACTGGGCCCGCCTCCACGCAGTAGAAACTTGCTGTGAGGTAAAAATTCAAAAATCACACCAAAATGGCGGGCGGAGTGTGTCACAGTACGGCACGTTTCTGATTGGTCGCTCGCAGCAGGCGGCAACCAATCAGACACTGGACACTGTTGACGTCACTTATCTCCGGACATTAGCTCCGGACATTAGCTCCGGACAGGAAGTTGGCACAAATTGCAGGAAGTAGTATTCTAGGCAATTATATATTAGATATATGTGTGTGTATATGTATATATGTGTGTATATGTATATATATGTGTGTGTGTGTGTGTGTGTGTATATATATATATATATATATATATATATATATATATATATATATATATGTATATATATATGTATATATGTATATATATATATATATATATATATATATATATATATATATATATATATATATATATATATATTACTTATGTTGTGTCCCAGTGGCCACATGTGTGTTGTTTTTTTTGTCAAATATTTATCACGTAATTTAACCCCTTCACGACCTTGGGATTTTCTGTTTTTGCTTTTTTTTGTTCCCCTTCTCAGAGCCATAACTTTTTTTTTTTTTTTTCTGTCAATATGGCCATGTGAGGGCTTGTTTTACTTTTGAACGACTTTACCATATTGTGTACTGGAAAACATTCAAAGTGCGGTGAAATTGCAAAAAAAAGGGCAATTCCACAATTGTTTTTGGGGGTCTTTTTTTAATTATTATTATTTTTTACCATGTTTACTAAATGCTAAAACTCACCTGCCAATAGGATTTTCCAGGTCATTACAAGTTTGCAGATACAAAACATGTAGAAAAAAGCATGTGAATACCAGCGTCTAAGACTTCAAAAATTCCAAATTTTAATATAGTCAAGTGCAAATGATTAAAAAGAGACCATAAAATGTGGGGTGGGGAAGAGATTAACAGAAAATGCCTTTTGGAAATGGTTCCTTATTCATTGCATACCATATATGTATTGGTTCTTTTGTTTTTTTTTTTTTCTTTCTATTTTTTACTTGCTTCAATAGTCTCCTAAGCCACTGGGCGGCATTAATAACAGAGCGGCAATGACAACCACATGGGTCTTCCACAGACCCTGGGTTGTCATGATAACCCATCGGCACCACACGATAATGTGTCAGGGGTGCCGATAGGCGGGACTAGTGACGCGCTTCTGGCGCTGCCATGTTAAATGCCACTTTGGAGATTGACAGCGGCATTTAACTTTTTCACAGCCGCGGGTGGACCACGATTCCATCCGCGGCTGTTAGCGGCACATGGCAGCTGATGAAATCAGCTGTCATGCGCTGGAAAACAGGTGGGCTCAGTGCCGGAGCCCACATAGAATGCAGAGACATGACCTATGATGTGTATATATACGTTATAGGTCGTGGAGGGGTTAAGGGATACATGTGATTTGTGGGAAAACAAAATTTTATTCAGCCAGAACCAGACAAGAAAACTGAAACTGTCAGTACAGCAGCCAAGTGTATCTGATCGCCCCTTTAGCTTGTGTCTTTCCTTTTCAATCTGGAACATGATTGGATGTACAATGTATAGAACAATTTAGTCTGTTCAAGGTAGTTTGTTAAATTTCATTTTCATGATTGTCAGAGAATCTACTTTGTTCAACTGCTAATCTCAAAGTGATTTTGAGCTTTTAAAAATACAAAATGGTACCTAAATATGGAAGTAAATATCCTTCATTTCAAGCATTATTTTGCATAGGCTTGCTGTGAGTAGGATTAACTATTGCGCTCTCCTCTAGCAGACATTGCCTCATTTCCAGTTGCCTGCATGCTCCTTTGTTTATAAATGAAGGTAGTGCTGTAATTACTTGCTGTCTTCATGCACAACGCAGATCTGCTAACACTGCAGAATCTGTTGCCCAGCACGTGAGACACAATCCATGAAGAGACAGAAATGGAGGCGCGCACTGGAAATAAGGCTACGTTCACATTCTGCTATATTTAACATGGGGGCGCATGGACATGCGTTGTCTTCCGTTTTGTGACGCATGCGTCATTTTTGGCGCAAGCGTCAGGACGCAGCAAGTTGGATTTTTTGTGCGTCCAAAATCAAGCCAAAAATGGACGCATGCGTCACAAAACAATGCGTTTTTGCATGCATTTTGCATGCGTTGTGCATTGCGTCGCCGACACAACACACAACAACGCAAATGTGAACATAGCCTAAGAGACATGTGCTAGAAGTCCTGTACATCAGTGAGGAGGGAAGACATGCATCTTGTTCTGTGTTGGAGATGATACATGAGGAAATATACACCCAGCATGGTCATGGGCAAATGACTCACAGAAACATCTCACTCCTGCTTCCAAATAACATGTGCACGCCATTTTTAAGACTAGATAACATCTTTAATTGTAAATGGCCCTTTGTTGTATTTGTTTAGTGCATGCAATTGTCTGCTTTGTTTATTAATATATCCATATAATGTTTCTTTTTACTAACATTTCACATATCCATTTGTACTTCTGTGCTGTTTTTACAGTTAATTCTGCTGTTTGCTGCATGGCGCATGGCTCTGGTAAGCTACTGTAAAACAAGTCAAGGTGGGGAATTCATTATTTGATGTAAGTGCCTGATATTGTAGAAGCTTGGGCTGCATAGGCTATGCCAAGGCCATTTACATATAGTGTTCATTTTAATTTTAACCCCTTTACCCCCAAGGGTGGTTTGCACGTTAATGACCGGGCCAATTTTTACAATTCTGACCACTGTCCCTTTATGAGGTTATAACTCTGGAATGCTTCAACGGATCCCAGTGAATCTGACATTGTTTTCTCGTGACATATTGTACTTCATGACAATGGTAAAAATTCTTTGATAGTACCTGCGTTTATTTGTGAAAAAAACGGAAATTTGGCGAAAATTATGAAAATTTCGCAATTTTCCAACTATGAATTTTTATGCAATTAAATCACAGAGATATGTCACACAAAATACTTAATAAGTAACATTTCCCACATGCCTACTTTACATCAGCACAATTTTGGAACCAACATTTTTTTTTGTTAGGGAGTTATAAGGGTGAAAAGTTGACCAGCAATTTCTCATTTCTACAACACCATTTTTTTTTAGGGACCACATCTCATTTGAAGTCATTTTGAGGGGTCTATATGATAGAAAATACCCAAGTGTGACACCATTCTAAAAACTACACCCCTCAAGGTGCTCAAAACCACATTCAAGAAGTTTATTAACCCTTCTGGTGCTTCACAGGAATTTTTTGAATGTTTAATTAAAAATGAACCTTTAACATTTTTTCACAAAAAATTTAATTCGGCTCCAATTTGTTTTATTTTACCAAGGGTAACAGGAGAAAATGGACCCCAAACATTGTTGTACAATTTGTCCTGAGTACGCCAATACCCCACATGTGGGGGTAAACCACTGTTTGGGCGCATGGCACAGCTCGGAAGCGAAGGAGCGCCATTTGACTTTTCAATGCAAAATTGACTGGAATTGAGATGGGACGCCATGTTTCGTTTGGAGAGCCCCTGATGTGCCTAAACATTGAAACCCCCCACAAGTGACACCATTTTGGAAAGTAGACCCCCTAAGGAACTTATCTAGAGGTGTGGTGAGCACTTTGACCCACCAAGTGCTTCACAGAAGTTTATAATGCAGAACCGTAAAAATAAAAAATCATATTTTTTCACAAAAATTATCTTTTCGCCCCCAATTTTTTATTTTTGCAAGGGTAAGAAGAAATTGGACCCCAAAAGTTGTTGTACAATTTGTCCTGAGTACGCTGATACCCCATATGTGGGGGTAAACCACTGTTTTGGGCGGATAGGAGAGCTCGGAAAGGAAGGAGCGCCGTTTGACTTTTCAATGCAAAATTGACAGGAATTGAGATGTGACGCCATGTTGCGTTTGCAGAGCCCCTAATGTACCTAAATAGTAGAAACCCCTCACAAGTGACACCATTTTGGAAAGTAGACCCCCTAAGGAACGTATCTAGATGTGTGGTGAGCGCTTTGACCCACCAAGGGCTTCACAGAAGTTTATAATGGAGAGCCGTAAAAATAAAACAAAAATTTTTTCCCACAAAAATTATTTTTTAGCCCCCAGTTTTGTATTTTCCCGAGGGTAACAGGAGAAATTGGATGCCAAAATTTGTTGTCCAATTTGTCCTGAGTGCGCTGATACCCCATATGTGGGGGGGAACCACTGTATGGGCGCATGGGAGGGCTCGGAAGGGAAGGAGCTCCATTTGGAATGCAGACTTAGATGGAATGGTCTGCAGGTGTCACATTGCATTTGCAGAGCCCCTAATGTACCTAAACAGTAGAAACCCCCCACAAGTGACACCATTTTGGAAACTAAACCCCCTAAGGAACTCATCTAGATGTGTTGTGAGAGCTTTGAACCCCCAAATGTTTCACTACAGTTTGTAACGCAGAGCCGTGAAAATTAAAAAATAAATCTTTCCCCCAAAAATTATTTTTTAGCCCCCAGTTTTGTATTTTCCCAAGGGTAACAGGAGAAATTGGACCCCAACAGTTGTTGTCCTATTTGTCCTGAGTACGCTGATACCCCATATGTTGGGGTAAACCCCTGTTTGGGCACACGGGAGAGCTCGGAAGGGAAGAAGCACTGTTTTACTTTTTCAACGCAGAATTGGCTGGAATTGAGATCGGACGCCATGTCGCTTTTGGAGAGCCCCTGATGTGCCTAAACAGTGGAAACCCCCCAATTATAACTGAAACCCTAATCCAAACACTCCCCTAACCCTAATTCCAACGGTAACCCTAACCACACCTCTAACCCAGACACACCCCTAACCCTAATCCCAACCCTATTCCCAACTGTAAATGTAATCTAAACCCTAACTGTAACTTTAGCCCCAACCCAAACTGTAGCCCTAGCCCTAGCCCTAACCCTAGACCTAGCCCTAACCCTAACCCTAGCCCTAATGGGAAAATGGAAATAAATACATTTTTTTAATTTTTCCCTAACTAAGGGGGTGATGAAGGGGGGTTTGATTTACTTTTATAGCGTTTTTTTTGCGGATTTTTATGATTGGCAGCCGTCACACACTGAAAGACGCTTTTTATTGCAAAAAATATTTTTTGCGTTACCACATTTTGAGAGCTATAATTTTTCCATATTTTGGTCCACAGAGTCATGTGAGGTCTTGTTTTTTGCGGGACGAGTTGACGTTTTTATTGGTAACATTTTCGGGCATGTGACATTTTTTGATCGCTTTTTATTCCGATTTTTGTGAGGCAGAATGACCAAAAACCAGCTATTCATGAATTTCTTTTGGGGGAGGCGTTTATACCGTTCCGCGTTTGGTAAAATTGATAAAGCAGTTTTATTCTTCGGGTCAGTACGATTACAGCGATACCTCATTTATATCATTTTTTTATGTTTTAGCGCTTTTATACGATAAAAACTATAGAAAAAAAAAATTATTATTTTGGCATCGCTTTATTCTCAGGACTATAACTTTTTTATTTTTTTGCTGATGATGCTGTATGGCGGCTCGTTTTTTGCGGGACAAGATGACGCTTTCAGCGGAACCATGGTTATTTATATCTGTCCTTTTGATCGCGTGTTATTCCACTTTTTGTTCGGCTGTATGATAAAGCGTTTTTTGCCTCTTTTTTTTTTTTTTTTTTCTTACGGTGTTTACTGAAGGGGTTAACTAGTGGGCCAGTTTTATAGGTCAGGCCGTTACGGACGCGGCGATACTAAATATATGTACTTTTATTGTTTTTTTTTTTATTTATTTAGATAAAGAAATGTATTTATGGGAATAATATATATATTTTTTTCATTATTTAGGAATATTTTTTTTAATTTTTTTTTTACACATTTGGAAAAATTTTTTTTTACTTTTTTACTTTGTCCCGGGGGGGACATCACAGATCAATGATCTGACAGTTTGCATAGCACTCTGTCAGGTCACTGATCTGACTTACAGTGCTGCAGGCTTCACAGTGCCTGCTCTGAGCAGGCTCTGTGAAGCCACCTCCCTCCCTGCAGGACCCGGATCCGCGGCCATCTTGGATCCGGGTCTGGAGCAGGCAGGGAGGGAGGTAAGACCCTCGCAGCAACGCGATCACATCGCGTTGCTGCGGGGGGCTCAGGGAAGCCCGCAGGGAGCCCCCTCCCTGCGCGATGCTTCCCTGCACCGCCGGCACATCGCGATCATCTTTGATCGCGGTGTGCCAGGGGTTAATGTGCCGGGGGCGGTCCGTGACCACTCCTGGCACATAGTGCCGGATGTCAGCTGCGATAGGCTAATCCTAATCCTGCCTGAAGAAGGAGCCACTGTGTTCTGAAAGCTTGCAAACATATTATTTTCTGTTAGCCAATAAAGGTATCACTCCTAGAATACTTCTGTCATCATTGGGCAGAAAAATATTCACATCGATTTTTCTGGCTAACACGGTACCACAATACAATTAGTTATTGTACTTCACTATATACTGCAATACTCCTAGTATACAGCATGAGTGATCGAATCATTGCAGGTTCAAGTACCTTAAAGGGGACTAAAAAATAAAGTAAACATATTAAATAAGTTGTTTAAAAGTGTAAGTTTAAATCCCCCCCCCCCCCCCAAAAAAAAAAACTAATTCAAAATTTCATAATCCATATAAGTTTGGTAGCAAAGGCAATTGCCATGAAATAAAGACCCAAAAAGCAATAGTGAAATTGCATTTTCTCCTTCGCCTCATTGGGGGACACAGACCGTGGGTGTATGCTGCTGCCAATAGGAGGCTGACACTAATTGATACAAAAAAAGTTAGCTTCTCCCCTGCAGTATACACCCTCCTGCTGGCTCTCGGCTTCTCCCCTGCAGTATACACCCTCCTGCTGGCTCTCAGCTCCTCCCCTGCAATATACACCCTCCTGCTGGCTCTCAGCTCCTCCTCTGCAGTATACACCCTCCTGCTGGCTCTCAGCTCCTCCCCTGCAGTATACACCCTCCTGCTGGCTCTCAGCTCCTCCCCTGCAATATACACCCTCCTGCTGGCTCTCAGCTCCTCCCCTGCAGTATACACCTCCTGCTGGCTCTCAGCTCCTCCCCTGCAGTATACACCCTCCTGCTGGCTCTCGGCTCCTCCCCTGCAGTATACACCCTCCTGCTGGCTCTCGGCTCCTCCCCTGCAGTATACACCCTCCTGCTGGCTCTCGGCTCCTCCCCTGCAGTATACACCCTCCTGCTGGCTCTCAGCCCCTCCCCTGCAGTATACACCCTCCTGCTGGCTCTCGGCTCCTCCCCTGCAGTATACACCCTCCTGCTGGCTCTCAGCTAACCAGTTCTTGCTTAGTGTCTGTAGGATGCACATGGGTCTGTTTCGGACCCCAACGTTTTTATTTTATTGTTTACTTTTCTGTAAATTTTTATTTTTTAATTAACTGAGTGAAGGGGGCGACGGTTCCTTTCAAGGTTCCGATCTCCCCCGAACCATCAACAGGCGAGCACGGCGAGTATACCTCCACGTACCCTCTCCTGCGACGTGGGAAGCCATGCCTGAGCTCACTTCAGGGGCGACGGTTCCTTCATGGTCCCGATCTCCCCACACCAGCAGCAGGCGACCACATGGAGTGTCACCTCCATGTTTCCTCTCCTGGGGCCAGGCCTAATGCCGGACAACTGGCCCTGTCCACCCGGACTGAACTCCGTGGCTGTACAGAGGCCCCTCTCTATGGCGTCCGAGCAGCCCCCACTGTCCCACCACTGTGAAAGCGGATGGCACAATGAGGCGGACGGTTCCTCTCCACCTCCCTAACAAACGGATGATGGATTGAGGCTCATCTCTGCACCGTCCACGCTGCACAGAACAACGCTGAAACCCACATCCGCGGCGGCTCCATGCCGGGACGCGCACCGATGGTGAGTGGATCCATCTTCAGTGGGATATCCACATGCTGACAGGCAGACTCAGCCACTTCCCTGTGGCCCACCTCTCTGAGGTAACGCTCTGGATGGCTGCAAAAATTTAGTCCCCGGCTTCGGCCGATTTGTAGGCCGCATCCTGGAAGTCTTGCCTGGAACGCCCCGCTGGTGTCGCCCGCCGGCTACAGAAATTTAGGCCCCGGCTTGGGCCTATTCAACATCGTGTCTGTGGCTCCGCCCCCCAAATTGGCGCTTCTCGCTCTCTGCGGGATTTTATCAACTCTGCAGCTCCCGGTGGCCATCTTGGTCCACCCGGCCAGCTCACACTGGGGTGACAGTATTTTTGCATTAAAGGGGCACATCGACTCTACATCAGTACCCGGGTAAGTAAGTACCTGGTCTTAAAGGCATGACCAGTATTCTCTGGTCTTAAAGGCACATGACCAGTATTCTCTGGTCTTTAAAGGCGCATGACCAGTATTCCCTGGTCTTAAAGGCATATGGCCAGTATTCCCAGTCTTAAAGGCGCATGACCAGTATTCTCTGGTCTTAAAGGCGCATGACCAGTATTCCCTGGTCTTAAAGGTGCACGACCAGTATTCTCTGGTCTTAAAGGTGCACGACCAGTATTCTCTGGTCTTAAAGGTGCACGACCAGTATTCTCTGGTCTTAAAGGTGCACGACCAGTATTCTCTGGTCTTAAAGGTGCATGACCAGTATTCTCTGGTCTTAAAGGTGCATGACCAGTATTCTCTGGTCTTAAAGGCGCATGACCAGTATTTCCTGGTCTTAAAGGCGCTTGATCAGTCCGAGGAGCCCTCCGCCGCCGACCCCAGCTTTATCCTCTAGTTCCCCTCAGTGGACTTCTTCACTGACCAATCCATGGTTCTCTGACCAAGAGATTGAATCCCTCTGTGTACCCACGTCTGTGTTTGGAGTGCTCGCAGGACCAATATACATGGTCCCTATCCTACATGGGAGCCGTCGGCTAGCAGGGGCCGCAAATATTCTAGAAACGTGCAGGCGTCTAGAAACAGGCATCTAGAAAACGGAAGTTTTTTGTTTCCTGCTCCCTCACCAATGATTTGATGACAACAAGACTCTGAATATGGATTGGATATTGCCTGAGCTTGCCAGAGCTTCAGAGACTAAGCTCCCTCGAGAGCATTTGCCATTCAATTCGGATAAGCGATTCACTGGACAGAAGCCTCTACGTGGGATGCCATGCCTGGCCTGTTTTTTAAGGGCGACGGGTCCTTTAAAGGGCACCGATCTCCCCACACCATCAACAGACGAGCACACGGAGTGTCGTCTCCATGTTTCCTCTTCTGCATCCAGGTCTAACGCCAGACAACTTGTCCTGTCCACCTGGAGACCTGTACTCTGTGGACATATAGAGGCACCCTTTTTGGCGTACGAGCTCCCCCCTCTGCATCACCACTATTTAGTGGATGATGCAAGAAAGGCGGACAATTCCTCTCCACTTCCCTGTTAAGAGGTTGATGGATCGAGGGTTCCTAATTTTTTATCTCTGCACCGTGAAAAGAGGAGATGGCAAGAGACTATGACCTGCTGGATGCAGCCGCACATTCTGCCATGGGGCAGATTAACCGGGTAGAATCTCCTGTGGTATTCCTACCAGTATCCCTACCTGATGGGTCATCAATTAAAAATACCACGGACTGTCAGATAGCAAATCTGGTTCGTTCCGTCTTGCGGCTTCGAGTCCAGCGCTCTATCCTCCCTAGCGGCCGCATGGATTGCTAGAGCAATGGTCTCCTGGCTGGAGACCTTAACTACCTTGATTCACACCAGCAACAACTGGCCAATCAAATCCTTTGAGCGGGAGACTGACAAAGGATTGTAAAAGGATTGTCCAGCACAGTCTAGATCTAAGGGATCTTGGTTCCAAACAGGGGAACGAAAAGTAAGATCGACCCTGGACCTCAAACTTCTAACAACTTTTGATATGGTCCTCCTTCTTTGGATGGAGTTCCTCCGCTCAGCCATTACTTCAACAGAAAAAGGTGCAGTTTCCAGCATCCATCGACATTCGGGTTGCTTGCCCTCTGCAAAAATTCCTTCGCCTTTCCATTCGTCAACAGCATTTTCAAGTCACAACCTTGTCCTTTGGCCTTGCTTCCGCACCCAGAGTGTTCGCTCGGGTCATGGCGGATGTCATGTTTCTCTTGCACTCTAGAGGCGTGCTCGTCCTGCCCTGTTTGGTCTGTCTAGCCGCCCTTCCAGGACTACGCTGAGTCGTCTATATCTCTTGCGATACCTTCTCTCCTGGGCTGGCAGCTACGCTTAGACAAGTTCTCCTCATTTCCAGCCCAGCAGATATCCTTTTTGAGGATGATCCTGCACACTTCTAGAAGGATGGTAATTCTTCCTCGAGACAAGGTCATGGCCCTTCAACAGGGAGCTCGCGCAAGGAGAGTTCTGAGGACTTGATTACTCACCCCTCATTTCATTCGATTTGCTAAGAGAGTTCTGAGGAAAAATGGTGACGACAATGGAAGCGGTTTCCTTCGCTCCGCTCGTTTTCAGCAAGTCAAATAGACTTTCAGACAATAGTCTCTGAGCTCCTTCTTTATCCAGGGCCTTTCTCCCGGTTCAATGGTTATTAGTAACTACCAATGCCAGTCTTCTTCTCCCCATCATTGTTCTGGAGATCCAAACGGTAGTCTTACATCAGGTCCACTGCCTTCTGGCAGGTCACCCTATCCGAATTCAATTGGATAATGCCACGGCGGTGCCTTACGTCAGTCATCTAGCAGGTACCCACGATCAGGCGCCATGACCGAGGTACCTCACTTTCTCTGATGGGCCGAAGTCTATTATTCGGTGATCTCGGCAGTATATATCCCAGAAGTAGAACTCTGAACGGCAAACAAATTCAGCCGTCAGGGTTCCGCCTCAAGTCAGTGGGAACTTCACCCCGAAGTCTTCCATCAGATCTGTCCTTACTGGAGCTCTCCAGTTGTAGGTGGGATGACATCCAGACTGAAGGCCAATGTACTCGAGTTCGTGGTTCGGCCTCGAGATCCAAAAGCCATCGCTCTCCATGCTCTGGTTCTGCCATGGTACCAGTTTCCATAACTCCCCTTCCACTGCTTCCGAAAGCCTTTCGGAAGCAGAAAGGGGCCCCAGTGATCCTCAGAGATCCGCACTGACCACGTCCGTTTTTTGTTTGCGGAGCTAGTATCTTCTCGCCTTATCGCAGCACAACTGCAAGTAGGGACTTTCTCACAGGGAGTTTTCACACGTAGTTCTTCCCTATCGCATACCGTTAGATCATTGGGACCTTATTATTCCTAGGAGCCTTACAGTAGGCTCCTTTTTCATCCAGGCAGACTTTACTATCAGGGAAAGTCATCCCGTTCTCCTCTTCGATATTCTCACTCTGACGAGTCTTCGGAGCTAGCTTCTCTGCTCTTTCAGACTTTTTTCCCTTATTACCTTCGAGGCAAGGTTGTCCTCAGGCCATCTCCATCCCTTGTTACCAAGGTGGTACTGTATTACCACTGTTATGAGGGCATAGTTCTTCCCTCATCTCTTTTGGCTCCAGTCCACAAAATGGAATAAGATCCCCCATATTCTGGACGAAGTGCGTGCTCTGAGTAGGTACGTCTTGAGGACAGCGTCCTTCTAAAGGTTGGACATTTTATTTGGGCTTCCTGACGGTAGAGGAAGGCTTCCTGACATTTTCAGGAAGGGTTTAGCCGTTTCATCGACCATGATAACATGGTGAATTCTTTTCACCATCCAGGAGTCCTTCCGTGCTAGATGTCAGCCTATCTCCCTGTCTATCAAGGGTTCTAGGCACCAGGCGTCAGCAAGGCACGCCTGCAAGCTTGCAGATTCGTCCAGTCCGCATGCATTCTTGAAGCACTAAAATTCCCACACTTCCACAGATGTGAGTCTGGGCAGGCGGACTCTGCAGGCCGCGGTGGCGCACTTGTAAGTAGCGGTTACACAGGGCCTGATCTGTTGTTGTCCCCACCCAGGGACTGCTTTGGGACGTCCCACGGTCTGTGTCCCCCAATGAGGCGAAGGAGAAATAGGGATTTTTGTGTACTCACTGTAAAATCCTTTTCTCCGAGCCATTCATTGGGGGACACAGCTCCCACCCTGTTATTAGCTTATGCTTGTTTTTTAGAATATGACATGCTATACGCTCATATATTGTTATTGATCTCCTACTGCTTTTGCACCGAACTGGTTAGCTGAGAGCCAGCAGGAGGGTATATACTGCAGGGGAGGAGCTAACTTTTTTGTATCACTTAGTGTCAGCCTCCTATTGGCAGCAGCATACACCCACGGTCTGTGTCCCCCAATGAATGGCTCGGAGAAAAGGATTTACGGTGAGTACACAAAAATCCCTATTTTTCTTCATCCCAGCCCCACTTGCAGCTTTTTCATTACATTATATGATACATTGAATTATCAATCCAAACAACATCTGATCCCCCTACAAATAAGCCCTGATTTGGCTATGTCGATGGAAAAATAAAATTACAATATCATTTCATCATCATCACGCCACTGTATATGCGGCACAATTCCAAACACCTCCACTGATCTTTAAGACAAAAAAACAAAACGTATATTTTATTGAAATTGCAGCAAGTTACTGAGCAGGTTACAGTAGCCTGTGGCCGCTAGGCCACTAACAGACATTTTTTTTTTATGTATATTAATTGAAGTGTCTAACAGTTATTTTTTGGGGACATATTGGTATTATATTTACTCTACTTACATTGCACTCACTGTCAATGGAGTAGTCCATTTCAGAATAGATGTCAATCAGTAGGTTTTTCAGCCAGTTGAAAACTATCCAGTGACTGAAAATTCATATTTTATTTCATTTTTCTAATTTATAAAAGCATGTGTCCCTTTTTCCTATCACCAGGGAGGTCACATTGTGCGATGGAGCTTCAGAATATGAGATTTCCAGAACTCCCATAGAAATAATTTGGAGTTGCACAAACTGCATAGAGAGTTGTGTTATTTCTCTAACTTAGGACTTCTGGAAACAATAGATAACTATCTATTCCATGCGGTTTCCTTACTTCCCATTTATTTCTGTGGGAGTTACAGAATCCATGTAGCTCAGCTGTTTCCGTTGCTCCACCTCCTATGGCTGGCTCCTGAATGACCTTATTCCTGTCTAAGCTATCAAAGGCTGAGATGGGGATGACCCTTTAACCCTGTCCCATGTGGCCGTGTAATATTACCATCAAATCTATCCGATCATAGAGCATTTCTTAATTGCAGCTTCTTCTGCTTGCACAAAAAACACGTCTGTTTAATCCTTTCTACCAGATGTATATGCACGTTGTTTTTCCTGCAGATTGTGCTTTCCAAGAAGGCTACAGTATGGGCTGAATACCTATGTACAGCTTCCTTCTGCTGCCTGCCTGGAAATGTCTAGGGGACAATCTGCTATTGTCCCATGCAAAGGAGAGGAAGGAAATACAAAATAAAATAAGCTTTAAGTGAAATAAAATGGCGTAGTATGGAAAATTATTATTGACGACAGGCCAATATCAAACATTCCTAAAGAGTAAGATTGCTGCTCATTGTTCTGTGGGTAGTGTGACTTAGTGTAATACATACTGTGTGTGCTAGTCCTGGTGAACGGTCAGTCATGATAATGACTAGGGTGTACATGTGTATCCAAACCCCCTCTGCGAAGAGGGAAGCCGAGGAGCAGAGCGTGCCAGGAAAATATGCAACTGTTAGTCTCAGGGAGCTGTATAGTGAAAACAGGGTTTATAGAACACAACGTACTAAGGCCGGATCCAAACATCAGTGTTTACCAATGCAAGGACCAATGACCGCTCTCCTGAATCATTCTCTGCAGCCTTCTAGGCATATATGAGGCTGTCAGGTTCTAGTCAGGAGACCCGCGGCCCATTTATTCATTGCGGTCCATACGCGTAAATCTCGCCTTAGAGAAAGTTGTTTTTGAAGGATTTCAAAGACAGAGAAGACACTGTCTAGTTTGGGTAGCAAATTCCAAAGTATATGGGAAGCACGGGGAAGTGTTAGACACCATTCTGTGAGCAGCAGACAAAAGGGGAGTAGAGGAACCGGTCTTCTGAGATCCAGGCGCTAGAGGAAAATCGGGTCAGATATGTATGGAGGAGACAGATTATGGACCGCATTGTAAAGTCATTATTAATGTATGTAGGAAACAATCCATAGTCTGCCGCCGCCCAGATGCGCGCCTAATTTACAAATCAACAGAGAGCTGAATTTCGGCACAGCAGATGGCGCTGTAATAAGCATCTTTCATAATGTTTTACACTGTCCTACCTCTGCTTGTGGAAGGGGTAGTGTTAGACAGGTTCCTTTTATCTACAAAAACGAGACCAGAACAATTTGGTAAATGCATCATGAAGGTCTAAATTGTTGTTATCAAGACATTTGTATCTGTCCCTCAGCAGTGGGTAAATGATTGCACCAAGCGCTGGCTTGGCCTTTTGGGTGTGTAGGCACAGTCCCTACGCCGACCAGAATCGTTGCAGTGTTGCCATCATTTGCCTTTAGCCTGACAAATGTACACAACCTATGCATTTTAGACTCTGTTCATGTCTGTAATGTATACTCCACTCAGGGATGTTGTGGGAGTTTGCATATAGCCATTAATGCTCAGTTATATATTTAAAGGAAAAAAAATGAGTTTATGATCTGCCAAAATGGCTGAAAATAAGAATACAATGTGCCCGCCAAATGTGTGGTAGGAGGCCACCTTGTGGTAGATCTGTGTGATTGCAGGTATAACACATGCACACTGCAATTCCCAATACATACTATGATATTTTTTTTTAAAAAGTAATTTCTTTAAAAATCCAGCTAAGCCATCTTCCCATTGCCTGCACGATTTTTGATCATGACATCAATAACTTATTTTATTTCTGTTTTGTTCACAGTTCTGGTTTCCTGTAATTCCTATCCCTTTGGCACATTCGCATTGATCCACCCTCCCTCCTTCTTGTTCCTTCACCATATCATCTGTTCCCAAATCATCCCCATCCTTTTCTTTGCATGAAAGCATGAATTCTTGGCAGCTTGTAGAAGACTTCATTCCATGAGTTGTACAAGGACTGGCATGAAGACATTACTTCTTTTCCTCATGATGTTGTATTGCATGTTCTGCTAATAAAATCCATTTTAATCAGGCTTCACTGACATCCAGACATTCCCTCTCCTCCTGTCTGTTATCTGTCTAACTTAGAAATCCCACTAAAATGTTTGCTGTATTTTTGTTTTGTCTTTTGACTGTTTTCTAGAATACTTATATTTTCCAATCAGGAATCTTTCCATGCTCAAAAATGGCTCGTGGTGCAATAGAAACATAGTGAACTGTGCAGCAAAAAGTCACAGTTTTGTGCAAATTCTACTCCGTCTTCTGCTCGCATCACTAAAACTTTAAACTGAGCTGTCCTTTTGATTTTTATATTTCAGATGCATGGCATTATTGCATATTATGTTTTTTATTATTCCAATATATTTGAAATTGATAAAAAAGAACTTAGAGAACCTGTCACCTCCAGAAACGCTATTCATGTGCATATGTAGTTATAATCTGCAGGCAAATGGCATTTAATCATTCTTGGAAAGCTTAAAGGAGCAGCAGGCTACAGTGGGAAAATGAGGTTCGTCTCCCTGCAGCCCCTCGTTTGCAGTCATCAGTAGGGAGCAGTCAGCTTGCTATGCTATGAATGGGCTGTGATCACTCCAGAGCCCATTGATTGACCGTCTGCTGTGCAGCGTGTGGTGCAAGCTGTCGAGCAATGTGCTGGGGAATGATCACTATCTTCTCACTGGAATAGAACACGGAGAATAAAACTTCATTTTCTCCCTGTAGCCGCTGCTCCAGTAACCCGGCTTCATAGGATTTAAGTGCCATTTACCTACACACATAGGGGTAAAATGCCAATAACCAGTGTTTATGGGCATGGCAGCATCCCTTTAAAGATATCTCATGGTTTTGTATATGTAGGACCTATGCAGACCTCAGTGTCTCCTTGAATATAATTGAACAGTGTGTAGACTGATCCCAACGTCAAGTGTAAGTGCCCACAGATATTTGAAGAATACCTGCCGAAACCATTGATTTTGAAATGTGTCTTAGATTTTTGGCCAATGTCTCTGGTCAGGCAGAGGCTTCCTTCCACTATTCCCTCTGACACCAATTGCGCCTTAGATGAACCTTTGGCCAACTACCGTTAAAGGTATATTTCCATCCTTTCATCAACCTCTTCCTATTATTAACCTACTGCCTGTCTGCTGTGTAAGGAAATGATCAAACTGGACGCAGGATCAATTTGTAGTCTGCAACCATGGGGCCATTCCATCAATTATATTGTCCTGTTCTTCTAGAGGACCACCCTCCTAGGAAACCATTTTAGACTGGACTTTTGAGTGGCCTTCTTGAAGAGGTCTATTGAAAGGGAACAGCGTAATACTACATTTCCTTGGCAAGGGAAACTATTGCCCTTAGGAAGCTTCCCCGGCAATAATAGCTCTTAAAAATCCCTTTGATTGTGTAATGGCTGCTGATGTACGACACCATAGGATCAGGATTAATGGTGGTAGCGCTGCTGGGTGATTGACAGATTTGATATAGTTTGTCCAGGATAAGAATTCATCTTTATTTTCTCAGTAGCTGTGTCACTCATGTATTTTACTGGAATCTGGACAAGCCCTTTAAGGGAAACCTGTCAACACATTTTTACTTTTGAAGAAGTGGAATTGTTGTGTAATCCCTTTTTCCCCAATAATAAAGTGTTAATTTTTTTGTAGATTGCTCATGATTAGCACATTAGATATCTAGTGTAAAAGCCATATGCAAATCGGGCTGGAAGTGCACTGGGGGCGTTGATGCACTTGGAAGCCGTCCAATTACATTCACATACACCCTTACACTTTCAATCTGATTTGCATATGGCATCTACAGTAGATTTTTCATGACTTAATACATCAGATCTCTTAAAAAAAAAAAAAAAATTACCTTTTTTTTATTTTTATTTAATTGGATAAGCGCCTACACAACGATACCTCTACTTGCTTATCTATAAAAGAAATGCCCTCTAAATACAGATGCTTTGTTTCGTGTGTTCATTTGGATTTTACACCAAGGATTGTTTTGTATACAAATAATTATTTTACAATTTTTTTTTTTTTTTTTTTTTTTTTCCTTTTCAGTAACCCTTGGCTGTGCACTGAGTAATATTACTACTATGGTGGAAGATACCTTCCTAAAATTGCACCTGTGTCTTACAAATCACATTCCTATTACTGTGCTCTTAATATCATTGTCAATTTTTGTTCAGAAATTGTTTGAAAAGGGTTAACTCTTCCTGTTTGAGATGGATTACTCTTGGGGTACGTGCACACGTTCTGGATTTTTCGGTGGTTTTCCACGGCAAAAACGCATACATTAAGCTTCCCATCATTTTTAATGCATTCCGCAATTTTTGTGCACATGCGTATTTTTCCGCAATAAAAACGCACTGTGGGAAAATACGCAAGCATGTTAATTAATTTTGCAGATTTTTCGCAGTTTTCCCGCTATTTATTGCATTTTGAAGCTCGGGGGGGAAAAAACGCAAAATCTGCACAAAAAAGCGAGAAAAATGCATGCAGATTTCCTGCGGAAAAAGTCTGGTTTTGTTCAGGAAATTTCTGCATAAAATCCTGCCGTGTGCACATAGCCTTATGATGGGATCTCCAGATGTAACATTTTCTGACGTGTAATTTGCACATGTCAGAAAATGTCGTTAGTGTAGATAACGGCTTTTGCATCGCGAGCTGAGGAAATGCCGGAGTCACAGGACAACTTGAAAAAGGTTCAGTTGTTAAGACGGACACCAATGGAATTTTCTGACTTGTAAGAAAATGTTAAAATTGAGGAAACCCTTTTGTTTTTGTTTTTTTGTTTTTTTTTTTGACAAATTTAGAAAAAATATACTGTAATTAAAAGGAATCGGTTGTTATGTTTTTTGCAGTATAGAATAATAAGACACCCTGATTCCAGCACTGGATTACTTACCTTTATTTTTTATATAATTTTCCTAAATTCCCTAGTTATCGGCTGTAGCGCTGGAGTCTGTCAAATGATTGTCTGCAGCGCCTCCCGCCAGTGACTGAGAGGCTTATTCTGTCCAACCAGTCGTTCAGTGGCAGGTGGGTGTAGGGAGCAGCAGATCGAGACTATCGAGGACTCCTGAGTGCGCTCTTGAGCTTGGCTGGTGCTGTTGATGAGAACTAACTAGGGATTTTATAAACATTACTAAAGGGAAAAAAAAAAAAGGTAGTAATATGCTGAACTTAAGGTTGTTGATATGACGTTATGCTGCTGTGGGATAATGCCATATAAACTTAGTAAAATATTCACTTCAAGGAGAATGTCACCGGATCGAAAGTGTCCAGTTCTTGCTCTTACCTTATTCCTGCTGCTCCTAGTATTTATTTTTTATTTTTTGTTCTTTTTAAATCCGCCATCCGGTTCCAGAGATTTGGGCCCATTAATTTAGTGCTGTATTTTTATGGCCTTTACTAAGGGGGCGTGGCTTACAGATTATCTGGAGGCGTGTCTTTACTCTTCTGTATTCCCCTGGGAGCCACGCCCCTTTCACAAAGACCATATAAAGCAAACAAAGAACCATACTGACTAATACAAACGAAGCAGTGGGGATAATATGAGCAAATATAGGCTCCTTTTAACCTGGTGACCGGTCATCTTTAAGCTATTTATGTGTAAAGTTGTAAATGTTTTGTTACTTTCATGCTGGTATTGTACCTTAATGTGTAGATTTTGTGTAAATGTTCTTCCCTTTGTAAACAAGTGAAACCAAATGCATTATTTAAGGCTGTCCGATCAAATGTATTTTTATTCCCTCAATGCACATAAATGTAAAGGATGCAGCTTTCCAGTACGTTGCTGCAGTAGCTGCATTTTCTGCCGTTTTGTTTCTGCAGCTTCTATGTAAACTTGTGTCTCCATGGCAACAGACAACCAAACAAACCTTCTATTGTCTGATACTTGGAGCCCTGTTTCCTTCCTTCTGTCCTCTTCTCTTGGCTAACCTACCAAATGTGTGTTGTCAAAAAGTAGGAAGCAAATGGAAGACCGTAGAAGACTGTAAGAAGTAGAATTTGCTTGCGGTCTTTTATCATGGGGGAATGTAGGCTGCATTGGAGCTCTAGAAACAGTAAGAAAATACCTTGCTATATTTTTATTCGATGTATTAGAGCAAAAAAAAAGATATAAACTAAGCTTTAAAGGGTTTGTTCACTACTTTAATAGATTTATTATTGGGCACAAGGTGTTCAAAAACATAAAGGTGAAAAAAAAAAAATTAAAAAAATATGCCCATTATGCTCCACCATGCCGCTTCCAGCATCCCCCACAGATCTGCATTCTTTCCTGACCATTTGTAGCCTAAGGCTGTGTGCACACGTTGCTGATTTTTCACGTTTTTTTAGCGTTTTTCCCCGATAAAAAATGCTTTACAACCGCAAAAAAACAGCATACATTATGCATCCCATCATTTTTAATGAATTTTGCAGCATGTTCATTAATTTTGCATATTTTTCGCGGATTTCCCACTATATAATGCATTGGGAAATGTCTGGAAAAATCTGCAAAAAAAACGCGCAAAAATGCATGCAGATTTCTTGCAGAAAATCTCAGGATTTTCTCAGGAAATTTCTGCAATAAATCCTGAACGTGTGCACATAGCCTTAACATTCCACCTGAACAGGGAACAAAAGTTAGTTTTTTTCCAGTTTGGAAGGAATATAAAAACTGGAGCTGGTCAGCGACCACCTTGACGCCGGCCCACCCTCTTTAGGAGACGTCAGACAAACATGACGTCGGCAGCCATTCAGACACGCAAATCCAAACAAAGTAGGTGAGTATCCCCTTCCATTTCCCCCCTTTGTGATTACCATGGCTCCATTTATAAAAGGTCTTAAAGTAGTGGACGACCCTCTGCTTCCTCTTTACTGATCACCACTGGGCCAGCTCCCGAAAACTCCCCAGCGACCAGCTACTATGGCCACGGGAAGCTGCCGCCACGTCTCCTAATGCTGTCAATAGTATTGATGGCTTGTATGGCTCTTCAGTCTGGCTCATATAGGGACAATGATTTTATGCTCCAAAAAGGGAAACTGAAAAGCAGTTTATTATTCACCAAAAAAATGAGTAACACTCCATAATGCTGAAGGAAAAAAAAAAGAAACCTATATGACAATGAACCGTCCGTCTTGTAATGCCATGATCTATTTTTTCCAGATCCTTTAATCACTCGCCTTGTTAACATGCACTCCGCCAATAAAGCAGTATTTCTGCGGTGTTCCCCTGACTTATGTTTAGTCATCCGCTGTTTTGCAGGTCTTACCGGTAATGAGAAATTGACACCTTGTCACTGTCTGTCTTTTCCAAGAAGTATATTTGTGCCTGTATTTGTATCTTTTCTATGTTATGTCATTGTTTTTGTTTGAGCTTACTGAAAAATAAAATGTGTTCAGACCAGCGAGGTCGGGTTGGTCCCATTTATTACTTATTGGATGCTAAATGTTAATGTTTTAAAACTGAAATCCATTGCCTTCTCTCCAACAGTGGCAAAAAGTCAGAAGTACCGATGGTTACATTGAAACATCATGACTGTCCCTCTAGGAGAAATAATAATTGCTTTAGCAATAGTTGTAGATAACTGCATTGAAGATCTTGTACGCCCTGTACCCCATCCCTACGGACTCCACTATGCACCAACGTGTAATTTTAAGCCCAGAATACCAAATAGTCCTGTTCGTTTATCTTTAAAATAGCAGGAAGTTCCTGATGCAAAGCTCAATATTCCCTGCATATACACATATCAAATTTACCACCACTTTTCCTGCCCTGCCAGCAGCCCCATAGGATAAGCTCACTGTGCACAATTATTGACTTGGCACTAGTGATGAGTGAATGTGCTGGGATAAGGTGTTATCTGAGCATGCTCGGGTGCTAACCGAGTGTCTACAGCGTGCTCAAAATACGTTCCAGTCCCCGAGGCTGCATGTCTCTTCACTGTTTGATAGCTGGAATCCCTACATGTGTTGTGGCTGTGGAACAGCAGAGAGACATGGAGCATCGGGACTTGAACATATTTTTCGAGCACACCGAAGGCACCCGGTTAGCACCCGAGCATGCTCAGATAACACCTTATCCCAGCACATCGCTCATCACTGCTTGGCACCAGTACACAGAAAGCTCCTTGGCTCCCCCTATTGGTGGTTGCAAGTAGCCAGAATGTTGTTAACAATGACTATGCAGGTTTTTTTTTTTTTTTTTTACAGGGAATACTAAAGTTCCCCTTAGCGGATTGCTTAATAAATGGTATATTAAAAAAAAAAATTCAAGGCATCTCACTTTAACTTAGTTAATCCTGTTGTGCCTTAGCTGCACTTGTCCTTTTACTCCTTTAATTGCTTATATGTTCAGCTTACATTTGACAAGTGTACAAATTAGTTGTAATTATTCTAGAGGAGAGCTTTCTTACATTAGCGGAACCGGACACAGTGATTTGGCTAATAAGGGAAGGCTTGCTTCCTTCTGGAGGAGAGCTAATTTGCATACATTTTCCCATGAAGCATTGCCTACATGTACAGCTCCACACAGCTGAATCTGTTTAATGATGTTCCGTAAATCCCAGAGAAGACAAGTACAAATCCTGAGCTCCAGGATGTAAAGGATGGAACGTGGCTTCGTGAATGGTCTTCTAAGGTGTACATATAATGTTTCAAAGACTTGGCCCCATTTCCTATACACAAAGATCCTGAGGGCGAATTGCTCTTACATGGAGTCTGTCAGTAGGTTCAGCCCTCCTAATCCATCTACATGGGCATGTAGGCAATAGAAAGTTTATATAAAATGATACCTTGATATTTGCGATCCCATGAGTTGTTCCAGGGAAATCCACATTTTTCTTAATATGTAAATGAGCTGTTCCGTGCTATGGGCCGGACATAGATCTCCCTGAGAATCTGCCTCCAGAGATTATTGTAAATGAAAGGAGGAGTTACCAGTGTGAGACATGTACTGACTGACAGTCTGCTCTCCTGATCTACATATCTCAAAATGGCTACAACTCCTGTCATTTACAATAAACTCTGGAGGCAGATTCTCTGAGAGATCTATGTCCGACCCATCATTTACATATTAAGAAAAATGTGGATTTCTCTGGAATAAGACCTCAGGCTGCAGATATCCTGGTATAATTGTATTCAACTTTAATGACAGGTGCCCTTTAAGTAATACCATCAGTTAAGTGATGACCTAAAAGTATGCTGAAGCAATAGGTCACATAGTCATCAGCTATATCTAGTATTACCAGTTATGCAACTTCATAAACCCTTTCATCCAAGTGTGACTGCCATGTCATGATTTTATACAACAGTTCTGCAAATAATGTTGAAAATGAAGTTCCAACTTTTAAACATTTATCCGCTGATTGCAACAATCCAATTGAATGAAGCTACAATGAAATTGATGGTGTCTGAGCTAATCTGCAAGGTCTGGCATCAGATTCTGAATAGACCTATGACCCCTTCTATTAGAGCGTTTTCTGTACCGAGATTAATGCCTTGTTCACTTCTACAGTGATATTTGATCAGTGGAGTCGATTTCTTCTCCCGCGAACTATTCGATTTCCCGAGTATCTGAAAACACTTGTATAATTAAATGAAACCATGTGTTAGATGGAAAAAAAAGTATTTTAAATGTGTAGTCAATGATTATTATTCTATAACAAAATTGTAAGAACTTGGCCTATCCTAGATTTCCTAGCCATCCAAATAAGTTTGAGGATTTATTGACATGTATGGAATGGTTTTACAACTGATCCATAACTTGTATACTACAATAGATTACCGCAAACTATTCTCCATCATGTGTACGTCTAAAATCAAGTAGCTAAAATATCTTACATAGTTGGGACATTGAAGCTAATGCAGTCCTGTGATTACAGCAGCCTCAGCGCTTGGTTTAAAGGGAACCTGTCACCCCCAAAATCGAAGGTGAGCTAAGCCGACCAGCATCAGGGGCTTATCTACAGCATTCTGTATTGCTGTAGATAAGCCGCCGATGTATCCTGAAAGATGAGAAAAAGAGGTTACATTATATTCACCCAGGGGCGGTTCTGGTCCGATGGGCGTCGCGGTCCGGGGCCTCCCATCTTCTTACGATGACGTCCTCTTCTTGTCTTCACGCTGCGGTGCAGGCGTATTTTGCCCTGTTGAGGGCAGAGCAAAGTACTGCAGTGCGCAGGTGCCGGAAAGGTCAGAGAGGCCGGGAGCTGCAGCGTGAAGAAGATGGGAGGCCCCAGACCGGACAGCGACGCCCATCGGACCAGAACCAGACCGGGACCGCCCCTGGGTGAGTATAATCTAAGCTCTTTTTCCTCATCTTTCAGGATACATCGGGGCTTATCTACAGCATTCTAGAATGCTGTAGATAAGCCCCTGATGCTGGTGGGCTTAGCTCACCTTAGATTTTGGGGGTGACAGGTTCCCTTTAAGCAGTGTGCGGGAGTAAATTAGGAAATGGAGTTCTGTTGCTCAAAGTGCTGAGCTGTGAAGGAAAAGGCTTCATAAATGTACAGGACAGGTGTACAGGCAGACACGGAAGGTTTCTATTTTTCACTGAAGTTCTGCTTTAAGTGGAGTGGAATTATGCAGATCATCTGATGGTTACATTTCTATATCCGGGAAGGTCATGTGGTCACGCTACTACTGTACTTGTGCTTTAAAAATTCTTCTAAACACTAATGAAGCTTTCTATGACTGAACCGTATCCTTATCCTATCTCTCTTTCTTGATAATTACACCTTTTTTCTCTCCTCTTTTCTCTATAGCTTCTTTTAATCTCTCAGCATCTGTCTAAAGGAGAAGACTTTGTAGAAGATATAGAGGTCCTATATTATCTGGAAGTGAGAAAGGCAAATGGTTTATAAAACAACTAATAACTAACCAATAATTTGAGCTCCATTCTTCTGTAACTTGCATGGTATACAATGAGATGTGAGAAAACCATTTACCATGAAGGTTTTTACAATGTATGGCTAACACAGCTCCATATTGATATGAAGTCCATCCGTAACATGAATATTTGCAAAGATGTATGCTCGCCTTTTATTGCTACGAAGACTGGCTCATGTACATTGCTAGATTTACTCACAGAACGATGCTCAGGTTAATGTTAAGAAAGCCATTTTAAAACCGTAATTCTGGATTTTTCCCATGTAAAGAAAAAAAGCAACAGGTAAAGGGAGATTGATTTTATTGTGTCAGTTGTATTAACTATAATGGTGAAGAGCGGGTTCGCTCAGCAGTATTTTATAGGATCATTTTGCAAATGCATTAATTACCTTAAACAGTTACAGTATGTCTTACAGTCTGTCTGCTTTCTGACTATTTTTAAGGGATTTTTCGCAACACTTGGTGGCTTATTGCTTTAAATCTACCAATGTCTAAATAGGGGTCCGAACATCATGATTTGCACTAGAACAATAGTGCAAGGAAGGAGTGTTATACCAATACCCAACCAAGCAGCTGCCTGGAAAAAGCCAAACCGAGCTGATTGAGGGGGATCAATCCCCTGACAATCAGAGAAGGGGTGTGTTACCGATCAATGTGCCACCAATGTCTACCCTGAGAGAAGGCCTTTTTATCAGGATATCGCATAAGAGCTCCCCAAGCTATAAAGTGAAAGCAGTTGGCTCTCCCTACTGCAGAATCAGTGTTCTGAAAACTCCGCAATGAAATCCGCAACGTGTGTACATACCCCCCCTAGTCATCAGCTGCTGCACTCTACATAGGCAGAGACTGAGATAACAAAGCTCTCGGTATGATGATGTGAGCAGCTTCGTCCTCTCGATTGCAGCCTATGCAGAGCACAGAAGCTGAAGACCCTCAAATTGTGACTGCTGCACTCTACGTTGGCAGCATAAACGCACTGTGCACTCCCACAGCTCGGCCCCTTTTTTTTTTTCGCGGAATTTAAATTCCTCTATTAACATAAAACAAAACCCCATAAAACACAAACTTTAAGTTTTTGTATACTTGTTCTAACACGTGGTGCTTAGGACTAGGGTTAGGGATAATACTAGCAATAGTGATGGGATGAGGTTTAGGGCTAGGGTAATTAAAGAGTTTCTTTTTAAGTCATTTATATATTTGATCCGTGGGTTATTGGGTACAAAATACTGTCCTTGCCCAGGGCCCTAGCAATCTACACTGCTCCACTGCATACTACCTTCTCATTCACACAATGACGTTTTCCCTGAAGGAAAAAGCCTGGCATTACAGATGGATCTTGTACAACGTTACTTCTCCATTTGGTGACGCAGGAAATAAATACTGTACAGAAGCTTGCTTACACATCTCCCACTATTGTTCTAAGTGAACAATCTTCTACGCAGACTAGAGATCACAGTTCACTATTGATCAATCTGGAGAGAATTGGGGTTCCTTTCACAGCCATTTATTGCCCCCAAGGTGCCTATGGCACCTTGTATTGTCCCCCTCTGCTATTATGCATCCTGCCATCAGAACAGTCAAGTTTCTACTTATTCTACAGCCGGCATTGTACTGTGAAGAATAGTCTGTAGATGGCCATGGTCTGACAATTTAATAAAATCCTATTGTAAAAATTAATGCATTTTTAAAAGTAAAAATGTTGCATAACGACTGCGCACAATACTCCTAAAATGCTGCAAAAAAACTAATATTTACTAAATGCTATGCACAATATACCTCCCCCAACTCTTATTAAAGCTGTAAGGTGAGCGCTCCTCTGAAGTGAGGCTGCTCATCCGCAGCGCTTCCATTAAAGCACACCTTTCATAAATCTAGATTTCAGTGTGTTCATTCTTGTTACTGGATGCAATTTACAATGAATATTTGGCACAAAAATCCTTTTATTTATACAAGCGTGGTACGATTATCCAGAAAAACGTATATTCTTTATTTTAAGTTTCGTCCTTTTATGTTAATCCCAATGACTTTTTTCAATGGCAGTCGGAGACACTGATCAGCTGCCATCTTAGCCCACATTTATTAGATCTGATAGAATACCTGTCAGTGTTATACTACCAGGCACAGCACAAGGGAATACCAAAGTATTGCAGCTCACGATCTGAGTGACCAGCCTCACACCTGTTCAGATCCCAAAGCAGGATTAAAAAGTGAGAACAAAAAAAAAAGATTTTCCTTAATATTCATAAACTGATAAGCTTTACTATATAAGAAAAGGGGACATCTACCATATATACTCAAGTATAAGCCAACCCCCCTCCCCCCCCCCCCCCCCTAATTTTGCCACAAAAAAACTGGGAAAACTTATTGACTCGAGTCAAATGCAGCAGCTACTGGTAAATGTCAAAAGTAAAAATAGATACCAACAAAAGTAAAATTAATTGAGACATCAGTAATAAGTGTTTTTGAATATCCATATTGAATCAGGAGCCCCATATAATGCTCCATACAGTTTATGATGGGCTCCATAAGATGCTTCATATTAAAATACAGTATGCCCCATATAATGCTGCACAAATGCTGATTATGGCCCCATAAGATGCTCCATAGACACATTTGCCCTGTATAATGCTCCACAAATGTGGATTATGGCCCCATAAGATGCTCCAGAGATATTTGCCCCATATAGTGCTACACATGGCCCCATACAGATATTTGCCCCATATAATGCTGCACATGGCCTCATAAGATGCTCCATACAAAAATATGCCCATATAATGCTGCACAAAGGTTGATTATGGCCCCATAAGATGCTCCATACAGATAATTGCCCCATATAATGCTGCACATGGCCCCATAAGATGCTCCACACAGATAATTGCCCCATATAATGCTGCACATGGCCCCATAAGATGCTCCATACAGATATTTGCCCCATATGCTGTTGCGATTAAAAAAATAAAAAAAAAATCACATACTCAGCTCTCAGGCCCCCGGCACTTGCTATATTCACCTGCTCCCTGTTCCACCACCAACCGCTGACGTGTCTTCTCCGTCCTGTGCACTGACACTCAAGCAGAGGGCGGCGCACACTAATCGCGTCACCGCGCCCTCTCACCTGAGCCACTGCAGAGGACGGGGAAGACGCAGCGGTGCCAACGGTGGAACGGGGAGCAGGTGAATATAGTGCACTGTGTTATACTCACCTGCTCCTGACGCGGTCCCTGGACGTCTGTGCCGGCAGCTTCTTCCTGTAGTGAGTGGTCACATGGTACAGCTCATTACAGTAATGAATATGCGGCTCCACCCCTATGGGAGTGGAGTGGGGTCCATATTCATTACTGTAATGAGCTGTACCATGTGACCGCTCACTACAGTAACAAGCTGCCGGCGCCGGGAAAAAGACGTGCAGGGACCGCGCCAGGAGCAGGTGAGTATTATTACACAGTTCCGCACCCCCTCCCCTGCCGAGCTCTGCGTATGACTCGAGTATAAGCCGAGAGGGTTACTTTCAGCCCAAAAAAGTGGGCTGAAAATCTCAGCTTATACTCGAGTATATATGGTAATTGGTATTGCTGAGTCCATAATGACCCAAGCAGTAGAGTTGACCTGTTATTTAACTGGAACACCATAAATCTAAAACAAGGCCTTTTTTGTTTGTTTCTCCAATTTCACATAGAATTCAATAAAAGCAGATCAAAATGTTGTATGTATGACCAGATTATACTCCTCATAACTCATCTGCTGTCAAACGGTTTCATCTGTGGGAAAAAAAATAAAAGTTAAGGCTCTCAGAAAATGGAGCACACGTTTTTCCAACTTTTTTTATAGTGAAAAAACAATATAACCTATTGACAGAATGATAAAAAGGTTATAGTTTTTGTAATACAATAGTCAAAAAAAAATTGTCAGGTCTTCAAGGTGAAAATGATGTGGATCCTTAAATGGAATCTGTCAGCAGGTTTTTGCTCCTCCATCTGAGAGCAGCATAAAGTAGAAACAAAAACCCTGATTCTAGAGATGTAATGCTTACTGGGCTGCTTGCTGTCATTTGGATAAAATCCCTGTTTTATCTGCTGCTGATCTACCATTTCTCTGAATGCTGAGCTCTGTATAACCACGCCCTTACCACTGATTTGGCAGCTTTCTGCCTATGCACAGAGTAAACCGAATCAGTGGTAGGGGCTGTGCACTGGAAGTGGAGTTATACATGGCCCATGAATATGGAGGACTACATGGCAGCAGGGTTATTAGTCCTCTAGTGATAATCTCCTATTAATAAAACTGATTTTATTAAAACTAAACAAAGTAGCCCAGTAAGTGATCTAGTGCTGGAATCAGGGTCTTTGTCTCTACATTACACTGATCACAGATTAGGTGGCAAAAACCTGGTGCCAGATTCCCTTTAAGGAATTAAAAGCCCATTTGATTCTGCTTAAAATGATTGCTTATTAAAGGAACACTGGTAAAACTAAAGGGGTATTCCCATCTCCAAGATCCTATCATAGTAAGTAGTAGGCGTAATAATAAAATTGGCAAATACCTCCAATAAAAAATGTAGAATAGTTTTTCTGATTCGCTATGTCTCTTTTCTCATGTGCAGTCATTGCAGGACCTTAGGTATCCATGGTTACGACCACTAACCTAGTGACAGCTAGTTGCTAGTGGTCATAACCATGATTGATATCTAAGGTCCTGGAATGCCTGCACATGAGGAAAAAGACATAGTGAACCAGAAGAACTATATTAGATTTCTAATTAGAGGTATTTGCTAATATTATTATTATTACACCTACTACATATTGGGATAGGACCTTGGAGCTGGAAACACCCCTTTAAATAAAAAACACCTCATATGCATTACGGGAGCAAAAGTCTCTGCGAGCTTCCTTTGGTCATGTTCACACATCAGTTTTTTCCATTAGTGTTTGTAAGCAAAAAAAAAAACAACCCAGGAGTGATCAGAAGTGCAAATGTTTCCTTTTACTCTTTAGTTCCATTTTCGGTTCTGGTTTACGAGTACAGATGTGTGTCCTCATAGAGAGTGATGCAGGACGGGCTCCTCTTTGTCCTCTCTTTGGATCCAGTGCCAGTTTCCCTAGAGGAAGGAGTAGTTGTTAAGGCTGTCGTGGTCCGTGCTGTAGAGATCGGATATAGGTCTCCGGACATAGCCTCACAGGCACATATAAGGCTGTCCAGGTGGGATCAGGGGCTCCAGAGCCGCTCTGTGCAGAGTGGTCCGGACCGTGACGCACTGATGTGTGAACTTGGACTATGGCATACACTTTTTGATCTGAATCTACATGCACATTGGAAATCCTCCTGCAGGCTGCTGGTTTCCATGATTATAAGTTGCCAGTTTCCTAGGATAGTTGTATTTTTAATGCCCACCAAACTATATATACATTGTCCTCATGTATCCAGACCTCTGCGGGGATCTCTCAACTTTATTATGCTCCTTTTCTTAAATCAAGGCTTGAAGTGTTTGGATCGCCTGCTGTTGATGAACTACTATTCCCATTTTCCGATACTTCCAATCCACCCAGAATGCTAGGAGTAATGGTCACCCATGAAGCGGTGGACAAGTTGTCTGAAGCTGCTCTGTATAGCAATGTGTGGATGGTAATGCACTGTATACAGATTGACTTTTGGACCAACATGATCTCACTTTCTGTACATTTTCAATAAAATTAAATCAATCACATTTGTGTCTTAACTTTTTCAGTTCAACTGTGTAATCTGTGCACTGTATGCAGGGTGACACATAGAGGGTGATATGGGACCCCAAAAGCATGGGGGACAACCAACAGTAAAGACTGAAATTCATGTCTATATTGTCACAAAATTTCTATGGGTTTATGGAGAATTGTGTGAGCATCATATATCTTTGTAAAACATGGCAAAATTAAGCCCTGTGGTCATTATACGTAATGGTACAACCTTCATAAGGTGCCAACCAAAGCTGTGTATTATGGCCCCAATTTACCTCCTGCAAATTCCACAGAGGTAAGAAAAACAACAAAGCAACTATTCCATGTGTAAGGATATGAACATTCTGCCCACATTTCCCTTTCTTGAAGAGATATGTTTTATTATTGTTGAGGTGTGTTGTGATGTGCGTTAGATATTTGTAGTTTGACTATGTGAACAGTTAGAGTTAATGTTTGGGACTAGCCCACCGTGGGAGGGTCTAGTGTAAGGGAAAGTGACTGTTTCCTACTAGGAAGACAAATGGGGCCTGGAGTGTGTGGTTACAGTACTGCAAGGTCCAAGATACAGACTTTGCCGCATTTGAGGGTGACCCTAAATGAGAGGAGACCAAAGAGAAGGGATAGCGAGATCCTGAGGTTACGTGACAGAGATACAGAGTGGCCTTTTGGAGATGGGTCATAGGACAAGATATATATATAAGAAAAATAATTTGGGCTTAACGCCCTAGCCAGCTCACCGACTGCCCAGGAGCATGGAACTCCTTCAGGATCTGACGTGATTCAGCAATATACGAGAGTAGACGTTCCAGCTCCTAAAACGATTTCTTTATTCACAGCTGTGACCAAGGTCTACATTAGGATCGAAACGCGTAGCTCGGCCTCCAGTGCCTGGTGTGCTCATCCACATGTCTAGAGGACTCTGCCGTTCACTATGTTTTACATTTTTGGAAGAATAAAGAAAGCGTTTTAGGAGCTGGAACGTCTACTCTCGTATATTCCTAGGACAGGATGCCTAGCCTCAAGACCAGAGCTTGTAATGCTGAAAGATAACGGGACTAAACAGGACTGGCAGACTGGGACTAGTGAAGGGTCCTTAGTGGGAATACAAGAGTGTCGGTAGTGGAGAGATGATGGGGAACCACAGAACAAGTAAATCACACTTGTTGATCAGGACTGTAGTGTTGTGTTTAAACAATATCAGTGTGTCCTATACAAGGAGAGGCACTCCAAAACGAGAATAACACCAAAAACTGAAATGTAATTAAACAAATCGCTACAGAGAGAGAACCCCAATAATTACTTAAATTGAAAAGTTATTGTTACAATTAAAATGGTCACAGAACAAAATTACAAAAAATACCCTGAAGGGAATCCATACAGAAAACAACCAAACAATCTAATTATAAACCTACCCAAAAGCCCTAGGTCAGGCACAAAACAGTCTAGAAAAATAAGAGTGGGGTACATAAACAATCCATTTGTTGTGATAATCTGTTAGGAGATTTATCATGCAAAAATGCTCATTATTATGCAGGACCAAAGAAGGAATCTCTTAAATCAATATATCATCTTTAGAGGTCCCCAAAAGCTTGCAAATAAGTGTGTCATGCCCGGTTTGTAAAAAGACATATTACCTGAACACTGAGAACGTTAAGGAAACTGCTGGGTGATTAGGATAGCAGTGATCCGAAGGTTCCCTTGCGCCCCGATGCGCGTTTCGCCCGTAGCTTCTTCCGGGGGCGTTTCTTGTATGGAATAACTAGGGCCCTCGTCCCTTTTAAATACCCCTAGTTATTTGGCGATTTATTTAGGGATAGTTATACCCCTAGCGATTTGTTTAATTACATTTCAGTTTTTTTATTCGCCACGACAGCACCCACTAGAGAGAGGGGATCCGCCCCTAGGAACAGGAAACCTACAGAGAGATAAAAGGGGCGGCCCCCCCTTGCTCCTCAGTTTGGTTTCCAGTTCCTAGAGGGAACCTACAGAGAAGAATCTCTGAAGATCAAACAATGAAGAGGAAAAACCTGCCTGGACAGCCGCCTGTATGAATCTGCTGAGCAGCATGGGCTCCAGAGCAGGTAACGGGGTTGGGGGAATGATCATGATGGCTCCCCCTCCGCTGTTTTCACCATAAAGGTCCCGGTATGTGCAACAGTTTCTCTGCTGGGACACTGTTGTGTGATCCGCCGCATAGCTGAGCCGGTAAGTTGGGCGCAATGACTGACGCTTACCCCCTCCAGGAGTGCAGAGTCCGGGGAGATGTGCGGTAGGACCGGCTGTGTGCTGCAAGACGGTGTGTCTGGTCTCCGGTCAGCATGAGCAATGGCGGCGACCCCTCTCTGTAGTGGTGTTCCAGCGCAGAGTCCCATAGAGACGCACACATGTGCAGTAGATCGGCGTCCCGGAAGTGGATATTGGACTTCCGGGGTCACGAGGTTACAATGTATTTCCGGTGTGGGCGCCATGTTTTTCCCCTATGCGGTGGATCTGCTATCCGGACAGGAGGGGGTGTGCTTAAACAGTGGCCTGCACTATATAAAGCTGCTTAGGGCAGTAGATGGTGCGCAAATATGTCGTCTCAGGAAGATATTGTGGAGCGCCCACTGGTCCGTGAGGATCTGCAATTTAGAGCTATGTCCTTTGGATTGTCTATGGCTCCAAGGGTTTTTACCAAATTGTTATTGGAGGTGATGTCCTTTTTACGGGTGAAAGACACACTGGTCATTCCAAACCTAGACGACCTACTAAGGCTAGGTTCACATTGCGTTAGTGCAATCCGTTTAGCGGATACGCTAACGGATTGCGCTAATGCAGTGTCCAAAAAGGGATTGCGTTCAGCAATCCTGCTAGCGCAGATGCCCGATCTGCGCTAGCGAGGAACAGACCCTGAACGCTGCAAGCAGCGTTCGAGGTCCATCCGAAACTAACGGCACATCGCAGACGCATGCCAAAAATGGCATACGTTTGCGATGCGTTAGCGATCCGCAAGCACATTGCAGTCAATGGGTTCGCTAACGGATCTGTTACATTGCGTTAATTGCGCCATGTAACGGAGTCCGTTAGCGGACACCCACTAACGCAATGTGAACCTAGCCTAATTGTAGGGAAATTCCCCCTTCAATGTGAACAGAGGTTGGAGGAAGTGGTTGATTCTCTGCAAAGTCTGGGCTGGATTATCAATTGGGAAAAATCCCGACTCCATCCGGTAACATGTCAAAAGTTTCTTGGACTCCTTCTAGACTCAGTAGGCCAGGAATGTATGCTTCCTGAGGATAAGAAGGCATCCATAATTAATAAGGTGAACCTAGCGATTGAGAAACGTAGTATGTCCTTAAGAAGTGCCATGTCCTTGCTAGGTTCATTAACCTCATGTATTCCTGCAGTCCAATGGGCTCAGTTTCATGCTAGACAACTGCAGAGTTTTGTGTTACAAGAGGACATTAGGAGACGGGGACATTTAGATCAGTCAATATTCCTAACCTTAGATGTGGTTCTCTACCTTAGATGGTGGTTGGACTGGGAAAATCTCTTGAAGGGAGTCCCTTGGGTAATAACTCCTTCAAACATAATAACCACAGACGCTAGTGCAGAAGGATTGGGTGCACAGTTTCAGGAGCAGATTGCTCAGGGTCTACGGTCCAGAAAAGAATCTTGTAATTCTTCTAATGTAAAAGAGTTAAGAGCAGTATATTATTCCATACTCCATTTTCTTCCTCAGCTGCAAGGCTCCCATACAAGGGTACTTTCCGACAATACTACCGCGGTTGCCTACCTAAACCATTAGGGAGGTACGCGGTCGGGCACTCTCATGAACGTTACATCAGACATCATGAATTTAGTCGAACGTCATCTGTTGTCCCTATCGGCAGTACACAGCAGAGGTATAGACAATTTTCGTGCCGATTTCCTCAGCCGCCACTCCCTCCATCAAGGAGAATGGATGCTCAACAAAAGAGTCTTCAGACTGATAACTGCCCGATGGGGGGTGCCTCAAATAGACTTATTTTCAACAAGATCCAACCGACAGGTCAAAACATTCGCTTCGTTGTGCAGATAGGACAATCCCTACAGGTTCCATGGACATTCAGCCTAGCGTATGCCTTTCCCCCGTGGAATCTTCTACCCATAGTTATAAGAAAAATAAGGGAAGAAGGGGCGAGAGTACTGTTGATAGCTCCTTTTTGGCCCAAAAGGCCATAGTTTTCATGGCTCAGGGCAATGTCGATTACAGACCCTTGGATTCTGCCTCAAACCAATGACCTGCTATCTCAGGGGCCATTCTTCCACCCTCAGGTAAAGGGCATGAACTTGACAGTCTGGAATTTGAGAGGCAGTTATTAAATCTTAGTGGATTCTCTAAAGGGTTAATAGATACCCTCATGAAAAGTAGAAAACTATCTACTACAAAGATTTATGTCAGAGTCTGAAGAAATTTCTGGAGTTCCACTCATCACAATTTTCTTCTGAAATACCCATATTTCCAATATTAGAGTTTCTGCAGAAGGGTCTTGAGATAGGTCTCTCTGTAAGTACTCTTAAAGTTCAGATTTCAGCTCTGGGAGCTCTATACAATTACGATATTGCAGTCGATAGGTGGATATCCCGTTTTATATCTGCATGTGAACGGTCAAAACCAATCCGTATACCTCAGGTCCCACAGTGGGATCTAGGTTTGGTCCTGGACGCTTTAACAGAGAGCCCTTTCGAACCCCTTCATACGGCATCATTAAGAAATATATAATTAAAGGCAATATTTTTAGTAGCTTTGGTATCTGCTAGGAGGGTGAGCAATCTCCAGGCTTTGTCAATAGACCCCCCTGTTTTTATTGGTAACATCTGACAGAATAATTCTAAAGACGGACCCGTTCTATCTTCCTAAAGTCGCCTCTCAGTTTCATAGATCCCAAGAGATCTTCCTGCCTACTTTTTATGAAGATCACTCACCTCCAGAGGAGGAGAAACTTCATACCCTAGATGTTAAGAGGACTGTTCTAGGCTACTTAGAGAAGACTAGGGACTGGAGGAAGAGTATGGCTCTCTTTGTGTATTTCCAGGGTAAGAATAAAGGCTCCAAAGTCACAAAGAATACGTTATCACGCTGGATCAGAGATGCAATAATTCTAGCATATAAGACTAAAGGAAGGATCCTCCACTACATGTGGTAGCACACTCTACAAGGGCTTTGTCGACTTCCTGGGTGGAGAAGGCAGACGTACCAATAGACCTTATATGTAAGGCCGCAACCTGGTCTTCACCTAGTACTTTTTATAAGCACTATAGATTAGATGTCTTCTTCCTGTGATCTAGCCTTTGGAATATCGGTCCTTGACACGGTGAACACACCCAAATTATAGTCTCTGTAAATCTCTCTAGTGGGTGCTCTCGTGGCGAATAGAAAATACCAGATTACTTACCGGTAATGCTCTTTTATAGAGCCCACGACAGCACCCACTCACATCCCTCCCTTTTATAGTAGCACGAGGTGCCTTGGTGGTGAGGTGTTAATGAGTTAAAAGGTATAGTATAAGTTTATAAATATGTACATTTTGCTGAGCCTATTAACTAAAGCCTGGCGGCAGCTCCTCCTATTCTCTGTAAAACAAACTGAGGAGCGAGGGGGCCCGCCCCTTTTATCTCTCTGTAGGTTTCCTGTTCCTAGGGGCGGATCCCCTCTCTCTAGTGGGTGCTGTCGTGGGCTCTATAAAAGAGCATTACCGGTAAGTAATCCGGTATTTTGGTGTTATTCTGTAGTGTTGTGTGTAGTGTAGTGGGTTGTGGTGAAGTAGGGAGAAACAACGGACATAGAGATCCCCGGAGTATATTACTAAGGAAGGAAACAGTGGAAAATGCTTCAAGTTGTAAAGGAAACGTCTATAAGACTTTGTAGCCGCCATCCCCTGGATATAACCCTTACCAGGTTACAGTTCAGCAAGAGTTTATTATGGAACAGAGGTCTCCCTCATTGAATTGTGCAACATTTGGTCCTGGCCAGCCCACAACGATTACATGTGTCCTGCACTGGCGTAAGATCCTCGCAGCACAAGTCCCCACACCCAGCCAGGACCTCCACTTTCATGTAACATGTCGGGGTACCACAGACAAGAGCTTCGCCACGGCTACCGCCCTGCACCGCGTTATACATGTTCCATCTGATGCCATGTGGATACTTCATCTGATGGGGCAGTGACAGAAAATGCCTCCAATGCCACAAGACGGAAGGATCACATAATTGCAATATTCAGGATTCAAAACAGTCATTTCTGTGTAAAAGGACTGGTTTATATCACCACAAGAGGCTACAAAATGCAATCATGGGTAGAAGGATTAAAATGAAAAACAGATCAAAAACTGAAAAATTAGCTCCTGCTTGGCCTTCGTCACTGCACACGGTGAATATTTAATGTGCATTTTCAGTGCAGTTTGTATACAGAAAATCCCCAATGTAATACGATGTAAATGAAATTCTAAGAATCTCCCACATTGGCAGACATTTTCTGCAGGTAAATTGACCTGCTGTGTTAATTCTGAAATGCCCAGGAACCAATGTAAATTGTTTTGTTTTCACCCATTAAATTAAATTGTGATGGATTTCACATTATGAATTTTATTGACTTGTACAGACATCACCATCACTGTCCCCATCGGGGCTCACAATCTACATTCTCTATCAGTATGTCTTTACATGGGTTTCCTGAGTACTCTGGTTTCCTCCCAAACACGGGGAGAACATATAAACTCCTTGCAGATGTTGTCTTTAGTGGGATTTGAACCCAGGACCCCAGCGCTGCAAAGCTCCAGTGCTAACCACTGCAGTAATGCTGTGCTTCCAGACCCAAATCACTGGCCCTGAGATCTCTGCTGGCCTTTTTTGGAGGCTGGTTTTGTGACGTGCACCAGCTCCCATGACTCCAGAGTGATAATGCCATGGGTTATATAGGATTCTGCAGAGTGAATATTAATTATCACCTATTCACGGGAAAAGCAATCACTTATAGATCAGTGGCTCGGTAATTACGATAGAAGTGCTCTGTTCTGCAGATTGGTGTCAGTACCAGTGGTTGGAGCACCCTGACCTAGAAGTTACTGCTTATCCTGTGAATAGATACCATATCCCCTGGACAACCTCTTTAATACTTCTTTGACTACTTAGTTCTATGAGGGATTATTTTCAGTGCAGTCCTGGATGTCAGGAAATACCTCCTTGTCTACGCAGAGTTTAACGGTGTTGTCCAAGACTTTTATATTGATGCCTATTCTTAGGAAAAGTCATCAATATCTGATGGGTGGGGTTGTGACACCCGGCTCCCTTGCCAATCAGCTGTCCCCAGTTCTGGCAGTGGAACAACACAGCTCCGTCGACTGTTGGTGGCTATGGCCGAGTGCTGCACATCTGCCCCACAGTCTAATCAATAGGCACTGGATGTGCTGTGCAGCTCTGCAACTGAGCACATCCGACCAACACAGAGATGATCAGCGGGAGTCCCGAGTGTCGCACCCCCATCCATCTGGTATTGATGATACCGTATATACTCGAGTATAAGCCGACCCGAGTATAAGCCGACCCCCCTAATTTTGCCACAAAAAACTGGGAAAACTTATTGACTCGAGTATAAGCCTAGGGTGGAAATGCAGCATTTACCGGTGAATTTCAAAAATAAAAATAGATCATTATTTCCCCATAGCTGTGCCATATAGTGCTCTACACCGTTCATTATTTCCCCATAGCTGTGCCCCATATAGTGCTCTGCACCGTTCATTGTGCCCCATTGCTGTGCCATATACAGTGCTCTGCACCGTTCATTGTGCCCCATTGCTGTGCCATATACAGTGCTCTGCACCGTTCATTGTGCCCCATTGCTGTGCCATATACGGTGCTCTGCACCGTTCACTGTGCCCCATTGCTGTGCCATATACAGTGCTCTGCACCGTTCATTGTGCCCCATATCTGTGCCCATATACGGTGCTCTGCTCCGTTCATTGTGCCCCATTGCTGTGCCATATACGGTGCTCTGCACCGTTCATTGTGCCCCATATCTGTGCCCATATACGGTGCTCTGCACCGTTCATTGTGCCCCATTGCTGTGCCATATACGGTGCTTTGCACCGTTCATTGTGCCCCATTGCTGTGCCATATACGGTGCTCTGCACCGTTCATTGTGCCCCATAGAAATCTCTGCCGCCGCTGCTGCAATAAAAAAAAAACCACATACTCACCTCCCTTGATTGCAGCTCCCGGCGTCTCGTTCCGGCGCCTCCATCTTCCCGGCGTCTCTGCTCTGACTGATCAGGCAGAGGGCGCCGCGCACACTGTATGCGTCATCGCGCCCTCTGCCTGAACAGTCAGAGCGCAGACGCCGGGAAGATGGAGGCGCCGGCCGGGAAGATGGAGCGGCGCCCGGCGGCTGGAACGAGGACAGGTGAATATGCTATACTTACCTAGTCCTGGCGATCCTCGCGCTGTCCCTCTGCCTGGTCTTCGGTGCCGCAGCTCTTCCTGTCAGCGGTCACCGGCACCGCTGATTAGAGGAATGAATAGGCGGCTCCGCCCCTATAGGAGGTGGAGCCGCTTATTCATATCTCTAATGAGCGGTCCCACGTGACCGCTGAAGAGGGGAAGAAGCTGCAGCACAGAAGCCCATGGGACGGCAGGGACAGCGCGAGGATCGCTGGGACTAGGTAAGTATACCTCAGCGCCCTCACCCGCCGACCCTGCCACCCACATTGACTCGAGTATAAGCCGAGAGGGGCACTTTCAGCCCAAAAATTTGGGCTGAAAATCTCGGCTTATACTCGAGTATATAGGTATATCCTAAGTACAGGCCATCGTTTAAAAGTCCCAGGCCACCCCTTTAAATGCTGCTTATATGAGGATGCGGAGTTAGACCTATGGCCGTTACAGACATCACACTGCGCACTTAGAACATAAATATCAGACATGTGAAACCAGGATAACAGAATGCAGATCAAATATTTTAGTTTATGCCAAGTTTTATTCTGAAAAATGCGAAATTTCCTTAAATTATTTAAAAAAAAAAATACAAGTAATCTGGGGTCCAGGACTGAGCGGCTCTTATGTAAACCCATAAACACACAAGGTCATTGGCTGCTACTAATGGGATTTGTGCAGAAACTTGTTAAATGTTTTACTTCTCCACTGAGTAAAGAACATGCCACAATCATGACAATCCACCAGATTCGATGTTTGAGGAGCACGAGTGGTGATAGAGCGCCAACCTGAGCAGCCCCAGCTCTGGAGGAACAATCCAGCACACGCCAGGTCCGTAGTCCAGGGATTGTCTTATGTCATTATCTGCATACAACCCCTGGCAAAAATTATGGAATCACCCTGTAAATTTTCATACCCAAAAATAACACCTGCATCAAATTAGATCAGCTTGTTAGTCTGCATCTAAAAAGGAGTGATCACACCTTGGAGAGCTGTTGCACCAAGTGGACTGACATAAATCATGGCTCCTACATGAGAGATGTCAATTGAAACAATGGAGAGGATTATAAAACTCTTAAAAGAGGGTAAATCATCACACAATGTTGCAAAAGATGTTAGTTGTTCACAGTGAGCTGTGTCTAAAATCTGGACCAAATACAAACAACATGGGAAGGATGTTAAAGGCAAACATACTGGTAGACCAAGGAAAACATCAAAGTGTCAAGACCGGAAATTTATAGTAATATGTCTCCAAAGCAGGAAATGCACAACAAAACAAATGAGGAATGAATGGGTGGAAACTGGAGTCAAAGTCTGTGACCGAACTGCAAGAAACCGTCTAAGGGTATGTTCACACGTTCAGGATTTCCATCCTTTTTTTTTCAGGACAGTTTTTTTAAAAAACTGCAGCTCTTGGCAGAAAACGCAGGTCCTTTTTTAGTCCTTTTTTGATGCGTTTTTTTGATGCGTTTTTTTATCCTTTTTTTATGCAGTTTTCTATGCAGAGACTGTGTGTTTCCTAGGAAGCTTTTTAGGGCTAAAATGGCTGAAAATACCCTAACCCTACCCCTAACCCTACCCCTAACCCTACCCCTAACCCTAACCCTACCCCTACCCATATTCTAACCTTAGTGAAAAAAAAAAAAATTCTTAATTTTTTTTATTGTCCCTACCAATGGGGGTGACAAAGTGGGGGGGGTGTCATTTACTATTTTTTTATTTTGATCACTGAGATAGGTTATATCTCAGTGATCAAAATGCACTTTGGAGCGAATCTGCCGGCCGGCAGATTCGGCGGGCGCACTGCGCATGCGCCCGCCATTTTGCAAGATGGCGGCGCCCAGGGAGAAGACGGCCGGACGGACACCGGGACGCCGGGTAAGTATAAGGGGGGGAGATTAGGGCACGGGGGGGGGGGCATCGGAGCACTGGGGGGGGGGCATCGGAGCACGGGGGGGGGCATCGGAGCACGGGGGGGCGGGATCGGAGCACGGGGGGGCAGCCACACTCCGCCCACGCACTTCCGCCCGCTCCCCCGCACTTCCTGCTGCAGCGGTTCTGCACATCAAATCGCAGTAAAACCCGCAGATATATTTTTGATCTGCGGGTTTTACTGCGATTTTGACCTCACAATGGAGGTCTATGGGTGCAGAACCGCTGCGGTTCAGGAAAAAGAAGTGACATGCTCCTTCTTTTTTGCCGCAGCTATTCTGCGCGGCTTTTTAAACGAAATTACGGACCATGTGCACAGCAGTGACTGTTTTCCATAGGGTTACATTGTTATGTACCCTGCATGGAAAACTGCTGCGGAACCGCAGCGGCAATACCGCTGCGGTTCCGCAGTAAAAAATGCACTGTGTGAACATGGCCTAAAGGATATGGGATTTACACACTGCACTCCTCTCCCCCTGTGGCCCCACACTGCACTCCGCTTTCTCCTGTGGCCCCACACTGCACTCCATGCCCTCCTGTGGCTCCACACTGCACTCCATGCCCTCCTGTGGCTCCACACTGCACTCCTCGCCCTCCTGTGGCCCTACACTGCACTCCGTTCCCTCCTGTGGCCCTACACTGTACTCCGCGCCCTCCTGTGGCCCCACACTGCACTCCGTGCCCTACTGTGGCCTCACACTGCACTCCGCTCCCCGTGGCTCCACACTGCACTCCGTGCCCCCTGTGGCTCCACACTGCACTCCGCGCCCCCTGTGGCCCCACACTGCACTCCTTGCCCTCCTGTGGCCCCACACTGCACTCCTCGCCCTCTTGTGGCCCCACACTGTACTCAGCGCCCTCCTGTGGCCTCACACTACACTCCGGCCCCCTGTGGCCCCACACTGCACTCCTCGCCCCCTGTGGCCCCACACTACACTCAGCGCCCCCCTGTGGCCCCACACTGCACTCCGGCCCCCCTGTGGCCCCACACTGCACTCCTCGCCCCCTGTGGCCCAACACTACACTCAGCGCCCCCCTGTGGCCCCACACTGCACTCAGCGCCCCCCTGTGGCCCCACACTGCACTCCTCGCCCCCTGTGGCCCCACACTGCACACTGCACTCCGGCCCCCTGTGGCCCCACACTGCACTCCGGCCCTCCTGTGGCCCCACACTGCACTCAGCACCCTCTGGTGCAGCTGTCACTGGATACTGGGAGCCTGGAGCGCAACGCTGTGAAAGTCGCGGCCTTCCTTCAGCCTCCGCAGCTTGTATCTGCTGCCGCTAGGTGTCGCTGTGGCATTTGACCACAGAGGAAGCTATGCTTTAGGGCGGGTGTCTATGGTAGGCATGTTGTACACGCCCGCCTTCTCTACGGTACCCTGACGGCTCCGAAGGAGACGTAGGCTCCCGCTGCATCTCCGTTAGAAGCTCGCGGTCTGTCCTCCGGGGGCCGCAGCGGCTGCATCTGTCCAGAGCCCTCATTCCGCTGAGTACAGATATACCGCGCAGGGCAGCAGTATCTGAGGTCCGGTCATGGCCTCTAGACGTTTTCGAGCCCCCGACGCGCAGACACCGGTGTCACTAGACGCTTTCCGCCAGTGTCATGAAAATGACAAGCACTGGGCGGCCCGCAGGGAGTTCCTGGCCCGTCACATCCATCTGTACCCGGGCCGCAAGACCGACCAGCTGATCGCCCTGTCAGTGGTGTGGAGCAACATCGTCTTCATAGGGAACCGGTGAGTGCAGAGAAAGACGGAGCGTCCCTTCCAGACCGAGAGACTGGTGTGCACAGGTGCTAAGGGCAGCCATCTATACACATAGCCGATAGAGTAGCGCCATAGCATGGAAACACGGACTGTGTCACATTGGAAATGCATTACTGCTGTAGATAACAGGAGAAAAGGGAGTGTAGGGCGGCTGAGTGCCCGCGCCCCCGGTATGGAGGTGGCTGAGTGCCCGCGCCCCCGGTATGGAGGTGGCTGAGTGCCCGCGCCCCCGGTATGGAGGTGGCTGAGTGCCCGCGCCCCCGGTATGGAGGTGGCTGAGTGCCCGCGCCCCCGGTATGGAGGTGGCTGAGTGCCCGCGCCCCCGGTATGGAGGTGGCTGAGTGCCCGCGCCCCCGGTATGGAGGTGGCTGAGTGCCCGCGCCCCCGGTATGGAGGTGGCTGAGTGCCCGCGCCCCCGGTATGGAGGTGGCTGAGTGCCCGCGCCCCCGGTATGGAGGTGGCTGAGTGCCCGCGCCCCCGGTATGGAGGTGGCTGAGTGCCCGCGCCCCCGGTATGGAGGTGGCTGAGTGCCCGCGCCCCCGGTATGGAGGTGGCTGAGTGCCCGCGCCCCCGGTATGGAGGTGGCTGAGCGCCCGCGTCCCCGATATGGAGGTGGCTGAGCGCCCGCGCCCCCGGTATGGAGGTGGCTGAGCGCCCGCGCCCCCGGTATGGAGGTGGCTGAGCGCCCGCGTCCCCGGTATGGAGGTGGCTGAGCGCCCGCGCCCCCGGTATGGAGGTGGCTGAGCGCCCGCGCCCCCGGTATGGAGGTGGCTGAGCGCCCGCGCCCCCGGTATGGAGGTGGCTGAGCGCCCGCGCCCCCGGTATGGAGGTGGCTGAGTGCCCGCGCCCCCGGTATGGAGGTGGCAGTGTGCCCAGTATAGGGTCATTCCATATCAAGTGATCCAAATATGAATATTTTTTTTCAATATCTGGTTTCCTTGGATACACAAAGGACGGCGCTGGACTAGAAGGTGCAGAAAAGTCTTTTCTACGTCTTCATTTTCACAATCTTTGGAGAGTACAGTAGCCGCCACCAGCGCCGATCATATTCACAGGTCACATCACCAGTTATGCCATCCATTGCCGATCTTGTGCCGCCTTCTACCACGTCATGGACTTCACTCTCTTTGCTGAATGAAAAAACCCTTGTTTTTATTTCTGTTTCACTACATGGGATGACAGTGCGGTATTGCCGAGTCCCTTTCTGCTTCCTGTAACTGAGGTTTTTACAAACTCTCCTCCTCCTCTTCGTATTCCTGGTTTGTACAATACATGAACTGGATGTTAGGCCGGTTTCACACGTCAGTGGCTCCGGTACGTGAGGTGACGGTTTCCTCACGTACCGGAGACACTGACTCACGTAGACACATTAAAATCAATGTGTCTCTGCACATGTCAGCGTGTTTTCACGGACCGTGTGTCCGTTTGAAAAACACGGAGACATGTCAGTGTTTGTGGGAACCCACGGATCACACGGACCCATTAAAGTCAATGGGTCCGTGTAAAACACGTACCGCACACGGATGCTGTCCGTGTGCCGTGCAGAAGACAGCGCTACTGTAAGCGCTGTCCCCCCCGCGTGTAGTGCTGAAGCCGGAATTCATCCCTTCTTCCCAGCAGCGTTCGCTGGAGAGAAGGAATGAATAATCTTTTTTTTTTTTTCTTTCCCCTTAAAAATAAAGCTTGTGCGTCCCCTCCCGCCTCCCATCCCCTGTGTGCCCCCCCCCCTCCCCCTCCCCCTTGCCAGGAAATACCGACACCCAGCTCCAGCGATGTCTCCTCTCAGCGACTGCAGCCTGTGCTGTGTGAGCGGTCACGTGCTCCCGCTCATTACAGTGAGGAATATGCGCGTATTCCTCACCGTTATTTGCGGGACCACGTGACCGCTCACACAGGGCCTGCTGCCGGCGCTGAGAGGAGACATCGCTGGAGCTGGGTGTCGGTATTTCCTGTCAAGCAGGGGGGGGGAGGGAGGGGACGCACAAACTTTATTTTTAAGGGAAAAGAAGAAAAAAAAGATTATTCATTCCTTCTCTCCAGCGAACGCTGCTGGGAAGAAGGGATGAATTCCGGCTTCAGCACCGCACGAAGGGGACAGCGCTTAACTGTAGCGCTGTCTCATGCACGCTCCGTGTGGTCCTCGGGCGGCACACGTTTGCCGCACGTGTGCCACACTGATGTGCTATGTAAGCACACGGACAAGGATAATTCCGGTACTGATTTTTCCAGTACCGGAATTATCTGGACGTGTGGGACAGGCCTTAAGAATATTTTTCTCCCTCCATTTGAGGAGTTTCCTGGGTATTAAGATTTGGTGTGAATGTGGCCTCTGGAGGCTGGAGCTGCCGGCCGGTCATCTGCTCTGCATTCACTGTCCACCCCTGATCATTCTCAGCCCTAACAAAGCTTTCTCCTCTGCCCTCTCCTAAGCTGTAACATTATAAAATAATACAGTAATATCTAAAAATCATGGATTATTTGGTAAATATGGACCCCACACTGTTAGACCACAGGCTGAACAGATCTGAAATCAAAATTTTTGAACTGACGCTGTAATAGTTTTATTTTTTACAATATGATCCCATCAAGATCCCATCTTGTATTTTGGTACAGATGTGGCTAGGAGCATAGCAGGCACATGTGCAGTTTTTGAAATTTTTAAATTAAACGTTTTTTTTCGGAAATGCATTTTAAAGTTTTGCACTTGTGTTCACATAGGTAAAATATTAAAGATACTCTTGTGACATATCTGGTGAGAGCCTGTACAGTTCTGAGTAGAATGGTGTTTATTTTGTTTCTCTATCTTTTTTTCTTGCCTGAGTTGAAATGCAAAGGCAGGCAACACCGAAATTCACACTTTTTCCGAACTTTGAAAATCAATAAAAAAAAAAAAAATCTAGAATTTTTTTCTTTGCGTTTTGCATTCTCTGACACACTATTACCAAATAACAAAATCTCAAAAGAATTAAAAATAGAGTGGCATAAATCATTGGTTCACTTGACATGGAATGACCCTAATAGAGATGGCGGTGTGCCCAGTATGGAGGTGCTGCGCCCGTGTCCCCTGTATGGAGATGGCGGTGTGCCCAGTATGGAGGTGCTGTTCCCGTTTCCCCTGGTACAGAAGTGGCAGTGTGCCCGATAATTCCTAGACTCCTATATAGAGGTGGCAGTGTGCCTGATAATTCCCAGACTCCTATATAGAGGTGGCAGTGTGCCCGATAATTCCCAAACTCCAACATAGAGGTGGCAGTGTGCCTGATAATTCCTAGACTCCTATATAGAGGTGGCAGTGTGCCCGATAATTCCTAGACTCCTATATAGAGGTGGCAGTGTGCCTGATAATTCCTAGACTCCTATATAGAGGTGGCAGTGTGCCTGATAATTCCTAGACTCCTATATAGAGGTGGCAGTGTACCTGATAATTCCAAGACTCCTATATAGAGGTGGCAATGTGCCCGATAATTCCTAGACTCCAACATAGAGGTGGCAGTGTGCCCGATAATTCCTAGACTCATATAGAGGTGGCAGTGTGCCAATAATTCCTAGACTCCTATATAGAGGTGGCAGTGTGCCCGATAATTCCCAGACTCCTATATAGAGGTGGCAGTGTGCCCGATAATTCCCAGACTCCTATATAGAGATGGCAATGTGCCCGATAATTCCTAGACTCCAACATAGAGGTGGCAGTGTGTCCGATGATTCCTAGACTCCAACATAGAGGTGGCAGTGTGCCCGATAATTCCTATACTCCTATATAGAGGTGGCAGTGTGCCCGATAATTCCTAGACTCATATAGAGGTGGCAGTGTGCCAATAATTCCTAGACTCCTATATAGAGGTGGCAGTGTGTCCGATGATTCCTAGACTCCTATATAGAGGTGGTAGTGTGTCCGATGATTCCTAGACTCCTATATAGAGGTGGCAGTGTGCACAGTGCCCTTGATACTGTGGGGGAGGTGGCAGTTTGCTGACTATCCCTGATGATGAGGTCTCTGCCCTCAGGGTCGTGTCTGGATGGGTCCCGTATTGTGATCATTAGATCAGGTTAGAAGGGATCGTCCATTAAATGACCGTTTCTCATTGAGAGATCAGCTGTAATCAGAATGATGGAAATATTTTCAGCATTGGCTCCTTCATGTGTCCATCACATGGGGCAACTCTCTATTTAGTGTTTTACTGATGCTACAATGATTGAAGCATCATTACATGAGTGTCCATTATGGACGCTCATGCAAGATAGATATATATAGGTATTTTATAAATACCTTCTGTTGCCGTTTTTGCCTGTGAGCGGCGCTATGGCGGCGGCTGAGTCTGGGTCACGTGACCCCCAGGCTGCAGCCGCCGCTAATTTCCGCCGATGTCACATCCAGACTCTGGAAATTGACGTGACGTCAGCAACAGGCGTGACCCAGCCTCCACAGACAGCGGTCACTCATCAAGAGTGACTGGGCTGTGGGCGGTGCTGGGGTCTGCCTGCGGGGCTGTGCTGGGGCGGGCGGGGCTGTGCTGAGGTCTGCTGGCCGGCTGCGCTAATGTGCGGCGGGGGCTGGGGGTCTGCGCGGTGAATCTGCCGAAGGTGCTGGAGTGTGCGGGCAGGGGTTCTGCGGTGGGGTCTTTGGTGTGTGTGTGTCTCTGTGTGCAGGCATCGTCCGATGGGACTACAAATCCCATTGCCTGCTACAGTGACAGTGAGTGACACATTAGCCAATAATGGGACAGTAGTAGTCCCATCATCCGGCTAATGTGTTGAATGTAAAAAAAATATAAAACACACTTATACAATACATACAACATACATAGAACACACATACAGAACATACACTATGCGACACGCAACATGAGACATACAACATGTGACGACATGTAGCATGTGACATGCAACAACATGCGACATGCAACATGTGACAACATGTAGCATGCAGCATGCAACGTGACGACATGAGACATGGAACATGTGACAACATGCGACGACATGCAGCATGCGACGTGTGACACCATGCAGCATGCGACATGTAACATGCAGCATGCAACATGTGACATCATGCACTATGGAGCATGCGGCAACATGCCACATACAGTACATACATAAAGTACATACATGCAACATACATATAGACATACAGTAGATATAACAGAGTACATACTCACCATCACCTTGTCACTTTGTTCCCCGAAGCCATTGTTACCTGTAAAAAATAGTAAAATAATAAACAAACACTATACTCCCTGATCGCAGTTATCCAATTAAAACGAGTGTCCCTCGATGATCTCCCGTGGAGAACAGCAGCATCAGCTCATGCGACCGCTCTCCAGGGGCTCCAGGAATACAATGATGGAAGGTATCCTTCCACAATATATTCCTCACAATGTATTCCTACGCCGGACATAGAGATCCCCGGAGTATATTACTAAGGAAGGAAACAGTGGAAAATGCTTCAAGTTGTAAAGGAAACGTCTATAAGACTTTGTAGCCGCTATCCCCTGGATATAACCCGTACCAGGTTACAGATCAGCAAGAGTTTATTATGGTCGGAGGTCTCCCTCATTGAATTGTGCAACATTTGGTCCTGGCCAGCCCACAACGATTACATGTGTCCTGCACTGGCGTAAGATCCTCGCAGCACAAGTCCCCACACCCAGCCAGGACCTCCACTTTCATGTAACATGTCGGGGTACCACAGACAAGAACTTCGCCACGGCTAACACCCTGCACCGCGTTATACATGTTCCATCTGATGCCATGTGGATACTTCGTCTGATGGGGCAGTGACAGAAAATGCCGGAAGGATGCCAGGAAGGATCACATAATTGCAATATTCAGGATTCAAAACAGTCATCTCTGTGTAAAAGGACTGGTTTATATCACCACAAGAGGCTACAAAATGCAATCATGGGTGTTGTGAGTTCTGTTTTTGGGCTCCCTCTGGTGGTTACTGATGGTACTGGGTGATTTGTGTTCTGCTGTCTCTGGTGTCCACCTGTTCTATTAGGATTTGGGAGTTTCCTATTTAACCGGGCTTTCTTGTCATTTCCCCACCGGCTATCAAGGTTATCAGAGTGTTTTGTTACCTCAGCTTCTGGCTTCAGTAATCTTCTGGACAAGCTAAGTTTTTGATTTTCTTGTTCCACGTTTTGATTTATTTTTGTCTTGTCCAGCTTGCATATAATTGTTTCTTTGCTGCTGGTTGCTCTAGCGGGCTGTAATTGCTCCTCATGTTCCATGAGTTGGAACATGAGTTCAAGTAATTACAGGATGGTTTTTTGAAGGGTTTTTTGCTGACCGCGCAGTTTACTTTTGTATCCTTTGCTATCTAGTTTTAGCGGGCCTCATTTTGCTGAATCTGATTTCATACTGTGTATGTGCCTTCCTCTCATTTCACCGTCATTATATGTGGGGGGCTGCTATTTCTGTGGGGTATTTCTCTGGAGGCAAGAGAGGTCTGTGTTTCTTCTAATAGGGGAAGTTAGATCTTCGGCTGGTGCGAGACGTCTAGGATCAACGTAGGCACGTTCCCCGGCTATTGTTATTTGTGTGTTCAGGTTTAGGGTCGCGGTCAGCTCAGGTTCCATCACCCTAGAGCTCGTTGGTGCTTGTCCTTTTGTGATTCCCTGCCATTGGAATCATGACACATGGGTAGAAGGATTAAAATGAAAAACAGATCAAAAACTGAAAAATTAGCTACTGCTTGGCCTTCGTCACTGCACACGGTGAATATTTAATGTGCATTTTCAGTGCAGTTTGTATACAGAAAATCCCCAATGTAATACATTGTAAATGAAATTCTAAGAATCTCCCACATTGGCACACATTTTCTGCAGGTAAATTGACCTGGTGTGTTAAGTCTGAAATGCCCAGGAACCAATGCGTATATACTCGAGTATAAGCCGAGATTTTCAGCCCAAATTTTTGGGCTGAAAGTGCCCCTCTTGGCTTATACTCGAGTCAAGGTGGGTGGCAGGGTCGGCGGGTGAGGGGGAGAGGGCGCTGAGGCATACTTACCTAGTCCCAGCGATCCTGACGCTCCCCGCCTGTCCCACGGTCTTCAGTGCTGCAGCTTCTTCCCCTCTTCAGCGGTCACGTGGGACCGCTCTTTAGAGAAATGAATAGGCGGCTCCACCTCCCATAGGGGTGGAGCCGCCTATTCATTTCTCTAATCAGCGGTAACGGTGACCGCTGATAGAGAAAGAATCTGCGGCACCGAAGACCAGCTGTGACAGGCAGAGGGAGCCGGACGTCGGGACCAGGTAAGTATGTAATATTCACCTGTCCTCGTTCACACGCCGGGCGCCGCTCCATCTTACCGGCGCCTCCATCTTCCCGGCGTCTGCGCTCTGACTGTTCAGGTCAGAGGGCGCGATGACGCATATAGTGTGCGCGGCGCCCTCTGCCTGTTCAGTCAGAGCAGAGACGCCGGGACCGGACGCCGGAACGAGATGCCGGGAGCTGCAAGCAAGAGAGGTGAGTATGTGTTTTTTTTTTTTTTTTTATTGCAGCAGCAGCGGCGGCACAGATTTATGTGGAGCATCTATGGGACAAAATGAACGGTGCAGAGCACTGGCACTGTATGGGGCACAATGAACGGTGCAGAGCACTGGCACTGTATGGGGCACAATGAACGGTGCAGAGCATTGGCACTGTATGGGGCACAATGAACGGTGCAGAGCATTGGCACTGTATGGGGCACAATGAACGGTGCAGAGCATTGTATGGGGCACAATGAACGGTGCAGAGCACTGTATGGGGCACAATGAACGGTGCAGAGCATTGTATGGGGCACAATGAACGGAGCAGAGCACTGTATGGGGCACAATGAACGGTGCAGAGCATTAGCACTGTATGGGGCACAATGAACGGTGCAGAGCATTGGCACTGTATGGGGCACAATGAACGGTGCAGAGCACTGGCACTGTATGGGGCACAATGAACGGTGCAGAGCACTGGCACTGTATGGGGCACAATGAACGGTGCAGAGCACTGTATGGGGCACAATGAACGGTGCAGGGCACTGTATGGGGCACAATGAACGGTGCAGAGCACTGTATGGGGCACAATGAACGGTGCAGAGCACTGTATGGGGCACAATGAATGGTGCAGAGCACTGGCACTGTATGGGGAACAATGAACGGTGCAGAGCACTGTATGGGGCACAATGAACGGTGCAGAGCACTGTATGGGGCACAGCTATGGGACAAAATGAACGGTGCAGAGCACTGTATGGGGCACAGCTATGGGACAAAATGAACGGTGCAGAGCATTGTATATGGGGCACAGATATGGGGCAATAATGAACGGTGCCGAGCACAGTATGGGGCACAGCTATGGGACAAAATGAACGGTGCAGAGCACTATATGGGGCACAGCTATGGGGAAATATGAACGGTGCAGAGCACTATATGGCACAGCTATGGGGAAATAATGATCTATTTTTATTTTTGAAATTCACCGGTAAATGCTGCATTACCACCCTAGGCTTATACTCGAGTCAATAAGTTTTCCCAGTTTTTTGTGGCAAAATTAGGGGGGTCGGCTTATACTCGGGTCGGCTTATACTCGAGTATATACGGTAAATTGTTTTGTTTTCACCCATTAAATCAAATTGTGATGGATTTCACATTATGAATTTTATTGACTTGTACAGACATCACCATCACTGTCCCCATCGGGGCTCACAATCTACATTCTCTATCAGTATGTCTTTACATGGGTTTCCTGAGTACTCTGGTTTCCTCCCAAACACGGGGAGAACATATAAACTCCTTGCAGATGTTGTCTTTAGTGGGATTTGAACCCAGGACCCCAGCGCTGCAAAGCTCCAGTGCTAACCACTGCAGTAATGCTGTGCACCCAGACCCAAATCACTGTCCCTGAGATCTCTGCTGGCCTTTTTTGGAGGCTGGTTTTGTGACGTGCACCAGCTCCCATGACTCCAGAGTGACAATTCCATGGGTTATGTACAGTGCCTACAAGTAGTATTCAACCCCCTGCAGATTTAGCAGGTTTACACATTTGGAATTAACTTGGCATTGTGACATTTGGACTGTAGATCAGCCTGGAAGTGTGAAATGCACTGCAGCAAAAAAAGAATGTTATTTCTTTGTTTATTTTTTTTTTTAAATTGGGAAAAGTCTTTTCAGAGGGTCATTTATTATTCAACCCCTCAACCCACCAGAATTCTGTTTGGTTCCCCTAAAGTATTAAGAAGTAGTTCAGGCACAAAGAACAATGAGCTTCACATGTTTGGATTAATTATCTCTTTTTCCAGCCTTTTCTGACTATTTAAGACCCTCCCCAAACTTGTGAACAGCACTCATACATGGTCAACATGGGAAAGACAAAGGAGCATTCCAAGGCCATCAGAGACAAGATCGTGGAGGGTCACAAGGCTGGCAAGGGGTACAAAACCCTTTCCAAGGAGTTGGGCCTACCTGTCTTCACTGTTGGGAGCATCATCCGGAAGTGGAAGGCTTATGGAACTACTGTTAGCCTTCCACGGCCTGGACAGCCTTTGAAAGTTGCCTCCCGTGCCGAGGCCAGGCTTGTCCGAAGAGTCAAGGCTAACCCAAGGACAACAAGGAAGGAGCTCCGGGAAGATCTCATGGCAGTGGGTACATTGGTTTCAGTCAATACCATAAGTAACGTACTCCACCGCAATGGTCTCCGTTCCAGACGAACCCGTAAGGTACCTTTACTTTCAAAGCGTCATGTCAAGGCTCGTCTACAGTTTGCTCATGATCACTTGGAGGACTCTGAGACTGACTGGTTCAAGGTTCTCTGGTCTGATGAGACCAAGATCGAGATCTTTGGTGCCAACCACACACCTAACGTTTGGAGACTGGATGGCACTGCATACGACCCCAAGAATACCATCCCTACAGTCAAGCATGGTGGTGGCAGCATCATGTTGTGGGGCTGTTTCTCAGCCAAGGGGCCTGGCCATCTGGTCCGCATCCATGGGAAGATGGATAGCACGGCCTACCTGGAGATTTTGGTCAAGAACCTCCGCTCCTCCATCAAGGATCTTAAGATGGGTCGTCATTTCATCTTCCAACAAGACAACGACCCAAAGCACACAGCCAAGAAAACCAAGGCCTGGTTCAAGAGGCAAAAAATCAAGGTGTTGCAGTGGCCTAGTCAGTCTCCTGACCTTAACCCAATTGAAAACTTGTGGAAGGAGCTCAAGATTAAAGTCCACATGAGACACCCAAAGAACCTAGATAACTTGGAGAAGATCTGCATGGAGGAGTGGGCCAAGATAACTCCAGAGACCTGTGCCGGCCTGATCAGGTCTTATAAAAGACGATTATTAGCTGTAATTGCAAACAAATGTTATTCCACAAAATATTAAACCTAGGGGTTGAATAATAATTGACCCACACTTTTATGTTTAAAATTTATAAAAATGTAACTGAGCAACAAAACTTTTTGGTTTGTAAGATTTATGCATCTGTTAATAAATCCTGCTCTTGTTTGAAGTTTGAAGGCTCTAACTTATTTGCATCTTATTAAACCTGCTAAATCTGCAGGGGGTTGAATACTACTTGTAGGCACTGTAGGATTCTGCAGAGTGAATATAAATTATCACCTATTCACGGGAAAAGCGATCACTTATAGATCAGTGGCTCGGTAATTATGATAGAAGTGCTCTGTTCTGCAGATTGGTGTCAGTACCAGTGGTTGGACCACCCTGACCTAGAAGTTACTGCTTATCCTGTGAATAGATACCATATCCCCTAGACAACCTCTTTAATACTTCTTTGACTACTTAGTTCTATGAGGGATTATTTTCAGTGCAGTGCTGGATGTCAGGAAATACCTCCTTGTCTACACAGAGTTTAAAGGTGTTGTCCAAGACTTTTATATTGATGCCTATTCTTAGGAAAAGTCATCAATATCTGATGGGTGGGGTTGTGACACCCGGCTCCCTTGCCAATCAGCTGTCCCCAGTTCTGGCAGTGGAACAACACAGCTCCGTCGACTGTTGGTGGCTATGGCCGAGTGCTGCACATCTGCCCCACAGTCTAATCAATAGGCACTGGATGTGCTGTGCAGCTCTGCAACTGAGCACATCCGACCAACACAGAGATGATCAGCGGGAGTCCCGGGTGTCGCACCCCCATCCATCTGGTATTGATGATATATCCTAAGTACAGGCCATCGTTTAAAAGTCCCAGGCCACCCCTTTAAATGCTGCTTATATGAGGATGCGGAGTTAGACCTATGGCCGTTACAGACATCACACTGCGCACTTAGAACATAAATATCAGACATGTGAAACGAGGATAACAGAATGCAGATCAAATATTTTAGTTTATGCCAAGTTTTATTCTGAAAAATGCGAAATTTCCTTAAATTATTTAAAAAAAAATACAAGTAATCTGGGGTCCAGGACTGAGCGGCTCTTATGTAAACCCATAAACACACAAGGTAATTGGCTGCTACTAATGGGATTTGTGCAGAAACTTGTTAAATGTTTTACTTCTCCACTGAGTAAAGAACATGCCACAATCATGACAATCCACCAGATTCGATGTTTGAGGAGCACGAGTGGTGATAAAGCGCCGACCTGAGCAGCCCCAGCTCTGGAGGAACAATCCAGCACACGCCAGGTCCGTAGTCCAGGGATTGTCTTATGTCATTGTCTGTATACAACCCCTGGCAAAAATTATGGAATCACCGGCCTTGGATGATGTTCATTCAGTTGTTTAATTTTGTAGAAAAAAAGCAGATCAGAGACATGGCACAAAACTAAATTTCAAATGGCAACTTTCTGGCTTTAAGAAACACTAAAAGAAATCAAGAACAAAAAATGTGGTAGTCAGTAATGGTTACTTTTTTTTAACCAAGCTTAGGGAAAAAATTATGGAATCACCCTGTAAATTTTCATACCCAAAAATAATGCCTGCATCAAATTAGATCTACTTGTTAGTCTGCATCTAAAAAGGAGTGATCACACCTTGGAGAGCTGTTGCACCAAGTGGACTGACATGAATCACGGCTCCAACATGAGAGATGTCAATTGAAACAAAGGAGAGGATTATAAAACTCTTAAAAGAGGGTAAATCATCACACAATGTTGCAAAAGATGTTAGTTGTTCACAGTCAGCTGTGTCTAAAATCTGGACCAAATACAAACAACATGGGAAGGATGTTAAAGGCAAACATACTGGTAGACCAATGAAGACATCAAAGCGTCAAGACCGGAAATTTATAACAATATGTCTCCAAAACAGGAAATGCACAACAAAACAAATGAGGAATGAATGGGTGGAAACTGGAGTCAACGTCTGTGACTGAACTGCAAGAAACCGTCTAAAGGATATGGGATTTACACACTGCACTCCTCGCCCCCTGTGGCCCTACACTGCACTCCTCGCCCTCCTGTGGCCCTACACTGCACTCCGCATCCTCCTGTGGCCCCACACTGCACTCCGTGCCCTCCTGTAGCGCCACACTGCACTCCGTGCCCTCCTGTGGCCCCACACTGCACTCCGTGCCCTCCTGTGGCCCCACACTGCACTTCGCGCCCTCCTGTGGCCCCACACTGCACTCCGCTTTCTCCTGTGGCCCCACACTGCACTTCGTGCCCTCCTGTGGCCCCACACTGCACTCCGTGCCCTCCTGTGGCTCCACACTGCACTCCATGCCCCCTGTGGCTCCACACTGCACTCCGCGCCCCCTGTGGCTCCACACTGCACTCCTTGCCCTCCTGTGGCCCTACACTGCACTCCGTTCCCTCCTGTGGCCCTACACTGCACTCCGCGCCCTCTTGTGGCCCCACACTGCACTCTGCGCCCTCCTGTGGCTCCACACTGCACTCCGTGCCCTAATAATAATAACCTTTATATAGCGCCAACATATTCCGCAGCGCTTTACAGTTTAACAGTTTCAAACACAAAAGTCATAAGTAACAACGTTAACAATACAATAATTAACCCCTTCATGACCCAGCCTATTTTGACCTTAATGACCTGGCCGTTTTTTGCAATTCTTACCAGTGTCCCTTTATGAGGTAATAACTCAGGAACACTTCAACGGATCCTAGCGGCTCTGAGATTGTTTTTTCGTGACATATTGGGCTTCATGTTAGTGGTAAATTTAGGTCAATAAATTATGCGTTTATTTGTGATAAAAACGGAAATTTGGCGAAAATTTCGCAATTTTCACATTTTGAATTTTTATTCTGTTAAACCAGAGAGTTATGTGACACAAAATAGTTAATAAATAACATTTCCCACATGTTTACTTTACATCAGCACAATTTTGGAAACAAAATTTTTTTTTGCTAGGAAGTTATAAGGGTTAAAATTTGACCAGCGATTTCTCATTTTTACAACGAAATTTACAAAACCATTTTTTTAGGGACCACCTCACATTTGAAGTCAGTTTGAGGGGTCTATATGGCTGAAAATACCCAAAAGTGACACCATTCTAAAAACTGCACCCCTCAAGGTACTCAAAACCACATTCCAGAAGTTTATTAACCCTTCAGGTGCTTCACAGCAGCAGAAGCAACATGGAAGGAAAAAATGAACATTTAACTTTTTAGTCACAAAAATTATCTTTTAGCAACAATTTTTTAATTTTCCCAATGGTAAAAGGAGAAACTGAACCACGTAAGTTGTTGTCCAATTTGTCCTGAGTACGCTGATACCTCATATGTGGGGGTAAACCACTGTTTGGGCGCACGGCAGGGCTTGGAAGGGAAGGAGCGCCATTTGACTTTTTGAATCAAAAATTGGCTCCACTCTTTAGCGGACACCATGTCACGTTTGGAGAGCCCCCGTGTGCCTAAAAATTGGAGCTCCCCCACAAGTGACCCCATTTTGGAAACTAGACGCCCCAGGGAACTTATCTAGATGCATAGTGAGCACTTTGAACCCCCAGATGCTTCACAAATTGATCCGTAAAAATGAAAAAGTACTTTTTTTTCACAAAAAAATTCTTTTAGCCTCAATTTTTTCATTTTCACATGGGCAACAGGCTAAAATGGATCCTAAAATTTGTTGGGCAATTTCTCCTGAGTACACCGATACCTCACATGTGGGGTTAAATCACTGTTTGGGCACATGGTAAGGCTCGGAAGGGAAGGAGCGCCATTTGACTTTTTGAATGAAAAATTATCTCCATCATTAGCGGACACCATGTCGCGTTTGGAAAGCTCCTGTGTGCCTAAACATTGGCGCTCCCCCACAAGTGACCCCATTTTGGAAACTAGACCCCCCAAGGAACTTATTTAGATGCCTAGTGAGCACTTTAACCCCTTCCCGACCTTTGACGCCACGTAGGCGTCATGAAAGTCGGTGCCAATCCGACCCATGACGCCTATGCGGCGTCATGGAAAGATCGCGTCCCTGCAGATCGGGTGAAAGGGTTAACTCCCATTTCACCCGATCTGCAGGGACAGGGGGAGTGGTAGTTTAGCCCAGGGGGGGTGGCTTCACCCCCTCGTGGCTACGATCGCTCTGATTGGCTGTTGAAAGTGAAACTGCCAATCAGAGCGATTTGTAATATTTCACCCATTATAACGGGTGAAATATTACAATCCAGCCATGGCCGATGCTGCAATATCATCGGCCATGGCTGGAAATACTAGTGTGCCCCCACCCCACCCCTCCGATCGCCCCCCCACCCCCCCGATCTGGCCGGTACACTGCTCCGGCTCCCCTCCGTCCAGTGCTCCGCTCCCCCCCGTGCTCGTGTCCGCTCCCCCCGTGCTCCAATCACCCCCCCGTGCTCCAATCACCCCCCCTGCACTCCGATCCACCCCCCCCGTGCTCCGTTCCACCCCCCCGTGCTCCGTTCCAGCCCCCCCGTGCTCCGTTCCACGCCCCCCGCGCTCCGTTCCACCCCTCCCGCGCTCCGTTCCACCCCTCCCGCGCTCCGATTCCCCCCCCCGTGGTCCCCCCCCACCCTATCATACTTACCGATCCAGCCGTGGTCCCGTCCGTCTTCTCCCGGGCGCCGCCATCTTCCAAAATGGCGGGCGCATGCGCAGTGCGCCCGCCGAATCTGCCGGCCGGCAGATTCGTTCCAAAGTGCATTTTGATCACTGAGATATAATCTATCTCAGTGATCAAAATAAAAAAAATAATAAATGACCCCCCCCCTTTGTCACCCCCATAGGTAGGGACAATAAAAAAATAAAGAAATTTTTTTTTTTCCACTAATGTTAGAATAGGGTTAGGGTTAGGGGTAGGGGTAGGGTTAGGGCTAGGGTTAGGGCTAGGGTTAGGGTTAGGGTTAGGAATGTGCACACGTATTCTGGTCCTCTGCGGATTTTTCCGCTGCGGATTTGATAAATCCGCAGTGCTAAACCGCTGCGGATTTATGGCGGATTTACCGCGTTTTTTTCTGCGCATTTCACTGCGGTTTTACAATTGCGATTTTCTATTGGAGCAGTTGTAAAACCGCTGCGGAATCCGCACAAAGAAGTGACATGCTGTGGAATGTAAACCGCTGCGTTTCCGTGCAGTTTTTCCGCAGCATGTGTACAGCGATTTTTGTTTCCCATAGGTTTACATTGAACTGTACACTCATGGGAAACTGCTGCGGATCCGCAGCGTTTTCCGCAGCGTGTGCACATACCTTTAGAATTAGGCTATGTGCACACGGTGCTGATTTGGCTGCGGATTCGCAGCAGTGTTCCATCAGGTTTACAGTACCATGTAAACATATGAAAAACCAAATCCGCTGTGCCCATGGTGCGGAAAATACCGCGCGGGAACGCTGCGTTGTATTTTCCGCAGCATGTCAATTCTTTGTGCGGATTCCGCAGCGTTTTACACCTGTTCCTCAATAGGAATCCGCAGGTGAAATCCGCACAAAAAACACTGGAAATCCGCAGAAAATCCGCAGGTAAAACACAGTGCCTTTTACCCGCAGATTTTTCAAAAATGGTGCGGAAATATCTCACACGAATCCGCAACGTGGGCACATAGCCTTAGGGTTAGGGTTGGAATTAGGGTTGTGGTTAGGGGTGTGTTGGGGTTAGTGTTGTGGTTAGGGGTGTGTTGGGGTTAGGGTTGTGATTAGGATTATGGCTACAGTTGGGATTAGGGTTAGGGGTGTGTTGGGGTTAGTGTTGGAGTTAGAATTGAGGGGTTACCACTGTTTAGGCACATCAGGGGTCTCCAAACGCAACATGGCGCCACCATTGATTCCAGCCAATCTCGTATTCAAAAAGTCAAATGGTGCTCCCTCACTTCCGAGCCCTGACGTGTGCCCAAACAGTGGTTTACCCCCACATATGGGGTACCAGCATACTCAGGACAAACTGCGCAACAATTACTGGGGTCCAATTTCTCCTGTTACCCTTGTGAATCTAAAAAAATGCTTGCTAAAACATAATTTTTGAGGAAAGAAAAATGATTTTTTATTTTCACGGCTCTGCGTTGTAAACGTCTGTGAAGCACTTGGGGGTTCAAAGTGCTCACCACATATCTAGATAAGTTCCTTGGGGGGTCTAGTTTCTAAAATGGGGTCACTTGTGGGGGGTTTCTACTGTTTAGGCACACCAGGGGCTCTGCAAACGCAACGTGACACCCGCAGACCATTCCATCAAAGTCTGCATTTCAAAAGTCACTACTTCCCTTCTGAACCCCGACGTGTGCCCAAACAGTGGTTTACCCCCACATATGGGGTATCAGCGTACTCAGGAGAAACTGGACAACAACTTTTGGGGTCCAATTTCTCCTGTAACCCTTGGGAAAATAAAAAATTCTGGGCTAAATAATTATTTTTGAGGAAAGAAAACGTATTTATTATTTTCACGGCTCTGCATTATAAACTTCTATGAAGCACTTGGGGGTTCAAAGTGCTCACCACACATCTAGATAAGTTCCTTTGGGGGTCTAGTTTCCAAAATGGGGTCACTTGTGGGGGGTTTCTACTGTTAAGCCACATCAGGGGCTCTGCAAACGCAACGTGACGCCCACAGAGCATTCCATCAAAGTCTGCATTTCAAAACGTCACTACTTCACTTCCGAGCCCCGGCATGTGCCCAAACAGTGATTTACCCCCACATATGGGGTATCAGCGTACTCAGGAGAAACTGGACAACAACTTTTGGGGTCAAATTTCTCCTGTTACCCTTGGGAAAATAAAAAATTGCAGGCTAAAAGATCATTTTTGAGAAAATATTTTTATTTTTTATTTTCATGGCTCTGCGTTATAAACTTCTGTGAAGCACTTGGGGGTTCAAAGTCCTCACCACACATCTAGATTAGTTCCTTTGGGGGTCTAGTTTCTAAAATGGTGTCATTTCTGGGGGATCTCCAATGTTTAGGCACACAGGGGCTCTCCAAACGTGACATGGTGTCCGCTAATGATTGGAGCTAATTTTCCATTTAAAAAGCCAAATGGCGTGCCATCCCTTCCGAGCCCTGCCGTGCGCCCAAACAGTGGTTTACCCCCACATATGGGGTATCAGCGTACTCAGGACAAACTGGACAACAATATTTGGGGTCCAATTTCTCCTATTATCCTTGGCAAAATAGGAAATTCCAGGCTAAAAAATCATTTTTGAGGAAAGAAAAATTATTTTTTATTTTCATGGCTCTGCGTTATAAACTTCTGTGAAGCACCTGGGGGTTTAAAGTGCTCAATATGCATCTAGATAAGTTCCCTGGGGGGTCTAGTTTCCAAAATGGGGTCACTTGTGCGGGAGCTCCAATGTTTAGGCACACAGGGGCTCTCCAAACGCGACATGGTGTCCGCTAACAATTGGAGCTAATTTTCCATTCAAAAAGTCAAATGGCGCGCCTTCTCTTCCGAGCCCTGCCGAGTGCCCAAACAGTGGTTTACCCCCACATATGAGGTATCGGCGTACTCGGGAGAAATTGCCCAACAAATTTTATGATCCATTTTATCCTACTGCCCATGTGAAAATGAAAAAATTGAGGCGAAAAGAATTTTTTTGTGAAAAAAAATTACTTTTTCATTTTTACAGATCAATTTGTGAAGCACCTGAGGGTTTAAAGTGCTCACTAGGCATCTAAATTAGTTCCTTGGGGGGTCTAGTTTCCAAAATGGGGTCACTTGTGGGGGAGCGCCAATGTTTAGGCACACAGGAGCTATCCAAACGCGACATGGTGTCCGCTAACGATGGAAATAATTTTTCATTCAAAAAGTCAAATGGCGCTCCTTCCCTTCCGAGCCTTACCATGTGCCCAAACAGTGGTTTACCTCCACATGTGAGGTATTGGTGTACTCAGGAGAAATTGCCCAACACATTTTAGGATCCATTTTATCCTGTTGCCCATGTGAAAATGAAAAAATTGAGGCTAAAAGAATTTTTTTGTGAAAAAAAAGTACTTTTTCATTTTTATGGATCAATTTGTGAAGCACCTGGGGGTTCAAAGTGCTCACTATGCATCTAGATAAGTTCCTTGGGGCGTCTAGTTTCCAAAATGGGGTCACTTGTGGGGGAGCTCCAATTTTTAGGCACACGGGGGCTCTCCAAACGTGACATGGTGTCCGCTAAAGAGTGGAGCCAATTTTTGATTCAAAAAGTCAAATGGCGCTCCTTCCCTTCCAAGCCCTGCCGTGCGCCAAAACAGTGGTTTACCCCCACATATGAGGTATCAGCGTACTCAGAACAAATTGGACAACAACTTTCGTGGTTCAGTTTCTCCTTTTACCATTGGGAAAATAAAAAAATTGTTGCTAAAAGATAATTTTTGTGACTAAAAAGTTAAATGTTCATTTTTTCCTTCCATGTTGCTTCTGCTGCTGTGAAGCACCTGAAGGGTTAATAAACTTCTTGAATGTGGTTTTGAGTACCTTGAGGGGTGCAGTTTTTAGAATGGTGTCACTTTTGGGTATTTTCAGCCAAATAGACCCCTCAAACTGACTTCAAATGTGAGGTGGTCCCTAAAAAAAATGGTTTTGTAAATTTCGTTGTAAAAATGACAAATCGCTGGTCGAATTTTAACCCTTATAACTTCCTAACAAAAAAAAATTTTGTTTCCAAAATTGTGCTGATGTAAAGTAAACATGTGGGAAATGTTATTTATTAACTATTTTGTGTCACATATCTCTCTGGTTTAACAGAATAAAAATTCAAAATGTGAAAATTGCGAAATTTTCAAAATTTTCGCCAAATTTCCGTGTTTATCACAAATAAATGCAGAATTTATTGACCTAAATTTACCACTAACATGAAGCCCAATATGTCACGAAAAAACAATCTCAGAACCGCTAGGATCCGTTGAAGCGTTCCTGAGTTATTACCTCATAAAGGGACACTGGTCAGAATTGCAAAAAACGGCAAGGTCTTTAAGGTCAAAATAGGCTGGGTCTTGAAGGGGTTAAACCCTCAGGTGCTTCACAAATTGATCTGTAAAAATGAAAAAGTACTTTTTTTTCACAAACAAATTATTTTCGCCTCAATTTTTTCATTATCGCATGGGCAATAGGATAAAATGGATCATAAGATTTGTTGGGCAATTTCTCCCGAGTACGCCGATACCTCATATGTGGGGGTAAACCACTGTTTGGGCACTCGGCAGGGCTTGGAAGGGAAGGCGCGCCATTTGACTTTTTGAATGGAAAATTAGCTCCAATTGTTAGCGGACACCATGTCGCGTTTGGAGAGCCCCTGTGTGCCTAAACATTGGAGCACCCCCACAAGTGACCCCATTTTGGAAACTAGACCCCCCAAGGAACTTATCTAGATGCATATTGAGCACTTTAAACCCCCAGGTGCTTCACAGAAGTTTATAACACAGAGCCATGAAAATAAAAAAAAAAAAATATTTTCTCAAAAATGATCTTTTAGCCTGCAATTTTTTATTTTCCCAAGGGTATCAGGAGAAATTTGACCCCAAAAGTTGTTGTCCAGTTTCTCCTGAGTACGCTGATACCCCATATGTGGGGGTAAACCACTGTTTGGGCACATGCCGGGGCTCGGAAGTGAAGTAGTGACGTTTTGAAATGCAGACTTTGATGGAATGCTCTGTGGGCATCACGTTGCGTTTGCAGAGCCCCTGATGTGGCTTAACAGTAGAAACCCCCCACAAGTGACCCCATTTTGGAAACTAGACCCCGAAAGGAACTTATCTAGATGTGTGGTGAGCACTTTGAACCCCCAAGTGCTTCACAGAAGTTTATAATGCAGAGCCGTGAAAATAATAAATACGTTTTCTTTCCTCAAAAATAATTATTTAGCCCAGAATTTTTTAATTTTCCCAAGGGTAACAGGAGAAATTTGACCCCAATATTTGTTGTCCAGTTTCTCCTGAGTACGGTGATACCCCATATGTGGGGGTAAACCACTGTTTGGGCACATGCCGGGGCTCGGAATTGAAGTAGTGATGTTTTGAAATGCAGACTTTGATGGAATGCTCTGCGGGCGTCACGTTGCGTTTGCAGAGCCCCTGGTGTGCCTAAACAGTAGAAACCCCCCACAAGTGACCCCATTTTAGAAACTAGACCCCCCAAGGAACTTATCTAGATATGTGGTGAGCACTTTGAACCCCCAAGTGCTTCACAGACGTTTACAACGTAGAGCCGTGAAAATAATAAATCATTTTTCTTTCCTCAAAAATGATGTTTTAGCAAGCATTTTTTTATTTTCACAAGGTTATCAGGAGAAATTGGATCCCAGTAATTGTTGCGCAGTTTGTCCTGAGTACACTGATACCCCATATGTGGGGGTAAACCACTGTTTGGGCACACGTCAGGGCTCGGAATTGAGGGAGCACCATTTGACTTTTTGAATACGAGATTGGCTGGAATCAATGGTGGCGTCATGTTGCGTTTGGAGACCCCTGATGTGCCTAAACAGTGGTAACCCCTCAATTCTACCTCCAACACTAACCCCAACACACCCCTAACCCTAATCCCAACTGTAGCCATAACCCTAATCACAACCCTAACCCCAAAACACCCCTAACCACAACCCTAACCCCAACACACCCCTAACCCTAACCACAACCCTAATCCCAACTGTAGCCATAACCCTAATCACAGCCCTAACCACAACACACCCCTAACCACAACCCTAATTCCAACCCTAACCCTAAGGTTATGTGCCCGCGTTGCGGATTCGTGTGAGATTTTTCAGCATCATTTTTGAAAAATCCGCGGGTAAAAGGCACTGCGTTTTACCTGCGGATTTTCCGCGGATTTCCAGTGTTTTTTGTGCGGATTTCACCTGCGGATTCCTATTGAGGAACAGGTGAAAAACGCTGCGGAATCCGCACAAAGAATTGACATGCTGCGGAAAATACAACGCAGCGTTTCAGCGCGGTATTTTCCGCACCATGGGCACAGCGGATTTGGTTTTCCATAGGTTTACATGGTACTGTACACCTGATGGAACACTGCTGCGAATCCCAATCCGCACTGTGTGCACATAGCCTAATTCTAAAGGTATGTGCACACGCTGTGGAAAACGCTGCGGATCCGCAGCAGTTTCCCATGAGTTTACAGTTCAATGTAAACCTATGGGAAACAAAAATCGCTGTACACATGCTGCGGAAAAACTGCACGGAAACGCAACGGTTTACATTCCGCAGCATGTCACTTCTTTGTGCGGATTCCGCAGCGGTTTTACAACTGCTCAAATAGAAAATCGCAGTTGTAAAACCGCAGTGAAATGCGCAGAAAAAACGCGGTAAATCCGCCATAAATCCGCAGCGGTTTAGCACTGCGGATTTATCAAATCCGCAGCGGAAAAATCCGCAGAGGACCAGAATACGTGTGCACATACCGAAACCCTAACCCTACCCCTACCCCTAACCCTATTCTAACATTAGTGGAAAAAAAAAAAATTCTTTATTTTTTTTATTGTCCCTACCTATGGGGGTGACAAAGGGGGGGGGGGGGGGGGGGTCATTTATTATTTTTTTTATTTCGATCACTGAGATATAATCTATCTCAGTGATCAAAATGCACTTTGGAACGAATCTGCCGGCCGGCAGATTCGGCGGGCGCACTGCGCATGCGCCCGCCATTTTGGAAGATGGCGGCGCCTGGGGAGAAGACTGACGGACCCCGGCAAGATCGGTAAGTATGATAGGGTGGGGGGGAGCACGGGGGGGGGGGGGGAGCGATCGGCGCATGGGGGGGGGAATCGGAGTGCAGGGGGGGTGATCGGAGCACGGGGGGGGGGGGGTGATTGAAGCACGGGGGAACGGACATGATAGGGTGGGGGGGACCACGGGGGGGGGGGGATCGGAGCACGGGGGGGGGGGATCGGAGCACGGGGGGGGGGATCGGAGCGCGGGAGGGGTGGAACGGAGCGCGGGGGGCGTGGAACGGAGCACCGGGGGGGTGGAACGGAGCACGGGGGGGGGGGGGTGGATCGGAGTGCAGGGGGGGTGATTGGAGCACGGGGGGGTGATTGGAGCACGGGGGGAGCGGACACGAGCACGGGGGGGAGCGGAGCACAGGACAGAGGGGAGCCGGAGCAGTGTACCGTCCAGATCGGAGGGCTGGGGGGGGCGATCGGTGGGGTGGGCTGGGGGCACATTAGTATTTCCAGCCATGGCCGATGATATTGCAGCATCGGCCATGGCTGGATTGTAATATTTCACCCGTTATAATAGGTGAAATATTACAAATCGCTCTGATTGGCAGTTTCACTTTCAACAGCCAATCAGAGCGATCGTAGCCACGAGGGGGTGAAGCCACCCCCCCTGGGCTAAACTACCACTCCCCCTGTCCCTGCAGATCGGGTGAAATGGGAGTTAACCCTTTCACCCGGCCTGCAGGGACGCGATCTTTCCATGACGCCACATAGGCGTCATGGGTCGGATTGGCACCGACTTTCATGACGCCTACGTGGCGTCAAAGGTCGGGAAGGGGTTAAAGCAAAATAAGACGACCCTGCTCGTGAGAGCTTACAATCTACAATGGCCCTCCTGTGGCTCCACACTGCACTCCGTGCCCCCTGTGGCTCCACACTGCACTCCGCACCCCCTGTGGCCCCACACTGCACTCCTCCTTGCCCTCTGTGGCCCCACACTGCACTCCTCACCCCCTGTGGCCCCACACTGCACTCCTCACCCCCTGTGGCCACACACTGCACTCCTCGCCCCCTGTAGCCCCATACTGTACTCCGCGCCCTCCTGTGGCCCCACTGCACTCTGCGCCCTCCTGTGGTCCCACACTGCACTCCGCGCCCTCCTGTGGTCCCACACTGCACTCCGCGCCCTCCTGTGGTCCCACACTGCACTCCGCGCCCTCCTGTGGTCCCACACTGCACTCCGCGCCCTCCTGTGGCCCCACACTGCACTCCGCGCCCCCTGTGGCCCCACACTGCACTCCGCGCCCCCTGTGGCCCCACACTGCACTCAGTGCCCCTCTGTGGCCCCACACTGCACTCCGGCCCCCCTGTGGCCCCACACTGCACTCAGCGCCCTCCTGTGGCCCCACACTGCACTCAGCGCCCCCCTGTGGCCCCACACTGCACTCAGTGCCCCCCTGTGGCCCCACACTGCACTCCGGCCCCCCTGTGGCCCCACACTGCACTCCGGCCCCCCTGTGGCCCCACACTGCACTCCACGCCCTCCTGTGGCCCCACACTGAATTGTGCGCCCTCCTGTGGCCCCATACTGCACTCCGGCCCTCCAGTGGCCCCACACTGCAGTCCTCTCCCCCTGTGGCCCCACACTACACTCAGCGCCCCCCTGTGGCCCCACACTACACTCAGCGCCCCCTGTGGCCCCACACTGCACTCCGGCCCCACTGTGGCCCCACACTGCACTCCTCGCCCCCTGTAGTCCCACACTACACTCAGCGCCCCCCTGTGGCCCCACACTGCACTCAGCGCCCCCCTGTGGCCCCACACTGCACTCCGGCCCTCCTGTGGCCCCACACTGCACTCAGCGCCCTCCTGTGGCCCCACACTACACTCCGGCCCTCCTGTGGCCCCACACTGCACTCAGCACCCTCTGGTGCAGCTGTCACTGGATACTAGGAGCCTGGAGCGCAACGCTGTGAAAGTCGCGGCCTTCCTTCAGCCTCCGCAGCTTGTATCTGCTGCCGCTAGGTGTCGCTGTGGCATTTGACCACAGAGGAAGCTATGCTTTAGGGCGGGTGTCTATGGTAGGCATGTTGTACACGCCCGCCTTCTCTACGGTACCCTGACGGCTCCGAAGGAGACGTAGGCTCCCGCTGCATCTCCGTTAGAAGCTCGCGGTCTGTCCTCCGGGGGCCGCAGCGGCTGCATCTGTCCAGAGCCCTCATTCCGCTGAGTACAGACATACCGCGCAGGGCAGCCGTATCTGAGGTCCGGTCATGGCCTCTAGACGTTTTCGAGCCCCCGACGCGCAGACACCGGTGTCACTAGACGCTTTCCGCCAGTGTCATGAAAATGACAAGCACTGGGCGGCCCGCAGGGAGTTCCTGGCCCGTCACATCCATCTGTACCCGGGCCGCAAGACCGACCAGCTGATCGCCCTGTCAGTGGTGTGGAGCAACATCGTCTTCATAGGGAACCGGTGAGTGCAGAGAAAGACGGAGCGTCCCTTCCAGACCGAGAGACTGGTGTGCACAGGTGCTAAGGGCAGCCATCTATACACATAGCCGATAGAGTAGCGCCATAGCATGGAAACACGGACTGTGTCACATTGGAAATGCATTACTGCTGTAGATAACAGGAGAAAAGGGAGTGTAGGGCGGCTGAGTGCCCGCGCCCCCGGTATGGAGGTGGCTGAGTGCCCGCGCCCCCGGTATGGAGGTGGCTGAGTGCCCGCGCCCCCGGTATGGAGGTGGCTGAGTGCCCGCGCCCCCGGTATGGAGGTGGCTGAGTGCCCGCGCCCCCGGTATGGAGGTGGCTGAGCGCCCGCGCCCCCGGTATGGAGGTGGCTGAGTGCCCGCGCCCCCGGTATGGAGGTGGCTGAGTGCCCGCGCCCCCGGTATGGAGGTGGCTGAGTTCCCGCGTCCCCGGTATGGAGGTGGCTGAGTGCCCGCGCCCCCGGTATGGAGGTGGCTGAGTGCCCGCGCCCCCGGTATGGAGGTGGCTGAGTGCCCGCGCCCCCGGTATGGAGGTGGCTGAGTGCCCGCGCCCCCGGTATGGAGGTGGCTGAGTGCCCGCGCCCCCGGTATGGAGGTGGCTGAGTGCCCGCGCCCCCGGTATGGAGGTGGCTGAGTGCCCGCGCCCCCGGTATGGAGGTGGCTGAGCGCCCGCGCCCCCGGTATGGAGGTGGCTGAGCGCCCGCGCCCCCGGTATGGAGGTGGCTGAGTTCCAGCGTCCCCGGTATGGAGGTGGCTGAGTGCCCGCGCCCCCGGTATGGAGGTGGCTGAGTGCCCGCGTCCCCGGTATGGAGGTGGCTGAGTGCCCGCGCCCCCGGTATGGAGGTGGCTGAGTGCCCGCGCCCCCGGGATGGAGGTGGCTGAGTGCCCCCGCCCCCGGGATGGAGGTGGCTGAGGGCCCGCGTCCCCGGGATGGAGGTGGCTGAGTACCCGGGCCCCCGGGATGGAGGTGGCTGAGCGCCCGCGTCCCCGGGATGGAGGTGGCTGAGCGCCCGCGTCCCCGATATGGAGGTGGCAGTGTGCCCAGTGTAGGGTCATTCCATATCAAGTGATCCAAATATGAAGTTTTTTTTTACAATATCTGGTTTTCTTGGATACACAAAGGACGGCGCTGGACCAGAAGGTGCAGAAAAGTCTTTTCTACGTCTTCATTTTCACAATCTTTGGAGAGTCCAGTAGTCGCCACCAGCGCCGATCATATTCACAGGTCACATCACCAGTTATGCCATCCATTGCCGATCTTGTGCCGCCTTCTACCACGTCATGGACTTTACTCTCTTTGCTGAATGAAAAAACCCTTGTTTTTATTTCTGTTTCACTACATGGGATGACAGTGCGGTATTGCCGAGTCCCTTTCTGCTTCCTGTAACCGAGGTTTTCACAAACTCTCCTCCTCTTCGTATTCCTGGTTTATACAATACATGAACTGGATGTTAAGAATATTTTTCTCCCTCCATTTGAGGAGTTGCCTGGGTGTTAAAGGGCAACTGTCACTCTTCTGCAGCCGTTATAAACTAAAAGAGCCACCTTGTGCAGCAGTAATGCCGCATTCTAACAAGGTGGCTCTTTTAGTTTTGTGTTCAGGTATTACTAAAATAAAGCAGTTTGAAACTTTGCAGAAATACCTGTCTTTGTCCACGGAGGCGGGTCTAAAGCCTCCTCTGTGAAGCGCCCAACTGCCGTCACTCATCTCTTCTGGGGCGATGATCGCCGCCCCCTCCGCGCTGTTTTCTTTTCAAATCCGGCGCTGTGTAAATATTTGTGGGGCAGGCGCAGTAAGCTCTGGCGGTCTGACGTCCCAGCCAGGCTTGCAGACTGCGCCTGTACTGGCAGTGCGGCCACCCACCTCGGTAATCCTTGCCCCGCACTGTGTTATGCATTATGCACAGTGCGGAGCTGGTATTCCTGGGCATGCGCACTGCGTGTGTCAGCGGGGGAACCTGGGTGAGTGGCTGACACACGCAGTGCGCATGCCCAGGAATCCCAGTGTGTGTATATACAATATATATATATATATATATATATTTATATATATATATATATATATTTTTTTTTATAAATACCTTCTGTTACCGTTTTTGCCTGTGAGCGGCGCTATGGCGGCGGCTGAGTCCGGGCCACGTGACCCCCCAGGCTGCAGCTGCCGCTAATTTCCGCTGACGTCACGTCAATTTCCAGACTCTGGTGAATCTGCCGAACGTGCTGGAGTGTGCGGGCAGGGGGTCTGCGGTGGGGTCATTGGTGTGTGTGTCTCTGTGTGCAGGCATCGTCCGATGGGACTACAAGTCCCATTGCCTGCTACAGTGAGTGACACATTAGCCAATGATGGGACAGTAGTAGTCCCATCATCCGGCTAATGTGTTGAATGTAAATAAAAATAAAATAAAACACACTTATATACAGTACATACAACATACATAGAACACACATACAGAATTTACACCATGCAACATGAGACATGCAACATGTGACGACGTGCAGCATGTGACATGTTACAACATGCGATGACATGTGGCGACATGCAACATGAGACATGCGACATGTAACGTGACGACATGAGACATGCGACATATGACACCATGCGACATGTGACATGCAGCATGTGACGTGACGAAATGCAACATGTGACATCATGCAACATGTGACAACATGCCACATACAGTACATACATACAACATACATATAGACATGCAGTACATATAACAGAGTACATGCTCACCATCACCTTGTCACTTTGTTCCCGAAACCATTGTCACCTGTAAAAAATAGTGAAATAATAAACAAACACTATACTCCCTGATCCGCAGATATCCAATTAAAACGAGTGTCCCTCGATGATCTCCCATGGAGAACAGCAGCATCAGCTCATGCGACCGCTCTCCAGGGGCTCCAGGAATACAGTGATGGAAGGTATCCTTTCACAATGTATTCCTACGCCCCTGTGAGAAAAAAGTCCCTAGTTTCACTTTTGGCATTGCTGTGTGAGAAAGTTCCCACGCAGCAAATGCCATAAAGTGAGACTCTGAACTATAGTAACTGTCTCCTGTCAGTGTGTCACTGAGGGTCCTATAGAGCAGTGACATCACCTGATGTCACTGTTCTATAGGGGAGATCGTCGTGGGACACTCGTTATTAATTGGACTACGGCGGACAGGTAGTATACGGTTTATTATTTTACATTTTTTGCAGGCGCTGAAGTATGGAAAGTATGGTTAAATTAAGAATATTAAAATACTTTTTTCTGGCTGTGTTTTTTTTTTTTTTTTTTAACTTTCACTCCTATAGGATTAATAATGGATAGACGTCATATTGACGCCTCTCCATTATTAACCTGGCTTAATGTCACCTTACAATAGCAAGGTGACATTAACCCCTTATTACCCCATATCCCACAGCTACACGGGAGTGGGAAGAGAGGGGCTAAGTGCCGAAATTGGCGCATCTTACAGATGCACCATTTCTGGGGCCGCTGCGGACTGCTATTTGTAGCTGGGGGGGGCAATATTCCATGGCCCCTCTCTAGGCTATGAATATCAGCCCGCAGCTGTCTTCGTAGCCTTTCTGGCTATAAAATATTGGGGACCCCATGTCATTTTTTTTGGGGGTCCCCCTATTTTAATAGCCAGTAAAGGCTACGCAGGCACCTGCGGGCTGATACCCATGGCCCCTCTATAGGCTATGAATATTACCCCCTTCCCAGGCTACAAATATTGGTCCCCGGCCGTCGGCTTTCCCCCACTGGCGCAGAAAATTGCGCGGGAGCCCACACCATTTTTTTTTTTCGTTTTTAACTGAAACATATTGTTCATTAACCCTTTTCTGCCAGCTGACAGAATAGTACGTCAGCTGGCAGTATCCCCCGCTTTGAGGTGGGCTTCGGCGGTGAGCCCACTTCAAAGCCGCAACATGTCAGCTGTTTTCAATACAACAAAAAAAATTTACATGATCGCTAAACGGCGTAGCGAGAAGAAAAAATCAAAAGCCAAAATTATGTTTTTTTGGTCGCTGCAACATTGCATTAAAATGCAATAACGGGCGATCAAAAGAACGTATCTGCACAAAAGTGATATAATTAAAAACGTCAGCTCGGCACGCAAAAAATTAGCCCTCACCCGACCCAATATCTCAGAAAATATAGATGCTACGGGTATCGGAGAATGGCGCAATTATTTTATTTCTTTTTAGCAAAGTTTGGAATTTTTTTCACCACGTAGATAAGAAAATAACCTAGACATGTTTGGTGTCTATGAACTCGTAATCACTTGGAGAATCAGAATGGTAGGTTAGTTTTATGCTGTGTGCACACATAAATCTGCATCTCCTTGCAGAAAACGCAGCTGCGTTTTTTATGCATTTTTTTTCATGGTTTTGATGCGGGTTTTTTGTTCGGTTTTGATGCAGTTCTTGGTGTGGTTTTTGGTGCGTTTTTTTTGCGGGTTTGATTCCGTTTTTGCTGCAGTATTTGGTGCGGTTTTTTTGCGTGGTTTTGATTCAGGTTTTTGATGCTTTTTTAATGCAGTTTTTGCTGCGGTTTTGGTGCAATATTTGTTGCGGTTTTGATGCAGTTTTTGGTGCAGGTTTTTGATGCAGTTTTCGGTGCAGTTTTGATGCAGTTTTTGGTGCATTTTTTGGGCAGTTTTGGTGCATTTAAAAAAAAAAATTTGGTGCAGTTTTTGTATGCGTTTTTGAAAGCTAAATAAAGATGTATTATTGAACAACAAAAAAAATTGATGTCCAACCTCCTCTTTTACATTTGTCCAACCCACACTCAATTACACACAGATAGATGAAATGGATAGACAGATCTACATATAGATAGATCTATAGATGCATACATCTATCTATTCATATATCTATCTATAGATATATCTGGATAGATATATCTATTGATAGATGTATGGATAGTGTAGTGTGCGTGTCCACTGTCCGGATTACATCCAAATTAGCTGCAGATTGGATGCTGCGTACTTGTAGTCCCACCGGATGATGCCTGCACACACACCCCCAAAGACACCCGCACAGTCCCCGCCACGCACCCGCACAGTCCCCGCCACGCACTTCTCCCGAACTGCAGCGTTTCTCGGACCCACATCCGCAGCAAAACTACAGATCTTTTTTACATCTGCGGTTTTGCTGCAGATGTGCCTGACTTAATGAAAGTCTTAAGGGTGCAGAAACGCTGCAGTTCGGCACAAAAGAAGTGACATGCTGCGGGGAAAAAAAAGCTGCGTTTCGGTGCGGCTTTTTCCACAGCATGTTGTGCACAAGAAGTCTGTGGCTCCCATAGACTTACATTGGTTGTGCACTACACTGCGGATTTGATGCAATTCTGTGCAGCAAAAAACCCTGCAGATCTGCAATCAAATCGCAACTTGTGCACACAGCCTTAGCATTTAGTGAACTTAGCAAAAAAGCCAAGCAAAAAACAAGTGTGGGATTGCACTTTTTTTGCAATTTCATTGCACTTGCATTTTTTTTCACATTTTCTGTTACACGTCATTCTAAAATCAGTGGTGTCGTGCAAAAGTAGAACTTGTCCCGCAAAAGATAAGCCCTCACATGGCCATATTGACGGAAACATTATGGCTCTGGAAAGAAGGGGAACGATAAACAAAAAAGCTCCAGGGGTGAAGGGGTTTAGAAACATGGATATGGACATATGTATGGAAATATATAGATACATATCTATCCATCCCATATCTATCTATCTACCCATCTGTCACGATATGGTATGAAATATCATAAGTAGTTCTCTTGCTAGCCTGCGTGGGCTAAGCCCCCTTCTTGGCAACAGTTTGTAGCTTCAAATTCCTTCCCTTTCATTCAGCCAAGAGCTGCTTTGCCAATGTACTGGGGGGAGTTTTATGGCCGAACGGTATTTACGACCAGGTTAGAATCTTCCTCTAGCTGGAACTGGAAAAATGGCTCCAACATTCATGAAAGATTCTTTGTTTAGTTTTTGTTAGATATTAGGCAAACGATTTTAGCTAGAAATACGAAAATATATATTCTTATTCTCACTCGGTGTATCTACCCACCCCTTGAAACTCGGGCTTCTAACTCCATCTGGTAAAGAAGTAGGGATTTCTCTGTAAATATGTATCCCAGATAGGACATATTTGATCTCATTAGAATGCTCACGTTAATCCGAGATGAATTATGAGTTTGTTAGGACTCTGACATGTTTTGTAGTGAAGTTATAGAAATCAGACAAAATAGTTTAAAGTTTACTCAGAAGGTAGAGAGAGGAGGGTCTGGATAAGCCAGCCTTTCTGTGATGTCACAGCCTTGAAGTTATAACTGTCTGCACACATCCCCAGCTCAGTCTTCTGCTAGATTTCTTCCTGACATCTTCTTCTGAAGCCAGCAGCACGTCCAAATGAGCTGGGACGTATGGTTGCCTGTCATGCGTTGAACATGTGAGTGTTACTCTTTCTCATTTATTCCCTGTTTATTTCATAATTACCCTTGTACATATTTGCAATTGTCTCATTTGTAACATCTTTATAAAATATTTTTGATAAAGCACTGCCTAATTTTTTATGGGATATAATAATTATTAGTTCGTTCTCCTGTTCTAAACCGTACCCTAAGTCTTCTGAAGGGAAATACGCTACTGTTGCTGTTGTATTGGGTTAGCTTCGGACCCGTTTAATCGAAGCTGGTGGCAGCGATAGTGTGCTGACTGTTGAGGGATGCTGTAGCGACTGCGGCGTTAATAATTATTGTTCCTGCCTGAGTGGGAGTAGTTATCGCGTCGCTGCAGCGTGCCCAATAGCCAGTACATAGCAGGCAGCCTTTCTGGCGACTTATTACCCAGGGTGCAGTACCTAATCTGACCTGAGAGTAAGGGGGGCGCCAGAGAGCTGCAAGTTTTAAGTGGAACTGTAAGTGGGATATACATAAATCCCTGCAGTTTGTGGTATATTGAAAGCAGTGGGATACCTAAAATAAGCCCCTACTGTAAACTAAGAGGTCAATAGCCTTGTGTGTGTTTTCTCATCACATTGTCCAGCAGTGGAGGGATAACTAAGATAAGCCCCCCTGCACATGTGATAGCCGTCTGTTGGCCTAAAGTCACCCCAACCCGTGACGTACGGGTGACGGTCATGGTGTGAATCCTGACCAATTGGTGACAGCGGTCAGGGGAATCCTGACACCATCTATCTGTGTGTAATGGAGTGTGGGTTGGACAAATGTAAAAGGAGGTTGGACAGAAATGACATCACAAATCTTTTTGGAGGGAGAGAAGGGAGGGGTTTGGGTGTGTTTTTGAGTGGGTGTGCTAGGTTCGGGCTGAAGGTACCTTCACACTAAACGACGCTGCAGCGATCCAGACAACGATCCCGATCGCTGCAGCGTCGCTGTTTGGTCGCTGGAGAGCTGTCACACAGCTCTCCAGCGACCAACGATCCCGAGGTCCACGGTAACCAGGGTAAACATCGGGTTACTAAGCGCAGGGCCGCGCTTAGTAACCCGATGTTTACCCTGGTTACCATCCTAAAAGTAAAAAAAACAAATGCTACATACTTACCTACCGCTGTCTGTCCCCGGCGCTGTGCTTCTCTGGTCTGGCTGTGAGCGCCTGGCAGCCGGAAAGCACAGCGGTGACGTCACCGCTCTGCTTTCCGGCCGCTGTGCTCACAGCCAGAGCAGAGAAGCACAGCGCCGGGGACAGACAGCGGTAGGTAAGTATGTAGCGTTTGTTTTTTTTACTTTTAGGATGGTAACCAGGGTAAACATCGGGTTACTAAGCGCGGCCCTGCGCTTAGTAACCCGATGTTTACCCTGGTTACCAGTGAAGACATCGCTGAATCTGTGTCACACACGCCGATTCAGCGATGTCAGCGGGAGAGCCAGCGACGAAATAAAGTTCTGGCCTTCTAGCCCTGACCAGCGACATCACAGCAGGATTCTGATCGCTGCTGCCTGTCACACTGAACGATATCGCTAGCCAGGACGCTGCAACGTCACGGATTGCTAGCGATATCGTTTAGTGTGAAGGTACCTTTAGTGGCCAGTGCAATGCATCATGGAACTTGTAGTATTAGAGCACAATAACTCAAGAGAAAGGAAGTTGTCGATTAACCCCATGAGAGCTGGATCCAGCACTGAAGATGTGCTGCTACAGCATGATAAAAGGTAATATTGCTAAAATAAAGACAGTGGATGTTTTCAGTGGCACATAATAGCAAGATTTATGGGGGGAAAAAATTATTGTAGTGGACAACTTCTTTAACCCCTTCCCGACCTGTGACGCCACGTAGGCGTCATGAAAGTCTGTCCCAATCCGACCTGTGACGCCTATGTGGCGTCATGGAGGGATTGCGTCCCTGCAGATCGGGTGAAAGGGTTAACTCCAATTTCACCCGATCTGCAGGGACAGGGGGAGTGGTACTCCAGCCCAGGTGGCTTCACCCCCCTTGTAGCAGTTTTCCATCAGGTTTACAGTACCTTGTAAACCTATGGAAAACCAAATCCAATGTGCCCATGGTGCGGAAAATACAGCGCAAAAAACGCTGCATTGTATTTTCCGTAGCATGTCAATTCTTTGTGCGGATTCCGCAGCGTTTTACACGTGTTCCTCAATAGGAATCCGCAGGTGAAATCCGCACAAAAAAACACTGGAAATCCGCTGTAAATCCGCAGGTAAAACACAGTGCCTTTTACCTGCGGATTTTTCAAAAATCGTGTGGAAAAATCTCACACGAATCCGCAACATGGGCACATAGCCTTAGGGTTAGGGTTGGAATTAGGGCTAGGGTTGGAAATAGGGTTAAGATTAGGCGTGTGGTTAGGGTTATGCTTAGGGTTAGGGGTGTGTTGGGGTTAAAGTTGTGGTTGGGATTGGGGTTACGGGTGTGTTGGGGTTAGGGGTGTGTTGTGGTTAGGGGTGTGTTGAGGTTAGGGTTGTGATTAGGGTTATGGCTACAGTTGGGATTAGGGTTAGGGGTGTGTTGGGGTTAGTGTTGGTAGAATTGAGGGGTTTCCACTGTTTAGGCACATCAGGGGTCTCCAAACGCAACATGGCGCCACCATTGATTCCAGCCACTCTTGCGTTCAAAAAGTCAAATGGTGCTCCCTCCCTTCCGGGCCCTGACGTGCACCCAAACAGTGGTTTAGCCCCACATATGGGGTACCAGCATACTCAGGACAAACTGGGCAACAACTATTGGGGTCCAATTTCTCGGGTTACCCTTGCGAAAATAAAAAAATTGCTTGCTAAAACATAATTTTTGAGGAAAGAAATTTTTTTTTTTTTTTTCACGGCTCTGCGTTATAAACTTCTGTGAAGCACTTGGGGGTTCAAAGTGCTCACCACATATCTAGATAAGTTCCTTGGGGGGTCTAGTTTCCAAAATAGGGTCACTTGTTGGGGGTTTCTACTGTTTAGGCACATCAGGGGCTCTGCAAATGCAACGTGACGCCCGCAGACCATTCCATCAAAGTCTGCATTTCAAAACGTCACTACTTCCCTTCCGAGCCCCGACGTGTGTCCAATCAGTGGTTTACCCCCACATATGGGGTATCAGCGTACTCAGGACAAACTGGGCAACAAATATTGGGGTCCACTTCTCCTGTTACCCTTGTGAAAATAAAAAATTGCTTACTAAAACATAATTTTTGAGGAAAGAAAAATGATTTTTTATTTTCATGGCTCTGCGTTATAAACTTCTGTGAAGCACTTGGGGGTTTAAAGTGGTCACCGCACATCTAGATTAGTTCCATGGGAGGTCTAGTTTCCAAAATGGGGTCACTTGTGGGGGAGCTCCAATGTTTAGGCACACAGGGACTCTCCAAGCGCGACATGGCGTCCACTAACGATTGGAGCCAATTTTTCATTGAAAAAGTCAAATGGCGCTCCTTCCCTTCCGAGCCCTGTCGTGCGCCCAAACAGTGGTTCCCCCCACATATGGGGTATCGGCGTACTCAGGACAAATTGTACAATAACTTTTGGGGTTCAGTTTCTGTTTTTACCCTTGGGAAAATTAAAAAATTGTTGCTAAAACATCATTTTTGTGACTAAAAAGTTAAATGTTCATTTTTCCTTCCATGTTGCTTCTGCTGCTGTGAAGCACCTGAAGGGTTAATAAACTTTTTGAATGTGGTTTTGAGCACCTTGAGGGGTGCAGTTTTTAGAATGGTGTCACTTTTGGGTATTTTCTGTCATATAGGCCCCTCAAACTGACTTCAAATGTGAGGTGGTGCCTAAAAAAAATGGTTTTGTAAATTTCGTTGTAAAAATGAGAAATCGCTGGTCAAATTTTAACCCTTATAACTTCCTAGCAAAAAAAATTTTGTTTCCAAAATTGTGCTGATGTAAAGTAGACGTGGGTAATATTAACTATTTTGTGTCACATAACTCTCTGGTTTAACAGAATAAAAATTCAAAATTTGAAAATTGCTAAATTTTCGCCAAATTTCCATTTTTTTCTCAAATAAACGCAAAAATTATTGACCTAAATTTACCTCTAACAGCCCAATATGTTACGAAAAAGAGTCTCAGAACCGCTAGGATCCGTTGAAGCGTTCCTGAGATATTACCTCATAAAGGGACACTGGTCAGAATTGCAAAAAACGGCCAGGTCATTAAGGTCAAAATAGGCTGGGTCATGAAGGGGTTAAGAACCCCTGATCTGCCGCCTCATCCAAGTTTCACATTGTTCTTTTTTGGGAGTGTCCCTACTGGTAATACAGGCTGGATGTGAGGCCTGTGTGTATCCAGGGTGCTGCTATCTTCACTTTCATGTATCGGCACAGCTCCAGAGCTGCACTTGCCATATTTCCTCTCCTTGTGCTTTCCTCCTCTATTGCCTGTTTTGTTTTCTCTCCATAAGGCTAAATACTTCCTCCCCTCTCCACCCCTTTCATCCTAATATCTCTAACTTTGAGAGTATGGAGTGGGAGGGAAGAGAGTGACATCAGGAAGATGGGTTCTGATGGATTTGTATCTTTTTTTTATTTCTCGGCTAGATGAAGGCCTTACAGATGTTCTGCAGCAGCTGTATAATAGAACATTTTTACTGAACGCTATATAAAAAGTTCATTCAGTATGCAAAGGAACAATAAAAAAAAATAGTGGGCAACGGTGTACATAGCAATTAAAGGGCATCTGTCAACACTTTTGAGCTCTGTAACCTATTGCTATGGGCATACAGGTTATCAGATGCCTTGTTGAGAAATCCGCTCTTATCGCTTTCTATAAATGAACTCTTCCAGGCTCAGGGATGGGCGCTGCCCAGAAGATAACTTTGCCTCCACCCTTCATAGTCATGTGAGTCGCCTCCCTTAGCATCACTCTGTGCCCATGAAGTCGGGTTTTCATCCTGTAATCCCAAACCTGCGCAGTCCCAGTACCTTCGCTCTTCAGTGTTCCGCCTTTCTCTGGGCATCGGCTTCACGTTCCTACTGCTCAGGTGTCTGCGAGTTACTGGTTCTTCTGCTCCCAGTGTTTGTGTGTGCCGGAGAATGCTGGGAGCAGTCTATAACCTGTATGCCCATACTTTGTGTATGGCCTCTGTACTGTCTGCTATCAATGTGTGCAGCCCATAATCTGATGTCGGGTCCTAATGTTTGTGCTCTTAGGTACGGTGAGCAGCTAACACAAAAAGTCCACCAGATGGCTGATGGAATTGACATCGGTGAGGTGCCATCTTATGAGCTGGTGCCAGGGGCCAAGGCAACAAAAAGACCTACCACTTCAGATGCAGGTAAGTCTTCAGTGATAAATATCGCTGCTTTATCTCTTTTAATGGTGTTTAAAAATAAAATAAAATTAGGCAAATGAGTAGCAAAAAAAAAAAAATACAATTTCTTTCAATAACGGCAAAGAATGAATCCCAAAAGTCAATAACCAGTTTATTGTATTGGAGCTCGCCAGCTGCCAGGCTTCTCTCTGGGGCTGCTAAAACTAAAGCACTGCGATGTAAATGAATTATTAAAGCCTTAGAAGGAAATATTTGCTGTAGCTATAAATGACAAGCTCTAATTAAGGAGAGGAAATGGAAAGACATTGGAAAAAGCAAATAAAATCTGCTGTCAGGCCTCCTGGCCCCTGTGCATGGAGACAGCAATGAATGGGTTATTGATTGATCCAGTGTACTGTCAGACACATCTCCTATATCTCTATCTCCGGATCGCTGGAGATTAGTGAAAGGACTCGGATATCAGCGGATACAATAGTATTTCATCTATACCTAGTCCGACGTGAACACTAGCTTCTCTGGGTTCGTAAGGCCTGAGCTAAACCTATAGGCAAAATCAAAGGGGTTTTCAACTCCGTAAATGCTAGAATACGCCATCACTGGCTGATCTTATTACTCCCAAGAATAAACCGAGGCCTCTTCCACATTTCTTCTGCCTGGCACCTCTACGGAGAACTGCGAAGGGAAGGCTGCGATATCAAAGATGCCACTCGTGTCCGATACGTTCCCATATTGCAGGGCTGCCCCGACGTTCTCTACTCACCAGCACTGAGTTGGGAAAACCCTTTTCAGTGTACATGAATAAGAAATGGATTTGGTTTAGATCCCCTCTACCTCAATATTCCTTGCTAGGGTATGAACAGCTCGGTATACATGCAAGTCATTAGCACAAGCCTACTTGTCTCAGCATATAGTATAGGAATGTTGTATGCATTGTAAACCCCCTCTCCCTATAGGCGGACCCATAATGTTAGACGCAGGTCTGTGGTATGGACTGATGGACATGAACTGTTCTGCATCGCTCGGTTGTTAAAGGCTTGTTCATATGGTTATGTCATATACACAGTATATACTATAAATGTATAATAAATGCAAGTTCCCACCTCTATCTGGAGAGCAGGGCCCCTTCTTACAATTCACTCAGTGGAGAGGTTGTTGGAATTCCCACACAGATTTATGAGCGCTTCAACCACCTCGTCACTGATACCGGTGCATGTCTGGATACATGCATGAACCATTGGTGGAATCCACACCTACTATACATTTATGGTATATCCTGTGGATAAGTGAACGAGATGGGAATACTACTTACAAACAGCCCTACTAAAGGGAATCTGTCACCAGGTTTTTGCTAGGAGTGCTCGCTACTGCAGTCTTACTTGTTACTGGAGGTTTGATTTTTTAGCTTTTACGAAAATTAAAGAGAAAATTGAGAAGTGGTTGTCTCAATAGTGGACAATTCCTTTAAGTTGTAGATATTTAGCATTTTATTTTTTAGATAACGCTTAGGGTATGTGCAGACGATCAGAAATTGGCAGCGCATATTAGCTGCGTCCAAAGTGCAGCCATCTATTGAACGTAGGTGAATCTGCATGTATTCGCTGAACCATGCGGATTCACCGCGTCCAGTAGATTGTATGGGTGAAATTTCTCTTGTGGAGAATAGCATCTCCACAAGAGAAATTGACATGATGCTGTCTGGAGAGACGCGGCGCATGTCCATCTCCGCAGGTGATCTGTGGGCGTCTGTGAACACATAATGGACATGGGACTTCTTGAAATCCCATCCACTATTCTGTATTATCTGGCTGCTGCTGGTTGGGCGCTGTACGCAGCGTCCAACCTGCACCTTTTACTGATCATCTGCACATACCCTTACAGAAAATATTTCTATACAATCCATATTTATTTGTAGCTGGATACAGTGACTTACGGCTACTTTTTACTTGTGAAGACATTTTTTATATTATAACATGTATATCTTTTTCAGGTGCAGCTGGACAACCTCAAAAAAAGAAGCTCGGCCCGCGGCCACGTTTCGAACCAGTCCATTTTGTGGTGAGCACAGTGGAGGATGATAAGCAGTTTCAAGTAACTGAAAAAACAAGTAATAATACAAGCAATAATGAAAAAGCGAGCCCTCCTCGTTGGACAAATGCTGTCCAGGACTATATAGAAGCAGAGGAATCTTCAGAAATGGAGTGGAATCCCAGCCCTTATATTTATGACCCCTACGTGATCGATGAGCCAAGTAAAAGTGACTGTAGTAACTTCATGACCAAAATGGAGCAGGATTACTCTGCAAAGTTTGAGTCTCATAATTCTAACCTGTCCAAAGATTTCCGTTCCAATGTGCTAGATTCATGGACGGGCGTAAACAGACAGGGGAGAAAGGGCATTGGTTTTGAAAAACCACCGAAGAAATCTGGCAGGTTTGGAAAGGAAACGGCATCAAGTTCTGTGGGTTGTACAATGCAGACTTTGGATAAACCCAGTTTTCTTAACCAACTTTCTGCTTTTGTGAAACAAAATATGCAAAATCCTCAGATGGCATCTGGTAGCTCACGAATTAACTACACTTACGTGTTAACCGTGTCTGTTCAGGCGTGTAAAACAAATCCAGAATATATTTATGTTCCCATCAGAGAAATACCTCCGAGCGATCTCCCTCGACTCGGGAAAATCCCCTCTGATGGCTTTGCTTGTGAAGTCAGATGCCAAGATGTTTACTTGGCCACAGGATATTCATGGACCAAGATTGGGGCTCGGGACAAAGCCGCTGAGCTGGCCATACAGCTCTTAGTAAAGCCCATGTTGAAAGTAATATCTGTGAGGCGAAAGTTTGGTTATGGTTATCGAGATGACCTGGTGGTATGCCCTAGTGATTCACCAACGACTGAATACCCACCAGCTTTGAAACAAGATGGCGGGCATGAAGGTGCCCTAGCAGGTCAGCAGAGTTCTGAGACTCTGAAAGGTGCATCGACTAAACCATGGTCAGAATTTACTCTCATTGAAAACGCTTGTGACGCAGTAGGCATTTTGAACAATTCTGCCACACTTAACAAAATGACGGTTGACTACAAGTATGACATGATGCCCAATAACAGCTGGCGGTGCAGTGTATACGTGCAAGACCATTGTGTAGCGGAGGCATATGGTAATAAGAAGAACAGCAAACATGCTTCAGCCGAAAAGGCTGTCGAGGTCCTAAAGAGTTTGCAGGCAAACAAGCCGAAATCTGACTTGGCTAGATCCACTGGTAATGGAGCAATAACCTCATTAAAAGACATTGTGATTTGTGAGACTGAAGAAAATGCCATCTGTATTCTGAATGCCACCGCTCAGTTTAACAAAGTCTCTATAGAATATGAATTCGAGAGGACCTCAGAGGTAAATTGGAAGTGTAAAGTCTTCATTGCCCAAGAGCTTGTAGCAGAAGCCATTGGCATTAAGAAAACCGTGAAGCGCGAGGCTGCGGAGGCGGCTGTGATGGTTTTAAAGAAGACCCAACCTGTGATCATTAATAGTCTGAAGAATGGTCCTGCGGAAGATGCCATTTCTCGAGATCAGATGCGAAGCTTGTCAAATCAAACGGCCTACACGCAGCAAATCAAGGAGGACAATATCGGAAACCAGCTTCTAAGGAAGATGGGGTGGACTGGTGGGGGCTTGGGCAAGGAAGGGGATGGCATTGCAGAGCCAATTTGTGTTAAGGAGAAGTTTAGTCGTGAAGGCCTTGGCCTAGCAGCAGCTACCCAAAACATAACAAAGGGAGATATTCATAAAATTATCAGGGACTACGCATTGTCTGGCAATCAGGAAGACCTCACATTCTCTAAAGAACTGACCAACGAAGAACGGAAACAAATACACAAGACCGTCAGGAAATATGGACTTAAGAGCAAGTCATATGGGAATCGCGGTCAGAGGTTTTTGGTGGTAAGTAGGAAAAGGAAACAAATGGATCTCGTACACCAGCTCCGACAAGAAGGCCAGGTCGGCTATTACGCTCTAGTTCTGCCTGATCAGTAACACAATGGCAGCTATTATTTATTTTATGTTCCCTATTTGTCAAACTAAATAAATGGTGTTTTTACCCTACTTTTTGGGAGCAGACCCAAGCAGATATATTTTTAAAGGAAAAATGAAAGAATGTTAAAGTAAATGTCAGACATGGACACTTCTGTTTAAAGTATTTGATTGAAACACCTTGTGTTTTTTATGTTTAGTTATTTCTTGTCAATGCTGTGTAGCTAATTTTTTTTCTTTATTAAGTGTAAGACTTCTATGATGGTGGGGTAGTCTCCTCAATGATGATTAGTACAAATGTATAATGGTAGTTTCCGATCTCACATTTTGTCTCAGTAAACCATTACTGTTATCATTTACTTGGGTCAATTTCTTTACATTCATATTACCAAATTTTATGTTACAGCTTTTTAAAACAATCTGGACTTGGGGGAAAAAAAGGTTGATTTATCACTATGTTCTGAGACGAATAATTTATTTTTATAGTGATGAGATTGCTTCCCAATAACAACTGGACTAAGGCCTCTTTCTCGTGTCCTGATATTTCCAGAAAAAACAGTACCGGAGTCTGTGTGTTTCACTTGTGGCATACGTGTGGTAACCTTGGGCCGTATCAGTACCCCACCTACCGGCCCCTGGGAATCGGCGGTACAGTTAGCACTGTTCCCTGGCGCTGCAGCCGCTTCCATCATTATCCCCTGCTCGCACTGCAATCAGGGGAGAATGTTGAAAGTTATATTCAACTGGTAAGTAAGACCAGAAAGCGGCTGATGAGTCTACTACTCCCATCAGCCTACAACTGCTGCCTCTAATAACAGTGAGAGCTGTCGCCTGCGTTTTGATAACCAGCCAGGCAAAACTGATTATCAGAATAGAAGGGTTCCTCGTGCTGTTTTTTTTTAATTATATAAATAATTTAAAAAACAGTGAGGAGTCCTCCCATTTTTGATAGCCAGCCTTGCTAAAGCAGACAGCTGCGGGCTGGTATTCTCAGGCTGGTAAGGGGCCATGGCTATTGGCCCCCCCAGGCCTAAAAATAGTAGGCCACTACCCAAAAAAGGCACATGTATCAGATGTGCCAATTCTGGCGCTTTGCCCAGCTCTTCCATCTTGCCCTCCGGTGTGGCAAGTGGGGTTCATATCTGTGGGGTTGATGTTACCATTGTATTGTCTGGTGCCATCAAGCCCACGACTTAGTAATGGAGAGTTTATAAGGCAAGAGAATTTCACTGTAATCTGCGACTTTCTTACAGTGCTGAGGTTACTGCAGTTCAGCCCGGCTGATAACGCAGCCTCAGTGATGTCACCGCTGCTCATTCATGAAGTGTTTCTCACCCTGGACAGTCGCATCTTTGCACCGTCCAGGTTGAAAACTATTTATCCTCCAGGCATGGATTATGATGGCGTGGGTCATGGTTGTTTTTTAATTTGTTTTATTACAGGAGACAAGGTTTTTAGAGGATTGGGTGTTAGGTGAGTATAACTGTGTTTAGTGTTTTTAAATAATGCACAACACAATTCCATTTTTATTTCAAATAAAAAACTTTATTTTGGCTGCGTGTTTATTTATAACATAACTATAGGATTAATAATGGATAGGTGTCTTGACACCTCTCCATTACTAAGCCGTGGGCTTGATGTCAGACAACACAAAGGTGGCATCAACCCCACAAATATGAACCCCACGTCACTGCCACAGGGCAAGTGGGAAGAGCTGGGCAAAACGCCAGAATTGGCTCATCTACTGTAATAGATGTTCCTTTTCTGGGCAGCTATTTTTAGGCTAGGGCAGGCCAATATTAATGTCCCCATACCAGTCCTCAGATGTCTGCTTTAGTGGCTTTGTGTCTAAAATGAAGGGGGAGGGAAACCCACATCATTTTTGTTTTATTTAAATAATTTAAAAACCAGCATGAAGACCCCTCTATTATTCATAATCAGCCTTTCTTGTGCTGACAGCTGAGGGTTGCAGCCCCTAGCTGTCAGTTTTGCCTGGCTGGTTATCAAAAATACAGGGAAACAAAGACCATTGTTTTTTATTTATAGTGCAGGTGGCAGCTGATGAATACTCCCAGCTGCCGCCTATTCTCACTGTGATTAGTGGCAGCAAATGTAGGCTAATGTGAGTAGTCCCATCAGCTCACACTGTTATCAGTTGAATACAACTCCACATTCTCCCCCGCTAGCTCTGATCTCAGCATAAGCAGGGAAGAAGGAGGAGCCGTCTTCAGCACCTGCTACAGTCCTATCTGTACCACTGCTTCCCAGATGCTGGTACATGTCACACGGGATGTCTTCAGTGTGCGGGATGTTTTGCGGGCCCATGCTGCGGTTAAAGAAAAAAAAAGTACACAGTGTCCGTGGAAACGCGGATGTGCACAGACCCTTTCACGTCAATGGGTCTATATGTGTATGTGTCTTAGCCAAATATTCAGAATGCACATAATGAATCTATAAGGTCAGGAACTTAATCAGTGTTCGATATTTGCAGATGATACAAAACTATGTAAAACAGTTAATACAAGAGAAGATAGTATTCTGCTACAGATGGATCTGGATAAGTTGGAAACTTGGGCTGAAAGGTGGCAGATGAGGTTTAACAATGATAAATGTAAGGTTATACACATGGGAAGAAGGAATCAATATCACCATTACACACTGAATGGGAAACCACTGGGTAAATCTGACAGGGAGAAGGACTTGGGGATCCTAGTTAATGATAAACTTACCTGGAGCAGCCAGTGCCAGGCAGCAGCTGCCAAGGCAAACAGGATCATGGGGTGCATTAAAAGAGGTCTGGATACACATGATGAGAGCATTATACTGCCTCTGTACAAATCCCTAGTTAGACCGCACATGGACTACGGTGTCCAGTTTTGGGCATCGGTGCTCAGGAAGGATATAATGGAACTAGAGTGTACAAAGGAGGGCAACAAAATTAATAAAGGGGATGGGAGAACTACAATACCCAGATAGATAGGATAGGATTATTTAGTCTAGAAAAAAGACGACTGAGGGGCGATCTAATAACCATGTATAAGTATATAAGGGGACAATACAAATATCTCGCTGAGGATCTGTTTATACCAAGGAAGGTGACGGGCACAAGGGGGCATTCTTTGCGTCTGGAGGATAGAAGGTTTTTCCACCAACATAGAAGAGGATTTTTTACTGTTAGGGCAGTGAGAATCTGGAATTGCTTGCCTGAGGAGGTGGTGATGGCGAACTCAGTCGAGGGGTTCAAGAGAGGCCTGGATGTCTTCCTGGAGCAGAACAATATTGTATCATACAATTATTAGGTTCTGTAGAAGGATGTAGATCTGGGGATTTATTATGATGAAATATAGGCTGAACTGGATGGACAAATGTCTTTTTTCGGCCTTACTAACTATGTTACTATGTTGGATCGTTCCCCCATATCAGATCATGAACAGTCTTATTAGGTATGGAATACTACTAATTGAATGTAAAGAGGGGGGAAAAAAATGGAGTAATCATGAACCATAAGAGGGGGTAAAAAGAATAAAGTTTATTAAATACAATATGTAAAAACATCAGATATAATAAGTTGTTTTTATATAGTTCAATAAAACAGGATTTTTGGTTGCTTACCGTAAAATCTGTTTCTCAGAGCCTTCATTGGGGGACACAGGAACCATGGGTGTATGCTGCTGCTGCTATGCAAATAAAGTTAGCTCCTTCTCCACAGTATACATCCCGACAGGAAGTAGGATATTCAGTTAGTGAGAAAGCAGTAGGAGAAGCAACATGTAAAGATAGTTTGAGTTTCCTAACAATATAACAAAACAGAGCTGTTCAACTTGGGAGGGTGCTGTGTCCCCCAATGAAGGCTCCAAGAAACAGATTTTACGGTAAGCAACCAAAAATCCTGTTTTCTCTATCGCCTCATTGGGGGACACAGGAACCATGGGACATCCCAAAGCAGTCCCTGGGGTGGGAACAGCAGAAAAACTCCATTCACGTCAGAGGACTCACCACTGCCGCCTGCAAGATCCTTCCGCCTAGGCTAGCAACTGACGACGTGTAGGTATGGAGCTTATAACATTTGCAAATGAGTGAACGGAACACCAGGTTACCGCCTAGCAAAGTTGTAGGGCGGATGCCCCATGGTGTACCGCCCAGGAGGCGCCGACTGCCCGGGGCAGAGTGAGTCTTAATCCCAGGAGGAGTCACTCTGTTCTTGACCCGGTAAGCCTCCAAAATGGCAGGTCTGATCCAGAGAACAATCGTAACCTTGGAGGCCGGCAGGCCTCTTGGCGTACCGTCTGGAATGACAAAAAGACAGTCCATCTTCCTAAAGAAGGGGGTCCTAGACAAATAGATTCTCACCGCCCTGACCAGGTCTAGCCTGTTCAGCGAACGCTCCAGAGAATAGGTCGGAGCAGGACAAAAGGTGGGAAGGACGATCTTACTCAATTAAGAGGACACCACCCTGGGAAGAAAAGGCGATGAAGGCTGTAAAACTACCCTATCCTGGTGAAGAACCAAGAAATGGGGCGACAGGAGAGAGCCACCATCTACGAGGCGCACCTACTGGAGGAGATGGCCACCAGAAACGCCACCTTGCAGGACAGAACAGACAGTGAAGCCTCATGGGGTGGTTCAAGGGGGGAACCCCACTGAGCCTCCAGAACAAGATTGAGGTCCCAGGGATCCACGGGAGTCTGGTACGGGAGAGTCTCATGCGCCACTCCTTGAAGAAAAGTTCTGATCTGAGAACGGGACGGATATAAATCTTTGTACCATGATGTCCAGTAGCTAAGGACTTCTGAAAGGGACTTCAGAAAAAGAATGGAAAGGGTTGCTATCTGACCCTTTAGAGCAGAGGTCCCCAACTCCAGTCCTCAAGGCCCACCAACAGGTCATGTTTTCAGGATTTCCTTTGCATTGCACAGGTGATGCAATTATTACCTGGGCAAGATTAAGGCAATCCTGAAAACATGACATGTTGGTGGGCCTTGAGGACTGGAGTTGGGGACCCCTGCTTTAGAGAACTAAAGGCAAGGCCAGCATCAAGTCCTGTCTTGAGAAAACGGCCAGAACGGAAGGTTTCAACAGCAAAGCTGTTAAATTGAGCCACCAAGAATTCTGTGGCAGATCGGTCCTTGGTACAGAAGATCTGGCCTGTCTGGGGGCCTCCAGTGGGAGTCCGCGAGGAGATTGGTGATCTCAGCGAACCAGAACCTTCTGGGCCAATCTAGTGTGGTCAGAATGACCGGCACCCCCTCCGCATTGATCTTCAACAGCCTGGGAAGGGAGGAACAGATAGGGAAGTACAAATTGCAACCCAGGAATGGCCAAAGCATCGGTATCCACAACAAGAGGATCGCGGACCTGGAAACAAACGGAACCTTCCTAAGCAGTCAGGACGCCAGGAGATCCACGTCTGGAGTTCCCCATCAAAGGCAAATTTGAAGGAAGACCTCCTGAAGCAGGAACCATTCTGCCGCAAGGCCCTCACGGCAGAGAAAAACACTGCGGCCTAGTTGTCCACGCCGGGGATATGCACTGCGGATAGTGCCAAAACCGTCGCCTCTGCCCAGAGGAGGATCTTGGGTACCTCCACAATTGCCAAGAGACTCTTGATTCCCTCCCTGGTGATTGACATATGCCACAGCCGAGACATTGGACGTCTGGATTCTGACTGGCAGACGTCTGAGAAGCCTTTCCCAGTGATTGAGACAGAAGAATGGTCCCTAGCTCAAGGGTGTCGATCGGCAGAGGACTCTTGCTTCAACCAACGCCCCCTTCACTGATGGATGGCGAGAAACCGCACCCCAGCCAGGAAGGCTGGTGACCGTCGTCACCACCTGCCAAGGGAGGCCCGGACCTGGGGAATGAGAGGGGATGACAGCCACCAGTTGATAGGTATTAGAATCTGACAGAAAGCCGGATCGGAGGATCCAGAGACAGCACAGACGTGTCCCACCGAGAAAGGATGGCCTGCTGAAGTGGTCTCTAGTGGAACAGCGCAAAAGGGAATGCTTCTGATGCTGTCACCATGCGTCACAGGACCTTCATTGCTGAATGGAAGGAAGGCAGCCGAGGGCCTTGTAGAGAGCGAACTCCATATAGAGAATTGCCCGCTTCTCCTCGAGAAGAAAAACCTCCGACTGACGGGTGTCGAACAGCATGCCTAAGAGGATAAGACGCTGACTCGGAACAAGACAAGACTTTGTTCTGTTGGGCAGCCACCAGAAACGGGACAGGGAATCGAGGACAATGGTCAGACTCTCCTGTGCCTGAGAGAGGGGCAGAGCCTTGATGATGACTTTGAGGTATGGAATGAGCACTAGGCCCCTGATCCACAAAATGGCCATAAATGATCTTTATGAAGACACTGGGAGCAGTCGCAAGACCGAGTGGCAGGGCGACAAACTGGAAATGACTCTTCTGCACCGCGAAACACAGGAAACTCAGGTGTGCTGGCAAAATCAGAACATGGAGCTAGGCATCTTGGATATCCATGGAGCACAGGAATTCCTGTGGATCCATGGAAGCCAGAACTGAACAGAGGAACTTCATCCTGAAATGCCGCAGGCGGAACCTTCTGTTCACTAACTTCAGAGCCAGGATGGGTCGAACTGCGCCGCACTTCTTCGGCACTACAAGCAGGTTTGAATAGAAACCTGTGAAGCATTCCTGCTGTGGGACGGAAACGTTAACCTCCGAACAAAGAAGGAAGGTAATGGACGCAAAGAAACCTGGGATCAGAGGAGGATTTTTTAAAGGGTGGGATTCGAAGAAGCGATTCCGGGGCTGCGAAGCAAACCCTATCTTGTATCCAGAGGATTCCACCTCCCTGATCTAAGCGTCCTCCACCGAGGCCAGCCAAACATCTCTGAAAAAAAAAAAAAACAGGAGACGCCCGCCCCTACTGGAAGAAACGCTGGGCCCTTAGCACGAGTTATGCCAAGGAAGATCTGCCATGTCTAGACCTGGTGGACCAACCATGGGAGTTGCGGGAACGCCGGGAAGGGGTAGGCTTGAAGGAAGCATTTTCTCTAGCCAGACGAGACCGCGGTCTGTGTTAGCTAGAGGAATCTTCCGCCGCCGGGAAACAGCAAAAGGACAAAAGGGAGCTGAACTGCCATTTCAGGGGAGGCCGGCGGGGCATGGAGGGAACTCGTGCCTCTCGTGGCGTCCTTAATAGTTTGTTCCAGCATATAGCCAAAGAGATGGGCCCTTTGGAAGGGGAGGATGGTAAGGGACTTCTCGAAGACAAGTCCGCCCGCCGTGTGTAGAGCCAAATATTCCGCCGGATGGCCACCATATTGCTGAACGCGTGAGCTGCACAAGCCGCGCATCTAGGGAGGCAGATACCAAATATTTCCCTGCATAGGAAATCTGGTCCGTCAGGTCGGCTAGCTCCCCCGGAGAAGCTCCAGCTGGGGTGCTCTTACAAGGCTGTTTGGTCCATCTAGCTATGGTCCTTGAGACCCAGGTAGAGGCAGAGGCCAGGGACAATGCAGGAGCAGCCACTTCAAAGGCTGATTTATCCAGCGATTCTATAATTGTATCCTTGGAACCCATGAGGGATGCTGCATTGGAAAGTGGAGGGGCCAAGTTGGTAGACAGTCTGGGAACTGACGAGTTCAGAATTGCCCACTTCCTGCCGAGGAATCAGTCCAGATAGCGATGAGCCCAGGGGAGAAGGAATATAGGATGCCGAGACGCTTCCCTGTCTAAAAGCATCTGGTATGGTTCGCCTTTCCCCTGGCAAGTACCACCACAAATTCAGTGAGTGGGGCAAAGTCCTCGGAAGATGGTTTTGACCGTCTAAACGAAACCGCCTATTCTGCGGGTTCCGTAGAGGTATCCATGATGCTTAAGGTCTGGTTGATCGCAACAATAAGGTTATGTACCTGTAGTGAAATCAAGTCAAATTTCCTCTGCAAACATGACCGAGGACGCCCATCTCTCTCGGGAGAGGAGGATCTGGAAGAGGGATCTCACCGTTCCAGACCGGAGGGCAAGATGGAGCGGGAAAGAAAGGTGTCGTACGTCCATGGAGCTGATGGTGGACATCCTCGTCTCCTCCAACCGACAGGCTCTGGTGGGCGAGTGGGTGGTGGATGGAGCTAGGACCAAACTTCTAAGCACGCTTGTGTTCTAGGATCATGGTCCTGCTGTCGGATCGATGAGGATACAGGGTGGCAGTACACACCGTACTCATAGTCCATAATGTGGGATTATAGGTGTGACTGTTCACCCTGTATCCCTCCGAAAAAAGGAACTTAGAATTTCGCTCCTGTCTGGATCTCTTGTGGCCAGAGTTGAAAAGGCCGTGGGCAGCACGGTGGCGCAGTGGAGTCCTGGGTTCAAGCCCCACTAAGGACAACATCTGCAAAGAGTTTGTATGTTCTCTCCGTGTTTGCGTGGTTTTCCTCCGGGTACTCTGGTTTCCTCCCACATTCCAAAGACATACTGATAGGGAATTTAGATTGTGAGCCCCAACGGGGACAGCGATGATAATGTGTGTAAACTGTAAAGCGCTGCGGAATATGTTAGCGCTATATAAAAATAAAGATTATTATTATAAAAGGCCGGACGGAGAATTCTGTGACCCACTGGCAACTGCGGTCAAGCACGGACACCTGGGTCATGACATCCTGGTGAGGTCCGCCCCAGACTGAGACAGAAGGAAAGCCCACCCAGGGATAGGGGTCTCTGTCTCACCCGGGGTAGGGACTCCTGGACGGTGGGTAGTGGAGTTGCTGCAGCTGACAAGCGGAAGCAGGAGGACGGAAACACTCTCCGTTTTAGGATTAGGCCTAGGAGCAGACCCACTAAATTATGCCCGAAGGTTAGGGGAACAGGAAAGGGGAGTAATGGACTGCATAGCAGAGCTACTCACAGCAGAAGTAGAGTCCTGTAGACTGCTCCCGGCTGTAGCTGCGACCGGCATCATAGCATAGGTCCAGGGCACCAGCAGGGAGATGGTGACCTAAGGAGAATGCAGGGGACCCAGCCAGAGAAAGCGTGCGCTGGGGAAAAGGACCCGCTCTCAGAGGGAAGCGGGTTAGCCACCGGGTCCGGATGCGCAAGATGGTGGCGATCCCAGGGTGACTGGGAAGGATGATAGTTGGCGGAGCTAACGCCCTGCGCAGGAAGAGGTAGAGTGATGGGCGGGAATAAAGCCCACCAAATGGAAATGGGCGGAGTCGCGGCGCCAGAAGTTAGCCGGGGCCTAAATTAGAGGCCGGAGAGGGCCGCTGTGCTGAAGAACGAGCGGTGCAGCCGGTGGAAAGGGGAACAGGGCGACTGCCGCCAAGGTCGCCGCGCCGGATGACAGAGGAATGTGTGCGCCGGAGGAAGTAGGCAGCGGGGCTGCCTGTAGAGACCGCAGCGCCGGAGTGAGGAGGCAGAGCAGCCGTCCCCAGAATAAAAGGCAGCGCGGCTGAAAAGGGCGCCGCGGGAAAGATAGGGCGGCCCCCCCAGAACAAGGAGGGGAAGCTAACTGGGACGGGTGGGGGAAATACTCACCTCAAAACTCCCACGCCGTCCGTTACTAACCTTAAACCGAGAAAGGTGTCAGACGTCCATGGAGCTGATGGTGGACGTCCTCATCTCCTCCAACCGACAGGCTCTGGTGGGTGGGGGGACGGAGCTAGGACCGAACTTCTAAGCACGCTTGTGTGCTAGGATCATGGTCCTGCTGTCGGATCTATGAGGATACAGGGTGGCAGTACACGCCGTACTCATAGTCCGTATTGTGGGACTACACGTGTGTCTGTTTACCCTGTATCCCTCTGGAAAACCTGAAAGAAAACGACGCACAGAGGTAGATAAGGGTCTAATGAAAGACCCGTGTCCACCTCCTACTGACACTAAGCTAAACTGAATATCCTACTTCCTGTCGGTAGGGTGTATACTGTAGGAGGAGCTAACTTTTATTTGCATAGTGGCAGCAGCATACACCCATGGTTCCTGTGTCCCCCAATGAGGCGATAGAGAAACTTTTCTCTTTATCCCTTCTTGTGGTTCATGATTACTCCATTTATCTCCTTTTTACATGGATCTCCAGTACATGTGAAAACAGTCACCACGTGTACCTGACACACTGACATCTGAAAGTACCCTAGTCTACCTGCAAAGGGACGAACCCTAAATTCTCAATTAAATCATTTCTGCCTTTGTACATGTTCCATAAAAAAGATTAAAAAAATGTATGTTTAAATGCAATATTGTAATATGTTTTGGGAATAAAGGCGTGCTTTCAACTTCCAGAACCCAATTCATAATTTGCAGGGTTTTTTTTTGTTATTTTGGTATTTGATGTTGTTATAGTTCTTTCAAGCACCACTCCAGTATGTATATATTTTTTTTTTAGTTTTACTGCAGTAGTGTTTCAAATCTAAGTCCTCTTCCCCGAGTCTTATACTCACCTCCCGGTGTCTTCATCTGTTATCACCGCTGCTCCCGACAGTCTTCGGCAGCTTGCGATCTGCTGGCTGCTCCAGTGTTTCATGGAGCGAGCCGGTGGTCACAATTCGTCTGAAAGGGGCTCATTCTGGCTCTCAAACTTGCATTGATTGAGAGCTTATGACTTCCGGCCAGTCAGCAGTTGCAGTCACAAGATGGCGCTGTGGGACTGAAGCAGCACAGAAAAAAGGTGAAGATGACAGAGGGCAAGTATAAGAGTAGGGACAGGGGGACCTTAGGTTTAAAGCACCCCTCAAGCAATGAAAAAATAAACCTGCTGGAATGGTGCATTAAAATCGCAAACATGGTTCATAAGTTTTACACAAAGCCATAAAAACTTCATTTTTTTTCTGCACAAAAAGTCATGTTTTACCAGTATTGAAAAATTTGTGCGAGAAAAAAATAAAAATAAATCAGGTTTCAGTGAAAATTGAAAGGAAAAAAAAAAAAAAAAAAAGTACCAAAACTGGAAAAAGGCAAAAAAGGAAATTAATCAGATCTTTAGTGTTTTTAGATTTTCCACTTTAGGCCTTTGCCTAACAGACGTGTGTGTGATCTTTCATACTGCAATAATAAATGGTATTTTACATTATAGTAGTACAAAGTGCAGGTGATGGTGACAGTTGCCTGCTGGACATAAGCCTCAATGATTTTCAGGTGGTGGGTGGTTGGAGTTAATAGGCCTCACTCATGTCTGTTTTTCAATGTAGTCTATGGGGCCGTTTACATGACGTGGGCAGTGCCAGCAAAAAAAAAAAAAAAGTAGATCCCACATGGAGACATGTCCATTTTTGATCCAAAACAGGACCCTGATGCCATCCTAGTGCTGTCTGTTTTTCCCAGTGAAGACTGACACAGGTAAGACCGTGCAATTTGGATGCTTTGAAAAGATGGCAGCAGCCTGTGGGCATTCTAGAATGGACCAGCTGCCATCCCAAAAACTCTGGAAATTGGGTGTACATGTTGACAACACCTAACAGTTCCAAAAAACAGACAAAACCAAGCACTACACTATTAAATAGTGCAGACTACCCTCCTGTCAGTATTTTGTTTCATAGATGTGCTAAAAGTGGAGAAAAGCTGCCCAAAATTCTGATGTTACATAGGAAACACAGGTAGGTTACATTTTGTTTTATTTACAAGTTTAGGATGTACAGTTTTACATGGGTTACTTGTGTAAAGTGAAAAATAAATTGCTCCTTCAGTAGAACTAAACAAAAGGTATATTAACTACGATTAGAAAACAAAGTGCCCGATTCACGTAATCTATAAGCGGTCATCCAACTCCTAGCTATCTGAGAATCTGCTCAATGTGGCTCTGCTGGTTGTAGGGCAGCTACATAATGGACGACCTTTAGGGTCCTCTCAGTGTCACCAAGACTTCTTGCAGACGACGTCTGGTGGTCTTATGCACATTTCCTCTTAGTGATATAAGGCAAGCACAGACAAGAATAACACAGACAAAAATAAAGGAGTTGTCCAGAGTCCTCTTATTTTTCAGGGTCTCTGAAAAGTCAGAGCTGCCACGTAACTGGTTACGATGGTCAACACCTCCACCTTTCCCCTCTTGAACTAGTTTGATAAATCTCCTCCCAAGCTGTACAAAGCAAGTTCATGTATGACTATGGTAATCCTTTACTGCCCGTATGCCGCAGCGCTACCTGAAAACAACCCCCCACACGGCAGTACAAAACAGTGGAAGTTTTTGCCGAGGTGGAGAAAATAAAAACATTTTTAAACCAATTTTTGTTTTTTTGTCTCCCCCTAAGACAAAGTGAGGATGAAACAAAGGAGCAACACTGAATTAAATTAAGAACAATGTTTTACCCAACCTGCAAATCCTGAATGTCGAGAAGGTCATTAAAATATAAAGCCTGCTAAAACCAAAAGTAAAAAAAAAAAAAAAAAAAAATCCACATGAGCAGTGTTACAAGCCCAATGTCTTTGTCTGGCGTCAGACCTGTCAGTCTATTCAGCAGAGACACAGATGGCGGCGGCTCTCGTATAACAGTAAATGACTGGATCACAGAAGAGTCACCTTTTTGCAAGTAACCCACGTATGGTACATTTGTTTTCAACACGAGTGCTCTCAGGTGTCCGAGGGGGAGGGAGAAAAGCGTCAGCTGGGGCTAAGGAAGTCAGTGACAGCACAACAGCCACTTTGCAGTTGATGTAAATGTAAAGATTCTAGCAAGAGGAAGATCACTCAAACACTTCTTATATATAGATGTTTCCTCTCGATCAGAGTGTTCATACATAAGGGCCAGTGTCAACAGTCACGCCAGCTCTGTTCCACTATTGCGGAAACCCTTTTTTCATATTCGCGCTTGTTTTCTTGGTACAGTTGAGCTGCCTGGCTGTTTGCAGGACTGTTTGGGTTTGGTTCGTCCAGCAGAGACTACAAAGAACAAAGAAGAGTGTTACAGTGATGCTACTATACAAAGTGCTAGACAGTCTACAGAAACTGCACCTACCTGTATAGAGGTTAAAATTGAAGAGACATCATATGTTGGACTCCAACGATTCTGAAGAATGTCCAGACATATACTGCCATCAGCATATACTGAGGGGAAAGCAGAAGGACACATGTAAGAAACAGGTAAATTCAGGTTTGATAATGACAGTGCCTGTAACTGTCAGTCAAGATGGACAAGCGCTAAAGGGATTGTCCAGGGCTTTTTTTTTTGTTTAAATTATACACTATGGGCCTAAAAACCAACAGAGGGAACTACCTGCCTGTTCTGAGCACTGACTGAGTGGTCCCAGATGGCTCCTGCTGGCGATTTAGCTGCTCCAGGTATACAGGGCAGCTGGACTGAGGGGCGCGACAGCTGGCATCTGCTGATTGACAGCTGGCTTCCCACAGTTATGCAGCAAAGAGCTGGCAGTCCCACCCCATCAACAGAGCAGAGTGATGAGAAGATGCTATGTGACATCAGCAGAATCGCAGACAGGAACAGTCTGTGACCGATCTGTGCCATCAGAGATCGGCACTAGCCATGTAGTTAGCAACTACGTGCCTGTTCGTTCTTAGGCACATAGTAAAAATAAATAATGAAATAGTCAAGGAAAATTAAAAAAAAAAAAAAAAAATATGAGTTGAATTAAATTTGGCCAGTTTGTTTGGCCTGCCAAAACAGACAGTCTCAGGATCTTGGAGATGGGAATGGCCAAATTGCATCCCAGTAATATGTAGTGGGACTAATAAAATCATTAATAATAATAATAATAAGTGAATGCCTCCAATTAGGAAATCAGAAGAACTATACTACATTTGTCGCATACCCCATGTACAAGGCATGGCAATAGCTTAGGTATCCATGGTTGCAACCACTAATTCACTATGAATCAGAAGAACTACACTACATTTTTAATTGGAGGTATTTGCTAATATAATTAATACCCCTACTAAATATTGGAATAGGATCTTTGAGATGGAAATGCCTATTTAATTGCCCACCCCTGCTATTGACAGATGAATGACTAAAAGGTATGTGCAGACATTCAGTATTAGGCAGCTCTTGACGCAGCACATGTCCGCTCTGTCCAAAGTGCTGCCAGCTATTGAACGCAGGCGATTCCACAGGTGTTCATCGAACAGTGTGGAATCACTGCATCCAATACATTGTACGGGTGACATTTATCTTGTGGAGACTGAGCGTCACCGCAAAATAGACATGCTGCGGTCTGGAAAGACGTGCCGCATGCCCATGTCTGCAAGTGAGCCGCGGCACCGATGCACGCATAGTGAGCATGGGATTTCTTGAAATCCCCTCCACTATGCTGTAACATCTGACCGCTGTGGATGAATGCAGCGTCCAAACCGCAGCGTTTACTGACTGTGGGAACACACCCCAAGTCATGCAGGTTACAGTACACTACATCAGTCAAGGTCACATTTTCCTTCCATTCCATGCACTTGGGTAGAAAGGAAACCAAAATGGAGAAGGGGAGTTCAGGAGAAAAAAAAAAAAAAACAGCGGTGGCACTTACCATTTGGATGAAACATTTTTGATACAAATCGCACTGTGGGTGGTTTATTGGGATATTCTTCTGTAAATTCTATCGTAAGTTTAAAGGTTCCTAAAAAGGAACAGATATAGAAAAGAGATCAGCATTACACAACATATACACACACAATATATGCATGATCAGTATTGGACAAATCCTGTTGTGTCAGGAATAACCTCCCAGAAGTCAATTCTTGGGAGATCTAGAAATGTAGAAGTTTCTAAAGCAGTTTAGAGGGGCCGTGTACTCATCTGGCTTGCTTGGTTCGGGCACAGCTACACGACTGACCATATTACAGCCAACATGGCCGTATAAACACACCATAGTAATTACCAACGTAATTGACACCAAATTGGGGGAAGATATCTGCTGTGATTAGAGTGGAGTCTACGTTACACCATACAGTAGAGAAAAGCATTATTCCAAGTTCTTGAACACTTTGCCATTATTGTATTCCAGACGCTACAAAACTGGAAGAAAAACCATGAAAAGATTTCCTGAAGCCACTGCCATCAGCAGAATACAGGCTGCCACAAATACCCTTCTGGTCTCAGGAAACAACGGGGTCCTAGATTTTAGCATACAAGGTCTGGAAAGAATTTCTATGGTAGTAAATGCTGTGATGACTGCCCAACTAAAAAGTGACTAGAACTCCGGTCTGCCCAAAAAACACCTGGAAAGCCGATAGAATAATAAAAGGAAAGACCTGATGAAGAAGGACACGGCATGTCTGTATATTTATCCAGTGTAAATACGCTGTACTGACACGGATGCCGTTTTCACCCCCTAGTGCAGGGGTCTCAAACTTGGCTGGGTTTATGGGCCGCACACGGAAAAACATTTAGTTTCGGGGGCCGCATTATTTGCATGACAAAATGACATTTTTAGTGATACCATATTTTTCTCTATACACCTTTTGAACTGGTCCCCACCTTGTAGTAATGTGCCCCATGCTGGTCCCCACCTTGTAGTAATGTGCCCCATGCTGGTCCCCACCTTGTAGTAATGTGCCCCATGCTGGTCCTCACCTTGTAGTAACGTCCCCATCCTGGTCCTATTCTTGTAATTATGTCCCCATCCACGTACCCATATTGCAGACATGTGCCCCATCCAGGCTCCCCCCCATATTGCAGACAGGTCCCCCTATATATTACAGACAGGATCCCCATCCAGGTCCCCCCATATATTAGAGACAGCCCGCCCCCCCCCCCCCCCCATTTTCACAGACATAACAGAAGAAAAAAAAAAAAAAAAAAAAAGACTCTTCTCAGCTGTCCTCCGTTCCCTCTGCGTCCTTTCTGCTCCTGTGGCCCGCAGGCACAGACCCCTTGATGATCGAAACTCGCTTCAGTAGCCGCCGACATCCGCGCTGTAGTGCAGTGTGACATCTGCGTCCCGGCGCAGCGGCGTATGACGTCACTGCCAAGCGCAGATGTCAGCTGCTGGCCTCTGATAGGCTGCGACTGACACTAGTATTGCTGTGCAGAGAGCCGGTCTCTGCGCGGCAATACACTGCACTACAGCGCGGATGTCGGCGGCTGCTGGAGCGAGCGCGATCGTTAAGGGCCCTATGCGCCTGCAGGCTGCATGAAGGAGCCGGAGGGGCCGCGTGTTTGAGACCCCTGCCCTAGTGCATCCATAAGATGCTACAACCAATTGTTTGGCCAATGGCCACCTCAGCCGACTCTCCCATACACTGGAGAGCTCCGGTGTTTATGAGAAAGCTGCTGACTGATGTCGGGTGGCGGCTTACCTCCAGCAGAACAATGCCATCGGCAATCTGTAATCGGACATTCATTATAGACATCTCTCCCGACCGGTGCCCCCATACACATTACACAGTCTGCTGTCCCCGGCTATAGCCGCAGGTTTAACCGACAGTCTAATGTGTGTGGGGGCCTTTAGACTAAAAATATGTTTGGGTACGATACCCTAAGGCTTCTTTTACACTTGCCATGTTTTTGCAGCCCCAATACATTTCTATGGGGCCGCAAAAATTCGTCGGAGCGCCATACGGCCGTGAAAAAAAAAAAAAAAATCAAGCCTGCTTGATATTTTTCGCAGCTTAAGGACACAGCCCCCATTGAAAAATCAATGGGGCCACAAAAACAACGGAAGCTTGTTTTTGCAGTGAACCGTAAAGACTATTTGCGGAACGCTTTTTTTTTTTTTTTTTTTTTTTTTTTTATAGTTTTTCTCCTAGTATTTGAAATCAGAACAACAGCGATCCACAAGATTTTTGTGGCAGACCGTGAAAATTATGGCAATACGGCCCGCAAAAATCATGGCAAGTGTAAAAGAAGCCTTAGAGAAACCAAGAATAGACTGAAAGTACAAATGTCACAAGTTGTGTTTGTTAATGCCACACATTGGCACAAAATAAAGTCACAAAGAGGATCTGTCCTCTCTCCAGACAGGTCAGTTTTACTAAAATACTTGTGTTCCCCATAATGAAACCATTCGGGAGCAGCTTTTCCTATAATTCTACGTTGTATTTCCACAAGAAAGCTCTGGATAAACGGACAACTTGGGAGATAATATTCCCCTTGGCTAATGGATGTGTCCCTCAAATGTCCACCACCATCAGCACTGACTGTACAGCTCCAGTCTGTAGGAACACCTTCAGCTAGTGGCACCCATACCATTTAGTTTACCGTTGTCTATAATTACACAGCACAGAACTGTCTGTACATGTTGCTGGATCAGTTCTTCTAAATGTCAAAATGAGTGTCCAGCACGGTGCAGTGAGCCATGTGTGGTGTCCACGGGGTAGGTGACTATTTACTGCAGAGAATACACCCTCTAGGACACAGTCATCCATGATTACCATGCTCAGGACGCCAACACCGGAGCCTCCTGTATGACCACTAGCGCCCGCTCACCGATGTTTTCACATGCTGTGAACCAATAAAACTTACACCTAATTGATCACATGGAGAAGTTAAAACATTTTTTGTGCACCCATTCCCTTTCTAATTTGTGACTTGTAACATCGCTGACAGAGGTTGCGGCTGACATTGATGGTGTGCACTATGACCAACAGCGTATGGGGCCTTTCTGAATTTACACTGATGTTATGCACTAAGGCTACGTTCACATTTGCGGTGCGTCGGGCGCAACCGCGGCGACGCATGCACCATGCGCCCCTATATTTAACATGGGGGGCACATGGACATGCGTTTTGGGACGCATGCGTTTTTCGGGCGCAAGCGTCAGGGCGCAGAGGACGCTGCTTGTTGCATTTTTTTGCGCTATAAAAATGAACGCATGCGTCACAACGCGTTTTGCATGCGTTTTTGCGTGCGTTGTGTCGCCGACGCAGCACACAACGCAAATGTGAATGTAGCCTAAGACCAACTGCGTATGGGGCCTTTCTGAATTTGGTGTTCAAATTATTTAGCTGAAAAACAAAGGTTGCACCATTATTTACCAAGAATGTTTACTCTAGAACATTGAAAATGCATTACTGCCATAGAAAATAGGGAAAAAAAGCCCTATATAATGTACACATGAAATATTTATCTGCAAAAATTGCCATGAAAACAGGAAGGTACTTCGCGCATAAAAAGTATATGTGAGCCCAATTGCCACGTCATTTTAAGTAGTTATCTGGTCCACTCCTGACCCATAAATTGTAGGCTTTTTTTTTTACCAGGAGTGGTGACAAAATAGGATGCCTTGACGTGGCAATTGGGCTCACATATTGGCCAATTTATGCGTGAAGTACCTTCCTTTTTTCATAGCAATTTTTGCAGATATGTGTACATTGTATAGCCCTCTTTTCCTATTTTCTATGGCAGTAATGCATTTTCAATGTTCTAGAGCAGAGGGGTCAAACTGCAATCCTCGAGGGCTGCAAACAGGTCATGTTTTCAGGATTTCCTTGTACTGCACAGGTGATAATCACCTACACACATAATGATTCCAGCACCTTGTGCAAAGCTAAGGAAATCTTGAAAACACGCATGGTTTGCGGCCCTCGAGGAATGCAGTTTGACACCCCTGTTCTAGAGTAATCATTCTTGGTAAATAATAGTGCAAACTTTATTGTTTTTCAACTTATAAGTTTTTTTGGTTGGCGCCTGTTCACACTAGCTTGGATGTGCTGGTCTTGTTCTCTATTCAAATCATCACCAAAGCATCACCTATTGTAAACAGAAGCATAGAATTAAGCACACTGCTATTTACTGTGCATAGGGTGCAGCCAATACACGCAGTCGAATATCCGCCGACCACAATGGCAAATTACCTCACCGCTGTGTCACAATTGGGTGAACATTGGTCCGCCAAGTGGATGGATTCTCTGCTGATAGCACTGTTCAGCTCTACCCACAAACAAATGGTATTACAAGTGGTACTGAATAGCTTAAAAGGGGGGTTATCCAGGACCAACATATTGAAAACCTATCCTCAAAGTCATCAATATCAGATCAGTGAGGGTCCGACGCCCCCACTAATCAGCTTCCGTGGCAGCCAGAACAGCACAGCTCTGTACAGTGGCCCCTCCTGAGGTGCAGAACACCAACACCGCCACCACACATTGTACATCTGGCCCATACAAGAGCTGATAACAGCTGGTTAGTGGGGATGTCGGGTGTCTGACTCCCAATGATCTGATATAGAGAGCCCAGAGATGTGTCATTAACAGGTCGGCCCTGGAGAACACCTGTAAGGACTTTAAACATGGTAGCCTGGTTTGCCATAAGTCACCCTTGCAAGATTGCTCTCACTAAGTGTATTGGGGGGGGGGGGGGGGACACTCGCTTGGCACGGGATTGACGTAGTCAGGCACGATTGTTGAACACAAAACAGTCCATACGGTTTATTAAAGGGTCATAAACCGGGTTATGCACAGTTCACATTTCATAACACAACAGGCACCAACTTGCAGCTTTATCTTGTACATTTCAAACACGGCTTTGTCTCACGGACACTAAGCATGCTGGGCCTCACTTTGCCCAGTTACCATGGGTGTCCGTATGCCGTACACTTCACCAATGTCCATGGAGCACAACAAGCACCAACATACAACATTACGGTTTGCAGCAACTAAACACGCTGGTCCTCTCCTGACCAGTTGCCGTGGGTTACCACACAGTTCATATCACAAGTACCAACAGTTTGTACAGGTACCTGACGGGAGCTCCTGCTCCACCTGCTGACTCCTTGTCAGTCCTCTGGGAAAGCTGCCTCACGGAAATCGCCAACTTGCCTTTGCGGCATATCTTAGTCAGTTCAGACCCACCGAAGGACGGTAGCTTCCCCAACAGTTCCACTGTGCGCTTTTCAGGGATCCGGTCCTACTCCCAGGACCTCCCAACACACAAGCATGTGACCTGTCCAGGACCTTCCACTGGAACCACACAGGAACCATGTGACCCACACCCTGGTCACATTATATATCCTTAGCCACTCCCCTGGGTGGAAGTGTGGATGTGTGGCTAGTTTGTTCCGCCCATCTCACACAACTAGCCTAGTAAGTCTCCCTTACAACTACACCATACATATACACTCTTGAGGGACTACAGGTCCCAGAACAACATTGCATCAGACTTACCACGCAGACTCCCTCTCTGCGACACATATCGGCCATTCACCACAATGTCGGACTGTCACATAATCACATCCATGCATGCAACTGCCATGCACTCTCAGCCCCAATACGCCTCCGTGCGTATACTGGGGAGACCATGCAGCGCCCCCTACCTGTTACAGGGGTCACTGCATCACACCCTCTATGACATGTGATAGTCTCCCGCCAAGTTAGTTATCAGATGAGAGACTTGCTGTTCAGATGGGAGCATTCTGTTGTACATTAGTCTGGGGAGTTAGGATGGGAAAGCGCTTTTCCTAGTCCAGCAAGGCTGCCGTTCTGTGCACAGACCAGGGTTTACAGGAGACATGGTGCTGTCCATGATCTCAGCCATTCCTGCTGGCTGCAATGAAGAGTTACCATACAGCAGAGTGGAAACATGACTGTGCAGTCACAATGTTCACATATGACAGCAATGTAGGTGGTAAACTCCTCAGGGGTAAGTTCACAGAGGGCCTGCGGACTTACAAGACTGATAAGAGTTTACCAAAGCTCAACCACAAGCTATGAAAGATCATTAGATTTCACTGTGAAAAGTCTGTGACGAGTGGATTAATGCAGCCTGTCCTGTGTGCCCGCACTGCACACCAAGCACCGGAGCACATGGGATTGGACCACAAATATTCCTAATTATGGGAACTCTGGGCTGCTGAAGCCAGACTCTGCTTTTCGAGTAATTATGTGGGACATATTTCATGCAGTGGGGGAGATTTTTCACTTTTGTAAAAGCCATTTATCAAAAATACTGCAAGGTATAAGGAAAGATCAACTAATGGAAATTATAATAGCGTACCGTCTTCAAATGGCGTTCCCTCTGGCCTGTGGAAGAATAAAAGAGAAGTGATCAGTAATTATAAATGCAATCTCTTCTGAAATCGTGCTATGTACATGGCGAGGGATTTCGGTTAGAAAAAAAAAAAATAATTATACATATATACACACACCAATCAGCTGGCAGTGTTGGCAAGCGCCGCCCGGAGGTACCCACTTGCTGCAGTGCTCTGTGTACTCAGTGGTCACCACAGGGCGCACACACACACACACCTATTGATCTGAATAGGACGCAGATGTGTAGTAGCCCGCGGCAGCCACTACAAGTAGACGGAGCAGCTGGGCAAGTGGGTACTTCTGGCTGGCGCACACCACCGGTAACCGCTGATCGGCAGAGGAGCCGGGTGTCAGACCCCAGCCGATCAGACATAGACGACCTGTACTAAGGATAGGCCATCAATGTAAAAATAGTGGACAACCTAAAAGGTTTCAGCATAAAGAGGAAACTATAGTGCTGTAAGAGGGAACAGCCCTAGTGAAATGAATACCCATTTACAGGCATTTAGGAAACAGATGAATTGTGGAAATCCACCAGTTCAGATTTCCGGCAAAAATGAACAAAACAACAAAATCTAGTGTATTACAATAGCCGCAAAGTAGATGAAAGTTTAATAAATCTCATCCCAGTGCTGCAAAAAAAAAAAAAAAAAAAGTGATGTAAAGGGTTGACTTGTGCTGCACATTGTAGATCTACAGCCCGTCGTTCTTTATGGATTTTCACTATAGATTTCCTTCTTTGTACTGCACAGCGAGTAGTCCGCTGTAAATTCACAACAAATGCTACATGTAAGGCCTCATTCACACAGTGTTTTTCACATACACAAGAATAAAGGGTACTGGTGTCCGTGTTTTAGTGCTAGTTTTCACTTGCGAGGAACACGTCCGTGTCTCGCATGTGGAAACGAAGCTCTGGCGCCGGCACTGTGGAGTGGAGCGTGCGGCCGCATAGCAACACATGGAGCCGCACACTCCGCTCCGGAGTGCCGGCACCAGAGCTTCGTTTCCACATGCGAGACACGGACGTGTTCCTCGCAAGTGAAAACAAGCCCTTAGACATGTGCGTCACCAGCGATTTTCACCTATAAATAAAATTACAAAACTTAACCCTATTCTTGCAATATCAATTACTGGATTAGTGATGAGCGAGTATGCTTGTTACTTGGGTTTCTCCAAGTATTTGTTAGTGCTTGGAGATTTAGTTTATGTCGACTGCAGCTGCTAGACAGCTTGAATACATGTGTGGACTGCCTGCTTGTTAAGCAACACCACATGTATTCAAGCTGTCTAGCAGCCGCAAATCAAGCAGCTGCAGTCGACAAACTAAATCTCCAAGCACTGAAATACTCGGACACCAGCCAAGCATGCTCAGAAACCCGAGTAACGAGTACACTCGCTCATCACTAGTACTGGTGCCATCCATGTGTGGTCTGATTTTCATGCACTGGACAAGCCTCTGATGAGACCAGGTAGATTTTGCATTGAATCACCAACAGTGCAAAACTGGATTGTTAGTCTACGTTCACATTTGCGTTGTGCGATGTTGCGTCGAAGACGCAACGCACAACGCAAACAAAAAGCATGCTAAAACACAGCGTTTTCCGACGCATGCGTCCTTTTTTGCCAAAATTTGGACGCAAAAAAAAAAAAAAAAAGCAACTTGCTGCGTTTTCTGCGCTCCACGCTTGCGGCAAAAAAAAAAACCCGCATGCGTCGCAAAACGCAGCACAACGCATGTCCATGCGCCCCACATGTTAAATATAAGGGCGCATGGCGCATGCATCGCCACGGCTGCGCCCGACGCAGCCCGGCAGAATGCAAATGTGAACGTAGCCTTATTGTGTCACTTTCCTCACCTTTCTGCCAGCTGGTCCAGATCTTCAGCTGCGGTGAAGATCTGGAAACTGTCCTTGTTTTACTCAAATACTAGAAAGACTAGAAGTGCAGCTGGCACCGCTCCAGTCATGTAGATGTGTACATAACCAGGTTGTGACACAGATATGGCGTCGGGAAACACACAAAATAGGATCCTCCCAAGTGTTTTTCAAGGAGGTGCACATTTTAAAAAGGGTATTACCATCCCAAACTGCAATAGCACATCAAAGATATACCACCAGTTTATGACTGGTGGTGGGTGGGTAAATCAAATTTCTGAGACCCCCACTGATCCAGTACCATGCGATGGTTGCAATGCCTACCTATTCCAGAACTATATGTAGGGAAAGTGCTCTAAACTCCACATGATACAGTTTTCTCACACAGACCGCTCAGCAGATATGATCAGCCATTCGGACGTAGATTTTCAAAGAAATTACATCAGCCTCATCTGGTCTAAAATCTATGGAATAAAGCATGCTCTTTATGTGTGGTGTTCGGCTTATACACGAGTCATTGTCCCAGTTTACGGCGGGGAGCGGCAAAATAGCGGGTCACAAGAGGCAGGAGCCGGCACCTGCGGCTAAAGCCTGTGCCCGCTGCTAAAGATAAATGAATATTCACTGCACTGGCAATGAATATTCATTTCTCTTACAGCACCCAGTTACAGCCGCCGGGAACATGTGATCGCTCGGCCACAGGAGCTGCTGGCACTGGAATGAGATGCTGCAAGGATGCGCAGGAAAAGTAGGATGTTTTTGTTTTGTTATGCTTTTCTCATGGGGGCCATGCAGACAAGGATGGGGATTGAGGAGCCATGCAGACAAGGATGGGGATTAGGCCGGGTTCACATTAGCGTATCTGTGCGCAGCGTATGCCTTCATACAGATCCGCATCAGTCTTGCGTACCTATATTTAACATTGTGTACGCAGGACATGCATTGGCATCAGTTTACATGCGGATGCATCCGCATGCGTTGTCTTGCAGCGCCCGCCGAAAGCAACATGTTGCATTTTTTGTTGCGTCAAATATGCGCTGGCATGCGCATGAGTTCGTCAAAACGACGCATTACTGTCTATGGGAATGCATTGGGAGGCAAAGATGCATACGCATGTGTTCGATGCGCTTGCATACTTCGGACTGTGCATGTCCAGGAACTGACAGACACGCCCACCGGGAAATATTGAACGCATGCGCATAAACAATGTACACAGGCAAAAATGCATGCACACGCAGTGGTTTTTTTTTGGGGGGGGGTCATACGTAAGCTGATGCGGATAAAAAAAACGCAGCGTAAGCATGCAGATGATATGCTGCACACATATGCTAATGTGAACTTACCCTTAAGGAGCCATACAGACAAGGAAGGGGATTAAGGAACCATACAGACAAGGAAGGGGATTAAGGAGCCATACAGACAAGGAAGGGGATTAAGGAGGCATACAGACAAGGAAGGGGATTAAGGAGCCATGCATACCAAAATAGGGATTAGGGGACAATGCATACCTGGCTTATACTCGAGTCAATACGTTCTCCCAGTTTTTCGAGGCAAAATTAGGTGCATCGGCTTATACGGTAAGTCAGTCAGTTAGGACACGGACCTAGCATTTTTTTTTCCCCCAGACACGCAGAAAACCCTGGCAGACTATGTTGGAGCTCTATAGTGGTTCCAGGCAAATACAGTTTTTCAGGAATTCTGATAATCCCCGACTTAGTGCTTGATGGAGAGTGCAGTGCTAAATGTGATCTTAGCTTGACAACTACTGAACACAGCAGGGCCAAGGGGATAACAGGACGTGCAGTTACAATCAACTATATGTTGAGGATATACTAAGCTATACAGGTTCTAGCACATGCACCATGACAATTGTTAATCTTTGTCCCACCATCTTTTGATACCATGAATACAGGTACATTGTCAGTGTATAATACATTACACACTAAAAGCAGCAATATCTTCTGACGCTATTTATGTCCTCAGGCAGATGGCCTTTATTTTTCATATGCAAAAAAAAAAAAAAAAAGTGTATGAATGTCAGTGTTTTGGACCAAATGTAAGTTTTAACCATCAGTTTTTTGTTTTAATATGAATGAAAAAAAAAAGGCTTCTCCTATCCACCCCAATGTTATCATCTGAATGAGAATGTTCTTCAATGGGGAACCCTTTACAGCAGTGTGTAATACAAGAAGGGTTCATGCTGCCAGGATAATCATCCTCCACATTTCATGTAGTCGTTATCTACATTATCTGCTCGGATGGAGTACACTCGGTTGCCTACAAGAGCTACAAAACAGTTTAATTTGATGTGGAGGATTGGCATGTGCCCAGACATTGCATATTCAATGTCCTCAGAGCTGACAGACACAGTGGACTACTGCAAATAGCAGTCTTCATCACTCCCATAGACTGCGGCAGGGCACAGGCTCAACTGCTACTGCACATCATGATATCATGTATCCATAGGTCATAAATGCAAGTGCCTGCTGTGGGGGGGGGGGGGCGGGGAAGAAAAAAAAAAAAAAAACACTTTTTGTACTTTTCAGACAGTTGTTTTCACAGGCACCGAACTAGTAACAGTGTCACTAGGATTCCTATAGGGGTGAAGTCTCCTACATCACCGTATAGCCTGTCACCCCAAAAATGCCTTTTAGGCTAGGTTCACACTTGCGTTGTGTGAACCCGTTTAACGGACTACGTTACACCGCAGCATAACGTGGTGTAACGTAGTCCGTTAACGCCGCCATTACTGGCAATGGCGAATGCATCGCTAGCGCACGCCCACAATGGGCGTGTGCTAGCGATGTGCTGTCATTGAGTGGCGGACCCGAGACGCGGGCTACAGCGTTTCCGGGTCCGTCACTGCTAGCGCAGATAGAGCTAGCAGATGCTCCATCTGCGTTAGCGCAGTGCCAAAGTCGGCACTTGCGTTAGTGCAGTCCGTTTAACGGATGTGTTGAACGGACTGCACAACGCAAGTGTGAACCTAGCATTAGACTGACTCCCTTTAAATATAGTGAGCAAATACGTTCCCCGAGTAGATAGATAGACAGATAGAAATTTAAACTAAAGACAACCAAATAACGGGGAGGAGTGACCCAAAAGGAGAGTATTTAGGAGGCAAGTAAAGTAGGAAAGCTGCATGGTGCATAATCCGGAAGTTACAGGGGCAGAGTATTCATAACATCGACCCAAAGCTGACAATTTTAGAAAGGGCTCCATTATTAGCTCTACTTTA